>NC_058197.1:712611-1422722 GCF_907165205.1 Coccinella septempunctata
CTATTTCATTACAAGACCCAATTCAAGGGGGACCTGGCGCCACCCACGCTCAGGGCATTAGCATACTCTCGACTATGTAATCGTGAGAAGTAAAGATCCCGAAGAGGTATTGGTCACTAAACCCAAAGCAGATCTGGAATGCTGGACTGATCATAGGCTGGTAATACCAACGCAAGCCAAAGTTACTAAGAGAGCGCCTTCAAATCTCCAAACTACAAAACCCTTCTACAACAGAAAGATTCACAGCTGCCGTCAAAGTGTGTCTAACACCACCGGTTTATAACGATGACATTTAGAGTCATTGGCTCCGCTTCAAATCATCTCTTTCAAATACAGCCAAATAAATACTGGGCACAGAACGCTCCCGAAAATCCCCAGACTGGTTCGCCGACAGCGAAACTCATATCGCACCTCTTTTGTAGGCAAAACACAAAGCAATGAAAACAGCAATTAACAAGCCTGGCGATGTCGCAACCCAAAACAGTCTCATAAATATAAAACGCGGGGTCCGTCAAGAAATAAGGAAAATTTAGGATAGCTGGTGGAGAGAAAAAGCAAGGAAAATTCAAGCTTACGCCGATAACCATGACTACAGGCGTTTTTTTGAAGCTATTGGAACTGTTTATGGTACAAGCAGAAAAGCTAACTCTCCTATAAGAGATGCTCTTGGAGCTATCCTAACTGATAGAAATTTTCTCGAAAGATGGAAGGAGCATCACTCCTAGGTCTTGAATCAAAATAACGACTCGGATTTATCCATTTTAGATCGGCTTCCCGTGTATAGTCCGACGACATCGCTTGATGACGAAATCTCAATTGCGGAAATAATAAGTGTTTATATAAGATATGAAAAATAATAAGTCACCTGGTATAGACGGCCTTCCAGCGGAGATATAGTCCCCTTACCCTATTCCGCAAGATCTGGGAAAAAAGGGAAGTGCCAGAAGCCTTCAGAGACGCTTTAGCTATGGGCCTTAGACCCAATATTGACAAAAGCAAAATCCTGGTTAGTCCGCCAGAAAGCGTTCAAACAGATATCAGCCTGGAGGATGAAACTCTAGAACAGGTCGAGTTCAAATACTTAGGTAGCAATAAATTCATAAATACTAGGGCTAACCTGAACACGGAAATACACAACCATATCAATTCGGCATCACAGGCATTCTGGAAGCTGAAGGACAGAGTATTTCAAAATCACCACCTCAATCTGAAGATCAAGACAGCTGTTTACAAAGCAGTGTTCCTCCCAATGCTTCTTTACGGTGAAAGTGAAAGCTGGACACCCTACAGGCGTTGGAGGATTGAGATCAAGTGGACTGTATTTATTTTTCAAGTTTTTAAAGATACCTTGAAATCCTACCTTTTTTCCGGACTTAATCTTGGGTGTTGAATGAATCTTCGTAATTAGATGAAAACTCGTTCCACTCACGCTCTGGCCAGAGTTTCACTATATCTGGTTTGAATGCCGGAAAATGTTTCAGTTTGAAGTCGTCGAAATTTGAAAATTGTGAAGAATGTAGAATATCGAAAATATATTGCACTGGAGCACAGGTACTTCGCAGTTGACAATTTGAATTGAATTGTTTTTAACATGTGTCTTTAGAACTTATGAATTCCTCTCACACCGATGAAGGAGAAATTTGAAGGCATATACGGGGAAAGATTGAAAGATACTTAATATTAGGTGATTTTGACTTGAAAGAATTGAAAAGCTTTTGAAAATATTATAAGAGAATTGAATTTGAAAATGGAAAATTTTTGAAAACAAAATTTATATAGAAAAAAAAAACAAATTAATAATTGAAAGAATGAGTCTTGCGTGGTCGCAACAGGCGTCATATTAAACAGCTTGAACAAACGCAACAACGTCATCTTAGACAAATAATGCACATCAGATGATTTCACAAAGTTTCAAATGCAGAAGTCTTGCAGCGCGCGAGTTGTACAACAATTGAGATTCAAGTAACGAGAGCCCAACTAAGATGGAGCGGCCACATTCTGCGGATGCAAGACACAAAACTGCCCTAGCTCTGTATGGCGAATTCACAGAGGGAGCTCGGAAACCAGGAGGCCAGTATAAGAAGTTTAAGGATATACTGCATCAATCCCTAAAATCAGATTATGCCAATCACAACTGGGAACAACTAGCGTTAGATAGATCACAGTGGAGGTCTCTGGTCCACAGTTATAATGGAGACTCGAGAAGGATACAGCGGCGGCCAGATCTGGTTGGTGACTATCCATGCCCGGAGTGTGGTAGGATATGTAGGTCACGGTTGGGACTCTACAGTCACAGGAGAGCACACAGTCGCAAGTAGCCCTAGGAAATAAGGGTTTGATGGCAACGTTTTTTTTTCAATCTTTTTGTAGGTTTATTCTCGGTAACGGAATACAGCAATGCTGATGATGATGATGACACATATTTTAATCGTTCCTCAGGTGAGAGGATGTCCGAGACATATATAATAATGATAGTTATGGGTAACTAGGTAGGTTTTGGACTTTCAGAAAAAAATAATGTTAATGTCAATTCTGAGAATTGAATGTCAAATAGAATTTCTCTATACAGTTTTGTATTTTTGAATTTTTCTTTTTAAGAACCTGGTGATCCGAAATAAAGCGGGTAGCTATTCTTTCGGGTTACAACAATTCCAAAATACCTAGTTCATCATCAGTTTTATTTTATCAAAGGAATTCGCTAAGTCTTCATACAAGTTCGATACGTTCATACATACATTTGTGAATCAATAACAGGCATCTTAGCTGTTCTGTTGAAATTAGTGAATTTCACATTGCCTGTTTCACTATTTTAGCTGTAATTTCGGGACGAATAGAAATTTTAAAGCGAAATTAAGATGTGGGATAGCACCTCGAAGGGATATTCGAATTGAACTTGTAACGGGTTTAGTTTGCAAAAGGGTTCAATCTCGACCGCCAGCTATTCTTTCAATGAGGATAAATAGCAAACCCACCCAGGAACCTACTAGTCGGAGACAGAGTTCGGGGTTATCGAAGGTGGTAGCGATACAAAGTACTTTAAAACTGAATTTATTACAATAAATTTAATTTACAGTGAACCATAAAATGATTTCCAAGTTAAGAAATATATACAGCTAATGCCCATACAGCACATGACGTCCAATGGACGTCCATTTTATATCCAAATGAAGTACAGGGTGGCGCGTTTAAAATTCCCTATCCTCTTATCTGTGAAAGTATAATAGCTACAAAAAAAATTTCATTTATAAGTTGTACATGTTCTTACGAACTTTATATTTTTAATACATTTTCAAAAGAAAATCAATTTTTCGTTAATTGGAACACCCTATATATTATTAGATATTTGAATAAAGCTTGAAAAGACATTTACAAAAATATGGGCCAGAGGGGGTCTGTGATTTTTTGTTTTTGACTTATGAGCATTTATCTGTCAAAAAGTATCCAATTTCAGAAGCCTGTGAAGTGTATTCTTTCGAACCTAAAAAGTCCTACGTGCTGTAAAGAAACATGTTATTTAGTCTTCTACTTATTATTGCTTTCAAATTTTGAATAGTACCAACAAGTAATCAGTAATGCCAACATTTGAAAATTTTAGTTTTTCTCAATTTTTTCATAATGAGGAAAACAAAAAGCTTTGATTCCTTCTGAGACAATAAGGGATGTACGGGGTTTACACAAAATTTACAGTAACCGGTTGTCCCAGAAAGATCCAAATCCCTGTAATCGGTTAATTTAGCAATGGGTTTGATCCCGAGCACTTTCAGTGATTTTCAGTGTACAGGCCAATCAGAGTTGAAAATATTCGATTAAACAGGACAGACAGCAATACACGGTTCACAGAATAACGGACGGGGTTGGTAACTGGGGTCTCTCGGTGGCAACCGCGTGTATACACGCCAAGCATTACCAGCGGAAAGTCTTCGAGACTTCTGACGGTTGGTCTTGGTTCACCAAAAAGCCAGGCGACAGAAGTCTGCTTTATGCAGGAAAATGAAAACGGGCCACAACAGGAATAGGACGGGGTAGGTTATTGTGTTCTCCCCGTGGCAACCGCGGGTATACACGCCAAGCATTACCAGCGGAAAGACTTCGAGACTTCTTACGGTTGGTTTTGGTTCACCAGAGAGCCAGGATATATAAGTCTGCTTTAAACAGGGTAAAATGATCAGTAATGAGAAGCACAGTTAGACAAATGAAAAAATGCAACTTTGAATCACTAAAAATGGGTTATCAAGGAAAGACGGTTTGCTCCAGTACGACCACACCACTAAGAAATCAAGAGCCAATAAAATTGAGTCGGGAGAATGTTGAATTAAACTGGAATAGGAACTTAAATCAATAATCAATAATCGAATGAATGATCAAAATTAACTGCTGAATGAAGAATTAAGAACCAATGACGAATAAAGAATTATGAATCACGTTCGTCTGGTGGTGCGGCCCTATTTATTAACTTTCCACCATGTGGTCATTTGACCAAAATTGCATCCAAAAATTCGGTATTCTCCCCAGAAGAAATATCCTCGGTGGCGGTTATCTCTTTATCGGTAAAAGAAACTGTCGTTCTCTGCAATCCACGTTGTTTTATGCTGAATCCATGAAATCAACGGTGTTTTTGTGGACGAAAAAACAACGCCGAATGCAGAAAGACACGTTTCTTTGTTTTGGGTTATTACGGCGGTTTACTGATGGAAATTTCAATTCAACGAGATTTGAATTTGATTTTTTCAGGATTCTGAAAAGTATTTCTAGAATGAAATGATTATTCTACGGACTCTCAAAACTAAAAGTGAAATTTCCATCAGACGATGTCAAATTGTTTCATCCGGAAAATTTAAAATTGAATTTGCGTTGAAGTTCAATTTATAAGGAGGTTGACTGGTCCATACCACAAAAAAAATTCTGACGGTTAAGTGCTCGCTATCTTACCCTTACAGTTTTTATCCTGATCTAAACAGTACAAGAATAGTGACATCCGGATCTGCTTACACGCGTAGTTCAATAATCGTCCGTTGGCACTCCTTTCATGAAGTGGCACTCTCCGATCCATGATCCATACTCTGCTTTAAGCTCCGTGATCAGCGTCGTCTCTGGCTCTGGACCATAGTGCTTGCGATCCTTGATCTGATCGTTGGTGGACATTTGACATAACCTATTCCGTGGCACTCTATGACGATTAGGTCTGTCGTTGGTTCCTCTGGTATCTGTCACAAACAACATGCTTCCAGTTAATTGAAATTATTCCAAAATTGGTGAATGAAATCGATGGCAGTATATAACGGTGAGTACTTCATATAGATTGTTCCATTTTATATTAACGGTTGGATTTTAGGGAATGATAATTCAAGATGAAATGGGCTGATGAGGCATCTTTGAGCTTGATCACTTGTTGGCACTGTTCCCTTCTTAGATGTTCGCTCGGTGTACCAGCTGCCCACGGGGGTGGGCCAAGCAGGTGAGTTTGGAATGTCTCCTTCATCAAACCAGAGTTTTTCGATGAGTACCTCAGGTGAGAAGAATCATTCACTAATTTGTGTTCTCGTTGTAAAAGGAAATGTACCCAAGCTGTGCTGACTTGCGCCGTAAATATTTTCTCGAAAATTTGTCGGATTTTCCGGGAAATCTTGAAATTGAAAAAAAAATTTGCCCAGAACTTTCGATTTTTCTCAATGAAAATATACAGGGTGTTTCATCATGAACTGGACAAACTCATATGACGTGTAGAGAACATCGGGAGAATCATTTTTTTCTTATGAAATATTTCCCGTTTTCGAAGCATAAGGGAGATACACGGTGTTTAATGTCATTTTCGAGCGTTATTATATTGAGTGTGGTCGGTTATGTATAAGACTGGAAGTAATGGTTTCTTGTCATATCGTTGTATTTTTGGATGCTTCATTCAGAAATGGTGTAGAGCACCGAAAAAAAAAAATACAAAATGGCGGAAAACCTGCAATGTTCGTGATTTTTTTCTTCGGTTGCCAAATTGATTTTCATTTCCTAAATTAACACAATTATAAAGGATATCTGTGAAAAATTTTTTTCAGAAATCGAACACAACTTTTTTTTTACATGTCTACAGCGAAAAAAAAATTTCACTCGAAATTGATGAAATTTTTCACGATTGTACTTACTTTCATACCTAACACGAATATCAAAACAGAATCGAAAAATATCAAACGGTTTCGTTTTTACAGCCATTCAAATGTCCCGTTCGAATATCTGAAATAATAAAAAAACATGACACAGCTTGTGTTCTTAGGCCCATAATTTTTGAATTTGTATGTAGAAACATTTCAGATTGCAAAATGAATTTAAAAAAATCAGTGAAACTTCATTGAGAGTCGAACTCCCTGCTCTGAGTTAAGTACCTATTAAAATAAATGTGGAATCTGAATTGAGACTGTTCAAAGGTTTTTAATTTTCGTTGCCAAGCAATGGCAGCTCATAGAATTTGACAGAGTATTTGAATTTAACTGAATATAATATTGCAACTATCTTGAAACCAATTTATGCAGTTTGAGTAGAAATTGACGTAATACTTCCCAGATATTAATGGCATGGCATTATTGCGGAAATTTCTACGAATAATTCCACAATTTCACAAACGCAACAAAAATAACCTATTAGTATAAATGTTGATGAACTGTTCCCGGTTTTTGTGTTGATGTTTCATATGTTGCGGCGTTGGCGTTCATTCATTCCCTTTGTCCATCAGTAAAATCGAGATTCCAATGTGCAATGTATCGAAACCAAGAAAATTTATCAAGTACTCCAAAGTTGAGCCCTCCAAGCATTTTTTGTTCATCATTTCGAAATTTATTTATTGACTTTGTCGCTGACAAGTTCTTCTTTTGAGGAATATGGGATTTTAAAGGTGAGATGCTGGGGGTTGATATTTTATACAAATAATATACAGTCTAGTCAGTCTCCAAACAGAGAATTGAGTTGTAGCGTGATTTGTTGATCTGTTAGATCTCTTTTTGTATTGTTTTACTGAAGTTTTAGATTTATTTATATTATGCCACTATGTTCACATTTACTTAATTATCGTTATTAATTTCTTTGTAGCCTGAGGAAGGCGAAATATAACGCCGTCGCTCTGAAATCACATTGTTTTATTCAGTTCCTTGAACCGAGATTGGTCTCCATTTGCTATTAGTATAAAATTTATTCATAATTCGTTCTCAAAAATATTGCCATTTTTCAGGATACACTTTCTCGCCCTTTTCGCCACACTATCCACCGCTGAACGAACCATTTCCGGGTTTCGGCGAATCTCTTCGGCGGCTGATTCGATTCTTTGAATCAGTTCTTCTCTCGAAGTCACTGGAGCTCGCTTATCATAAACAAGACTCTTCATATGACCCCAGAAATAAAAATCCATAGGTGTAAGATCTGGAGAACGAGGAGGCCATGCGACGCCGATCCATCGGCGAGGGTATTGAGAGTCTAAAAATTCTCGTACACTCCTCACTGTGTGAGCAGGGCATGCATCATGCTGGTACCATATTCCTTGAAAGTGACTCAAAGGAATATCTTCCAATAGATCGGGCAGAGTTTCCCTCAAAAATTGATTATAGCCATTTCCAGTCAATGTTTCAGGAAGAATGTACGGTCCTATAATGAATCCATCCTTCATTCCCGCCCATACATTGACAGAAAATCTCTTCTGGCTATTTTTTGCTACTGTTGCATGTGGATTTTCCCTTTGCCATATTATATTATTTTTTTTTGTTGAAGAAACCATGTGATGAACCCCAGTTTTCTGAGGAAAATTGGAGTTCATCTTAGTGTATTTTTTTTCGTTTTAAATTTCCGTCTTTGAAAATATTTTAATTCTCGAATATTCCGTACGTTCATTCCGACAGGCAGAGTAAATGTAAAAAACCGCTTATCTGTATTTCACGTTGTTTTTCTTACATGCCGCTGAAGATTTCGACGTTTTTCATCTGTTGATATGCGATAAACCGGAGCTGACGACGTTTTTCATTCTTGTCGCATTCTGGAATTTTCAGATTTTTACCGTGAGAGGGGATATGCCTATAAAAGCAAATTTTCCCCCCGCGACGGTCACTTTTCGACTTTTCGACTGTTACTTCAGTTCTTCGGCTGACTTTTTTTTGAATTTTACTTCAGTGCTTTCCTTTCGCTTGAGTTACATTTCGCTTTCTAACGTGGTTTCTAACTTCTGTTATAAATTCAGTTGATTTTCCGTATTACTTTCGCCGTTGAAGATAATCATTTTGTGATATTTGCATCAGTGCTTAGAGTTAATTTTTTAGTTTTTTTTCTTTTAAATCCTTTGAGTTTCGAGTGCTTGAAACAAAGGAGGTAGGTCCCCGTCTGTACCGTTCAGTTTCTTTGTTAGACCTACGCCGTTACTTCTTTAACTTTGACACTGCTGTACTGTATCGTTTCCTGTTGTATTTTATCGTTCTTTACCCTGTCCGCGTTCCGCGTCATAAGTGTTAAATCCGAAATCTCTTCTTTTCTGTCAATCATGGTGTGCTATAACCCTTGGGGCAGAGAATAAGAGATACCGCACGTAGTCAGTGAGATCCCGTAGTTGCGTTAAAAATAGACATTTTCTTCGCTGTCAGTCATGGCGTGCTACAACCCTTGGGGCAGCGAATAAAAGTCTCGAACAGATCCGCCCTAGCCCTTGGGGTACTGAAGGGAAAGTTCCGTCAACCCCCCTGTCCGCGTCATAAGTGTTAAATCCGAAATCTCTTCTTTTCTGTCAGTCATGGCGTGCTATAACCCTTGGGGCAGAGAATAAGAGATACCGCACGTAGTCAGTGAAATCCCGTAGTTGCGTTAAAAATAGACATTTTCTTCGCTGTCAGTCATGGCGTGCTACAACCCTTGGGGCAGCGAATAAAAGTCTCGAACAGACCCGCCCTTATTGTGTTTCATTCCCGGAGAAATACAACTACACACCGATACCGTATAGCAAGTCCTTAGCATTCGTCAGTTCTGGTTGGCGCATTTTATTGAACCGTTAATTTTTCACTACACCCGGTATAAATTTCATAAAGTGCTCGTGACCGGAGAAGATTTCCCGAATGTATTTTCACTGATAGAATCACTCATATTTTATATCACACATATCTCCCTTGTACATATAATTAGTTTCCGAAGGTGTGAATAAACTTTTACATAATTCGATTTTGACTTCTTCGTTGTCGCTACCGCCCTAGACAACATCGAGCTCTGTCTCCGGCTAGCAGCTACTCTGGTAGGTTTGCTATTCTTCCTATTGAAAAGAATAGCTGGCGCTCGAGATTAAGGCTTCTCCGAGAAACGCACGTTACAACCATCTCTGTGGAATGTTGCTTCATCCGTAAACAGTATGAGACGTAGGAAATTCCTATTCTCACGTGTCCTTCTTAAAATAAATTCACAGAATTCTTTCCTCTTCTCAAAATCACCTTCTTCTAAGGTTTGACATGAATGGAAATGGTACGGATGGTAGCGATTTCTTTTCAAAACTCTCCATACAGTGGATTTACTCTTATTCACACTTGGATGATTTGTTAGAGTTCTCGTTGATACCATCGGATTTTCACTCACTAAATCCAGGATACGTTCTTCGTTATTTCGGATTGTTTCCTTCTTCTTGCGGTGAAGAATACCTTCTTCACGTAATTTACGCACTGTTTCTATGAAAGTTTAAAAATTAGGAACGTTTCGGCTTGGAAATCTGCGAGCGTAAATTTCCCTTGCTTTTCTCCCTGAGGAATTCGTTTCATAATAAGCCTGAACCATATCATTTTTTTCTAAAAGTGAATATTTCATTTTCGTTTGCATACAAATTGTTTCAATATACTCGAATTATTCAGTAAAATTCAAATACCCTGTCAAATTCTATCAGCTACTGTTGCTCGGCAACGAAAATTAATATGTATACTCAGAACCTTAGAACAGACTCATATTTCACATTAATACTTAACTCAGAGTAGGGACTCTCAATGAAGTTTCACTGATTTTTTTAAATTGATTTTGCAATCTGGAATGTTTCGACCTACAAATTCAAAAATTATGGGCCTAAGAACACAAGCTGTGTCATGTTTTTTTATTATTTCAGATATTCGAACGGGACATTTGAATGGCTGTAAAAACGAAACCGTTTGATATTTTTCGATTCTGTTTTGATATTCGTGTTAGGTATGAAAATAAGTACAATCGTGAAAAATTTCATCAATTTCGAGTGAAATTTTTTTTTCGCTGTAGACATGTAAAAAAAAAGTTGTGTTCGATTTCTGAAAAAAATTTTTAAGAGATATCCTTTAAAAATTGTGTTAATTTAGGAAATGAAAATCAATTTGGCAACCGAAAAAAAAAATCACGAACATTGCAGGTTTTCCGCCATTTTGTAATTTTTTTTTCGGTGCTCTACACCATTTCTGAATGAAGCATCCAAAAATACTACGATATGACAAGAAACCATTACTTCCAGTCTTATACATAACCGACCACACTCAATATAATAACGCTCGAAAATGACATTAAACACCGTGTATCTCCCTTATGCTTCGAAAACGGGAAACATTTCATAAGAAAAAAATGATTCTCCCGATGTTCTCTACACGTCGTATAAGTTTGTCCAGTTTATGATGAAACACCCTGTATGTGAAAAATTGTGCTACACGTGTGCCAACTTGTGCCGTTGAAATTTTTAGAAAAAACTTTCAACTTTTCCGTCAAATAGTGGATATGAGAAAAATCTGTAAATTGACTGCAAATGAGTATATATGGCAACAGACCTAATATTCATACCGTTTAGGTTGGCAACCCTCCATGCACAACCTACTCATCAACTCAATTGCATAGCGTCATAAATCATCAGAAGTCTATCACGATAACAATTTTGCCAGAATTCAGTTTTCAGAAGAGAAATCTCGTAAATTGAGCTTAATGAACTCCAGCGTAAATAGCTAATGGCTAAAAATGATTACTATACACTATTATTATCGTGATACACTTCTGATGATTTATGACGCTATGCAAATCTTGATGAGTCGTGAATTGTGCATGGAGGGTTGCCAACTTCGACGGTTTGAATATTAGGCCTGTTGTCATATATGTATACTGATTTTCAGACAATCTACTGATTTTTCTGATATCCACCATTTGAAGGAAAAGTTGAAAGTTTCTTCAGAAAATCTCAACGGCACGAATCAGAACAAATGTAGCACAACAATAGAAAAAAATTCAACTGCAAAAACATGAAAGTGCTAGTCTGATTTTTTTTCAAAATTTTTCGAAAAACTAGAAGGATTTTCGTGAAAATTTCAACGGCACAAGTTAGCACACGTGTAGCACAATTGTTCATATATGTTTTCATTGAGAAAAAACTAAAGTGCTAGTCTAACTTTTTTTTCAATTTTCGAAAAAATATTTACGGCACAAGACAGCACGAATGTAGCACAAATTTTTCCACACATTTTTGAGAAGAAAAAACAAAAGTGCTGGGCTAACTGTGTACCGTCTTTTTCTCGGTGTACTCGAGCTCCAGCTATTCTTTAAGAGGAAATAGCAAACCTACCCTGGTAGCTACGAGCCGAAGACAAGGTTCCTCGGTGTCTGGGGTGTTAGCGACCACCCCAGACCAGTGAAAGTCAAAATCAACGTACAGAAATTCTATTTGTCGACTCGTACAAGGAAACAAAAAAGGCACTATTAAATTCGTACAGTGAAAGACTCGAGATCAATGAATTTACAAGGGCAAAACGGACGGAATGAAACAGGATCCGATCTCAAACGTTATACGGGGTTCACGGACGTGTTCGCCAGCCAGAACCTAAGACGCACACTTAACGGACCGACATTGAACTTCAGCCAGGTTAGGGGATGAAAAACGACGACACAGAATTACGACGGCTCAACCATAGGCGCGTTCGGCACTCCCTGGGTATCCACACCAGCAGAGTGCTTCCCAAACCGTAGGGTTGAACACGGGAACGAACAGGAATATTCTACGAAGTGTAGCCCCCCCCAAACTGACATCTGTACCCCCCGCGTATACACACCAGCAGGGTACGTTATGGTGGAACTCAGACTCGGGTATAGGAGGGGTGTAGACGGAGACTGAAGTTCCAATGATATATAAAAAAAAACGGAGTGTCGTCTTACCTATCGGTTTGGCCACTTGCACTCGTAAAATTTCCCGAACCAGCGAATAAAAGTAACGAAGAAAAAAAAAATAAAATTATATTCTGAATCGTAGCAAAAAGAAGAGAAACCCTAAAGAAATCTTCCAACACGGCAGCAAGACAAGCTTTTACGGCGGACGGCACTAATTAATCGCAAATCAATCGTGAGTAGTAAGTCGACAGCAAGTTAATCGTAAGTGAAGTGACCTGCGGGGGAACATCTGATTTTATACCCACAGGGGGGGTGCGGAAATCAGATGTGCCCCGTCTGTCGAAATGCGGTAAAATTTGCGTCGATAAAGACGTCTTAATTTCCACTTATCTGAGCTAGCGAACAGAAAAATCAATTCAGGATAATCTATACGGTGCGACATCGTTTTTCAGAACTGAAAACGGAATCCCCCAGGGGTCTGTCCTTGGTCCATTGCTGTTTTTGCTGTACACCTCTGACCTCCCTCGTCTGATTCGCTCAAGTTGCTCACTATTTGCGGATGATACAAAAGTCTACAACTTTCCGCTGAGTCACTCGAACATACTGCAGCATGATCTCAATACAATCTCTGCTTGGTGCAGGGATTGGCTCCTTCCCCTGAATGTTGATAAATGTTGTGTACTGCATATTGGGAGTAACAATCCACGTAGATCGTATGACATCGATGGAACAACTTTGAAGGATGTAGCTAGTCATTGCGATCTTGGACTCACAGTGACTGGGGATCTGCGGTGGTCTGAGCATGTCTCTAACATCTGTGCTAAAGCCAGGCGAACAACGTATGCTCTACAGAAAACTTTCAGGGGGAGTGATGTGGCCACGGTTCGGATGCTCTATACCATGTATGTAAGACCAATCCTCGAATACTTGGGTCCAGTATGGTGGCCTTCTACCAAGGGTGATGAGGACCTACTCGAGTCGGTCCAGCGCTGGAACACTCGTATTCCGTATCGTGGATATCGTCCCTCCTACGAACACCGCCTTCGCATTTTTAACCTTCCTTCAATCGCAGATCGGCGTGAAAGAGGAGATTTGATTATCACCTACCGATCGCTCCACGGCCATTTTGGAGAAGATTTCTGCCGCATGTTCGAGAGAAACACGAACAACTTGAGAGGCCATAACTACAAACTCCGTAAAGAAAAGTTTCGGACAATACAGCGCCAGAGTTTCCTGTCTAACCGGGTTTTCGATTCTTGGAATTGTTTGCCTGTAGATGTGGTGGGGGCCGAGTCTGTGAATGGGTTCAAGAACTCTTTTGATGGGTGGACTGGTGGTGGAGCGAATGTGTGATTTTTTTTTTCTTTTTTTCGTTTTTTTTTTATTTGTATTCAGCTAAGTTTCAGCATGTGAACGCTTTATATTTTCTTCTTTTTCTGAGTTTATAGGTTAGACCTAAATTCTTATTGTATAAATAATAATTATAATAATAATAATAAAAACGGTGCGGAATGTTTAAAATTCCGAACGATGTCGGAATCCTGAATTGGAAATTTAACAAGATTATTCTGAAAATTAATTCAAAAATAAAATGACGAGAATGAAACTAAAAGGAGTAATCTAAAATGAGGGGGTACGTTTGAAAACTTCCCTTTTTATTACAACTTTTTTATTTATTTTCGATTTTCCGAGAGAGGGGAGGGACTTTCGCAAAAATTTGAACGGCTCAACACTGTAAATGCATAGTACAACCTGTTTCAGTTGCTAAAACTCATTTTTTCGATAAGTGCTGGGCTGGCTAATTCAATATTTTGTGAAACATTTCGAGAACCGGTAATAATAATAAAGGAAGAATTTCAACGGCACAAACCTAGCACAATTCAGCACAAACAATTTTTTTTCGAAAATCTAAAAGTGCTTCCGGTACATTCCGTCCTATTATGTTGTCCTTGTCCACACCGCCAGTACATACCTGGACAGATTTCGAGATAGACGTTTGGGCCCATGGTTCCCACGGTACGCTGGGCAGGCGGTAGTCTGGTCTGAAGCTCAATGCCAGTTCGTAGGCGAGTGTCTTGACCTCGGTTGCAGGGGAGGTACGGTGGTCTCCTTTTTGTGCTAGATATCCTTTACGTTTCCGGCAATTAGCCGACGGCGACAATAGTCGGGCTGAAACCTCAGGTTCGTGGTGCGTTTTTCTAAGGGTCCTAACGGATGTGCAGTCCTTTGGACGGAGTCCTTCGGTTCTTTCCATCCCAACTCCATATCGCCAGCGGTGGTCAATCTGAAAGGACAAGAGGGATTTGTTAACACCCCTGTGTGAAATAACAGATTTATGGTCGTATTAACCGTTACATTAAACGAGATTAATTCCTTAAACATCTTTTTTTCCATAGAGATTCTATGCTTAAACGTCGTTTTAGAGCTTAAGCTTCGTTCAATCAAACGGTGCATACGGCCATAAATGTGGTTATTAGTAAGGCGGTTAAAAACGGGTATATTTCCTTACGGTTGTTTTTCCCCTAGGTGGGACCCACATTCGCCTGACTGTGCCTGACGGAAAAAGGAAGTGGTGACGGGCTCGGTGCCTCTTCGGTTCGGCCGTGGGTAAGAGAGCCGCCACCCTCTTCCTCAGAGGAGCTGACTACTCTCGGAAATTCGGCTGTTCCTTCAACCGAGCAGCCAAACTCGGGGACAACGGTATGGGATCGGCTTGGACAGGCCTTATGACGGCCGGGGTTGTCAGCAGGAAAGATGGAGATACAGACAGTGGTGGCATTGGAACCAACGGTGGAAGTCAGGCTGGGCCTGTCCAGACCTCCATACTCAGTGCCGCGCCCCATCCCATTGCCCCGCGGGTCGCCGAAGGATCGGATCGATTATGAGCAATCCCTCGATGAACCACCGGACAGGGGAGCTTAAGCTTGCCAGCTCCGCACCGGAGTATCGGTCTTTTGGTTGTGGGATCAGACCGGTGGCGACATATCGTGCCACCAACCCGAGTGCCCAAAGGCCCACCCCTTCTCCATACGGGTCTCCCCGGTGTTGTTCTGGGGCCCAGTATAAGCTGGTGCAAACCAGATCGGTTAGGAGACCCTGTCCCGGTTGCAGCTCACAGGCCAGTTCCAGATTAGCCACCACGTATCGGCCGTCCCGGTGGAGCACATTTTCCGGTTTCAGATCACGGTGGACGATGTGCTCCTGATGACAGGCGGCTATCCCCTCCGCCACCTGACGCAATATACGGTAGAACCCCGGTACCGTCGCCCTCGGTCCTTTTTCTTAATCAGGTCCAATAGGTCGCCTTGGTATAGTGGCATCACCATGTATGTGTCTGGGGGGGGGGGACACCAAGGCCTCGGTCAGTCTCACCACGTTTGGGTGAGTGATGTCATCCAGGAGCTGTACCTCCCTGATCGCATCCACGTTGAAGGGCACCATCTTCACTGAGACGGTTTCTTCCCGGCCCCTCCGCCGAGCCTGAAAAACCCGGTCACACCCCCTTTCCGCCAGCTTCCGGCCAACCTTGTACTGACGGTGGTAAGTTGTCATCATGCGCATCTGATGACGAATTTGTTGTCCAGTGCGCACTGTGACGCATGTGTGACATTCGTTAATTCTGCGAATACTATAACTGAAAACTGAAATAAATATTAATTCATAAGAAACATACAAAATATAAACATTTATCCTTAAGAAACATAAAAATATATATACATTTATTCTAAAAAAATATAAAAAAAATATATACATTTATTCTCAAAAAATATAAAAAAATTTAATTATCCTTGAATAGCGCGAATGAATGCAAGTACGTATTTTTGGGAACTTAAATATTGCAATATTTGGAAAAAAACATTCATTAAAATAGCTACCAAGGGTCAAAATGAAGAGAAAATGTTGAATTTCTATTTATGAAATATGTCGAAGCAATTGCCCACACAACACAACCCAGGTTGACCAGGACTTGTTCGTAATAATATAGAGTCATCTTTCTCTCTTTCCTCTCATGGCAAACTGCATCTTTTTCTTTTTGTCCGACCATCCTCACCTTTTGATGTAATTCGTGACAGTTTGTGTTTTTTTTTCTGGTTTTCTCAGTGTAGGAATTTTTGCTGTCTGAATGAACAACATTTTTTTTATTGCTGACATTATGTATTCATAAAGATTTGTGCTCTTTTCTGAATATTTTCATATAGAAAGAAAGAATTTAGTAACATAAGGTGAATGATATGGATTCCTTTTTTTTATACCACCTGAGAGTTTTTCTCTCACAAGGACAGTTGGTCCTGGTGGTCTACACCACCCATGAGTTTGTTGTAATAATATATTGACGTAGGTTTTTTCCTTGCCCTACTTTGCCTGTCAGTATACTCCATCATATTATTTCCATATTCATTGGAAATATACAGGGTCTTTAACGAGGAACCTCACCCATATTTATACGGGAAACTACTGCAGTATTTTCATGAAATTCAGCACTTATAAATATTTCACGATGCTGATGAAATCTAAAATATTTTCAAGGCATGAGCACCTCCGGTTTTTCCGAAAATGACGTCAACTTCCTTTGTTCAAATAAGAACACCATTTTTTTATTGCAGAAATAGATTCCTTAGAAAATTTCAAGTTATTTTGATGTAACATTTTTCAGTTTTGGTTGGAAAATTCTCTATGAGCGGGAAAAAAAAATCGAAAATAGAGCTCCGCTGAAACAAGAATAACTTCGAGGTTTTTTGATGGAAAATTTTCATTTTTGGGATTTTTCAAGATGTAAGATTGATGTATCCACTTTGAAAATCGAAATCGCGATTCATGATACAGGGGGTGAAAAAATCGCTTTCAAAGTTAGGGATGACAAAATCGGGAAAAAACAATTTTTTCAAATTAGAACCCCATTTTTTATGGCAGATATTGAATCTACGTTATAAAATAATGTGAGTGTATGCATCACACCCTTGCTCTAAAGTGGATATTTTCTGAGTTATTCACAAAAAACTGTTTTTCGTCTTGAATTTTCAGCTATTTCTTTTTTCTTCACGCCAAAAAGATGAAATTTTCAGGAACTGTTACTTAAGCCATGTTTTAGATTTTACTACCCTAATATGCAAGAGAAAAAAGTTACAGGTTGTTCCTAAATAGATGGCGAATTTTGATTCGAATTTGTATCGGAAACCTCTTTATTTCAACTAATCGGCCATCGGTTTTCTCTCCAGTGATAAATAAATAATTCCTTATATCGAGGTCTAAAATGGATAAATCCGAGTCGTTATTTTGATTCAAGACCTGTGAGTAATGCTCCTTCCATCTTTCGAGAATTTTTCTATCATCAGTTAGAATAGCATCATGAGCATCTCTTATAGGAAAGCTAGCTTTTCTGCTTGGACCGTAAACAGTTTTAATAGCTTCGAAAAAACGCCTGTAGTCATGGTTATCGGCGTAAGCTTGTATTTCCCTAGCTTTTTCTTTCCACCAGCTGTCCTTGATTTTTCTTATTTCTTGACGGACCTCGCGTTTTATGTTTATGAAACCTATTTGGGCTGCAACATCGCCAGGCTTGTTAATTGCGGTTTTCATCGCTTTGTGTTTTGCGTCCAAAAGGGGTGCGATATGAGTTTCGCTGTCGGCAAACCAGTCTGGGGATTTTCGGGAGCGTTCTGTGCCCAGTATTTCTTTCGCTGTATTTGTGAGGGATGACTTGAAACGGAGCCAATGAGTCTCAATGTCGTCGTTATAATCCGGTAATCTTTGACGGCAGCTGTGAATCTGTCCTTTGTAGAAGGGTTTTGTAGTTCGGATATTTGAAGGCGCCCTCTTAGATACTTCGGCTTGCGTTGGTATTTTGGGCGCATTGAGATTTTCATTCTCGAGATTACCAGCCTATGATCAGTCCAGCACTCCAGATCTGCTCTGGGTTTAGTGACCAACACCTCTTTCAGATCTTTCCTTCTCACGATCACATAGTCGAGGGTATGCCAATGCCCTGAGCGCGGGTGGCGCCAGGTCCCCCTTGAATTGGGTCTCGTAATAAAATAGGTGTTCGTTATACACAGATTGTGTTCTGCACAAAGAGCCAGCAGACGTTCTCCATTCGAATTGATGCTGTCTGTGCCGTGTTTCCCTATTATTCCCGGCCATAGTTCTGAGTCTTGACCTCTGCCCACTCTAGCGTTGAAGTCTCCAAGGAGAATAATTCGTTCCCGTTTTGGGATTTTACTTAATGTAGCAACGAGTGTTTCGTAAAAAGTGTCCTTTAAGTTGTCAGAGGAGTTCAAAGTGGGTGCGTATACTGCAATGATGTTCACAAACGTGTTATTTGCTGCAGGAAAACGTAGGGTCATTAAACGTTCTGAGATACCAACTGGATTTTCGGTAAGTTTGGCGGCCAGGTCGTTTCTAATGGCAAAGCCTACGCCATGTTGTCTGATTTCGCCTTCCGGCAAGCCTTTCCAGAAAAAAGTATACGCTTGTTCTACCAAGCTACCTTCGTCCGAAAAGCGTGTTTCGCTTAAAGCAACTATTGCAATGGATGTTCGTTGCAGTTCCTTATCGATTAGGGCAGTACGCCTCTCTGGTCGGTCGGCCTTGGGGTTGTCTAGCAAGGTTCTGACGTTCCATGCTGCAAAAGCTATGTGCTTTTCATTGCTGTTTGTTCGATGATTCACTCGCTCAGGCACCCTCCCCCGGAGATCCGAATGGGAGGGTATTTTACCTCCGGATACGAATTTTGTCCTGTTCGACTGATCCATCTTTTTGTAGAAGCTGCGTTAGAAGGTGTTCAAAAGCTGCACTGGTAACGCTGTCAGTGCAACTTTGGTTGCGGCTACGACTAGATTATCCTGTGGCACAGGTATCCTGAGACGACAAGGTCTGAGACGTAACTTGAGCAACGCAGAGAGCCATTTCCTGCTCAAGCCAATGTTTAGGCTACGTAATTGTGGGAAACAGAGTTATACCGCTCATGTTCGGTCGCCAGAGCCTCGTTCGTAAGAACAGGGTGCACCGCGAGTAGGCGAGGTTGGCATTTGAGAGGAGAGGCTATAAAACGCAACCTTTCTCCTTACACCCCTCATCAGGGCTAGAAGAAGTTCATCCAAAAAAAACGGGGGGCAAGAGTCGTCAACCTCCACAAGTCGTGGGAGGTTAGGGTCCGTCTTCTCTGAATTCTTTAAAATGGTAAGCGTGCACTCTTTAGAAGGCGGGGATATAGATGTCGAGGGCAAACCACCAGAGAACCTCTTGACAGCTCTTCACATTCTAGGGACTGATATAAAATCCAAATTGTCACAGAAGGATCGGAAAGAGGTTTTCTTTTTTTCTCGCATGAGCCTTCTGCAATTTGCTCTAGCCTGTTTTAACGCAAGGAAATTTCTATGGTTAGGTCAAGTTCGATATGATCTAAATTTTGACCTTTTCTCCTCCACCGCTGCAGCTACCTCGTCGTCCCACCAGTGAAATCTAAAATTGCCGGATACGGGAGCTTATACTTAGGAACAAACCTATTGGCTGCACAAGAAATGACGCTGGGAATTCCGTCAATCTCTGCACCATCTAAACCCTCCCTGAGCATCTCATCACTGAGATAGGAGGTGTATCCCAGCCAGCCTGCTCTTTTCATATTATATTATATTTCCTAGTGGGGTACAGGTTAATGGGATTAAAATATACTCCACTAGGAAATATAATATGAAAAGAGCAGACAGGCGGCGTGCCAAGCTCGGTCAACCGACCACAGAGTTCTTAGGGCCATCATTGATATACAAAAAGCAACGTCCGGAGTACTGGGGTTGGCACCTGGGGGGTCAACCGAGTAGGGGTGCCATCGTTCGTTCAGGAGGATGAGATCCTCGGATCGCAGAAACGTTTCAAGTACCACACCATTATGGTTACTAACTCCGGGTCCCCATTGCGGATTCTGCGTATTCAAATCTCCCACCACCAGAAATTCGGAGGTGAAATGTTGGGACAGAGTTCTAAAGAAGGGGACTGAAAGTCTAACGTCAGGGGGAATAGATACAGAACATTCGGTAAGACATCACGTCAAGAACCATCATCTGGCTCCTTGCAGAAAAGTTGCCGAGAGGGACCAATCTATAACACGACTCTACAAAAAAATTTTCGTTCTTTGTCCTAACGTTTATACTAGGATTTTCCGGTTAATTATACACAAACACGAAAAGAAAATACCCTTTTTTGGTATAAAGTTCGCTTTTGTGATAGTTATAGTATTAATACTCACTCTCCATTTTTTTAATAATTTTTAATAATTCAAAATGACCCCGCGATGAGGGTGGGGTATTTACGTTTACAAGGTGCCGCTAGAGGGCACTCGAGTCATAAACAACGATCAGGTGTTGTTTACAAGCCCAGACAATCTTGGTGGTCAATTTATTATAATTCGTGACGTGAAATACGAATTAAAGACATCTCATATTCCCTCTGAAGCCTATGAAGCATATTTTGACTTTCTAGTTTCAAATCAAGACAAGCCATAGGCTCCACATGTTGCTTGTATTTATTGTAAATGACATCGTTGAATTAGTGTCCTAAACACAGAAGCAAATCGACCATGTTCTGCATGAGTGAATGAATGTTCCAGTGAATGATCTTAAGACGAGCCATTGATTGTCCTGTAATAGGGTGCAGGCGAGGAAACTTAGAGAGAGCTCAACCAAGGTCGAAACAGCGAATGAGAGATCAAACAAAGAAGGAAAAAACAAGAATACTTAACAACAAAAAAATGTTTAGTTTAGTTTGAGCTAGAACGAGAGTCCTCCATGCTCAAGTCGAACGACGTAGTAGGTAGTTGAACATTTTCATCATTGTTGGCTATTATTTGCATGTTGGAAGAACCTTCGTCATTAAAGGAGAGTGGAAGTGGTGTTTGAAGTATTGACTCAGTAATTATGATTTTCTGTGGGGGATGAGAAGAGTGAGAAGGGGAGGGATTTGGGGACAAGCAATTCATATTCATTGGAGTATATGTCAAAAGGGCCTGGGTATGTGCTTCCTTATCATATCCTACTGATTTCTCTTTTTTTTAAGTGGTGTCTTAGTGGAAGTTCGTAAAGGTTTTTACGCGTTTGAGCAGAGAAAGAGGAAGGCGGACTATGAGTAGTGCGTTGTTGAGGTTACGGAATTTCCGAGGGTAATAGGGCCGTTTGTTTTCTGGTGGCTTGATTGGCTTCATATAACGAAAGATTATGATATGCCATCAATTTTCTTATTTTTATTTGTCTAAAATATTCCGGACACTGTTTATCATTAGCAAGGTGAGGGCCCCTACAGAAAATGCACGTAATGGGGGCGCTGCAATCGTTTTGGGAATCATTGGAACCACCGTAGGAAACACATCTGGAGGTGCCCCTGCATTGGGCTTGAATATGATTTTGTTTCAGAGATTGGGAGTGAAAATCCTAAAAAGTTCATTAGGAAATGTAAAATGTACAGCATTTCACCAACATTCATTGGATTAAGGTTACTAATATTTGCAGAGATGGATTCTATGATGGTACAAAATGGACCTCTATCTGAGGTTCTGTATCTTAACGTTTTTCTGGGAGTAACTGGGTTCTTGTGTTGGGAAATAACCTGTGAAAGGTTATCAAATTGCTGTTTTAATTCCTCATTTTGTGAATCACTAGTAGTCTGTTGTAACACTGAAATTATATTTATATCGGATTATCTACGGCTCTCGCCGCCTCTCCGTTACCAGTTTTCAATTCCTTCTGTCTAAACATATATATCCCTCCAAGTTTCTTGCTTCCATGGCGAAGAACGACGTCATCTCTCCAGCTTCGTCTTGGTCTTCCTCTCTTTCGTCTTTCTGGAGGTATCCACTCCAATATTTTCCTCGGCCATCTGATATCTCCCATTCTCTTTGTACATCCGAACCACGTCGGCTGTTTTCTATCTACGTCGTCAACTTACTCTCTCCAGTCTCGATCTTCCACAACTCCTTCTTAGAAAGTCCATATCTGTGGCCAGTAGCTTCTTTTTGTTGGTCTTACTTGAATCCCATATTTCCGCGCCATACAACATAATACTCTGAACTATTGATTCGTAGATACGCATATTTGTTTAGAATTGAATGTCCTAACATCTGGGAGATCCATGATATGAAATCGGAACACTATTCAGATGTAAGTACTTTTGCGATTTTAATTTGTAACTCTACATATTTCGAGCTAATTCAGCTCATCTTCAGGAGTATAAAAATCGCATAAGTGAAGCTGAAAAACAACAAAAACTCATGGAGAAAACGCAAAAATTCTCTACAGTAAAATACAGGGACAAAGTAAAGAAAATTCAAGTGAAAAACATCCAAAAACGATAAAAGCAACAAGCTAAAGCAAACTAATTAAAGCTTACAAAAGTCAAAAAACGGCAGTCAAATTATGAAGGTCAATTAAATAAAATAAAAACAAAGTCAACAGTATAAAAAAGTTTGAAAAGAGGAAATATAAAATTTTAAAAAAGGTCCTAACTAAAAATAGCGGGTGTGAAAAAACGCCATGAATAAAGCTGAACTAAAAAGGTAGAATGTCATAAATAAACGACCTTTTTTTTTTCAAACTTTTTTATACCGTTGACTTTGTTTTATTTTATATAATTGACCTTCATAAATTGACTGCTGTTTTTTGACTTTTGTAAGCTTTCATTAGTTTGCTTTAGCTTGTTGCTTTTAACGTTTTTGGATGTTTTTTATTCGAATTTTCTTTACTTTGTCCTTGTATTTTACTGTAGAGAATTTTTGCGTTTTCTCCATGAGTTTTTGTTGTTTTTCAGCTTCACTTATGTGATTTTTATACTCCTGAAGATGGGCAGAATTAGCTCGAAACATGTAGAGTTACAAATTAAAATCGCAAAAGTACTTACATCTGAATAGTGTTTCGATTTCATATCACGCATATTTGTTTTCTTTCTGATATTTTTTCCCAAAGTATGGAATTGAGTGCTCCTATGGTTTTGTGACCCTTTGTGATTCTGTCCTGAATTTCATCTCTACTACTTCCATCTTTATTGAAGATAACTCCCAGGTATTTAGCTTTGTTGACGTTTTTATTGATCCGTTTTCTAGAGATAAGCTGTTGTTGTCATCGCTAGCCACGGTTAAATATTCACACTTATTAAGGTTCATCGTGAGACCCGCTGCAGTATACTCCCCATTCAGTTTTCTGACCATATAACTCAAAGCTTGTTGATCTTCTGCAATTGCGATCTGGTCGTCTGCAAAGTACAGAGTATACAGCATATCGTCCCATATTCTTGCACTTACGTGTCCAGCCTTTGAGCGATTCGTATAAATACATTTTGAATAACGTAGGGGATAAACAGCACCCTTGTCTAAGTCCCTTTGTCGTGTTGAATGATTCTGTTAGTTTCATGCCGATTTTGACAGAAGCATAGTTTTGTTTGTAATAAAGCTGAACTGTTCGAATGAATGTTGGTCTTATATCGAGTTTTTTCATAGCTTTCCATAGTTGGGATACCGGAACGCTATCATAAGCTTTCTCCAGATCTATAAAGGCTATATGTGTTTCTTTGTTTCGCTGAGTTCTCTTTTCCAAGACTATTTTTAAGGTGAATAAATTATCTATTGTGGATCTCCCTGCACGAAATCCTGCTTATTACTGATCTGTTATATTCTGAGTAATTTCTACAGCAGTTTCGAGGATACATGTTAAATGTGTACATATTCATCTTGTGTTGTTCTCTCGGATTCAATCAATTTTTGTTATAATCTTCTTGCAAATGAACATTTATTGGTTTCATCTAAAAAGCCCTTCAGATTATATTTCTTCATGTCTAGTCTAGTTTCCTGATGTTATTTGTGTTGGTCGAGGAACAAGTCGTAGCAAAGGGAATATACATTTTTGCTTCCAGTAGCTGATAGTTGGATCCACACTCTGCGCCTCTTTTGACTCTGACGTCTTGAATCCTTATACCGGAACGTTGTCGAATAATAAAATAATCTATAATTGACTTAAGCCCTCTCGTATGTTGGTACCAGGTGTACTTGTGTATATCTTTGTGTGGGAAAAAAGTATTTGTTATTTTCAAATCGAATTGTTCGCAAAGGTTGATCAGTCTCACACCGTTATCGTTAACCGTTTCTTCTCCGTATTTACCCACCACGTTACTGTTCATCTGTTGCCCGACTCTACCATTGAGGTCCAATAATAATTTCGTGACTATGTGGGACTTGGTCGATTATATTTCTGAGAGTATCTTCAAAATTATCCTTTACTTGAACTGTAGTATCGTCATTTGACGCATACACACCGAGAATCGTTATAGTTCTTCTCCTTATCTAGATCGTCATCTTAATTATGCGTTGGTTTATTGCTTCCCAAGACTTAATATGTCTTGTCATTTTTTTGTCGATTATTATGGATACTCCAGCTCGAGCCCTCTCATGTTTGTCCACTCCTGTATAAAGGTGTGAAAAATCGTTGTTGTTCTCTATTCCGTTACCCCTTTTCTTTGTTTCAGGTCAATTTTTCGTTGAATAAATTCCAAAATAATCTATCTTTGTTTGTTTCTTATACCTTGCACATTTCATACACCAAACACTGAAATTTCCTCTCGTAAAAGACTATAATCAATTAATCAAAATAGGTGAATGGGTGAATCAAGATTGTCCAGGGCACTAGAGGCCCTGAGAGAAAGAAGTGATGGGACCCGGGGGCGGCCCCCGGGGCTCTCAGTAGACATAATGTATCAAGATAAGCTGGGTTGCTGATAAACGTTATCTGAATAAAGGAAAAATACTATATTCAGCCTAGATTTATCTAAGAGACTTACTAGGTTCAAAACGTAATGCAGAAGCAAGGAAAAGGATCACAAGGAAAATCCACCGATACCAATTCACACACCGAAAAAATAAATTAATATAGTGAGGTTATGAAGGGAATATTTAAGAGAAACTCATTTCTGTAATATTTTGTGATTTGTGATTTTTGCCTTTTGCTTGTTGAACAACTATTCGCGAATCCAATTACTGTTGAGGGCGCTGTGAAATGATAACAAACTTTGACGTTTGTCATAAGATGTCTAAAACACTGTTGTGTGCACTTGTCACTTTTTGCATGCATCAATATTTCAGAAAATCGGGGATATGGGATAAGTTTCGTGGCGGCGCCACCATGTCATGCTTCGGTCTATCCAAAGGAAGTCCAAAGATACTCTCTCGTTTTATTTTGTTTTGCGTTGATTTCGAACATCGATCAACGAGTTCAAAATATGAACTGACCCATTTTGTCAGCTGTTAAGGAATATTTGTCACTTATAGTTTAATTTTCGTTGCAAAAATAAATCTGTCAATATTTCAACACTATCGAGTGAGGGTTAGAAGGAGTATTTACTATTCTTCTTCAAGATAATTTCCGTTTCACAAATCGAATTCAATATGATTTTAATAAAACAAAGTAGATTGGTCAAATGTCCAATATATTCAGTTGACGGAAAGGGAATTTTTACTATATCTACTCATGAAGAATATTTGAAGAACAGATTAGAATAGATTTATGTATTTCTGTTTCTCAATACATGCCCACAATTGACATTACGCATTTCCAATACAGTTTTTTTGAAATATTGCTGAAGTTGCCTTGAAACTTAGCTATAGATATCCGTCCCGAATGTTCGTTCATCTGATTTGGTTCTGCCTCAAATTCCAACAACACCGAATTCTTAGCTGTAGTTCTTGATTCTCCATACAGAAAACTGAACATACTGAACGACGTGTTGAATAAATGAATGTTCTACATCCCTTTCTCGAAACTAATACATTTTCACACAAACAATAATCGCTTATGAATACAATATATTCGTGAGTCGAAGGAAAGTATTCAGATTATTTTCAAATATCAATGGACAATGCACTGTCAAATTCTAAACAGCGCTACCTACAGTGGAAAAAAGGGAACTGATCCCATATCCCCACGAAATTAAAAACAAAATCGAATCAGTGAATAAACCAGAGTTTTAGACATCTTAGTTTGTCAGTACTCTTTACGAGATTTGTACGGCCTAACAGAGTTTTTCTAGAAAATCGAGATATTTATCGGAAGTGAATTGATTGATTTAATTTCGTAAAGAAAGATCAACATTCTTTGGAAATACATTCCATTTGAAAAGGATGAATTGTGGATTAAAATCGAGCGATGATATTGGTGATCCACTGTACCTAGACACAAAATCCTATGATTTCACATATTCTTTCTTGAACTAAACCAAGCTAATAATGTTGAGGTGGCATATACTGAGTTTGTGAAGTTTCTATTTAAAGTATTTCAATTCGATGTTCTGATATAGGTATTCCTCATACTGAAATCTCAAGAGACACAAATATGATTCAGCTCATGGAACAAGTTTTACAGATGAGAAAAAGCATTCATTTGGAAGTATGAAAATTATGAAATTGTATTTCTAAATCGTCAATTGAATTTAGCTGAAAAATCTCGCAAAGAAAAATCGTTTAACCTTACTCCTGCCAGTTGAAAGCACTGGTATAAATACCTTTCCCAATATTTTTTCGGAATCAATATTTCTATTCAGAAACCCAGACAATAATCCCAATATAACTTTAGACAACGTGAGATGAGAAAAAACATAAGGAACTAAATTTGTTTTGACTTTGCAGTACTGACAAAGTAGTTTCTTAATTCAATCCGCAGAGGGCGTCTAGATTTTTGGATTGGCCAATAGTGTCTAGTTCCAGTGTGCATATTTGGTAGTAACCAGGTAAGTGCAAGTTTTTATGCTTGAGGGAAGTGGCAAATTTACATGTAGTATGAATAATGTACTCTCTGGGGTAGATATTATGAAAGAATTGAATGCCTGTACGAACAACAAATGTTCCTCTTTGTTTCATGCTGAATTTTTGATTTTTTTGATAATTAGTTATAATTATTCATACTACGAAATCGTAAAAAAAATATATTGTTGTCTTCTCACAACCATTAATATTATTTGTAAGGGGACAACAATAAGAATATGAAACGGAATTATCAGAAAACAACCAGAAATTCCATTTCGAGTATTGATTGTGGTATATATAATGGAAATGAAAAACCAAAAGATGCCAATAACTTCCTGAAATTTTTTGTGAACGAATCAATTGATGTTTTACACCATGGTGTTTCTTTCAATGACCGCTTATATCAGGTAAGAGTAAAAGCATTCTTTTGTGACGTACCAGCCAAATCTCACATTAAATAAGTTATGGGACACAGTGGGTATGACTCATGTTCAAAAAGTAAAATAAAAGGTTTTCACGTTGAGAGAAGATTCTGTTTTCCAGACCTAGAAAATTTCACTTTAAGAAATGATGCGGATGTCAGAGCCAAAGTTGATGAAAACCATCATACGGGAACGTCAGTTTTGGAAATGATTCCTGGAATTGATATGATCAAGGATTTTCCTTTGGATTATATGCATATAGTGAGTTTGTGGATCAACGAAAAAGTTCCCAACAAACTGTCATTGCTGCAGAGCCAGGCCTCCAATATTCCTAATGAATTTAATCGTAAGTCGTGATCTCTAGATGAAGCTAGAAGGTGGAAGGCAACAGAATTTCGTTTATTCTTATTTTATTTTGATCCTTTAATATAAGAAAAGGTTGTGGATTGTGAGAAATACTCAAACTTCCTGAGTCTCCATGTTTCATTATCATTTTTCTCAAGTCTGCGGTGGAAATCTAATATAGTGTAGTGTCGAAGTATGAAGTATTTCGTCGAAGCTTTCGTTGTTTTGTAAGGTGTTCAACATACATCTCATTACATCTATGTGATGTTGTTTCCGTTCGATAATCAGATGAAAAATTTGAAAAGGCACATCCAGAAAACTGATAAACCTTTACTACAGATTATACATCGAATTGCCGAAGAAGAGAAATAAAAAAAAAGCGTCTAACACTCCACCGCATAAAAATTATCCTGAACCATCTACTGCACATTCTAATGGTCCCATTTCAGTTGATGTCACATATTCTAAACAATTCAAAAAATTATTAGTTCAGAAATTACCTACTGGAGCTAGAAAACTTTTATGAATCTCCCTGTAAGTCTTCTGAATTGGGCATATTTCTTTCTAGCGACTTTGGTTTATGTGAATTAATTGATTCCCGGGATATTTCTCATGAATGCATGAAATAAGATTTCGAAGAAAAATATGTAACCCTTTCAATATTACATTTTACAAATTGTTGTTAACTGTGGAACACATTTTTTCTGAAATACCTATAGATGAAATTGAAATCTCTCTCGATTTCAACTTGTCTATTATGAAAATAACTATCAAATACCTACTCTACCTGCGTGAAATTTTTTCTGTCATATCAAGTTTGATTCATTATCATAGTTACTGCATTCTGAACTGATTATTTTCTTATATTATACTTATATAATTCAAAGTTTGAGTCTTTATTAGCAAACTTCGGATAATAAGTAATTATACTTTATTTATCATATTACATTAATGTAGGTTAAAAATAAAAATATTTTGCATACTACAAAATTACAACCTCGATAAACACTTACAACTATGTGAGTGAAAATTATGACATTTCATCAAACTGATTAGTGATTATATTGGATATTTCTTCAACTAAGTTTCTAGAATTCGAATCGAGTTTATGCCCCACCAAATAATACATTTAATAGCTGTAGATACCTACATTTACTGACAATTTTTACATAATAGAAAATATGGATGGGAATAAAACATTGACAGTGGTGAAATTTATTGGGGAGGACACAGAAGAGGATGTACCAACAACATGGCTGAAAGGAAATACTTGCTGTTGGCCCCCATACCCCTGGGACAAGTTGTTGGCAGCCATAAAGAACTCCGAGTGTCCAAGCTCACATTGGCCTTCTCATAATTAGCGAAATTTTAATAATTTCGAACGTCCCGTTCTCGTTCAAGATGTCGCCGAGTACAGACGTGTGTGGTAAATGCTATGAGAATTTTATTGTTTCGAGCAAAAATATAGAGTGCTTCTTCTGTGAAAATAAGTTTCACCTAAATTGTGTGGCCATTAAAGATAACTGGCAAAGAATTCTTACCGAAAATCCCAATATTTTCTGGGCTTGTGATCCCTGTAGAGGAAAACTAATGGCAAATAAGAAAATTGATTGCGATCATAATGTTATCTCAGCAGAGAATGTATTGCTACGCCAATTAGTCGAAGAGAAAGACTCAAAAAATTCTATCCTGGAGGAAAATATAAGTTTACTCAAGGAGAAAATTGATAATTTGAATAAATATCCCCGAATTGAGAATACTCAACAAAAAACACATCAGATAAGAAGTGAAAACATAAGCAGTGGATCAAATATTATAACATACGCTAATATAGTAAACAAAGACAAGGACACTTCAAATGTGGCAAGTAGACAGGCCGATACCATACATAACCTCAAAAGAAATAACAACAAACAACCTGTTTTTCGAGCTGAGCAAGTAAATTCAGCAATAATGGAAGCGAAGTCAGTTATAGGAATGAAAGAACATGATAATGTTCAAGAAGACAATCGAGATGATGGATGGAATTTCGTCAAACGCAGGACTAATCGTCGATTCGTGATAGGACAGAACAACCAGGCAGGAAACATTCAAACGGTTCCCAAATATGTTTCCCTACATGTAACCAGGCTTCACCCCGAGACAAAACCCAGTGATTTATTGGAAATTTTGAATGAGAAATTTCCCGATGCCAGTTGTGAGATACACCAATCTAGACATCCAGATAAATATGTATCGATGAGAGTAAATATTCGCCGAGAAAATCTCAGGGAAGCATGGAATAAAAACGTGTGGCCTGCAGGTTCTTTAGTTTCGAAGTTTTTTTTCAAAAAAGGGAGCCTAACGCAGAAGATAGACCCCCAACAACAATAAAATACATCAATAAGTATAATTCCAGACAAGTGATAAGTATAATTCATCAGAATTTACGGTCACTGGGAAATAGCGTCATCAAATTGGAAAAACTTCTATCTGACAATCCAGATTGCCTTATACTCTGCTTAACCGAACATTGGAAATCTCAAGATCAAATCAATAAAATGGGCCTGAGAAACTTCAAATTGGTTGAAAGTGTGTGCCGTGAAGAAGGTAAACACGGAGGTTCCGCGATTTATATCAGTAATCAGTGCACGGCAAGAAAATATCGAAACATAAGTGATCTCTCAGTGACGGGAGAATTTGAGTGCAGTGCTGTGGAATGTGTCATTCACAAGTTGAAATTCGTGGTTCTCTCAGTGCATAGACCACCTAAGGGAAAGATTGATACATTTTTCGAGATCATGGGGAAAATTCTAGTTGAGAAGATCGATTCTAATAGCACCATCTTCATTGCACGTGACTTCAACATTGAATTGAAGGATGAGAATGTTGTTAACACTCCAGTACTCGCGCGTCTGATAGATACATAAACAATACGTGGAGCCTGGGGTATTGTAGTACCCCGCGCGAGTACTGGAGTGTTAAAAATAGGTTTTTGTCGTTTCTTAACAATTTCTGTATAAAGGTACTTATTGATGAGTACTCTAGAATAACTGATCATTCTAAGAGCTGTTTAGATAATATCTGTACAAATTCCTCGAACATTACATCAGCAGAGGTTATGGAATATCATATATCTGACCATAAAGCTCGAAAAGTTAGTTTTCATATAATTAAAAATGTTGCTAATGAACTTGTTCGAAAAAGGTTCTTCAAGGAGAATAATAAATCAGCATTTATTAGTAAGCTAAAAGAACAAACTTGGGATAATGTTTATTGCATAGAAAGGTCCGATGTAAATGATCAATGGCACACGTTCATGCGTGAGTTTTTGAATTTATTCGATGAATGTTTTCCAATTAAACAAGTGTATAAAAATAAAAAATATCAAATTACAAAGAAAAATCCCACCCTACAGAAAATCAAACAACAGTTAGACAACTTAAAGTTATTATCTGAATTTGACGTTTCATTCCAATCACAATACAATAAATTGAAAAAAGATTATGATATTATGTTGAACACAGAGAAAAGTAAATTATATGAGGACAGAATCAAAAGATCTGATTGCAAAATAAAATCCATGTGGACTATATGTCGTGAAATAACAGGAAAGAATTTAACTCAAGAAAATATTGTTTGTGAAGATCCTTTAAAGTTATCGAATGACTTTAATGAACATTTGATAAGAGTTATAAAAAATATCCATATAAGTCAAAAATCTATTCCCTTTGTGAATAATATCAGAGAAAATGACAAATCTATGTTCCTCAAACCTGTGAGCATTGATGAATTGATTGAATTATCTAACCAGCTGAAAAACAAACACTGTAGTGGGTACGATGACATACCGGTAAGTCTTGTAAAATTGTCAATCAGTTCACTTGCCGCTGTACTCTCCCATATAATAAATAACTCAATAAAATATTCAATTTTTCCAACGCAACTAAAGCATGCTTTGATCAAACCAGTATTCAAGAAGGGTAACTTAAATGACCTCAACAACTATAGACCTATTTGTCTTTTACCAGCGTTCTCAAGAATTTTTGAATTAGTCATGAGTTCTAGAATACTCAGTTTCATGAATCAAGACAATCTTTTTTCTGAATTTCAACATGGATACTTGAGAGGCAGATCAACCAATACAGCAATATATCAGTTCATCAATGTAATTTTAAAGAACTTGGAGAATAAAAACATGTCACTTGGTCTTTTTATAGATCTGAGTAAAGCATATGACTGTGTAGATAATGATATACTTTTGTTCAAACTTGAAAAGTATGGTATAAGAGGTAATGCTAATGCTTGGATTCGATCATTTCTTTCGGGAAGACAGCAACAGGTTATTGTTGAAAATAATGTAAAATCTGATATATGTAACAGTGATGTAGGTATTGGACAAGGAACCATAGTGGGGCCATTACTTTTTATAATATATATAAATGACCTTTTAAATGATGATTCAATCACAAATTTTGTTGATGACACCAATATATTGATTTCTGGACCCAATTTAACGGATATTATTGAAAAAACAGAAAGTTGCTTTGAGAACACCAACAATTGGTTTACCATGAATAAGCTAACAATAAATGAATCAAAAACTAGTTTAATACTTTTTCGTACTAAGCAATGTCAAATATCTGCACCAAGCAACATTAATCTTGGAAATAACAACATAAAACCTGTCAAAAGCACTAAATTCTTGGGTGTTACTATAGATGAATTTCTTAATTGGGACATACACATTGAAAAGGTCTGTTTGAAATTATCTAGCATTGGTTATGGAATCAGGGTCGTAGCTCAATACATGAATGTTAATACATTAAAAATTTTATACCATGCAAATTTTGAATCTGTTCTCAGATTTGGTATTATTTTTTGGGGTAGCAATACAAGTGCGGAATCAGTATTTGTTGTGCAAAAAAGAGTAATGAGAACCATGTGCAAAATGAAGTTTAGGGACTCTTGTAGAGGCAAATTCAAGCTTATGAATATAATGACTGTATATGCCTTATACATTTATGAATGTCTTTTGTTTGTATTTAAGAATAGAGATAAGTTCCAAAACGATGTCAATCATAGATATTCCACGAGAAACAGAGATCTTTTCTATCCATATCATAGGTTAACTCTGAGTGAAAAGGGACCATACTATATGTGTATCCGAGTTTTTAATGAATTGCCGCATCACATTAAGTGTGTAGAAGGTGTATTTAAGTTTAAGAATTTAATTAAGAGAATTTTGATAGAACTGGAACCTTATAGTCTTGAAGATTATTTTGGTTCTGACAATTTGTACTAAATTGTAAGTACTGATTTTTTCATCTTTTATGTAATGTTTTATATAAAACTTGAAATAAAGAAGATTTACCTATCTGTCTATCTATCATAAAATGGAGGTTTTCAGAAATGGGACATATGGTATGTATTGAATGCTATTTCAACGCACTTCTTTTCAATTCACTCAAACGCTTTTGAAATATCAAGTTCTTCAAAAATGATCGAAAAAATCGAACTTCAATGCTCTATTTCTTCTAGCTAAAAAACTTACGACCATAATCGATTGAAAGCAAGGACGCTGTGTATAATTATAAGTTTGATTTCGGATAATTATTTAGAAACCAGAAAAAGAAGTTGAATGTCGCAGAATATACCAGCGACCTCAACCAGATGATGATGAGCTTATTTCCATTCGCAAAGGAAAGGCCTTCCCTGAACCTCCGACCAGGTGGGTCACGGAAACTGCAGGGACATAACCATAAACAGTTAGTTTTATGATTTGGTCGACTATAAATACTATAATATTAATTCAATGATGAATGGATTCATCATCGAAGGTGTGGTTCTTTTTTTAATCATAAGGTTGCAAACTCACTCACTCTTGTCAAGATGATATTTCTTTCTGTAATGAGGATATATTTTTCTAGCAAAATGCTCCCTCATTTTAGAATAATCTTTTTGTTTCATTTTGAGTGATTTTATTTCGAATTCATTTTGAGAGGAATATTTTCAGTTTCCAATTTAGGAGTCCGACATCGTTCGGAATTTTAAACTTTCCGCATCGTTTTTATTCCGTTTTTCAGTTCTATACGAATACGATGTCGCACCGTACAAAACATCCTGAACTGGAAGATAACCGGGTTTTTTTCGCCAGTCTAGATAAGTCGAAATTAAGACTCCTTCATCGACGCAAATTTTACCGATTTTCGACAGCCGGGGCACATCTGATGTCCGCACTCCCCTTTGTGGGTATAAAATCAGATGTCCCCCTGCAGGTCACTCACTTATGATTAACGGCCGTATGCCTTCGCTACTTATTTTTCGGCCCCTAAGTTGAGTTTCCTTTTTTTTTTTGGCTATTCCGGATAAAATTTTTCTTTACTTTCATTTGATTATTTTCTTTTCTGAGTGCAAGTGCCCGTCCAGAAACCGTAGGTAAGACAACACTTAGTAATTATTGTCTTGAAACCTCAGCGTCCAACTGCAACCGTCCCAAACCACAGTTTGAGCTCCAGCCCTACTGTTAATAGGATACCCCGCTGGCGTGGATACTCAGGGGCTACCCAACACACTTTATGGTGGCGACCCTTCCTTACTTTCCAACCTTCACCTCTGCTGCTAGTACGATACTCCGCTAGCGTGGATACTCAGGGGGTGCAGAAAGCACCTAGAGGTGAACCTTCGTAAGTCTGTGCCGTCTCACTTCATCCCCTAACCTGGCTGAGGTCTGATATTTGTCCGTGTAAGTGTGGGTCTAAGGTTCTGGCTGGCGAACATGTCCGTAAACACCGTACCACGTTGACCTGTTTAATTCCGTCCGTTTCACGCCCTAATCTTACCACTTAATTGTTGCTTATATCTGATTCCGCGGAAAAACTTTGTAAAATAGACTGTTTCTCTTCAACCTATTTCATCGAATGTACCACTGTACGGATTTTGTGAAGAGCCCTTTGTGTTTCCTTTTACGAGTCGACAAATAAAATTTGTATACGCTGATTTTGGCTTTCACTGGTTATCGCTTACACCCCAGATAACACCGAACCTTGTTTTCGGCTTGAAGCTACCAGGGTAGGTTTGCTATTTTCCCTTTAAAGAATAGCTGGCGCTCGAGTACCCCGAGAAAAAAGGCGTTACACTTTGATTGACTCGCGTGTCTCTTATTTCAATTCACATGACACTGGATTGGAAGTAACATAACAGAAATTACTTAATGAAATATCCTGCATACTCTATAGATTAAAAAAAAATTACAGTACTTGTATATTTTCTGCATGTGGAGTAATTATTGCAAATGAAAAATTTTTGGAGAGAATAATAATTATCTTTTATTTCGAAGGAAATGCTAATGCTGCTTCAGGAACTGCTGATATAGCAGATTCCCCACTAGGCATTTGTTGCTGTTGCCCAATGCATAAAAACAATATACAAATGGGTAAGAGTATTCGAAGTTTGAAGTTTTCAATGAATTTCAATTGTGAAATTTGTTATAAATAGAGGATGGATAAACTGAAAAAATATAATTAAACAGTTTGTGTTTTTGGCAAATATCATGACCGACATGAAGACGGAGAGATCAAATCTTCTTGAGCAGCCAAGGGGGATCAAACAACTACGATGGACTCAATATTTACGAGGTTCCAGTTCCCTGTGGACGACGATGCCTCCTTGAAAACTGTATGTACGTCCACTGAACATCCTGTATGTACGTCCATTGTATATCCTGTATGGACGACCAATGTACATCCTGTATGTACGTCCATAGGATGCTAATTCCAGTGAGGTTCGGACATTATCTGGAACTATCATTCTACATAACGAGTACTTTAATAGGAATTAGGACAGGTAGTGAAGAACAAGACTGCTGAACTAAATGCCGACGTTTCGTCCGTATATTCGAACTTTTTCAAGGCTACAATGGAGATACAAGAAATTAATCAGTACAATCCAGTAAAAAACAAGAATAATGACGGCTAACAAACAACGATAAATTGCATAATTAAATACTAAAAAACTTATGTGATATAGATGAAAACATTATACACAAAATAATAAATATCGAATAATAAATACGATGACTAGACAAACATTTATTCAATATACAAAGACAACAAACAAAAAATTGGGTAAAAAAAAACTGTGGTACAAAAACTTACCAAGTTCAATTTGTCTGATATAAAAGTTGTTGTTAACATTAAGATTCGGAAAAATTGCATCCAAGCTTTGTCAAATTTCATCCCAAACATGGAAAAACAGCTACAACTACCATCGAAATTAATTGATTAAACAATCGAGAACAGGTGTTATTACGCGCAGACACTATAGACATATGAATAATTTTCATATCGGAATACGGGAATCACGACAAAGAAACAATAAATTTGTGTATAATTGACTCAAATCTTGGGTGTCAGTTCTGTGGTTTACCGTGTTATTTAATCTAATATGAATCATCTCGCTAATGTTTCTTTTCTTCCAATTACTTTCATAATCAAGTATTTCTACATTGTCAAAATCAAAATTATGGCTTTCCGCAAATCTATGGGAAGCTAAAGCTGTAGAACTGTCTTTATCCCGGAACCTATCATCACAGTCATATTTGTGCTGCCTGATTCTCGTCTTCAGCAGTTGTCTCGTCTGTCCCACGTAACATTTATTGCACCCCAAACATGGTATTTTATATACAATACTTGAACGGTTGATGTTAGGGGTTGGATCTTTAAGTTTCGAGAAAAGAATCTGCGTCGTCAAAAGGTTATAAAAGACGAGCTCTGTAGTTTTAGATTTCTGTTTTATTGAATGAGCAATGTTATGACTCAGGCCTGATATATAGGGAAACTTGAAGTATCTTTTTACTTGATCTTCTGAGCTAAGGGTTTCGTTAATTCTAGGGTTTAATGGATTATATTCATTTATTATTTTATTCACGAATGTTGTTGGGTAATTATTAATTTTTAGAATTTCTTTGATCTTTTTCATGTTTTCTTTATAATATATTTTTGAGCTGAGGTGTGTTGATCGGTAAATAAGGTTTTTAATGCTGCCCACTTTATAAGACCTAGAAGTTTCTGAATGAAAATTGACTAACCGGCCAGAGTTAGTGGGTTTTACATACCATTTTGTAAGCAAACTGCCATCTTCACCACGAACCACCTTTATGTCTAAAAAAGGTAGCTCTCCATCTTTCTCTTTTTCTATGGTGAATTTAATACGTGGATGATATGAATTGAATTCTGATAAAAGTTCATCAGCTTTATCCGAAGGTATGGCTGTGATTGTGTCATCTACATAAAGTTTGATGAAAGCAACGATAAATTTAAGTTTTTGTAGGACCTTTTCAATCAGATATGTCATAATAAAATTAGCCAAGGACGGACTAGCTGGATTTCCCATAGCAGAACCATCGATTTGCTGGTAAAATTCACCCTCAAATTGGAAATAGCTAGAATCATATATATAAGCTATTATATCTATAAACAAGTTTTTTGGCATGTCTGTGTATGCTGAAATAAAAAGCCATTTTTCTTTTATTAGTGAAAGCACTAGATCTCTAGGGATGTTGGTGAATAACGAGACCACATCTAATGAGTACAGCATGAAGCCTTTCGGAAGAACAATAGTTTCACTGAATGACACAAATTCATACGAGTTTTTTATTGTATAGGGTGATGTCGAATTCACCATAGATAGGATATTGTGAACAAATTGTGATATGTGATACGAAGGTGCACCCAAGCAACTAACTATAGGCCTGATACAGAGCTCCTGTTTATGTGTTTTTCTTAGAAAAATAAAACTTAAAACTTAAATTTATCGTTGCTTTCATCAAACTTTATGTAGATGACACAATCACAGCCATACCTTCGGATAAAGCTGATGAACTTTTATCAGAATTCAATTCATATCATCCACGTATTAAATTCACCATAGAAAGAGAGAAAGATGGAGAGCTACCTTTTTTAGACATAAAGGTGGTTCGTGGTGAAGATGGCAGTTTGCTTACAAAATGGTATGTAAAACCCACTAACTCTGGCCGGTTAGTCAATTTTCATTCAGAAACTTCTAGGTCTTATAAAGTGGGCAGCATTAAAAACCTTATTTACCGATCAACACACCTCAGCTCAAAAATATATTATAAAGAAAACATGAAAAAGATCAAAGAAATTCTAAAAATTAATAATTACCCAACAACATTCGTGAATAAAATAATAAATGAATATAATCCATTAAACCCTAGAATTAACGAAACCCTTAGCTCAGAAGATCAAGTAAAAAGATACTTCAAGTTTCCCTATATATCAGGCCTGAGTCATAACATTGCTCATTCAATAAAACAGAAATCTAAAACTACAGAGCTCGTCTTTTATAACCTTTTGACGACGCAGATTCTTTTCTCGAAACTTAAAGATCCAACCCCTAACATCAACCGTTCAAGTATTGTATATAAAATACCATGTTTGGGGTGCAATAAATGTTACGTGGGACAGACGAGACAACTGCTGAAGACGAGAATCAGGCAGCACAAATATGACTGTGATGATAGGTTCCGGGATAAAGACAGTTCTACAGCTTTAGCTTCCCATAGATTTGCGGAAAGCCATAATTTTGATTTTGACAATGTAGAAATACTTGATTATGAAAGTAATTGGAAGAAAAGAAACATTAGCGAGATGATTCATATTAGATTAAATAACACGGTAAACCACAGAACTGACACCCAAGATTTGAGTCAATTATACACAAATTTATTGTTTCTTTGTCGTGATTCCCGTATTCCGATATGAAAATTATTCATATGTCTATAGTGTCTGCGCGTAATAACACCTGTTCTCGATTGTTTAATCAATTAATTTCGATGGTAGTTGTAGCTGTTTTTCCATGTTTGGGATGAAATTTGACAAAGCTTGGATGCAATTTTTCCGAATCTTAATGTTAACAACAACTTTTATATCAGACAAATTGAACTTGGTAAGTTTTTGTACCACAGTTTTTTTTACCCAATTTTTTGTTTGTTGTCTTTGTATATTGAATAAATGTTTGTCTAGTCATCGTATTTATTATTCGATATTTATTATTTTGTGTATAATGTTTTCATCTATATCACATAAGTTTTTTAGTATTTAATTATGCAATTTATCGTTGTTTGTTAGCCGTCATTATTCTTGTTTTTTACTGGATTGTACTGATTAATTTCTTGTATCTCCATTGTAGCCTTGAAAAAGTTCGAATATACGGACGAAACGTCGGCATTTAGTTCAGCAGTCTTGTTCTTCACTACCTGTCCTAATTCCTATTAAAGTACTCAGCATGAATAACCAAGGACGTGATTCCTACTTCATTCTACATAACTGGACGTACAATGGATGTCCGTCATGTCCATTTTGTACGTCCAATGGACGTTCAATGGATATACATATGCTGTATGAGTGACCAAGTTCAAAATGAGGAAAACAAAAATGAAACAATTAAACTCTCCCGGCGGTTAGTAATTAAGAATTAACACAGTGAAATTAATGAATTAAATAATATTCAAATTAACTATTTTCAGTCAAAATAGCCGGTATAAAGGAAAGAAAGCAATCAATAGTGGTCACTTTGATTCCTTCTGAGAATTGAGGGATGTATGAGGTCTACACAAAAGTCACAGTAACCGGTTGTCCCAGAAAAATCCAAGACCCTGTAATTTCGCGATGGGTTTGATTCCGAGCACTTTCAATGATTTTCAGTGTACAGGCCAATCAGAATTGAGAATATTCAAATGAACAGGACGGGGTTGATTCAGATGAAAAACAATGCAACAGTACACGGTTTACAGGATAACGGACGGGGTAGTTTATTATGGTCTCTCCGTTGCAGCCGCGTGTATACACGCCAAGCATTACCAGCGGAAAGATTTCGAGACTTCTGACTGTTGGTCTTGGTTCACCAAAGAGCCAGGCGAAAGGAGTCTGTTTTACAAAGAAAAATGAAAACGGGTCACAACAGGATTAGGACGAGGTAGGTTGATGTGGTCTCTGAATGAAGAGCCAGTCGACAGGAGTCTGTTTTACAAAGAAAAATGAAAACGGGTCACAACAGGGTTAGGACGAGGTCGGTTGATGTGGTCTATCCGTGGCAACCGCAGGTATACACGCCAAGCAATATAAGCGGAAAGACTTCAAGACTTCTGATGGTTGGTCTTGGTTCACCAGAGAGCCAGGCGACAGAAGTCTGCTTTACACAGAAAAATGAAAACGTGTCACAACAGGATTAGGACGGAGTAGGTTGCTGTGGTCTTTCCGTCGCAACCACGGGTATACACGCCAAGCATTACCAGCGGAAAGACTTCGAGACTTCTGACGGTTGGTCTCGGTTCACCGAAGAGCCAGGGAGCCAGGCGACTGAAGTCTGCTTCACACAGGAAAATAAAAACGGGTCACATTAGGGTTAGGACAGGGTAGGTGACTGTGGTCTCTCCGTGGCAACCGCGGGTATACACGAAGCATTACCAGCGGAAAGACTTCGAGACTTCGGACGGTTGGTATTGGTTCACCAAAGAGCCAGGCGTCAGAAATCTGCTCCACACAGGAAAATGAAAACGGATCACAACAGGGTTAGGACGGGGTAGGTTACTGTGGTCTCTCCGTGGCAACCGCGGGTATACACGCCAAGCATTACCAGCGGAAAGACTTCGAGACTTCTGACGGTTGGTATTGGTTCACCAAAGAGCCGGCGACAGAACTCTGCTTCACAGAGGAAAATGAAAACGGATCACAACAGGGTTAGGACGGGGCAGGTTACTGTGGTCTCTCCGTGGCAACAGCGGGTATACACGTCAATCATTACCAGCGGAAGGACTTCGAGACTTCTGACGGTTGGTATTGGTTCACCAAAGAGCCAGGCGACAGAACTCTGCTTCACACAGGAAAATGAAAACGGATCACAACAGGGTTAGGACGGGTTAGGTTACTGTGGTCTCTCCGTGGCAACCGCGGGTATACACGCCAAACATTACCAGCAGAAAGACTTCGAGACTTCTGAAAATTGGTCTTGGTTTACCAAAGAGCCAGGCGACAGAAGTCTGCTTTACAAAAGAAAATGAAAACGGGTCACAACAGGGTTAGGACAAGGTAGGTGACTGTGGTCTCCCCGTGGCTACCGCGGGTATACACGCCAAGCATTACCAGCGGAAAGACTTCGAGACTTTTGACGGTTGGTCTTGGTTCACCTAAGAACCAGGCGACAGAAGTCTACTTTACACAGGAAAATGAAAACGGGTCACAACAGGGTTAGGACAGGGTAGGTTACTGTGGTCTCAACTTTGAATCACTAAGAATGCGGTATCAAGGAAAGACTTACGGTTTGCTCGGGTACGGTCACACCACTAAGGAATCAAAAGCCAATAAAATCGAGTCGGAAGAATGTTGAATTAAACCGGAATAGGAATTTGAATTAATAATCAATAATCGAATGAATGATCGAAAATAACTGCTGAATAAAGAAGAGCCAATGTCGAATAAAAAATTATGAATCACGTTCGTCTGGTGGTGCGACGTATTTATTAACTTTCCAACATGTGGACGGTCATGTGACCAGAATTGCATGCAAAAATTTGGTATGGTCGACTATTTTCCCCAGAATAAATATTCACGGTGGCGGATATCTCTTTATCGGTAAAAGAAACTGTTTTTATCTGCAATCCATGTTGTTTTATGCTGAATCCATCAAATCAACGGTATTTTTGTGGACGGAAAAACAACGCCAAATGCAGAAAACATTTTTTCTTTGTTTTGGATTATTCCGGCGTATTCCTGATGGACATTTCAATTTAACGGAATTTGAATTTAATTTTTCAGGATTCTGAAAAATATTTCTAGAAGTAAATGATATTCTACGGACTATCAAAACCAAAAGTAAAATTTCCATCAGACAGTGATGCATTGTTTCATCCGGAAAATTTAAGGACACGGACATCTAAAACGAGGCTTGATCTTTGCTAAAAAAATCAAGTGCATGTCTATATCGTTGTCGAGAAACAACACGAGTATAGGTTTTCAGTATTAATTGAATAATGTGAGTATTTGTTGGGTCGATAATGTCAGGGTTTTAATCTGCGTTTACGAGGAAATTTCGCATAGTGTAGACGCCTCCCTCACCGCGAGGACTTGCGGGGCGAGGGCCCTCGCTGCGAACCACAGGTCTGTCGGTTATTGTCCGCGCATCAAAGGGTTTCGCTCATCGAATTTCGCATTGTGTAAACGTGATCCACGATCTCCGTACTGACTGCGTAACAAAAACTGAAGGCGGCTCCACCCGCGAAAGTTTTCGGTCTTAATTGCGTTTTGTTTTAAGAACTGCGAAATTTCACTCGATGCGAGTAATTGATGCCAGAGAGATTTTCGCGAGGAAATTTCGCTTATGTAAACGCAGCTTAAGGCGTGATTATTGACACGAAACTTTCCTTTTGAATTCACTTGGATCACCTTATCTCATCGTGCAATAGACCACTAGGTTTCTTGTGTCGAATGTGTAAAAGCCCTCGATGACGAGGGTGCGATCACGTCAATATTACGCTTTCATCCATAGCAAGCTGAACTTTGCCTGCATGGTTTGAAATCCGCTGTATAATGTCCATAAAATTCGACTCGAGAGGCTTCAGAATAAATTTGTAAGATTTCTACACTTCTAAGTATCAAAATTTCAAGTAACTCTCGGTAAAGATGTAATACGTTCCCAGAATAATATTGAGCTTCTCAAACATCGGAGAATAAAAAAAATCCAGTAATATCTCCCTCAAAACCATAAGCAGTTAAGGTGCATTAACAATTAATTCGCTGGTCGAAGTGCACTTCGACACGAAAGTTGGCACGTAATTAATAATCACAATCAACTTCGGACTTCAATTGAACGCATGCGTTATGAAGTTTGAGTTTGTAGCAAATATGTCATATAAGAAGAACATAACCTAACTTTAAGTGAAACTGAAAACGAAAAGAGAAAGAATTGAGTATTTGTCTGTAAACCAATAACATTATGTTCGAATTTTCGTTTATATCCTTCTTTTTGTTCCTTGTGTTGTTAAAGTTAGTTTTTTGTGCTGTAAAACAATAATGAATGTTGTACGAAATAAAATTGACGATGAAACTTTGCTACAGTGTATATCCAATTTCAAGCCCTGGTACGACAAAAAAGATAATGGGTATAAATCTAATTTACAGAAGGAAAATTGTTGGATATCTATAGGTAACACCCTAGGTTGCACAGGTAATGTATTGAAAACTTTAAGTGTTAATATCAAGTACTAATTATTTACTAACGTTTTAGTGATGGAAGCAAAGGCCAAGCTTAAAAGCCTGCGAGAAAAATATAGAAGGGAAATCCTTATAAAAAAGAAACTTGAGAGAAGTGGTGCTCCTGTAAATAGCAGACCTGTTTGGCCCCTCATGAGCTTCTTTCATTTCATGTATAAATGTGATGAAGAAGCAAATAAGGAGATCTTTTCAAATATCCCTGTCGAATATATGTTCAACTTTCTGAAGATGCAAGTTCCTCTACTCCGTCCTGTAGCAATACGTTCAGGAGTCCTATTCCAAAATGAAGGAAAGACCAGTCAGATGCAAGCACGACGGATAGCAGTGATGCCAGTGGAACTGATTCGCTTTCTATGGATTTATCCAGCAGCATTAAGAGCATAACGGAGAAAAAAACGGATAGTGCAGATACATACGAATTATTTTCGAAATATTTGGCATCAGAATTGAAGGACACTGGTGAACCACATGCCAAAATTTTAATAGAAGATATTCAGATGCTGGTGATGAATTTTAAGAGAAATTTAAGGGTTATTAAATGAAAATTCTAGCAATGTTTCTCTCTCTCTGACCTGAAGTTATGTGATTGTTATGTATTATTTTTGAATATGTTTGACCTGTTTCCTTATGAAGCCCGTTTGCAACAGCCGAGAATTCTCTAGAGAATTCACCTTGTAGCACAGTTATGTACCTATTTTCGTCTGACTGTTTTTTGATGAATACATAATTAGGTACATTGTAATAGATTTTATACTTTGAATATCATGATTTTCATGTTTTGTTTGTTTTTTGACTTATGTCCAATTATTATTTCAAATTTATACCTTTATATTTTTACACCGTTATACAACAAATATTTTTCTATTTCTCTATAATATTAGTTTTTGTGCTTACTTACACATAATGGCTCACAAAATATCTTTTTGTATAATTATAGTACCTTGAAGATTATCTTAAATGAAGCGGAACATCGGCTCAAAAAAAGAGTGTTCTTGTTTCATTTCATCCCTCACATCCAAATAAATAATCACAATAAATATAATTTGTATTACTTGATTTGTAAAAAACTAAACGTGAATCTCTTTTTTCTTTCTATCTGAATGTATTTTTACATCTTGAAAATGGGATTAATTCATCTCTGCGTTCTTGAATTGAGATGGAAATAAATAGCATTGCGAAGCATGGGGCGAATGAAGGTATCGAACAACACTTCCATCAATGAGTTCAAACCAATGGTTCGGGAACATTTTCGGATAGAAATTCTAAAATTATAGACGATAGGGCAAACTCATAACAAGCCCACAAAATAATACCTAGCTCATTTCTCCCTAATGACACAGATATTGCATCTTCTGAAACTTTTTAGGGTTTTCAGTCCCAATCTCTGGAACAAAATCAATAAAAAATCGAAATAAACGATTTGCTGCTGCGTAAACTCTTGCACTAATTTGTGAGGAGTATATTGAGTAGAAGAAATTGTTGCCTGACAATGAACTGAAAAAAATGAATTTCGAAATTACGTTAATTATAATTTTAAAGTTCCTTTTTTCAGTTCAGACTCTCACGTTATTTTCAAACACGAAGAAATGTTTTTGAAGAAGTCCGTTTACAGCTTTGGCAACATTATGGTTTATCTATGATGGTGCATCTGCTAACTTAGGCGTCATTTAGATACAAAAAAACCAAATAGTTGGGTGCGTAGAGAAGTAAGGAATTGGCCTGCTGCTATTTCAAGTCATCAGGAAAGGGTTGAATCTTGCAGGTCATTTTGAAAATTTGTTCAATATTTCCGCCTATTCATTTTTTAATGCTATTTTCCATGATTGCTTTTGTGTAATGTTATTTTATAAGATCGTTCTTGGTAAATCATTGAAGAAATTAAAATATTAGTTAAGTTTTTTTTTACACCAAAAAGGGGCCCATACGTATGAAAGAAATGAGAGATTAAAGGTCCAAATTGAACGAGGATTTCAAAAATGATTTTGAATTCGAAATATCTCAGTGGCGTAACACTGATCGCTTTGCTTCATTACCTATATGCGAACATAAAATTCGTAATTGCAAACAAAAAAATGTACTATAAGTACCTCTTGAAATACACCTAATTTCATTTGCATATCTCGAACAGTTTCAGAGAAATGATTCATTGAAAAGTCAGTTTTCGAGAAAAACTTCAAAAACCCTTATATGAATAGTTCTGAAAAATTTAGGGGGTGATTCCTTGTCAAAAATAGAGTGAGTCTTTTAAATACTATTCTTTTTCGAGCCCCCCTGCTAAGCTTCAGCCCCCTAAAAATGGCGCCCAAAAGCAGTTCTTCATTATTTCTCAAGAACAAAAGAACTGACAAGGATAAAATTAGACAGACCTTTTATGCCATCGAGAATGCACTCAAAAGAAGTTTTGGTGGTGCTCCTCTATAATTGCAAGGGGTGGAAAAAGCCATCCCTAAACCTTTATTCGCAAGAAGGATTTTTTCATACTCAGATTTTACAATGAAAAAATTAACTTTTGTGTAGCTTGTTCGATTTTTGACAAACGAGTTCTCATGAAATTTCTTGCTGAAGTTCGCGGTTTCTGAGAAAAAAATAATTTATGAGGGGTGAATAATGTCTACAACAAACAGTTCTTTTATTAATCTTAATTAAATCATTGGGACCGATTTCGGAATACATGATTCCATCTTCAGCCATAAACTACAAAATTTAGATAAAATCTCGGCACGTCAGAGACCTCACTAAAATATACAGGGTGAATCTTGTTGAAATGTACATACTTCACACATTGGCAGAGGACACTTAGCTGGTTCCAAAAATACCCCATATGCTAGGTCTTCAGCCATTCGTTTGGATTATACAGGGCGATATCCAGTTTCGAGTCATATATTGAAAATGCTCTAGTGGACGAACGAATGATTACATACCCATCAAATTTGGTACATGGAAGGACTACACTTCCATCCCCATACAGCAGATGTAACAGTTTATCAGTTTCCAGAACCGGACTCTAGTTTTTTCATATCATCGGAAATCATATAGAAACCCACACAGCATGGAATATTGCAGTGAAAAATTTCAAAATATTTTCAAGAAAGATTTCATTGAAATATTTATGAAAGGTTTCGAGAATATTTACGGCAAGAAAGTTTTCGCAAGATTGGCAGAATATTTCCATGATATGTAATAAATGTTTCATGAAATATGACTTCATAAGATTCATTAATATTTCATGAAATATTCTACGAAATTTTTATGACAGATTTCGCAATATTTCAGGAAAATAAATATCCATAGGAATCAGAATATTTGTGAGAAATATTTCTTAAATTTTTCAAAAAATATTTGCAGGAATATAAACTGAATATTTCCAATTCGTCTACATAATACATTGAAAAAAACCTTAAAGTAATATTTCAGTGGAAGGTTTTCGATGAAAAGCTGAAAGTGTAAAAATTATATCAATTTTCATTCCCGAAATCTTACTGAATGCTCTTTGAAAGATTGGCTGGCCAATAATTTGTATAAAGATCGCTAATATGTATGAAATATTTTGTCTTCCAAAGTACCTATAATGCAACTGAACATTTCATTAACGTTTCAAGTAATATATATATATATATTTATTTACAATAAATATTTCAGAAACGCTCCAGAATATTTCTTTGCAATATTTCTGAAAGATGAAGTGGAAGCCCAAATGAATTGTTAATATTTCATGAAATATTTCAGGAAATGATATTTTGATTTCACTGAAACGTTTTCATATAAGAATTCATATATTTAAATAAATATATAAGAAATACTGCAGGAATATTTCAAGACATCTCCGGATTTTTGTGCGGAATATTTTGGGTTATATGTTATATCCGTGAAATATTCTACTGACTTTTTATTTAATGTTTTGTCGTTAGCATCCCTCTTGTCTGAAGTTACTGTCTTTCAATGGATTGGTGAGTTTCCCATAGGGGGGAGAGTTTTTCCGAGTAGAGAGGGGATATTTCTTCGCGGCCCTGGAAGGTCAAGAGAAAAAAAAGAGACAATCGTTGTTGGAGAGGTGAACGAGTGGAGTGTGTGCAAAGTTAGTAAAACCGTACTTACGAAGCAAAGGAAAATCTAAGGCAAGTGATTGTTGAAATTATTACCGCTTCATTGCACCTTTATGGAAAAATATTCTCTCTGACTTTTGCTTGGCTGAAAATCCGAATTAACCGTAGATTGACCATTTCCTGCTGTTTATAGCTTTCCGTTACCGTAGGGTGACATTTGGGTCCCAGGAGGACGTTGGGCCCCCCTGATTTCTCCGATTCCTGAAAATTTGACCGCTTCATCCCGATTTCCAACCGTTTGAATTATAGTTATAGGTTAGATTCGCCGAGCACAGAGTTGGGATTTCATAACCGTTAAATACCCTCACCGCCGGACTCTGTGGCCGCTGTTTGACAGCCAGCCCGCTTGAGGTCACCGAGAGAGAGAGAGAGACCGAAGGACACCGGATCATAGACAAACCACCGAGACAGAGATAGAGGGCGTACCCCGGTGAACTGGTGTTTTCAAATTTCGACCTGACTGAATTCCGTTGATTATTTTTAAAACCGTTCGTACTTTTCATTCAATTGTGTCTTGCCTTAGTTGAAATATTTCTCCGAAACCGTGCATGTTTCTTTGCACCCAGTTTAATTGAAACTTGACTTATTTCCGTATATTTTTCCGAAACCGTTCTTTGCACTTAGTTTAATTGAAACTTGACTTACTTCCGTATATTTTTCCGAAACCGTTCTTTGCAATTAGTTTAATTGAAACTTGACTTACTTCCGTATATTTTTCCGAAACCGTTCTTTGCAATTAGTTTAATTGAAACTTGACTTACTTCCGTATATCTTTCCGAAACCGTGCATGTTTCTTTGCACTCAGTTTAATTGAAACTTGACTTACTTCCGTATATTTTTCCGAAACCGTTCTTTGCATTTAGTTTAATTGAAACTTGACTTACTTCCGTATATTTTTCCGAAACCGTGTATGTTTCTTTGCACTCAGTTTAATTGAAACTTGACTTACTTCCGTATATTTTTCCGAAACCGTGCATGTTTCTTTGCACTTAGTTTAATTGAAACTTGACTTACTTCCGTATATTTTTCCGAAACCGTGCATGTTTCTTTGCCCTTAGTTCGATTGAGACTTGACTTACTTCCGTATATTTTTCCGAAACCGTGCATGTTTCTTTGCACTTAGTTAGTTGAGACTTGACTTACTTCCGTATATTTCCGAAACCGTCCATTTTCCTGAAGTGAAATTTTGCCAGCCGTCCAGCGCCGACCAGACACAGCCGTTGACGTCCACGCTTTAGTGTACCTGTCTATTCTCTTTTGTGTATAGTTTATTGTAATAGAAATAAATAGTTGAACATTTATTTTTGTTGCCAATTATTTTGCCAGTGAGAGTCTATTTATTAAATCAGTTTCATCTAAGAGTTTAGTTAGAAGAGGTAAGTACTCTTTCTGACGCCTAAAGACCGTTGAAAAGCAGACACTTAGAAGACGCTACCGCCCTAGTCTTCATCGATACCCTTCTCCACTGATACTCAAGTCTACCCGGGCTCTCCAATTCTTGGGGGATTCTGTGAGAGACGTGGGGTTTGACTGATTGCCCCACTGGCGCCCGAGCAACCGTAAGGAGCTGCCAGAGTACGAAAAGTCTATCACATCTGGCGCCCGAGCAGGGACTTCTGCTGTTTCGTGAGTAGTTCCTGTTACCGTAACCGTACCGTTTTCTTTAAATACTCTTCACTGGCAAATTGGTAACCGTTCTTTGTTTCTGGCATATATCCGTATAGTACATATTGTAAATCTATATTCTGAGCAGTGGCGGCTCGTGATCTAGTTCACTAGGGGGCTACTTTTAGAATAATAATAAAAATATGAAATTTTAAAACCAGTTTTCCGCAAAATTTGATGCAATTTAGGTATAATTATTTTTAAAAAATATCTGTCCTTATCTACTTGCTCGTTGTGCTTAATAATATTATTCCGGTAAGCTGAATCTAATTGAGCAGCGATATTAGTCGTAACCAGGAAAGCTAATTCTGTCGAACAATTTACATGCTTGGCAGATAGCTCATGCTTCTTAATTTTTTCATTAAGGTGCTTCAAATCTCTAAATCCTGCCCTTGCCCATACGTTTTATCACTTGTTATACACTTGTCCTGAGAATCGTCTTGTGTAAGAAATTTTATCTGCCTGGGTTGAATTTAAATCGGGAGTACGTCTACCCAGCAGTTTAATACGGCTTTTTTCCGTCAGCGAAAGCCTCGCGAAATCAGTTTTTAAAATATTTTGAACACTATTGTCCGCCATGATTTTAAAACGTAAACAAATACGAACACACGCTGGGTTGTCTATACGCTAGCGGGCAGCCGCTAGACTGAAGCCGATAGGGGCGACTTTTATCGTAGCCCTTTTACTCCTTAAAACGACCGACACGAAGAGTTGCGGCTGGAGCCGAATGACTGTCCGAATGCAAGAATTCGGGGCTACACGATTCATCGCCCATGCAGGGACGAACTGCTAGATTATGATTGAAATAAGTAAAACTGCAGGAGTCGCATGAAAGTTTTACATTAATAAATTATATAAATAACCGTGGAATGTGATATTTTCATTTAAAATCGTATGGGAAGGTAAATAACATAAAAGAATTGATTTCTTGTGATTTCTTGTATGGGGGGGCTGTAGCCCTATAGCCCTCACAGACCAGCCGCCACTGATTCTGAGTTTCTGGTACCGTGAAAATGGATGTCAACCGACTGAAAAGTGACGAACTTACGTGGGAGTTAGAGGCAAGAGGCTGCACCGTGGGACACACCGTTCAGGAGAAAAGAGCTCAACTGGGAAGGGCCATCCATTCCGATATACCGTTCATTCCAAGAGATGAAATTGACCAGGCACAGAAAATTGGGGTTTGTGGTGCCAAGTTGTTCGACTTGATGGGAGAGTTATGTGAGTTCGATTTTAATAATAGAGACAATGAGTTGCAGCGCATTAGGAGCCGGCTACTGCACGTTCAAGGCCGACTGAGAAGTCTATCCCCGGAAGCTGTCAGTCTGCTTCACAAGAAAACCGAGCTGGAGCACTCTCTGAAGATGGCTATGAGATTGCTGGAGAATACTCACTGGTTAGGTGGTATTCCAGAGAACCTGTCAGCCGGAACACCGTCGCTGATTGACCAGGAATTACCGGACTGCGCATCTAGACTTGGTCCAGGTCTGATTCCGTGCTCAACCACCGTTGGAGAAGCAGACCTGTTGAACTTGGGAGAGGATTGTGACATTTCCCGACCGACCACTCATGATGACCGGCTGCAGCAAAACCGACAAGAAGTTTGCAGATTATTAACCGAACAAATTGAACGTACTTTTTTGCAGAAACAACCTTCCTACCACCGACTGCCCGCCGACATCCTCCCATTTACCGTTGAACAAGCACTGCCAACCGACCGAACCAGTGAGGAAAACAGACCGCTAATAACATCCCCTGAGTCGAGGCGATTGACGAGGGAGTTTGCCGAATCAACCAGGAGAGTTTCATTTGCCTCATCTCCTACCGATACCGCTGGGATGAGAGAAGTAAGAAGCGAAGTACCGACGACCAAGGAAGCCGAACTGACGACCGAATACCCGCCGATGAAACCGCCGAAAACCACCGACCATTCCATCGTTCCTACCGTTCCTGTGTGGAAATGGAACCTGACGTTCGATGGGTCAACCAGTGTGACCTCATTCCTGGAGGAGGCTGAGTATCTTGCCGAGGCTAGAAAGGTGAGCCACGAACAGTTATTCGAGTCAATATACGAGCTGTTACGTAGGGATGCAAGAGACTGGTATATTCCCCGGAGAGGCACCTTCACCGACTGGACCGATTTCAAAGAACAACTCCGAGAGGCCCTTCTTCCTCCCGACTACGAGGACATCCTCTTGGAGGAAATCAAGAAACGCACTCAAGGAACCGATGAATGACTCTTGTTGTATGTAACTCGAATGCAAAACCTGTTTCAGAAGCTGACCGTAAAGCGACCGACCGAGGAAGAACAGGTGAATATCATCCGACGACGTTTACTGCCAGAACTGCAAACCGCCCTGGCCTTCCAACCGACTTCAACCATAGAAGAACTGCTCCGAAAAGGAAAAGTTTTTGAATTGGTCAAATGGCAAACCGCTAACTATGCTTCGCCACCGATCCAAAAGAGTCTCATCAACGAACCGCATCTTACCTTCCGAAATTCCCCACCGAACGTCAAACCGATCGGAATGCACCTGAACACTCCGAACCACACCGAACCGTCTGAAAAACCGAAAGTAGCTCAGAGCTCCGCAATACCTCAGCGACAGGATGAACCGAAAAAGTCGAACCGACCGTCAACCGAACCCCAGTGCTGGAGATGTGGTGGCAAGGGTCATCTCCGAGCACAATGCACCTCGAAACCGCTGCTGTTCTGCTCTCGATGTGGTAAGAGGGGTGTCATGTCTAGGGATTGTAAGTGTCCGTTAAACTACTAAGGAACTGTCCGAAACCGGGGATCCGTCAGTTCCAAGCAACCCCATCCTCGGTCCATGAGAAAGAAAAACCTACCGATTACCGACCGATAATTAATGTTTTTGTAGGAAACAAGGAGTTCCCAGCACTGTTGGACACCGGAGCCACCAGGTCCTTTATCAGCAGTGAAGTGGCCGCCTACTGCAGGGTAGTGGGTATACAACCGGATTATGTTAGGGACGTTACCACCACCGTCGCTAACGGAAGTTCAATACCGATTAAAGAAATATATACCGCACCGGTCCGAATTGGGTCCGAAATTATGGAAGCTAAATTGTTGTTAGTTTCAGATTTACCGATCAATGTAGTACTGGGAATGGATATACTGAGGACACACAACTTTTCCATTAATCTCCAAACCGCCGAATGTTTCCTGAATGGAAGGTCCATCCAAACCCGGCTCAGCGAGCCAGAGAACCGAGGACAACTACATGCGATAGGACCGCTTTTGTCGAATCTGAGTGGAGAAGAGAAAGTCAGGCTGGAGGAGTTTCTACAGACCGAATTGAAGGCGTTCGAAAATCTCCGAGGAACAACTCCACTGATACAACACCGAATTAAACTCAAACCAGGCACCGAACCGATCAAGCAACGTTACCGTCCCCAAAATCCGAAGATGCAGGAGATAATAAACAATGAGGTCGACCGAATGCTGGCCGAAGGCATTATAGAACCGTCTTCATCCCCGTGGAGTTCACCGATAGTAATTGTCAAGAAAAAGGATGGTAAACCCCGATTTTGTATAGATTTCCGAATGGTTAACAATGTCTCCGTTAAAGATGCCTATCCGTTGAGTTATATTTCAGGAATTTTAGACAAGTTGAGAAAAGCCAAGTATATATCCACTATTGATTTGAAACAGGGTTATTGGCAGGTACCGTTAGCCCCCGAGAGTCGACCGATCACCGCATTTACCGTCCCTGGCCGTGGGCTGTTCCAGTTCAAAGTAATGGCTTTTGGTCTGCATTCCGCACCGGCATCCTTTCAACGTCTTTTAGACCGAGTTATTGGCCCTGAGATGGAACCGGATGCATTTGCGTACTTGGATGACATAGTAGTTCTTGGAGAAACATTGGACGAACATCTTGACAACTTGAGGAAAGTTTTCCACCGCCTCAGGGAGGCCAACCTGCAATTAAATCCGGAAAAATGTGAGTTTGTAAGAAAATCATTGAAGTATCTGGGACATGTAGTAACCGAGGACGGCATTTGTACCGATCCTGATAAGATTTCAGCCATAAATGAGATGCCTGCACCGAAATCCGTACGAGAGTTGAGAAGTTTCCTTGGTGTTGCTTCATGGTACCGAAGATTCATCGAAGACTTCTCCAAAGTTGTGACTCCGTTGACCGCATTACTCAAGAAGAAGCAAACCTGGAAATGGGAGACCGCCCAACAGACCGCTTTTGAGACCCTGAAACAGAAATTGACCCACTCACCGGTATTGGCCTGTCCGGACTTTTCGAAACCGTTCGTCCTTCAAACCGATGCATCCGATGCAGGACTGGGAGCTGCCCTGACACAGACCGTTGATGGACAGGAAAAAGTAATCGCTTATGCTAGCAGGACCTTGTCAGGTCCAGAGAAAAATTACTCTGTTACAGAAAAGGAATGTCTGGCAATAGTTTGGAGCATTGACAAGCTGCGTCCGTATCTAGAAGGCTACCGTTTTACCGTTATAACCGACCACATGAGCTTGCGATGGCTGCAATCTATCAAGTCTCCCACCGGAAGAATTGCGAGATGGAGCATATTTCTACAGCAATACGACTTCGAGATAAAGTACCGGAAAGGAGCCCTCAACCGTGTAGCAGACAGTCTATCCAGAAATCCGTTACCCACCACCGAGACTATATGTCTGACCGAGGAGACAGTAAGTTGTAAATGGTACCGAGAGAAATTGGCTGAGGTAAGAGCGAACCCCGCAGCGTTTCCCGATTACAGTATTGTGTCCGGAAAATTATACCGCCATTTTTGGGATGCTGATGATTTTACCGAGCCTGAATTCGGCAGTCCTTGGAAGCTATGCGTTCCAAAGGATGACCGAATAGATATTTTACAGGAAAACCACGACCGACCGACCGCTGGACACCTGGGGATAGCGAAAACCATAACCCGTATAGCCCGAAATTACTATTGGCCAGGAATGTTCAAGGAAATAGCCCGATATGTCCGTAAATGTGGTACGTGTCAGAGATACAAAGTTCCGCAACAGAAGCCCCCTGGAGAAAAGCATCCGTATGTGGTAAGAGAACCTTGGGATACCGTTAGCACCGATATTGTGGGACCGCTTCCTCGGTCGAGAAAGGGAAATTGTTATTTAGTTGTGATGCAGGACCGATTTTCAAAATGGGTGGAGGCCAGGCCCCTGAGAAGAGCAACCGCAAAGGGTGTGTACCAGGCTTTATATGAGGATGTAATCCTGAAGTTTGGATGCCCGAAAACCGTGGTCAGTGATAATGGTTCACAATATGATAGCCGATTGTTCAAGGGAAGTCTGCGAGACCTTGGGATCCGACACCGTTTAGCACCAGTTTATTCTCCCCAATGTAACCCCGTAGAAAGAGTCAACCGTACCCTCAAAACAATGATAGCCCAGTTCTGTGAAAAGGATCAGCGTACCTGGGATGAGCATCTGAAGGAATTGACATTCGCAATAAACTCTGCAAGGCAGGAGTCGACCGGATACACCCCAGCATTCCTGAATTTTGGCAGGGAGATGCGTTCACCGAACGCCAAGTATCTAACCGAGATGGCCAACCGGGATGAAAAGGAATACACCGAACCAGACACCGAATCAGATACCGAACCGCAAGTTGCTTTGCATGCAAACAAATTAAACCGTTTCACCGAAACCTATGAGTTTGTCAGATCTAGATTGGCACGAGCTTTCTCCCAGCAGAGCCACTACTACAATCTACGTCGGAGGGACTGGCGATGTCGAGTAGGAGACCAAGTATGCCGAAGGGAACATCCCTTGTCTTCCGCAGTGGAGGGAATTGCAGCCAAATTGGCTCCGAAATACTCCGGACCGTATACCGTTATAAAGGTAGTATCTCCTGTGGTATATGACATCAAGGATGGCAGTGGTAAGATTCTCCGACACATTCACATCAAGGATCTGAAGTCCTCCCTTGAAGAGGTACCGTCTGAAATGTAAAAAAAACCGTTACTAACAAAAAAAAACCGATTGACCTAACAGGGTACCGATGAACCGTTATTTTCTGTTTGATTAACGTATGAAATTTTCAGGATGAAACGTTACTCGATGGGCCGACCGTTAACCTTTAGGGAACCGACCCCACCGTCCGGACCGCCTTCTCCCGCAAGTAATGGGTCGACGCTCAGCCTGTCGGCAGACTGGGAGGTGCCGCCGGAAAGAAAAAGAGACGCCGGGACCAGCACAGAACCGCCAGCCACCAGGACCGTGGGTACCGATGGATATCACGTCTACCTGGGGTTGGGCCCCCGAAGCTGTTGGCGGTGTGGCAACGAAGGCCACCGACGAGAACACTGCAGAGGGGAGCGGATGAAATTTTGTTCTAGGTGTGGCTGCGTGGGTGTCCTATCACGGGATTGCTGTGCCCGAACCACCGACCGTAACCGCAGACCTCCCTTAACCACCGTCAGCCAGCGAGGAACCCCAAGCCGGAGCGGATCCTCAGGAAGCAGGGCAGAGGCCGTACTCCCGGATCTCCGGTTGAAGCCCGCCACACCGACGCCTGCACCGACGCCGGCACCGACGCCTGTACCGACGCCTGTACCGACGCCTGCACCGACGCCTGAACCGACGCACATACCGGTACCGTCCAAGCCGTCGCCGCCCACACCGTTGCCGACCCCACCGAAAAAGGTGAAAGTAGATTAATCCTGTTAAATTATTACCGTACAAAAAAAAAAGAGCACCGTTGTTAATACCGTTGAATTGAATATTTCCGTTGAATAAATACCGTTCCGAAAAATATCTTTTATTTCACCAACCGAAATGGTGGATGCGCTAACCGTTTCCACCATCAAAGTACCGCTAACTAGGTCACAATACCAGAAAATAGTTCCGAGTTCAATAACCCCGCAACTTTGGTTTGTTCACAGGCTGCCACCGCAAATTACACCGAAAACCCAGGAGGGTTAGAAGAAAAATAAAACTCCGTTTTATTTTTCTTGCACACGGCAGAGGGGGGTGTGACGAACCAGATTTTGCTCCGCCACAAAAAATTAAATTTTTCAACCGATACTTGCATAATAATGCCTGATAGCCGAGATATTTTTGAAGAAAACCGAAATACTGTCATAGGGGGTGTACCGATAACAATAGTTGTGTGTTACGATTGAAAGGAGCCTTACCGATAATTGTTAGTTCATAGTTTTTCCACCGGTCAGTCCATGTTAGTAGGAAAGACCGTATCTCTTATGTTTTCAGAATTCATTTATTTTAATAATTCTTTCCGTTCCACCATTTTTTGTTTGCTCTGAAAAAGTTCTCATAACTTTTTCTACTTTCCTTCTCATCCGTTGCCTCTGTCTTTTTCTGGGCCAATTGAATAACCGTATCATTTTTGCTTTATCCAATGGATTGGTGAGTTTCCCATAGGGGGGAGAGTTTTTCCGAGTAGAGAGGGGATATTTCTTCGCGGCCCTGGAAGGTCAAGAGAAAAAAAAGAGACAATCGTTGTTGGAGAGGTGAACGAGTGGAGTGTGTGCAAAGTTAGTAAAACCGTACTTACGAAGAAAAGGAAAATCTAAGGCAAGTGATTGTTGAAATTATTACCGCTTCATTGCACCTTTATGGAAAAATATTCTCTCTGACTTTTGCTTGGCTGAAAATCCGAATTAACCGTAGATTGACCATTTCCTGCTGTTTATAGCTTTCCGTTACCGTAGGGTGACATTTGGGTCCCAGGAGGACGTTGGGCCCCCCTGATTTCTCCGATTCCTGAAAATTTGACCGCTTCATCCCGATTTCCAACCGTTTGAATTATAGTTATAGGTTAGATTCGCCGAGCACAGAGTTGGGATTTCATAACCGTCAAATACCCTCACCGCCGGACTCTGTGGCCGCTGTTTGACAGCCAGCCCGCTTGAGGTCACCGAGAGAGAGAGAGACCGAAGGACACCGGATCATAGACAAACCACCGAGACAGAGATAGAGGGCGTACCCCGGTGAACTGGTGTTTTCAAATTTCGACCTGACTGAATTCCGTTGATTATTTTTAAAACCGTTCGTACTTTTCATTCAATTGTGTCTTGCCTTAGTTGAAATATTTCTCCGAAACCGTGCATGTTTCTTTGCACCCAGTTTAATTGAAACTTGACTTATTTCCGTATATTTTTCCGAAACCGTTCTTTGCACTTAGTTTAATTGAAACTTGACTTACTTCCGTATATTTTTCCGAAACCGTTCTTTGCAATTAGTTTAATTGAAACTTGACTTACTTCCGTATATTTTTCCGAAACCGTTCTTTGCAATTAGTTTAATTGAAACTTGACTTACTTCCGTATATCTTTCCGAAACCGTGCATGTTTCTTTGCACTCAGTTTAATTGAAACTTGACTTACTTCCGTATATTTTTCCGAAACCGTTCTTTGCACTTAGTTTAATTGAAACTTGACTTACTTCCGTATATTTTTCCGAAACCGTGTATGTTTCTTTGCACTCAGTTTAATTGAAACTTGACTTACTTCCGTATATTTTTCCGAAACCGTGCATGTTTCTTTGCACTTAGTTTAATTGAAACTTGACTTCCTTCCGTATATTTTTCCGAGACCGTGCATGTTTCTTTGCACTTAGTTTAATTGAAACTTGACTTACTTCCGTATATTTTTCCGAAACCGTGCATGTTTCTTTGCACTTAGTTTAATTGAAACTTGACTTACTTCCGTATATTTTTCCGAAACCGTTCTTTGCAATTAGTTTAATTGAAACTTGACTTACTTCCGTATATCTTTCCGAAACCGTGCATGTTTCTTTGCACTTAGTTTAATTGAAACTTGACTTACTTCCGTATATTTTTCCGAAACCGTTCTTTGCAATTAGTTTAATTGAAACTTGACTTACTTCCGTATATTTTTCCGAAACCGTGCATGTTTCTTTGCACTTAGTTTAATTGAAACTTGACTTCCTTCCGTATATTTTTCCGAGACCGTGCATGTTTCTTTGCACTTAGTTTAATTGAAACTTGACTTACTTCCGTATATTTTTCCGAAACCGTGCATGTTTCTTTGCACTTAGTTTAATTGAAACTTGACTTACTTCCGTATATTTTTCCGAAACCGTGCATGTTTCTTTGCCCTTAGTTCGATTGAGACTTGACTTACTTCCGTATATTTTTCCGAAACCGTGCATGTTTCTTTGCACTTAGTTAGTTGAGACTTGACTTACTTCCGTATATTTCCGAAACCGTCCATTTTCCTGAAATGAAATTTTGCCAGCCGTCCAGCGCCGACCAGACACAGCCGTTGACGTCCACGCTTTAGTGTACCTGTCTATTCTCTTTTGTGTATAGTTTATTGTAATAGAAATAAATAGTTGAACATTTATTTTTGTTGCCAATTATTTTGCCAGTGAGAGTCTATTTATTAAATCAGTTTCATCTAAGAGTTCAGTTAGAAGAGGTAAGTACTCTTTCTGACGCCTAAAGACCGTTGAAAAGCAGACACTTAGAAGACGCTACCGCCCTAGTCTTCATCGATACCCTTCTCCACTGATACTCAAGTCTACCCGGGCTCTCCAATTCTTGGGGCATTCTGTGAGAGACGTGGGGTTTGACTGATTGCCCCACTGGCGCCCGAGCAACCGTAAGGAGCTGCCAGAGTACGAAAAGTCTATCACAGTAGTCATTATAGTACGTCGAAAGAGCAAATAACAACAACAAAATATCTATCTGTATGAATATATTTAACGTTATAGTCTATACCTTGTTTCTTCAACAATTTATAATTTCGTCTGTAGATTTTCTATTGAAACTATATTGCATAGAGTAGCGTTAATTTATATTTCATTTTATCCCTTGAATTACTTCGGAGATACTCAATTACATTAACCTACTACCCCTTTATGTATATTACATTCATCTTTAAATTTTCATCGTATCCTAATTAACTTTTAAATAACGCGCTCTTCTCTCGACTAGACTAGTGTGCGTCGACGCGGCATTCCCAGTCCCCCCCGATAGAATCAGCAGCGATGCCAGGTTGGAGAAATTTTCCTAAGATTTATTTTCCGATGTCCAGAAATCTGTTTTATTTCATATATTACACTATCTTCAATTACTCTAAGCCACGTTTTCACATTCTACAGTTCAGGTTCAAACCGAGTTCAAAGTTGAATCCATTGTAATTTTGGACAGTTCAGTTCTATTTTGTCATTGTCAGGCAGTCAGTTGAATTGGGTTCAACGTTGGATTCAGCTTTTATCTGTAACTGTATAACCGGCATTCGATCATTATAAGTACCTAATAAATAATTTGTGAAGTAGATGAATTATTTTTAATCATATTGTCTTAGGAACTGACTTAAAATAAATAATTTTATTCCTTGGATACAAATGAACTTAACAAGTATACTTTCAGAAGTCGATATTCTCTATATCTTTATCCGTTCTTCTCAAGGCTTGATAAAAATGAAAATCAAGAATCTAGGTAATTCAACATAGTAAAGATTTACTCTACTCTGGATACCGTATACTGGGTAATAAAATTTCTGGACCCGGCAACGCTGATCACTAGCCACTCTAGCCACCTGCTTAGTGCAGAAAGGAGAAACGGCAGTAAGTGGGATTTGGGTTTCATTAGAAGAAGCCACAAGTCGTATTCGGGTTCGGATTTCGGACAGTTCAAGAATTGTTCTAGAACTGCGCAGAACTGTTGCGCAGTAGTTTCGAATCCTAGAACTGTCCGAGGATGGTTCTCATTTCATGAAAACCCGAACGCAAAAAAAACGTCATATCTCAGCTATATTCGGGTTCGACTTTCGGACAGTCCGAGAATGGTTCTAGAACTGCGCAAAGGATTCGAAATTCGAACCCGAATGAAACCTATGGCGCGTAAAATATGAAAAAGATTTAAATCTCAATCTCATTTATTATCTGTCTTTTGCCATCCATTGTTCGAAATATTTTGTGAAAACCCTCCATTCTTTTGTTCGAATTGTATTGTCGAAATTCTTTTGTTACCCTTTTGTTGAAATTATCTCGTTTAAGTTGTTTTGTTATATTCTTTTATTGTAAATATCTTGCTCTTTTGTATATATATTCGTTTTTTGAAATTATTTTATCGTTACCTTTTTAAAATTCAAATTAAAAATTTTTTTAAATTCTTTTTGTTCGAAGTCTTTTTTTGGAATCATTTCATGAATATGTCCGGCGAAGGTGAGTGCATATTAAAAAATTATATATTAATTAAATAACTAAATTTTTTATTATTCAGATTTCAGTATGAATCATTTCCTACTCCTCGATAGATCTGATGAAAAATATTTCAATAGAGACCCTCAAACTACTTGAGCTCTATAAAATTTACAAAAAAAAAGTTGCTACCTATGAAGTGAAGTCGATGAAGAACTTGTGGGATTTGGTTGGCCAGGAAATGAGTAATCATTTCAAAATTACAATATCCGGCAGCAAGAGCGAAAACAGATTCAAAGTCCTGGAGAGGTGCTATAAGAAGGTTGTTGATAACAATAATGCAGCAGGCAGGGGGGAAGTAGGACGTTTGAATTTGAGAATGAAATGGATGATATTTTCCACAAAAAAAGGAATATGAGGCCAATCGTCCTACTTTCCAGTGAATCAATATTCACCGAACCACCTGCACAGTCTGGTGATCTTGATGCAGTCCCCTGCCTCTCGATTGAAGAAGACGGGGAAGTGGTTATCGATCAGCCTTTAACTTCCCAACCAACTGTCCCACAATCGGCTGAAACTTCAAGAACTAAGCGTGTTCCCAGCTGCTCCTACCAGAAAAGGAACGATATTCTGGTAGAGCTAAAAAACGATCTCAAGTCATTTTATAGCAGAAGAGAACAGAGGGAAGAGGAGAAATTGGAAATAGCTAGAAAAAGACTTGAACAAAAAGTGTTAAAAAATCAGCTACTCATTGAGTATATAGAACTATTAAAAAAAAAGGATTAGTCGGTAATTTGTGTTTGCATTATATATATGTATATTTTTTTTTTTATGTAAATTGTTTGTGTTCTTTATTTATTTTATTCATTTATTATTTTTGTCTGTGTTTATTAGTTGTATCTGATTTTGCCTTTTAGTTGAGTATTTGTTATTCATTTATATAAACAAAGTTATGTGCAATGTAAATCTGTTATAAATATAATAATATATCTGTTATAAATATAATAAATTTTTTAAATAAATGTAGGTGAAAATAAAAATGCAGGTTTTTGTTCATATATATTTATATACGAATTTTCAACAGAAATTATGCAATAAAGGAAAATTTCAAGACAAACGTATTCAATATTACCATATCTGAACGATGTTTAAATATCCATCATAGCAGCGACATAATTCCTATAATTTAAGCCAACTTCATTCCTCTCATCATTTTCATCATTTTCATTATCATCATCGGTTTCATTGCCAAGATGTTCTACATTGCGGTACTGGTTGATGCAAAGGTTGAAGTACTGATCATCCATGCACATATTATGCAAAACGCAGCATGCTCTAGCAAAATGGCAAATGAATTCTATGTTTCTGCTCTTCAGATGGTTTAGTTGACGAAATCTTTGTTTGAGAAGCCCTATCGTGTGTTCAATGAAAACTCTACAGTGACTAAGTTTTTTGTTATATTTTTTTTTGAACATTTGTCCAATTTCCATTATCTTTGTAAGGAGTCAATAAATTTCTCAGACAAGGGTAGGCACTATCACCTAAAAGAACATAATCCCTATATTTTTCTGATAAATTTTGACCGAGAGGGCTAGTCCCGAAAACTCTAGCATCGTGAACACTTCCTGGATACCCTATAAAAACATCTCTTATTTTCTTCGTATTGTCACAAACAACTTGCACCTGAAAGAATGAATATACATACATTATTGATATATAGGAAGTATATTATTTTGATTATATTTTGGCACATATTTGTAATTAATGTCAGATTGTACAGGTTCAATGTTGAAAACACTCAGACCTGGATGTACAGTTCAGGTAAAACGAGATTCCAACATCTAACCTGTTCTACCTGACAATTAATTATTAGAGAAATTTTAGGTTTAGAAAAATGTATTCTGTCAGTCCTCCCGATTTAGGCGGAGCCTCTCCTTACTTAATCTAAGCTATAAACCTTCACTTTTAGCTACTGAAAATCTGCCAGTGTTTGTTTTCAAAATATGAAAATGTCAAAATTTTTGGTAACTGATAGGCACTAATGTTTGCAGCAATTGAATCTCTAATTGTTATTTCGTATCATTCCATTTTTCTTGATCATAGTGGAAAAGGCAAATAGAGTAATTACCTGAATAGAATAATATTTCTTCCTGTTCAAATATGATACAGCATCATCGATAGGTGCATCTTTTCTTATATGTGTGCCATCTATGCAGCCAATGGCATTAGGAAAACCCATCTCTGCTGAAATGCTTCTGAATTCTGTTGCTGACGGCCAAACAATTACATTGCCAGACATATCAGAAAGAAATGATGTCACACCTACTACGATCCTATGGGGCGTACTCACAGATAAATTGAATCTGTCAGCCACATCTCTAAATGAAGTAGATTCATTACTGGCAAACCATAAAAAGGCTAGAATATATTTCTCACTACCAATTCTTCGGAAGCCTGTTTCTTTTTTGGGGTAATATTTTGAAGCTTCGAACTGTTCTTTCAGTTTAAGAACAATATCTCTGGAAACCCTAAAATAAAAATTTATTATACGTTACATGACCGTTAAAGGATAAATTTATCGATACAAATATTAGACCGTAAGCATACCATTATAATAATAATAATAATAATAATAGTTTATTTTACCCAACAGGAAATTTCCCAATAACAGGGTAACATATTGACAATGAACAATATGACAATTATTCAAAAAAATTACACATTCAATAATACAATAATAAACATTAACCGCCCCGAACTAAAAAAACAAATTGAACTTAAGTTCATCAGCAGCCCTGCACAATCGATAGACCGGAGCCTGCTCCAGTATGTTAGTCCGAGGTTTAGGGAGTCGAAAAGTTGATGTGGTCCTCGCTTTAATTCTTGGTACACGAATGTCAACCCTGGACAGTAGATGAGGCGAATCAATTCCTCCGGTGACAAGCTTTTGCGCAAATTTAGCGCACTGTCGCTTCTGTCTCTCCTGCAAAGTTGAAATTCGCATTTCCCGCATGATCTCCGACAAATCCGCACCACGTTCAGGATACCTGCCGGTCTTTCTGTATTCAGCGCACTTCAAGAATTTTCTATGAATGCGTTCAAGTGATGTTAGGTAGGAACTGTATATCGGAAACCAAACCAAGTTGGCGTACTCTAATTTGCTGACGACAAGAGAAAAATAGAGAATTCTGAGGACCGAAACATCAGGGAACTCCCTGGAACACCGAAACACAAAGCCTAAAGATCGACTAGCCGAAGAACAGAGCTCCTCGATGTGAGGAACAAAGCTGAACGTCGAATCAAATAACACCCCCAAATCGCGAAACCGATCTCCACTAGCGATAAGACAATTACCAATAGAATAATTGAAGGTGAGAGGACGTAAGCTTCTCGTGAAAGTCACCTTAAAACACTTTTGTATATTTAAAATGAGTCCATTGCGCGAGCACCAAACATTAACTAACTCCAAGCTGGACTGGAGCAGCTCTAAGTCTGCAATTCCGCGTATCCTCAGGTAAAGTATGAAGTCATCTGCATAGGCCAAGGCTAAGCAACTGAGAAGAGACAGAAGATCGTTGACAAAAATTATGAATAACAATGGTCCAAGATTAGATCCTTGCGGCACACCAGACGACAGACAAAATTCAAAGGACTTGAAGCCATTATAAAACACATGACTCATTCTTCCCTCCAAGTAAGATCTAATCAGGTCGACATATGCTGGACTGAGGCCAAAAAAAGAAAGTTTGTTCAGCATACGGTGATCAACCGAGTCGAATGCTCGTGAAAAGTCCGTATAAATAACGTCGACCTGACCTCCATCATCCAGAGTCTCCGCGATAAACTGCGACAATGTTGCCAAATTCGTGACCGTAGACCTTCCCCGCATGAAACCGTTTTGCATTGCTGATATATGTGGTCTAACATTATGACTGATATTAGCGTATAGAGCTTCTTCATATACTTTTGCAAAGTTAAACAGTACAGAAATTGGTCTATAGTTTCCTACTTGTGATTTATCGCCTTTTTTGAATATCGGAACTACCCGGGCTCTCTTCCAAATGGTGGGAAAAATGGAAGTACGCAAGCTAACACAGATGATGCGATGCAGAGGTTCAGCAAGCACAGAGCTACAGTTTCTGATGAAAAATGAGGGTAGCTGATCGTCGCCAGCAGTTGTTTTATCAGAAAATTTATCCATAATAGATCTTATTTCATCTTCAGTTATAGAGGGCAATACAACTGGAGGGAATTGGGAAAAATGAGTTTCGCTATAATCCCTGACAGCGTCTGGCATACGAACATTTGAAAAATGCTTTGCGAACAAATCGACTATATCTCTTGGATCGTCATGTTATCTTCCGTCGCTATGAAATACACCAGGAATTCTTGTGCCACTCTTCCTATGGTTGATGTATCCCCAGAAAGAGGAAGGATTTGACTCCAAATCGCCTTGCACCTCAGCCAAGTAATCGTCGTACGCCGAAGAAATTCCAGACTTGACCAACGACCGCAAACGTCTGAAATCTTGGAGATATTTAGTTCTTCCTGTGGACCGCCATTTTGAACGATAATAATTCTTTAATCGGATGTTGCGCTTCAAATCAGGTGTGAACCACACTGGAAAGCAGCGTTTCCCAGAGGTATAAGTTCCAGTAGGTACATGATCTTTTATGATCTCGAACAATTTGTCATAAAAATAGCGCAGAGCGTCATCAACATCATTGAATGTTTGGAGAATATTCCAATCAACGGAACCGAGCGACGAACGCAAGGCCGGAAAATCAGCTTTCCTGTAGTTATAAAATGTATTGTTGCATGTTGGAAAATTTATTTGGCGTTCAAAGGAGCTTCGGCTCACAATCATGCTCAGCGCGGGATGATACAGATCCTCCGGGACAAAGGGCGACTCAGAATGAGCCTTAGACACATCGACAGTATCTCCTGCAAGGACCAAGTCAAGCAATTTTTGGTCTCTGTTGTAGATGAAGTTGAACTGCTGCAACTTGAGGAGGTCACAAAAATTTTTGAACAGCACCGACTTAGGACAAGAAGACCCATCACTGAAATTGGGAATATTAAAATCGCCGATCAATACGACAGTCTTTCCAAGAAAGCTCATCTCTACATTATAACATATTATTAATGGGACGAATTTGTTACTCACCTGAAATGTTCAGTGAATTGTTTATTCGAATATAATGGTACTGTCTCCTCAACGTAACCTTCATTTTTAGGTTTATCTAGTAAAATTTCAGGAATCAACAAGTTTGGTACGATATTTTCAGTTAATTCGGCAAGAAACTCTTCATCACTGTTCGAAGAACTACTACTATCAAAGAAATGTATAAACTCCATAATTCGCGAATTTAATGATAACAGAATGATAAAAATAATTACAACACCCTTTTCAAATAAAATTTGGTTACCTTCAGATTACCGACCACCTGTTCGAAAATTAAGGTTAGGTTAGGTTGCTATCAACAAATTTCGACATGCGTCGAAAATCCCAGATCAGTTCTCAGGTACTGAATTTGGATAGTTCTAGGATCGTCCCAGGATTATTCTGACGAAACCCGAACACGAAGAAGTTAGTCCTAGAACTGTTCAAAAAAAAACCGAACAAGAACATTCTAATGCGCAAACTCCTGACAGTTCTAGAACGGTTCTAATCCGAACCTGAATACAGCTACAGATTACTCTGTTCGGCGCAAGCCGAACAAGGAAGCATTCATTGGTGCCATTTTGATTTTGTCGTTTGCGCGTTGTCTCGATCGTTTTGTGTGTTTGTGTGAAACTAACGTGTGTATTGATATGGAACGAAATAAATTCCAGTTTGATTACCACTTGATTCGTGGTAAGTAACTTATTTCCTCTTTAACGTTTTCAATCTACTTGCACGTGTTATTAAATCTATCCATTTGTGCCATAATGTCACCGAAATATTTGTATATGTTTATTTTTTATTATTTTTCATCACAATTCAACTGTTTCATCCTAGGTCTTACCTTACCACAACCAGGTTGAACGAGAGGTTGAATCTATTCAATGGAATTTTCGAATTAATCTTTATTCTTTTTATAATATCTATTTTAACATGTGATTGGGAGCTAATGAATTCCATGTTTTACGGATTTCTACTCGTATTTTTAATTTTTGTTATTTGTTTACCTATTTATGCAAATTATATCATTTGATTGAAGTTGGTATCATACTTCATACTTTGAATGTTTTGCAGTAGCTTTTGGTGTAAGGACAAAATATGAAGAAGCGACAGATGCCGAAATAATTCAGTGTTACCCATACGGATATGGTTGGATGACTTCAGATGGTGGACGGAATAAAAAGTGAGTTTTATAATTTTTTCATATCCTGAGATTTTTTGCTTTTCTTCAGTTCACCCTCAGAATAGGATGAATTTTGTGGTTCTTTTCACGACTACTTGCTGTGCGAGTTGCTTTCAAAATAGAATCTGCACTAAAATTGTTCTCGTGATGTGAATTTTTTTAGGGCTTTTATTGTTTTGTAAATAATGACTTCACTTGATAGAGTGTGAGAGTCTAATTTCTCAAATGTTCAATGTGCCAACGTTTCGGAGGCGAATTCCTCCTTCTTCCTCTTTCTTCAGGGCTAAAAAACGAAAGGACATTCAACAAAACAATCACAAAGACAAAGTTACCGATAATACCTCAAGAATATTAAGTTGTACGAGAAAATATTGAATAGTTACAAAGTTTCATAATACTTGATTAGCTACTTTTGAAAATCTTTTATATAATCTTATTTGCGTCGTCAGAAAATTAAATCAGAATATAGATATAAAGTGGGAAACTTCAAATGTCAAATGTCACAAACACAAAAACAGACAAATTGTCAGACCTTTTTTCTTTCTTCTTCTCCTTCTCAAAACAAGTTTCTTCAACGTCACTTCCCCCTTCCCCATGTTATCCGTCACGTTATGTCCAATAATACATCATAAAAATAACTTAGGTTATTAACATCTTCTCTAAAATTTACGGTGTTATTACTTCTGATGGAAACCATCTCACTGATATTCCTCTTATAACCATTGCTCTCCACATCTAGTATCTCCACCTCCTCGAAGTTAAAATTGTGACCTTCACCGAACACGTGATAGGTTAGGGCAGTCTTTTCCTTGTTGTTTATGTTCTTTGTATCATATTTGTGTTGTTTTATTCTATCTTTTAAATATTGTCGAGTCTGTCCTATATAACTTCTATCACAATCCAAACATGGTATCTTATAAACCACAGATGACATTAGTTCTTTCTTAGTGGTTTCCTTCAATTTTGAGAAGAATCTATTGGTAGTGGAGACGTTATAGAAGGCGCATGTGCAGTTCAACTCTCTGAGAATTTTTTTTTCTCAAATTGAAGGAAACCACTAAGAAAGAACTAATGTCATCTGTGGTTTATAAGATACCATGTTTGGATTGTGATAGAAGTTATATAGGACAGACTCGACAATATTTAAAAGATAGAATAAAACAACACAAATATGATACAAAGAACATAAACAACAAGGAAAAGACTGCCCTAACCTATCACGTGTTCGGTGAAGGTCACAATTTTAACTTCGAGGAGGTAGAGATACTAGATGTGGAGAGCAATGGTTATAAGAGGAATATCAGTGAGATGGTTTCCATCAGAAGTAATAACACCGTAAATTTTAGAGAAGATGTTAATAACCTAAGTTATTTTTATGATGTATTATTGGACATAACGTGACGGATAACATGGGGAAGGGGGAAGTGACGTTGAAGAAACTTGTTTTGAGGAGGAGAAGAAGAAAGAAAAAAGGTCTGACAGTTTGTGTGTTTTTGTGTTTGTGACATTTGACATTTGAAGTTTCCCACTTTATATCTATATTCTGATTTAATTTTCTGACGACGCAAATAAGATTATATAAAAGATTTTCAAAAGTAGCTAATCAAGTATTATGAAACTTTGTAACTATTCAATATTTTCTCGTACAACTTAATATTCTTGAGGTATTATCGGTAACTTTGTCTTTGTGATTGTTTTGTTGAATGTCCTTTCGTTTTTTAGCCCTGAAGAAGGTGGAATTCGCCTCCGAAACGTTGGCACATTGAACATTTGAGAAAATAAAAACTGTCCAAATTCCTGATAATCATAAAAATATATTTATTCCAGGAATGCCAGTACCCAACAACAATTTCCGTTTCAATTATCTGCAGATCCTGATGACGAAGATAAAGGTTTCATCGATACATATTTTAATGTAGTTAATGGAAAATGAATGAATTCTTTTAACTGATTTTGTTCTATTCAATACAAATATAACCCTGTTATACTATTTCAGGAAAACCTTATATATATATATAAATATAATGTTCCTCAAAAAAATATCTTGCGAGATCTTTGAACAATATTTAGCAAGGGACTTCATAAAATACAAATCCTCAAAAATTTGGTATTACTTTGAAGATATGTGTTCAAAGTATTGCTCAGCTACCCTGGCGAAATGTTGTTCAGAGAATTTGCAAGATATTTTTTTGCATATTATTGCAGAAATGTAGATAACGCTTAATATAATTCAAAACATTTCCTAAATTTTTATGGAAATATTTCCTATTATTGCATATAAATCTTACAAAAATATTTCTAGAAAGATTCCAGCAACTTCACACAAACATCGCAAAAATATATTTCGTAACATTTCAGAACCCCTCGTTGGAAGATTTCGAAAACCTCTTCTGAAGATTTCAGGAAACATTTTCTTCAATTAGAATAAATCTTGCGTAAATATTCCATGTAATATTACTATGTTCTTTAGAAGAGATTTCACATAATGTTGTAGAAAATATTTCAAAAATCTATATGAAATATTTCAATGTGAGAAAAAGTCGGACATAACTTTATTTCATGAATATTTCAACGAAAGATTTATTAAATATTCAAAACCTTGCGTACAAATATTTCATAAATATTTGACAAATATACCATGCTATAATAAACGAATTAATTCAGATGCATAACATCCGCAGATAATTAAATCAACGACAAACAATTGAGTTTTGTTGCTCTGACGAGGTCAAATAAGACCGAAACCATGGTCAGCATCTACTCTTGTCGACGAAATGAAAATTCTGGTAATACTTCGAGCGATGGTAGTTTGTTAGTTCGATTTAGATCGTAGCATTCGTTGATTTAATTATCTGCGGATGTTATGCATCTGAATTAATTCGTTTATTATTTACCTGCCTTACTGTTGAAGGCGTGATCCATTTCTTAGTTTTCCATGTCCGCGGCAGATCGGTTACTGCCATGATCCGAACCTTTCCGCGCTTTTTCCCTTGCTTAATTATCGTAAAATACGATATCTGCAATATGGGAATAAAGCATATGGATGCATACTGCTATCTTCGCTCTGAGAGTTAGGAAATTGAATTGGGTTGGTTCCCGTTTCTCTGTCAGATGTCGGTACGATGTATTTATACACCATACCCGCTACTGATATGGAATAAAAGGAGCCGGCAATTCATAGCATTTCGTTGACAATTGAGTTTTGTTGCTCTGACGAGGTCAAATAAGACCGAAACCATGGTCAGCATCTACTCTTGTCGACGAAATGAAAATTCTGGTAATACTTCGAGCGATGGTAGTTTGTTAGTTCGATTTAGATCGTAGCATTCGTTGATTTAATTATCTGCGGATGTTATGCATCTGAATTAATTCGTTTATTATTTACCTGCCTTACTGTTGAAGGCGTGATCCATTTCTTAGTATACCATGCTATGTGGGAAATCACCCTGTAGATGGAAAAGCTTATAAACCTGTTATGGCAATTCAAACTACTCTAAATACATTTTAAATATGATTCATAAAATCTCGTCGCACAACTACAGATTCAGAGAAAAAAGAATATTGAAATTGCGTACTCGGAGATAATTTTTTTGGACGGCTTGATTTTCATGTAAAAACCATATCGAGATGTATCAAAAAGTGGAAACAGAAGAATATTATCAGTTTAGATCCCCTCGATGTGCAAGTATTGCAATATTCAGGGACGGACTTTCATTTCAGATTGTGTTTTTCAATAGCGGATAGGTCAAAAAAATCACAATGTATATTGACTTCTAAAATAAATTATTACACAATTCTGAATATCGTCCACACATTTTTCATTCACAGGCGGCGCTCACTTTCATTTAGATCAAATAAATAAAAAAAAATGAAATAAAATTGATTCGAATAACTACTTCGTTCAAATCATTTTAGTTATTCGGCACGGAAAGCCTATTCCGAAATTATTGATATCGACAGTTAATATTTGTCAGTGCATCGGAATCTATTGAGTCAATTTCTATTGATAGAAGGAGGACTGTTTGATAACACTATTACAAAATGGAAAAATCAAATGTGAAAGATTTATGAAAGATGCTCGAAATGTCCTCCTTCCATCTCAATACATTTTCGAGCTCTGACATAAATATGATTGGTTGATTTCCTCATCACTACGGGATTACTCCTAATCTTGATACAAGCTGCTTCAATTATTTCTTTGAGTTGGTACTTGGAATCAATTTCAAAGTTGCAAAAAAATTCCCGCTGTAACCCCATGAGAAATAATCTAGGGGCGAAAGGTCAGGCGATCTTGCTGGCCATGGAATAGTACTCCGTCGACCTATAGCACGACCATTATAGCGGTTGTGCAAGAATTCAGGAACCTGCAGATTATAATGAGGCGGAGCCCTGGCTCTGTCGTGTTGGAAATAAATCCCGTTGGTTGTCATTTCCTAATAATTCAGGTAAACGATGATTTTAAGAATCTAAATAGATTTTGAATTCAACGTACTATCGAAAAAATGTGGTCCAATAAATTCATTATCCTTAAGACCAATATTCAATGAAATCAATTGGAAATGAAAAAAGTGAAAATTTGGGAAATGAATGAAATGAAAAATTAATGCCTAGAAAATGAAATAATTGAAAAGTGAGTAGATATAACCTTATAATATTCAACTTCTTATACATTTAGGTATAATTTTCGCATAAAAAAAATTTACTATTGAAAAACCCAATCTGAAATGGGAGTCCGTCCCTGAATATTGCAATACTTGCACATCGAGTGGATCTAAACTGCTAATATTCTCCTGTTTCCACTTTTCGATACATCTTGGTATGGGTTTTCCATGAAAATCAAGCCGTCCAAAAAATTTATCTCCAAGTACGCAATTTAAATATTTTTTTTCTCTAAATCGGTAGGTGTGCCACGAGATTTTATGAATCTTATTTAACATGTGTTTAGTGTAGTTTGAATTGCCATAACAAGTTCATAAACTTTTCCATCTACAGGGTGATTTTCTATATGATTTCCGATAATATGAAAAAAATAGAGTCCAGTTTTGGAAACTGATAAACTGTTACATCTGCTGTATGGGGCTTAGTGTAGTCCTCCCACAGAGCAAATTTGATGGGTTTGTGATCATTCGTTCGTACACTTCAAAATATGACCCAAAACGCCCTGTATAATTCAAAAGAATGGTTGAAGACGCAGCATGTGGGGTATTTTTGGAACCGGCTAAGTGTCCTATACCTTTGTGTGAAGTATGTACAGTTCAACAGGATTCAACCTGTATACTTAATACGCAGAATATATGTACGACGACAAAACAATTAAGTTAACATTGATTGACGCAAGATTCCAACAATATCCTCAACTTTTAAAATTACAATACTCAACAATACAATATTACTGAGATGTCTTCACTATTACCAAGTGAAAACACAATATTAAACCTAATTCGGTGACACGACCTGTGTTCTTAGGGTGCGTTCCGCTCATAATTCTCAACGTCATATATTTCTGTTGAGAACTGGTAAAAATATTGAATGAATGTAACAAAACAAACAATTTTAAACTTTTCACGAATTGATATCATATTCATAATCTATGATTCAAACTTTCCTGTTGAGATCAAATCGAAAATAAGAAGAGTGTTTCAAATTGATATATAGAATTGGAATTTATTTTTATTCTCAAGATTGCGTGATTTATAGATATATGCATGTGAATTTCACCTTATTGGCAGTGAGGGCGAAAAAACAGAATCACACTTCATGTGTTCACGAATGAAAGAAGTCGTCAGATTAGAACCAGTTGAATTCACGCATTCGTTGATGACACATCCCGCTTTGATTTGTTACGCCGTTTTTCGCATATTCTTAAGTTTAAATCTTTGGAATCGAGTGATTTCTGACAGGATAGTTATTCCTGGGGATTAATGGGATTGGGAGATCTCATCGCTACAGCTGGCAGTTCAGAGGGCCCAGAGGGACGTCCCAAGGTAAGTGCGCTTCTTTTGCCCCATTATTGATCCTGCCTTGTTATTTCATTGAGTACTTAACATCGCCTATAGGTCACGCAAAGGGTAAAAAATTCTAGAAAACCCATCTTGGAGATTACGTCCAGTTTTTCTCCCCGGTCGTTATCGAAGGAGGGTAAGCACATTTTTTATTTTTTCCTATACACCCTCGATTTCGCACAGAGATTAACTAATCCTGCGCAGTTGCCAAAATTGTTGGTTATTTGAACTAACTGTGACTCATTGGTGGAAACCCAAATAAAAATGAAGCGCTTGAAATGCAATAAATTACAGAGGAACACGAACTGAGGGCAAAAATGCTAGTGAAAACGCCAAGCAGAAGAAAATTCAGCATGAATGTCCTTCGAATATGGTGTTTTTCCTTCAAAATTGAAGCTGGGAAAAGTTACTCCTATTCAAAAAAATAAAAAAATAAACACTATTGAAAATTTCAGACCTGTCACCGTACCACAAACTTTGTCAAAGATTTTTGAATATGCTTTTTCAGAACGAATGTTAGACTTCATAAACAAACATCACATTATAAATTCCTCACAACATGGTTTTCGCAGTGGTAAGTCCACTCAGTCGGCTTTACTGCATTTTTATAATACACTTGTCAATTTTCTAAATGATGGCGAATGTCCTGCTGCAGTTTTATGTGACTTAAGCAGGGCTTTCGACTGTGTTAAACATCAGAAATTACTGAATATTTTGGAATCTTACGGTATTAGGGGTAAACCTTATAACTGGTTGAAGACTTTCCTTGAGAATCGAAGCCAGTGTGTTGTTATGAGGTTTGAGGTGGATGGTTCGGTATCATTGGTTAAGTCGAAGGGAGAGTCGGTGTGTATGGGTGTACCTCAGGGGTCCATATTGGGGCCTATTCTCTTTTTATTATATATCAATAGATTTGGAGCCAGTATACTCCACGATTTCGTTGCGTATGCGGACGATATATCCTTTTTAAAGTCTTCAACAAATGTGTTATTATTGAAGGAAGAAATTGAGAAATTACTGCACGCCGCTTGCAAGTTTTTCAACAACTACGATCTTTATTTCAATACCAAGAAGACCCAAGTAATTCGTTTTCATAACTATAAACATCCGTCTGTTTGGTTACGGCTGGATTTCGGTGATACACTCTTGTCCAAAAATACGGTCAGGTTTCTTGGAGTTGAATTTGATGAAAACGTCAACTGTGTCGCACTGTGGGGGCCTAGCTTCGAAGTTGCGCTCTTTCTATTACATGTTCAGGAACTTGAAGGCGGTACTAGATGTTGGCCAGCTTGTGAGTATCTATTATGCACAAGTAGAATCTCGTCTTAGATCATTCGCTTGACAGGAGAAGACGTGCTACAGTGCTCCTAGTGCTATAAAAGAGAAAGCGGACGAGAAAGTCGAAGTGTCACAGTGCCGTAAAAGAGAAAGCGGAGGTGAAAGTGCCCACTAACCAAGCTACGGAATATTTGATTCCGTCTGTGAAGTTGTGTAGGTTCTATATTTGTTATCGGAATTTTAATTCGTTAAAATTTTCAAAGTTGGTGTTCATCCTAAGTGTCCAGAGAATTTTTTTATTTTCTCGTTGGTACTGCAGAAAACATCAGGTGAGCTTATTTTTCGTATCTCTTTTCTGATTTTTATCATAGCGTATAAAACATTCGGCTTTATACCATAGTTTTATATTAGACTATTTTAGTGAAGATTTCTGAATATTTTATTATTTTCAAATTATTTGATATTTTGAGATTTTTGATTATAAAACCATGTCGGAAACCTCAAATAATGAGGGCTCCTACATGGAAGCGACCGATGCTGAAGAGTTCAGCGAAGGCGAACACGAGGAGCTTGTAAAGCTCAGAGAAGAAAATGGGCAGTTGAAAGCTCAAATAGTCAAACTGACTGAAACTGTGTCACAGTTGGTCGGTGAGATGCGCCTCTTGAGGGAGGAAATGACCCGCAATAATATGACGAAATCTCCCACTTACGCCGCAATCACAAAGCCGGTAGCGGGTTCCAAAAATAATTCCCTTAATGGAATTGTTTCACAACCCGAAACAAGGAAAAATGATTCAACGCAGGTCGCGAAGGCCCCAAACGCGCCCCCAACTAAACGCGCGCGAAAAGAAAGCTCCTCTTCTGATGAGGAGACTGTCAAGAAGGCAACGGAAGTGCCTAAAAGAGATAAAATTCCACCCATCACGATGATGGGCACCTCAGATTGGGTAGAGATATCTAAAGCTCTCTACACAAAAAGGATAAATTACAACCGTGCAACTACAGTTAAAGACGGTATAAAAATCATCGCGTCAACCGCAGATGATTTTAGAAAAATCACTACATTCTTCGAGCAGCATGGTAAAGAATTTTTTACCTACCAAATGGAGGAGGAGAAGAAGATATATGCCGTTATTAGGCATTTACCAATCGACGCTGATCTTGCGTTGATTAAGGACGACCTGATATTCCAGGGAATAACAGACGCTGAGGTGTCCAGAATGACATCGAACAAGACAAAGAAACAAATACCTCTCTACCTGGTTAAAACCCAGAAAAAGGAAATATTCGAAGTGAAGCGACTCTACAACCTCTGTATTGTGGTTGAGCATAAAAAGAGGCCTGAAAGTCCAAGCCAGTGCTTTAGGTGCCAAAGGTACGGGCATGCACAAAACAAATGCTCCTTCCCGTGGAGATGCGTGAAGTGCTCAGGAAGCCACAGCAGCAATGACTGCACACTCACCAGAAAAGGTGAAGAGAGAAATGCCACATGCGTCTTATGTGGAGAAGAGGGCCATCCAGCTAGCTACAAAGGATGTAGCGAGTTCAAGTTGGTGACCAGAAAGAAAAATTCCCGAAAATCAGTTGAACAGAAAAAGAAGGTAACAAAAACAACAACTTCTGAACAAAAAATTCAGGAAGTAGCGAAGATCCAACCTACAGAGCAGGAAAAGAAGAGGGAGACTCCAAAACCCGTCCAGAAAAAAGAAGGACAGAAAAAGCTTACAATGAAACAAGCTGTGAACAGTCAACAGGAGAAGAAAAAGATATCTGAATCAGCCGATGATTTAGATATCTTCACGGAAAAAATTTTCAACAAGATAATGTTGAAAATTGAGAGGGAAATGGAGAAAAAACTCCAAACATTATTCAGTAAACTGAATTAATGGACCTTACGGATATTAGAAAGAAATCCCTCAAGATAATCTCGTGGAACATAAACGGGATCAACACTCGGAAAGCCGAGATAGAACAAATAATATCAGAAAGACAACCTGATATTATAGATCTACAGGAAACAAGAATAAACCGGAACAGAAGACTGAATTTCATGAATTATGAAACATAAAGATGTGACAGAATTACAAACACCGGAGGAGGAGTAGCAATATTGGTGAGAACAGATCTGAAACACTACTTTAAAAGTAGATCCGACGAAACACAAGGAAAAACAGAAAAAGTGACGATTGTTGCCGAATTAAATCGGCAAAGAGTCGAAATAACCTCGGCGTATAAGCCACCACAAAACAATCTATTGGAAGAAGAGATAAACAACATGTTGGAAATATCAAACCCGAAAATCTCCATCGGAGATTTCAACTGTAAATCCCCATTATGGAATAGCATAACAGAGAATAGAAATGGCAAAAAACTCAAGGATTTCGCCGAAAAACAAAATGCCATAGTTATTGGACCAGAGCTACCGACATATCTTGCTTTTGGAAGAGGAATACCAGATATAATAGATATCGCGATATTGAAAAATATAACTCAAGAATTCTCGATTGAAACTTTGGAAGATGGAACCTCAAACCACAATCCCGTGGAATTGACAATTGGAGAAGAACCAAGAGAAAAACTGCTGGAAATGAGAGAATATACCAATTGGACTAAATACAGCCATTTAATACAATCGGAAATAACAGAAATTCCAACAATAAACACTCCAGACGATCTGGAATGTGCGGTTGATAAACTGGAAGAGATTATATTGAAAGCTTACGAAAAAAGCACGAGAAGATTGAAGAGACCAGCTCCAAGTCATCCGCATGGCGATACGCCTAAAGAAGTAAAAGATCTTATACAAGAAAATCGAAGACTCAGAAGAATATATAGGATGAACAAAAATGATCTAAATAGAAGGAACCTCAACCGACATAGCCAAGTTCTGAAAAATGCCCTGAAAGATTTAAGAACAAGCAGATGGAACAAAAGGGTTCAAGAACTGAATACAATCGATCATTCTGCATGGAGAATGCAAAAAAGCCTACGAGGAGAAAAGACTAAAATTCCACCCCTACACGGAGAAAGGGGAATGGCTTATACCAATACTGATAAGGCAGATGCATTGGCGGACTCGATCGAACGAGAATCGAGAATAAATTACAGGATAGACGACGATAATGAAGATTTGGAAGAACTGGTTGAAGAAAATGATGAAGAAATGGATGAATTTCCAGCGACTGCTGAAATAGACAAGCCAACATCGCCAAATGAAATCAGGGAAATAATTAGAAGTTTGAAGAAGAGGAAAGCTCCCGGAAGCGATAAAATAACGAATGTTATGTTAAAGAAATTACCTAGAAAAGGTATAGCCGCTCTAACTAATATCGCGAATGGAATTATGAGGACAGAACACTACCCAGAAAAATGGAAAACAGCAGAAGTCATAGTATTCAATAAACCATTCAAAGAGAAGAAGTTTCCACAAAACTACAGACCGATAAGTCTACTGTCGGCTTTAGGAAAAGTAGTAGAAAGAATTATCGCCACGAGGCTAAATGAGGAAACCGAAAATCTGAAACTAATTCCACCAGAACAGTTCGGATTCAGAAGAGAGCATTCAACAGAACAACAATTATTAAGGCTCACAGAGTACATAACAGAGGGATTCCAAAATAAACAAGCTACAGGTCTTGTTTTACTAGACGTCGCCAGAGCATTCGACAGAGTATGGCATGAAGGATTAATATATAAGATGAGATGTGCTGGATATTCGATCAAAATATGCAAGTTGATACGGAATTATCTCAAAAATAGAAGATTTTACGTGAAAGTGGGAGGAGAATGCTCCTCAACAAGAGATATAGAGGCTGGAGTACCCCAAGGATCAGTACTTGGGCCACTTCTATACAACATATACATCCACGATATTCCGAAAAATCCAAGAACCATGCTAACGTTATATGCTGACGATACAGGCATAGCAACTCGACACCGAAATCCTGAAATAATAGAACGAGTTCTACAAGAGTCGATTGACGAAACAAATGACTGGTGCATAAAGTGGAAAATCAAGCTCAATGGACAAAAGAGCCAAGCAATATTACTACAGAAGAGAAGACTGCGACCCACAACGAAACTGGATGTTGACGGCGAAGAAATCGACTGGAAAAATGAAGCCAAATATTTAGGAATAACACTTGACAAAGGACTTACTTGGAAAAGTCATATCAAACAAGCAATCGACAAAACGAAAGCAGCGATGAATAGACTCTATCCTCTGATAGGAAGAAGAAGCCACATGTCGAAAGAGACAAAATTGAAGATAATCAAAGCCGTTGCTAGGCCTCAACTGACTTATGGATCGGTTGCCTGGGGTTTCGCGGCAAAGAGCCATATCAAAAGAATTCAGGCCACTGAAAACAAGCTGCTACGATGTGCAATAGATGCACCTTGGTTTGTCAGGAATAGACAGATTTATAAGGACCTGAAATGGGAAACCATAACGGAATTCATGAACAGAAAAGCAGAGAAATTATTCGAAACAGCGAAAAACCATCCGAATCAAGAACTCAGGAGACTAGTGGACTACGACCCAGAGGAAGACAAAAGGAGAATGCGAATTTACCGAAGGAGACCAAGAGATCAATTAAAAAGAGATTAAAATAACAACTTATTGAAAAATTCAATAAAGTGTTAATCCAATAGAGGATAAACACATAAATCCCAGCACGATAGTGTGCGAGAAGAAAACCGACCAAGAGATGAACGGTTTATAGGCAAATGCCCGGAACCAAAATTCAAGAAGCAGTAGGGTTTTTAGTGGGTCTCGAGCTCAGGAGAGTGAGAAACCCCACACTGTTCCCCCTCAGGAGATGAGGGTGGTTCGTCTGTCTTGCAGATTTTCCCCCTGCTACACCAAAAAAAAAAACTCGTCTTAGATATGGAATCTGCTTTTGGGGCATCTCAACCGGAGCAAAAGATGTATTTGTTGCACAGAAGGCAATTTTGAGGTGCATTTTTAACATCCCTAGGAGAGAAACTTGCAGACTGGCTTTCAGGTCCGGCAATGTTTTGACGCTTGCCAGTCTATATATCTTTGAAGTTGCATGTTATATTTATTGCAACTCAGGCTCTTTCAAACGTAATGAAGAGATTCATAACATGAATACACGACGAAAAGGATTAATTCATACCCAGGTTGCAAAATACAAGGTTGCTCAAAATGCTCCTAACTATATGGGACCGCGTATTTTCAATCATTTATCTGAGAATATTAGGTCAAGTTTAACGCTTAAGATGTTTAAGAGACATCTTAAAGAATTTTTGTTACAAAAATGTTTTTATACTATTCAAGATTTTTTTGACTGTCCTGTACCTACAGTAATATAATTTTTTATATTCTGTACTTATATTTCAATTTTAAAAGTTTTTGACGTTCCTGACACAATGTAATTATTGTCTTGTGGGAAATAAAGATTTTGAATTTTTTTTGAGAGATGATATATTGGGATGAAATATGTAGAAACAAGGGATATATATTTATTTTAATGCATACTATTTCATGCACGGCTGTAACGTAACAGTTTTCACTTAAAATCTCCATCCTAGGAATGTTTTTTCTGTATGATATTCTTCTGTTCTCTTTGACATGTAGCGGTTTTTAGCCTTTGAAGAAGAGAAGACCCTTCGAAACGTCTGCTCAGTTTGGAATTTTTTAAAAATAAATACGTCCAACTTCCTGTTATTCTTTCATTGATGATATCATGGATCTTACACCAGTTTACAATATATTTTTTTAATAATATATGTACTACATGCTTCATTCATAATATGACCTCTACAAGCACAATGAATTTAAATAATTGTTTATAAGCATTTTCCTTTCCATATTGGTAGTCATAGTACACTCATTTCTAATATTTGGAACTAAAATTGTTAATTATATCAATTCCTCAACATCATCGCAATTATTTATAGGTACACAAATTATGCAATATAGTACAAGATACATTAATGCCTTGATATGAACCAATTATATATTCACTTTCATTCCGAGAGAGAATACAGAGAAACGCCAAACATAACCAAAATATGGTCAATCAAAACAAACAAGAAACTGCAACAATTTCAAGGCAGGTAGAAAATAATTTCATAGAATATATAAAGTTTAATCCCTTCTGCATGGTTTAAACCCACCCTCCCGAAGGTTTCAACCCTCATTTTTGGTTCACACAACCATCAACCTCACGGGCCTTGATGGAAAAATTCAAGGTTGAAAATAATTCTAGCAGGCGTATCATTTCTTGATTAAATATTTTTTTTCTGAAAAACCGTGAAGTTAAGCTAAAAATTGCAGGAGACTTTATTTGTTAATGAAGGATCAAGCTATTCATAATAAATTTTTTTATTATAAAATATGAATATATAACAAAGTTTCTTGCGAAACAAGGTCTTGGCTTTTTCTTTCCCTTTCAATCAAAGAGGAACACCAGCAAAAATTTGAAATATGCTTGATTTTACTCTTGTCAGTTTTCTGATTTTTGAGAAAATCTCAACGTGAGACCTAAGAAAGGAAGAAATCCAATTGGCTTTCTGCATAGACCCACCCTTTTATTATCGTTTTTGTCGCTAATCGTATAATGTCAATATTTTAGCAGATCATGTGAAATTCCCATAAAAAGTAGGTACCCACTCACCTGGATAGTAAAGTTATGGAAAAAAATTGAGGAAGTGATGGAGTTGAAAAATGAAGCACTGTACTCATATTAATTTGAGATATAATAAACTTATTCTTTCCATATTTGTTTTTTTGGAGATGTAAGAAATTATTTTCACTTTCGGCCGTATCTAAATAGCAATGAAGGTTGTTATGAGTTCGAGGAACTGTTTCGATATTTGCGTAACCCCCGAGTCGCCCCTATTTATCGAAATTCACTCGTTGAAATTCGAATAAGCAGACAGTAGAGATGGAAGCAGCTTTTTCACTTTCCTCTAAATTAGTTGTTAACTCACTGAATGTTGTCAAATTTTTTGTACCAAGGTCCAAGATTCATGTACGATCCAAGAGTAGGTATATTCAAATCGGAGAAAATAGCGAAATATTTTGTTCCTAAAAGAATAGTGAATTAAGGTGAAAAATGTGTGAAATATATTGGAATTCTATCATGTTACCTGTCTCTTCTCGAACAAGTAAGTCCTTAAATTTCTTTTTCTTGAGTTTGAATTATTTATTTATAAGTAATATTCAGGTATATCGTAGATACTGTTAACTGGCACTAGAGAACATTGAATTATATAAAATAACAACAATGTGTATGGTGAAAATTTAGGACCTGTCCTATACATCCCATGTCTGAATGGACCAGTAAAGATTTATTATTATTATTATATGTGATAGAAAAAGGGGTTCCTGTATAATTTTTAACGTAAATGTTCTAGCCTTGAAATATTAATAAATGATCTCCACATTATCGATAATTTTATGTGTGATTTCAGATTCGAGAGCTCGAACAACAAATTAGGGCAGTCAAAGAATCTTCTATTCAGAACGATGAGAAGTACACAAAGGCAAAGTTAGATAATGTTGATTTGAACGAGCAGATTATATGTTTGAAACAGCAGATAGAGGATATGGAATTGAAAAATGAAGAAAGATCACAGGTAAGTAGACAAATTATAGCCTTGAAATTCAACGTGTTTATACTAGGTGATTCAATGGTAAATGCGGGCGAAAGCTGAGGGTAGGTAGAGGACGCTAAGGTGAATCAGAATAGCCTATATTCAAAGAGGTTGTCTCTCTTTGTAATCAAGATACAGAGTGTTTTATTGATTTTGTCAATTTCTTCAATCACTCGTTACTTTGTAAGCTACCCATATATTTCGATGATATTTGGTAAGTTAATTCTCTGCAACAACTAGTTCGTACCGACACATTTTTAAAAGTGATAAAAAACACATGAATTCGAATATCCCTGTCTCGCTGTCTCCTCAGGGAAACATCTTTTTCCGAAGAAAGTGGGTAGAGCTACTGCCTTTGCGGGATGTGAATATTTTTAGTTAGAGAAATTTCTATATAATGCCATCTAGCACATTTTACGTTTCTTGAGAAAGGGTACAACACCCTTATGTATCTCTGAAACTATTCGATATCCATATTTTGCCTAGTCTGAAAAAAAGCCATCACTGCTTCATTGCCCCTTTCGCGATAAACGAAATTGTCGATAATTTCTCCCAAAAATCATTAACTGTACCAAATTCTAGAATAATTAATGCAATTTTACATACAATCAAAACTTCTATAACTAATTGATTTCACTAAGCTATATTTCAATATCGACTTCGCTAATTAAAAGACTTCTTTCTCCCGATACTAAAGTCTTTTAATTGATTTCATATTTGTGTTCCAGTTGAAGAAGATAATAATACTAAAGCCAAAAGAATTGATGAAAAAATTACGGTCAGAGAATATTTCTGACCAATCTCCGAAATTAAGAGAGGTAGAAAGAGAAAAACTTCTTAATAGAAGAATCTAATGATGATCTTAAATGTAGTCTTCTACTTGCTGAACATGGTCAGCCCTTGACATATATGAAGAGAGTTACTGCTGATCTAATTTCTATGACCAAGGAAGAGGTTTGTACCTATTCTTTTTTTCACATTTCGGTGAATATCAATGTAGCGTAGAAAAATGTTTGTTGTTACTAAAATTCAGAATATGTACAAATTTTACCTGTGCCAATTTCTTCTAGAATATTGGAGAAAGCAATGTATTTACAGATTGTTGGCTTCTTTGTGATCAATAATCTACTCACCAGCCGACAGTTTCGTTTTAGTAAGAACCGAAACTCGATTGAAACTATTATAGATTTTGTCAACTCTACTCTTGAGAGCTTCGAAAATAAGGAGTACCGTCTTGCTACCTTTGCTGATTTGACACAAGCGGTTGACTGTGTAGCCCACGATAAGGTTTTCTCCAAACTAAAAAAGTATGGGTTTGATCAGGCTGCTTTGAGTATGGTCGAGTCCCTCTCGAGTGATAGGTGGTCTACACCGGTGATACGTACTCTAACACGACCCCTGTCACTATGGAAGTAGCTCGGGGATTTATTTTGGGGCCTGTTTTATTTATTATTTCTATAAGTTATTTATAAAATAATTTTCCTAAAATAACCTTGTTTGTTAACGGTAACGGTTAACGGTTTTTTTAAGGAACCGAAATTCAATATCGGAGTGAGTTCTTTGAGATTCGTTACATTGAAGATGGAAACATACTTAGTTTTATTTATCTATTTATTATTCATTTACATCCAACAGTCCAGAGGCCCAATTACAGGTGAACACAAAATTTCAGTGACAATATAAATGATTTTTTGAGTAGAAAATGAAGAAATTAACATAAATTCTGTAGTTCCCTAGATACAGATTCTCCAAACCTACTTAATGACAAAAAAAATATAACGGAATTCCTAAATCCATTGCAACTTCTGTTCATTGATGTTAGCGGACAGTAAAAGTGGACCCGAGAATGAGGAACATGTGAAAAATTAAATGAAACCTTGATATAATACGGGGGACATGGAAGTCTACCAACGCCAGCAAGGTAGATGAATAATCAATCTGTCAATGAATAACTTTGTGAATAAAGGTAAGATCATTAATTTCTCGAATCTTCCTGAGTAAAAAATATTCAAATTCGTCTAAAGGCGCATTTATACCAAACGAGCATTATTCGCGAACACTGATTGCAAACAGTAGTACGGGCGGTGTAAACAGTCATCAGTGCCGAACAGAGTTCGCAAACCCTGTTTTCGAACGTTTCAGAGAGCTCGAGCTCATTTCGCCACATGCCGGTAAAGTAATGTTTCATTATAAGGCACTGTTTGCCAACAATGCACGCAATATGCACAGGCGGTGTAAACACTCATCGACGCCGAATAAAGTTTACGAAGCCTTTTTCAAAACGTTTTAAAAAGCTCGATTCCGTTCCTACTCATATCGGTAAACCAACGAATCATCAAAGGGATTCGGATTTCCTTGCATATCTGGCGTCATATCATCGAAATCACCGATGGACCGTGATAAGTTATTGGGTTTTGGTATTTGATTTATTTTGAATTTTGGTGAGATCTCTTGAATCGTGATTTCATAATTAATCAATCTATTTGAAATGGTGTCCATTTACGATGGCTTCACAGACAGACGGTAATAATTTTCGATATTGATGGTTTTGAAATTCGGTAAAGGTACATGACACTTCCATATGAATCTCCTGTAGCCAAAAATCGAAGTGTTAGTGCCAGTCTAACCGACGCTGGAATGCTCTCTCGATAATTGGTGTCTTTCTTGACACTTTTTCCTCAATTTTGGCAAGTAATATCTTGAAGTCCGATAATGACATGCGGCAGAAATTTCTAAAAAGTTCAGTTTCGTCCGCTCTCAAGTAATCTAGCAGCTAGAATTTGCCATAAATTCATATAACTTTACCCCCTCATATTCGATGAATTGCAGACGCTCCGTGGGATAAGACTCAAGAAGTGAAAGATGAACGCCCGAAATGCCAAAGCAAGAGAGCTTTTCCAGAAGTCTTCGGTGTAACACTCGATCGAAAGCCTTGCTGAAGTCTGCGTACATTTATGAGAAACCTTCCATACTTTCTGAAAAACACCAGAACTCAACATCAAATTATATATTATAGATAAAGGACGGGCAAATTTTAACCTTAACTGAAATACTATCCGGAACAACAGTCAATTCTTTCTTCAGTTTTTTCGACGCTTATATAATCAGGTCTTCAGTAATATTTTTCAAATGCAGAATTTGACTGGAATGTACAGGGTGGGCAAAATTCGTTGTCTACTGAAGGGATCTCGAGAACTATAGCAGCTAGAAGAAAACGGATGACACATTCTCGAGCTCTTTTTTCTTGACTAATCCAAAACTGAAAACAGACCCAGCCTAACGTTCATAGATTTTGAGTTATGAACGAAAATTGAGAAATTGTCATTTTCAATGAAGCTGAATAACTCGCTTGTTTGAACTCGTATTCGAAATCTGTTGTTACATTCTAGAGGCACTTTTTAATGAGGAATTCGAATATGATATTGTCAAATTTTTTGATCCAGTCATTTTCGAGATACGACAGGGATTTCTGATTTTTCAAATGTAAACTATAGTTGAAAGTCCTTTCATACTGCTGCAATTTTTTTGCTGATTTCAAAAATGTACCTATCATATGTCGCTATTCACATGAATATAACATAAGAAAAAAAATTCAATACTTTTTCCAGCTTTTCGATTCACAGTTGAATTTTTAGTAGGCTAGCGTAACCATAGCGACCGTTGAAAATGCATTATGGTTTGTGAACTCCACAATATCCTATGTGAACTCAACCTTGTGTGATAGGAATCACAGTATCACAGACTGTCGAATAATTATTTCTTTTATATATCGAGATCGATATCCTTTTAAAGAGAGTAAAAGACTTTCGTCTGATTATTAAAGAAGAAAATTTATTCAATTATCGTTTTTCAATTCATGAAAGAAACTTAAAGAGTCAGTAATATAAATAAAATACGAGAGCTATCTATAATTATGATTTTTACAGAAGTAAGATGATGAACAATAGGTACGTTTGTCCACGGTAGTATTCGAATTGAGAACCATCGTAAGATAAGCATGCCAAACATCTCGAGAACAAACGATGACAAAATAATCATCGAAATATTTATTCAGCAATCCGTGATTTCAATCATAGAGGCTCAGGTTCACAAAATATAATGCATATTCAACGGTTGCTAAGGTTACGCCAGCCTACTTAAAATTCAACAGTGAATCGAAAAGCAGGAAAAAGTATTGAATTTTTTTTCTTATGTTATATTAATGTGAATAGCAACATATGATACATTTTTGAAATCAGCAAAAAAATTGCAGCAGAATGAGAGAAGTTTCAACTATAGTTCATATTTGAAAAATCGGAAATCCCTGTCGTATCTCGAAATTGACTGGATCAAAAAATTTAATGATATCATATTCGAATTCTTCATAAAAAAGTGCCTGTAGAATGTAACAACGGATTTCGAATACGAGTTCAAATAAACGAGTTATTCAGCTTCATTGAAAATGACAATTTCTCAATTTTCGTTCATAACTCAAAATCTATGAACGTTATGCTGGGTCTGTTTTCAGTTTTGGATTAGTCAAGAAAAAAGAGCTCATGAATGTGTCGTCCGTTTTCTTCTAGCTGCTATAGTTCTCGAGATCCCCTCAGTAGACAACGAATTTTGCCCACCCTGTACAACCTGCCGAGATCTACTATTTGCATTGCAGTTCAAACTATTGTTAAAATACACATCTTTAAAATTCAAAGCAAAAAAGAATCAACAATACCCTTAGGAGCCTTGAGGGTTTTTCTTCTAAAATACATTTCATCAGGTATTCGAGATACGCTTCTCTTTGAATTTATAAGAATTTCGAAGAACTACATGGATACCTTTTCATCATTTTCAGATTTCTGAAGAAACTCCTTATAAGAAGCCCGAGTACCACATGAATACCACACCACACCACACCACATGTCTTGAACATTTGAAGCGTTCAAGATGAAAATGTCACTTGTATTTTTTATACAATGTAAAGTAATGATCTTTAGTTTCAATTTCATTATTATTCATTATGACAATATCATTAAAAATATTAAAAGCATGATCCACATTTTTGACATTACCCAACTGTTGCTTCCAATCTACCTTATGTAAGAGTTGACAAAAGTCCTGCACATTCAACTTTTTAAAGTCATACCTTTTGGAATTAGAAGAGAAGTTTTTGACAATAAGTGGGCATAGCGGCAGCTTTACAACAAGTCCTGGGTGATGCGGATCAATTGGCACCAGTGGGTCTTCATCAAGTTGCACTTTACAATTTAATCCATCTGATGATAAAACTAAGTCAAGCAGTCTATTCTTATGGTTTATCACATTATTATATTGTCTCATTTGACAATATTCAAGAAAACTGAAGAAACGGTTCTTCAAACGAGTACGGAGATTACTTTGATACAGAGTCTGAAGATCTGGAATATTGAAGTCACCCACAATTTTCACCCTGTCCATCTCCAAATTATTGCCTCCTGCAGTTCCGAACCATTTTCATCACCATTAACTCCCAACAAGTTTTTCGAATGGCTTATCATATATTTTCAATTAATTTTCAATTCAAGTAATTGAAAATTCTAGAAGTAAAACACGTTGATGATCAAATGCCGATTGGCTCTAACGAGATTTTTTAGATGATTGTAGTGGAAGATGTTATTCTAAATGACTTAAGGATGTTATATTTTATAGAGGCTTGAAGGAGCAGTTGAAATAATACTGCGAAACGTCGCCGAATATAGAGTAAAAGAATCCAGTTGTTGTTTTTGTCCTATATCCTACAACACACTCAGACTTAATATCATAAATTTTTTTTTATCGATGAGAATGACAAACTAATTATTATATAAGGTGTATTTCTGCAAATATATATTCTTTAAGCTTCCTATTAAAACGTTTTCGGCTACTATGGGGTAACCATCTTCAATACCAATGTCAATGAAGAGTATCTAAAATAGTGAAAATTAACATCGAGGTGGTAGAAGTTCATATTTTCTACCATCACTGCACAATTCAGATAATGGGCATATTTGTGGAATAAACTCATAGTAGCCGAAAACGTGAAAGCTTGAAGAATATATACTTGCAGAAATACACCCTAATGAATTTCATTTTAATCAGGAAAAAAAGAATGACCCGTTGACAAAAGGGTAACCATCTAGCTCACAAAGGGTAGGTTCTTCACCCTCGTAATATATTTTTATAAACATTTATGTCATGCGCCAAATCCCCACTAGAATCGTTATTAGTACAATTGTACTCAATATGAAAATCAGTGGTATTGTAGCAATCAAAGAGATTAAAAGTGATACGTCAAGTCAGATCGTTTTTCAATCATTGCTAAATTTATATCACCATACATTACAACCCTCAATTTAAAACCAATTTTCAATTGTAACTGAGGGGCGACAGGTAATTTGAATGCCTGATGATTTAAGACAATATCGAAATAAAGGTGGGCTTCTTTCTTTTCTTTTGAAGGTCTGAACCAAGAAGGAAACAATTAAAAATAGAAGAATAAGCTAACCCTATACATATTAATAATTTTTATATTTACAACTTTTCTTCTCCACATATCTACTAGATACTAGACTATCGTAATTTTTGTCTTTAAATACTCAGCCTAACTCTAAATCTCTATCTATCTAACAATGCTTCACACTTTATATTTAAATCGAAAATTTTCGAGAAGTTATAAAAATTAATTCAACAATGACAACAAAATTGACTTAATGTAAAATATGTTCAATTATCAATGCGCATTAGGCAAGTTAAAAAGACAGAAAAGCAATGAAAGATTTACCTTGAAACATAAAAATGAAAATTCCAATTAAAGATTGGTTTGATCTATACTTGGGAATGGATTTTCGGTTCAATGAAAATAAGATTACTACAAAATTCAGTTGATCAAAACGTGTTTTTCACAATGTGGCTCCTCAATGAAGTGAAATCTAAATTTCAAATAAGTTTTCAACAAATATTGTAACCTGAAGAAGACTTCACACCGTTAGCAAAATGATCGTTGAATTCTTAAGATGTATTGTTAGCTCTCTATTGTTACCACTTTTATATAATACTGGAGAATTGCATCCTCAAATACGCTGATGATACAGCACTCATAACGCACAGCAAGATTCTGAAATATACTATGGAGAACTTGAAAAACCTATCTAAAAAAATCAGGACATGGACGAAAAAATGGAGAATACTACCGAAAATTGACCAATCTAAACTAATAATATTTTTTCACAAAATATCAGACGACTCACACATCAGTCAAAATGCGAAAACACAATTTAATACCAGCCAACAAACAAAATACTCAGGAATTACAGTATATAATGAGGCATGAATCACGCTACAGCTTCAAGAATCTACCAAACCATATACTGACCGATATTAGAATATGGACATCTGACATATTATAAAAACAGTAGAAGACCCACTTCTAAAAATATCGAAGTACGAGAACGCAGTAGCATGATAACACTGAGTCAAATACGCCATCCAACGAATCCACTGTATAATCCACTATATGAAATGCTCTAAGAAAATATGAGGATAGATCCAAGCCTAAGTAGATTTCAAACCTTAAGAAAGACACTTGTGAGCAGACCAAGCAACTTCCAAATCCCTCAACCCGCAGTTCTTCAAGATCCGATCCATAAAAAACAAAAGAAGAAAAAATACCCCATTCAACTACTAATGGATGCAGAAAGGGTTATGTCTACATAAAATGTAGATTGCGGAAAGACGCAAGTGATTAGACATTTGCTGCAGCAATGAATATATTTTCTTCTTATTCTTCTTCCAGTATTAATTATTATCAATTTTGTTTGATTTTTTATTTCCATTCGATGTAATATTTTCTCGCCCTCAATTCGTATCAATCTCTGAGCGACTGACTTTGTTGTAACTTCGACTTCACTATGGAATTATAACCTTGAATCAATGGTAGTAATACAACATTTTCCAGAAATATCTATGAAAACTGTTTAAATACAAAAATCTGAACATCTGAACATTTGAGATTGTAGGCAGAGAAATAAGGAGAATTATTAAGAATCCGATAATCGAATAGAAATAAGTAGGAAACCCCTTATATTTTGAAAATTTTACCTCTGAATAAGATATGAAAAGATAGATTTCAACTCTTACTAACAAATCTGAAGGAGAGTGCCGATGAGACGTGTGTCGAAATGACGCAATTGAGAAATAACCCAAGGTAAGATATATTCATGATTGTTGTTTACATCATGGATATTGTTACTTGAAATCGATGGTAATAATTGTTAGAGAGAAATACCTACAAGAAGTGAGAGGTGAGCTTGGAACATTTGTTATAAATGCAACATAAAATTTCAACAATACCTTTGAGCATTAGTACTCAATGACAATAGGAAATATTGAAAAAACACAAGGAGATCCATGTAAATATCAACGAGAAACGGGAGAACCTGAAAATATTGAATAAAAAAAATGTGCCAGATGATGTAAAAGACCATTTCTCCATGATCGACGAGAAACGGAGAACACCTCAAAACCTTATAGACGAAAAAAAAGGCCGGAGGATGTAAGAGAGCAAGATAACTTTTCAAAGAAGAAGAATATAAATATGAAGAGAAATATCTACTAGAAGTAAGAGAAAGGGTCGATTGAACATTTGTTATAAATGCAACATGAAATTTCAACAATAACTTTGAACATTAATACTCAATGACAATACGAAATATTGAAAAACCACAAGGAGATCCATGTAAATATCAAAGAGAAACGGGAGAACCTCAAAATATTGAATAAAAAAAAATGAACTGATGATAAGTCAAATCGGAAATTCTGTTGCATTCCGTTCTACGGGGGTATCTCATATAAAATTGCCAACGTAGTAAAGCAGGTAGAGGACACTAGAGTGGCTTTCAAATCCCAGAATACCCTACACCAATCCAGTCAGGAACAAGAGCCCAATCGACATGTTGGACAAACCGGGCGTTTATAGATTGGAATGTGGTGAACCAGGTTGTAATGTCGTTTATGTGGGGAGAAGCGGCAGATCCAAGGACCAAAGAACATCTGGCTAGTGCAAATAACCCAAATAATGACAAATCAATTTTTGATTGTCATTTAAGAGAAGAAAAACACAAGTTTGATTTAGAGGAGAACACTCATCTAATTCATCACTGCGAATTCAACCACAGACAAGAAATTCTAGAAGAAGTGGAAATTTACAAACATCTCAAGAGTACAGAATACAAAGCGTTAAATTAGATGTTGACGAACAACATAAAGGACACTTATAAACTCTTATATTGATTCTCTCGGCCGACGCCACTGTTCTCGCTTAAGAGAAGAAGAGCAGGAACCTGTCTGCGCGAATGTAGTTTTTCGTCTTCCGTTTGTGTTTTGTTTATCTGTCATATCTTTCATTTAATATGCTCACTTGATCTAGATCCGATTTTGTGTGTACTTTTTGGCTTTTACCTTTTGATTGATATGTTTTTTACCGTATGACTCTAGAACCTAAAATCGTAAGTTTTGCATTGTAGGTTATTTATTTTGTTTATTTCTTTGTTAGCAAACTTTGTTAGAAATTTTCCAACTAAAACCTCAATCGGTATTTCAGAGTCCCTTGGTTTGATAATGGCGATTAGCCGAAACATGTCACCGGATGATTAAATAAATGGTTCCACAAACAGAAGTGCTTAAAAGACTTTTCCTTTTGCTTCAAAAAAAAATGTGCCAGATGATGTAAAAGACCATTTCTCCATGATCGACGAGAAACGGAGAACACCTCAAAACCTTATAGACGAAAAAAAAGGCCCGAGGATGTAAGAGAGCAGGATAACCTTTCAAAGAAGAAGAATATAAATATGAAGAGAAAAATCTACAAGAAGTAAGAGAAAGGGTCGATTGAACATTTGTTATAAATGCAACATGAAATTTCAACAACAATTTTGAACATTAATACTCAATGACAATACAAAATATTGAAAAACCACAAGGAGATCCATGTAAATATCAACGAGAAACGGGAGAACCTCAAAATATTGAATAAAAAAAAATGTGCCAGATGATGTAAAAGACCATTTCTCCATGATCGACGAGAAACGGAGAACACCTCAAAACCTTATAGACGAAAAAAAAAGGCCGAAGGATGTAAGAGAGCAGGATAACTTTTCAAAGAAGAAGAATATAAATATGAAGAGAAATATCTACAAGAAGTAAGAGTCGATTGAACATTTGTTATAAATGCAACATGAAATTTCAACAATAACTTTGAGCATTCATACTCAATGACAATACGAAATATTGAAAAACCACAAGGAGATCCATGTAAATATCAACGGGAGAACCTCAAAATATTGAATAAAAAAAAATGTGCCAGATGATGTAAAAGGCCATTTCTCCATGATCGACGAGAAACAGAGAACACCTCAAAACCTTATAGACGAAAAAAAAAGGCCGGAGGATGTAAGAGAGCAGGATAACTTTTCAAAGAAGAAGAATATAAATATGAAGAGAAATATCTACAAGAAGTAAGAGAAAGGGTCGATTGAACATTTGTTATAAATGCAACATGAAATTTCAACAACAATTTTGAACATTAATACTCAATGACAATACAAAATATTGAAAAACCACAAGGAGATCCATGTAAATATCAACGAGAAACGGGAGAACCTCAAAATATTGAATAAATAAAAATGTGCCAGATGATGTAAAAGACCATTTCTCCATGATCGACGAGAAACGGAGAACACCTCAAAACCTTATAGACGAAAAAAAGGCCGGAGGATGTAAGAGAGCAGGATAACTTTTCAAAGAAGAAGAATATAAATATGAAGAGAAATATCTACAAGAAGTAAGAGTCGATTGAACATTTGTTATAAATGCAACATGAAATTTCAACAATAACTTTGAGCATTCATACTCAATGACAATACGAAATATTGAAAAACCACAAGGAGATCCATGTAAATATCAACGGGAGAACCTCAAAATATTGAATAAAAAAAAATGTGCCAGATGATGTAAAAGGCCATTTCTCCATGATCGACGAGAAACGGAGAACACCTCAAAACCTTATAGACGAAAAAAAAAGGCCGGAGGATGTAAGAGAGCAGGATAACTTTTCAAAGAAGAAGAATATAAATATGAAGAGAAATATCTACAAGAAGTAAGAGAAAGGGTCGATTGAATATTTGTTATAAATGCAACATGAAATTTCAACAATTTTGAACATTAATACTCAATGACAATACAAAATATTGAAAAACCACAAGGAGATCCATGTAAATATCAACGAGAAACAGGAGAACCTCAAAATATTGAATAAAAAAAAATGTGCCAGATGATGTAAAAGACCATTTCTCCATGATCGACGAGAAACGGAGAACACCTCAAAACCTTATAGACGAAAAAAAAGGCCGGAGGATGTAAGAGAACAGGATAACTTTTCAAAGAAGAAGAATATAAATATGAAGAGAAATATCTACAAGAAGTAAGAGTCGATTGAACATTTGTTATAAATGCAACATGAAATTTCAACAATACCATTGTGTATTAATACTCAATGACAATACTCAATTGAAAGAAAACAAGGAGATCCATGTTAACATCAAAGAGAAACGAAGAAAACCTCAAAATATTCTATAAAAAAAGCTGTATTCGGGTTCGGCTTTCTGACAGTCCGAGAATTGTTCTAGGACTGCGCAAAACTGTTGCGCCCTAGTATTAAATCCTCTGCGCAGTTCTAGAACCATTCTCGGACTGTCCGAAAGCCGAACCCGAATACATTGAAAATGAACCAGATGATGTGAAACAGATTGAGTGTACGATGTTAGCTTGAAACGGCCAATCCTACACACCACCCGGGTATTTTCCTTTGTTACCCTTTTTTACCCTGCTTTCCTAAACCGTACCGCCCGAGTTCTTGGAGATTATGCATTAGCTTCAAACGGTCCGCATCTCTCCTGGAATTCCTCAGTGAAAAATTCTTGAAAATTATTCGCGTTTTTAATCACGTGATATAATACCGTTTCAACGTGGAGCTAGCCGTACGCTATCAAAATATTCTTGAATAAATGGCGTCAAAGGGTTGAAATGAAAAAAATATAAAACTCCAACCATTTATTGGTAGGCATTATATTTGTTCCGTGATACATAAACGAATTCATATATGCTGTTCCTTGCATAGCGATCTAAAGCACGCCTCTGCCATAGTCACCCAACCGGCAGGTATTATAGCAAAAAATACCAAAACTACCCTCGCAAGCCGAAACCCTTATTTCGTATCCTCAAACGGGCCATTGTCACCGGTGAAAACGTATAATCGCACTTCTATTTTATATAGAGGTTTTCTTACCTGGCCTTGTTAACTTGGACTAGTATCACGAAGAACACAAGTTGGCCAGTAACGTTAGACTCTGAAATAGACCAATTATGAAAAAATGTTATAATGGTTTTCCTTCCATGGGATTGAAAATTTCAGAAAAATGGTTGATATAAACGCTACAGAGCATTTAATTTCGCAAGACTAGATGACAGACTAGATGCAAATATTTCGGACTACCAGTTTTCCTCAAACAAGACCTTAAAGTGTGACCAATATTGAAATTAGCTGCTTCAGCCACTGGAAGAACATCTAGTCAACAAATCAAGATTTAAATTCTCTTCTAGGTTCTGAAGGTGGAAGTGCAAGCCAGGGTGGTTCCGAGACTAGTTTTGGGAGAAGGCGAGGAAAGTGCAAATGGTTAAATGTTGCCGAAGGATGGGGTTTCATCACTCCCGACGATGGTGGCCAGGATATGTTTGTGCATCAGGTAAAAAAAGTGAAACTTTTATACATATATCTATACACAACTGATGAGTTGAAAAAGTAAAATTATAAAAGGAAGTTTTGAAGGAGATTTTGAATATACCAAATAAACGTTTTCTTCCTTTGAGTTTGAATCATGAATAAATGAAGAAATGTTTTCAAGGTGTTACAACTGTGGCCAATTCGCCAACCACATAGCAGCAAAATGCTCCTTTGGGCCTCAGCCCAGAAGATGCCACAACTGCAGCAGCGAGGATCATCTGATAGCCGACTGTCCTTCAAAAACCGAACAAAAGACTGATTCGATTGATTCGACCAAAAACGGAGATACTCCTAAAAAGGAAGACGGAACAACCGTACCCTCCGCTCCAGAAAAAACGGGGGATTAGATTCCTAATCTTCGCTCATTTTGAAGAGAATTGAAGAATCAATTCAATGCCTGATGAGAAAATGTCATGGAGAGATTTCATCAGAAAATTCTTCAAATCTTTCATACTACGGTTCCAATATGGAGCCAGCCGTACGCTATCAAAATATTCTTAAATAAATGGTTTAACAATGAAACCAACTAGGGGTGGAGGCGTGCTCCTGGCAGCTCATAATAGACTGAATGCAGTTCGGGTTGATTTTCCGAATTTACGAAGTGTTATTCCCTCGATTGACATGGTATGGTGTAGGGTTAAATTGAAGTCAACTTATTTATTTGTAGTTGTAGTTTATATACCGCCAACTACTGATACTAGTGATTATGAAGTTTTACTTGATATATTGTCTTCGCAGAATGTTCTATTGGACAAGCATTTGATCATTGTTGGTGACTTTAATGCCCCATTGTATGTGGAAGATTCTCTTGATGATTGTAGAAGTAGAGCTTTAAAGATGTTCTCGCAAATGTTAGATCTCAAACAGGTAAACCACATTTTAAATTGTAATAGTAGATTGCTGGATCTTGTTTTTTCTGATGCTCACTGTATTCTTGCTGATGATGCCTTCTCTCTCGTTAACGTTGATCCTTATCATCCACCTATTCATTTCAACTACAAGGCTGAGATCATGCGTGGTGGAAATTTTGGTGTAAGTAATAATAATTCCCCTTAAGAATTTAACTTTAGGAAAGCTAATTTTGTTACAATGTATGAGATGATGTTCAATGCTGAATGGTGCGATGTTTTATCAGTTGGAGATGTCCCAGATGTGAAAGTGTTTGGTAAACTGCATAGCTACAGTGCATTTCCATTTGAAAATTTTATGCAAGTTCTAAAAGACATGGTGAATAACCCAGCGGAAATCATGAAAAGATTGTCTGAAATGATGAAAATTCCACTTGCAAAAAAAAAAGGAGGTATGAAGTGTGAACGTTCTCGTAATGATGGCCCTACTATAGAAGAATACTCTATCCAATGTGAGTGAGGTCAGATTTGACTATTTCACTATCAATATGCAAAAGTCAGGGGATTCATTTCGTTCACTGAAAAATGGAAACATAATGAAAGTTATCAATTTACTTTCAAAGAAGTACCTTTGTATCAAAAAGTATTTAGAGAAACTTCTGATTATTTTGCTCGTCCATATAGTTCGTGGGATTCATCAGACATTCAAGTTTATTTTGTGAGAAAAGAAAGCTCATTACAAGTAAGAACTTTGGACAATATTTCAAGAAAAATGGTCGCTTTTCAACGTGATGATGATTATATCGAAGAGTATGAACTCTTTGGTTATATCGTATTCCTCTTTCTGCATGATTAATATTCAAAACATTATTTTTTATTGAATCAATGGGACTGGCAGAATTTTTATAATTCATTCTATAGGGCATTTCGGATCAGCCGACTTTGATAGGACCGCTGAGGGGTACACAAGTGTTGGTTAGGTTCATAATGTGATTTCGAGTGGTTTTTATAAATCCTTATCGATTTTCTGAGAAAATTGATAAGGTTCAAACTCAAGGGAGAGGTAGCCGAGGATTCATTTCTTTCTTTCTTTTATAGAATGCCTAAATTTCATGGTCTCAAATACCATCAAATTAGAAATGAGCAAATTATCAAATTAAACAAGTAACTCAATGTACAAGTGTCTACAGATGCTGAGACTACATCTAACAAATGGATTGTAAATTTTTCTGATCTGTCCATACCGAAAAATGTTCAGTGTCCTCTCAGCATGGGTCATCAGTTCAAACTTCCTTATACCAACTCAATACCGTTAATGAAAATACTTGACGGTAAGGCCCATCAGCCCGCTACCACCAACGCCTCCACCACCACCAACTCCTGGAGGAGTTGGGCAGGATGCTGTCCGAGCTACCTTCACGAAAACGAAATGAATGATATTTTTTCTTTTTTTTTCTTCTCCTCTTTTATATTTATTCACTCTGTTGTCTGCATTATAGCAACGTCTAGCAGTTCTGGTTCTTTTCTAAGTCCCTTACTCAACCGATTTCAGGAGAAATGAGAAACGGGATCCTGCTGCTCCACAAGGAGGAGGATTCGAAGTAGGAGGAAAAAGCTCCGCCAAAACCGAGGAAAGATACCCGCTTTGTTGGAGGTGTGGCTATCTCGGCCATGACCGCCGCACATCCCCAAGAACCACAGTAAGCTTCAGTTCTCGGTGTGGACTGGTTGGAATCCTTTCCAGGAGATGTGGGTGTCCAAATCCTATGAACCTGATCGGAAAGGAGGAGGAGACTTCAAGGCCACGCACCACATCCCAGGGTATCCAGTGCGACTTAATCAGAATGACGGAGTCACGATCCACGATGTGGAATGTAGAATAAATTTTGTTAATGAATAATTCTTCCATTTCTGTTTGTTTTCAGAACTAACGAAAAGAGAAAACTCGTTTTATTGTTTCTAGCCGAAGAAGGAGGGGGATGTAACGAAACTATAAATTTGTTTGTTGGTATATTTATTCCATTAGTTTATTGCTGTATTAAATAATTGATATAAATGGTCTGAACAAAATATACTCAACGATTATAAAGAAGACAGCGGAAAACGACAACGAAAGAAGAAGAAGAGTGACAACGACACCAACTTGACAATTCATTGACTTAGCACCACATTATACTACAAAATGAAGAATGAGGACACATGCACCAAAAGCAGAAGACTTAGAAATTGTTAAAATAAAGGTGACAGATCTCTATCTCGAATAATTGTATATGTAGGTAACTGTGTTTTTGATATTTGTTTTTAGATTGAAAAAGGGCCCGAACCCGAAACGTCTTATTATATTGACTAAATAAATTAGGTTAACAAAATTCCAAACGATCAATTATTTAATACAGCAAGAAACTATAAATGTGTTCGTTTCTGTTTATTCAAGAGTGCATTGTTTTAATGCTTTCGCGGAATGAAATGCCGGACTGGGCATCGGCACGTTGAGGAGATCGAACGTCTATGGTTCGTTCTCTTCAATTTGGTTACATCGCCTAACATCCTCTCCAGTTAATAAGGGTGTTCACACATATCCACTTTGCATAATCAGCTTGCCCATGTTACCCCATGTCACTATTTATAAGTATTGTATATTTCCGCTTTCACTCTTGCTTCATCCGAACCGCCGCTTTCCTCATGCAGCTTTGGTTGCTTTCACATTTTCGCACATTTCTCAGACCTTATTAATCTTTTGGATCCCACACAGGTTCTGTTTCAAAGCATGTTACATCCCACTTCTGCTTCCGCACCGCTTGCTCACCCTATTCCCTACATAAAACATCTTTGTGTATAGAAAATACTGAAAAGAATTATTAATATTATTGTGTGTTTCATATCATCTGACACAGTTGATTTTTATTTAGAAGGCTTATATCATTATTATATGAATCGCAATATTTATTGATTCTCAATTGAATACATTATTATTATTAATTATTAAACTTAGATAGAAAAATTACTCATTAATTGAAACGCGTTCACTTTGCGTGAACAGGTCTCTTCAGCTTCTTCGCGGATTCTCAGATGTGGCCGTTATTATCATCGATCTATTGGAGATGATTTTTGAATTTTGAATTGAAATGTTCATGAAGTATTTTACGCAGTTTTCTGGTGAGTCGATTGAATATCGTCTTATCAATGGGATAACGTCATCTATTTCTCGGTCAATATTTCTCTGATTTGCAGAGGTACTTCTGTTTCGAAATTATTTTTTCTTGTTGTGGGGAAAGCACTCCGATTTCCCAAGCTGCTTTTTGGATCATTTCTGTTATACAAGGTGGCCATTTGAAAACGAAACAGACGAGATTACAGACGAAATAAATTTTTTCGATAGAAATGCTCGGACAGGTCGATTTCTGTTTCGAGGGGGACAACTTAAGATGTAGGTTACGGATGCATAGCGCTTCAACCCTTGCTACTACAACCCTCACCCCCAATTTTTGAATAGGGAAGATGGGGTGAGTGATACCTCATTTGAAAGGTATTTTTATACTGATTTCAGCACAGTAATTGTTTTTTCATTTTATGCATTAGTTCTCGAAATATTCTTAACTAAGTATTTGAAAATGAAGTGGTGCTTTCAATGGCACTTGTAGTGTTTTTTTGTGAAAAATCGACGTTTTGAGCTTCAAAACAACCATTACTGCGGCTTCCTTCCTCCAATCCACTGACATAGAAATCTTTAATCAAGATGTCGAACAAACAAAACGTATTGCGAAGGAGCTCAATCTTGCTGAAACTCAATCTAAATTATCTTCGATATAATTTGCAGTATTTCCAATAACATGCGGTAACACTTGATCGATAGAAATCTCCAAAAAGTCCAAATACGTACATATCTCTAATCAGATTACCAGGTAAGAAAATCAAATCATTAATGATGCCACAGAAATATTCCAGTCCCAATTCGTGAAACGATTTTCGACTTAATTATGAAGTGTTTTCTCAGTTGGCTTCAATAATGTTTTCATTTTGTTGATTATTGAATTCATATCTTTCTCAAAAAAATGAGAATCGATAATTTTTTATTTATTACGAACAGATCATTGAGTTGGCTTACTGGTTCTTTGACATGTGAATTATTCTTAGTTTTGAATCTAGACTTGTATGTGTTCTAATTCATTGTTCGACATGGTTTATTCAATTGCAGAGCGGGTGGAAATAATTTCACTTTTTTTGCAAACAATCAATGTGCGAATAGAACCGCAGAATTCTTCAATTAACGACATTTAGATAAACATGTTAATAGGAAGTATGTTTTGGAATTAGTGTCAAAGTTTCAAGAAACCGGGTAATAAAAAACGAAACATGGAAAGAAATGAAGCAGCTGAAGTAGCTGTTCTTGGACAGATTGCTCTGAATCCAATGACGAGTACGAGGCAGCTAGCACATAAATCTGGTTTTACACGAACTCGAATTGCAAATATTCTGAAGCATCATAAATTCCATCCTTACAAAATCCATCTTTCACACGCACTAAACGAAGATGATTTTGACCGTCGTGTTGAATTTTGTGATACAATGAGTGAACGAGTAACTGCTAATCCCAATTATCTGTACAATGTTTGTTTCTCCGATGAGTGTTCGTTCTTTCTAAACGGCACAGTAAATCGACACAATTGTCGTTATTGGGCCGATGCTAATCCGAGATTGTTCCACGAAGTTTATACTCAACAACCACAAAAACTCAATGTTTGGGCTGGAATATTTGGTGACAACATTGTCGGCCCGTTCTTTTTACCTGGTAGTCTTACTGCAGATATGTATTTGGACTTATTGGAAAATCACATTGATTCAATTTTGATGGAAATTATTGAAAACAATGCTGGAAATTATGTGGAAGATCAGATTGTGGAGCTCCTCCACACTACGCCTTACCAGTTCGAGAATATCTGGATCAAAGATTTCCAAATCGGTGGATTGGAAGAAGGGGTCCCACTGAATGGCCAGCCAGATCGCCAGATCTGTCACCACTAGATTTCTTTCTTTGGGGCCACTTGAAGAGTAAAATTTACTCTACACAGCCCGATGCCATAGAAGATTTAAGAAGACGTATAGTGAATGAATGTCGTCATATCACTCCAGAAATGCTGTAAAATGTGCGCCATCGTTTCGAACAAAACTTATTTCATTGTATGGAAGCTAATGGTGAACAATTTGAATATTTAATTAATTGATGTGAGTTTTTGATAAATTATTTACTTTACTTTGAAAAGTCTTATTTCTTAGATCAATACTTCAAATCGTTCTGATACCGTAAATTGGAACTGTGTCAAAAGCCTTGCGGTAATCAATACAGGCAACAGAAATATTTCTGACCTTCCTTCTAGCTTGTTTTGTCAGGATGTAATCGACAACCAGCAAATCTTTTGATGATCTTGCGCCTCTTCGGAATCCTCTTTGCTCAGCCGCCATCAAGTTGTTTTCCCCTAGGTGTTTACTCATTACCCCAGTGAACAGTTTGTACATAGATGGGAGGCATGTTATAGGTCGGTAGTTTTCGGGGTCAGTTTTATTGCCCTCCTTCGGTATAAGGTACGTAATACGTATGCTCAGTTTCGGTGGAGAGTGCGTGTTCTTCGGCGGGAAGGGAGACGCTGTCGCCATCGCTGCTTCCGTCGTCGCCGTTCGAGGATAAGGAGAAAGAAAAAATGACGATAAAGGAAATACAAATAAAATGGAAAAAAAATACTTTGTGTTTAATTCTATCCTGCTTCGGGAAGCGGTTAACGAGTATCTTGTCGTCGTCGTTATAGTTCTTCTATTAAAACGTTATCCTAAATGAAGAGTAGAAAGTTTACGTATATGTTATTCAACGATCTGAAACAACAATTGCGACAATAACAACAAGTTAGTTTGTCTATCTATTATTTCCGTTGTATTTATAGGCGAAAATGTTGGATGCGCTTATTGTTAAATTGGAAATGGGGTTGTTTCGTGATGAGAGTAGAAGGCCGCGTCCCGTTCGGATCGTTCAGAGACCGTTCGTTTGCCGTTCGAACGTTTATAAATAATAAGTTGCGTTTGAATAATGTTATCTTTTGCATTATGGAATAAAAAATTGTTCTGTGCGTTAGAAGTTTTCCCCTTTAATATGCGTCTGTTTGTGCGTTTGCTGTGTACTTGCTCCGTTGATTTAGAACGTTTTAATTGTTTATACGAGGAATACGAAAAAAAAGAAGAGTATCACGTCTTATGCGTCAAAACGAAAACACGGTATAATCCTCGAAAAGTAGATCTATTACTTTTATGGTTTTCCGTTGGAAATTCCACGACAGCTTATATGTAAATATAAAATTATTGAATTGCGATAGAAAAAATAATATGAATTTCAATGATGAAATAATATGAAATGCTTATGCGTATTCGAATTGGAACGCGTCGAGTTCCGTTATCACTAATAAAGAATATTCGATTGGTCGCGCATATAGGCAGATGTGATATTCCTACGCCAGGTTTTTTTAAAGGAAAAAACCTTTAACGTATGATAGTTTTTAGCATTCATTCCATAACGTTTTTGAGATTGGTAAGAGTAACATTTTCGATTTTCACTTATTATCGACATTTTCGTGGTACATTGTATAAATTAGATATCGATAGCATTGGATATTATGGTATTTCGAATGATTTGTTAATTTGCGAAAAAGATCATATTTATATATTTTATGTTTTATGTAATTGAATGTTGATTCAGGATCTATAAGAATTTATTCGTGGGTAAAGTAAAAATGTATATCTAAATGGAATCGAGTCGATGTTATTATAACGTTAAGTTTGGTATAAAGTTATTAAGTTTTTCACATATGGAATGTTCTGTTACAGATATTGTTGACGCGAGAAACGGATATGGATAGAGTAAGTAATATAAAAGTTTCGTATTATTAACGTAATAGTTCTTTTGTATTCGTACGAGTATTAACATAAATCGATTTTGTGGACGGACTAATCGATAAATTCGAAAAGTATTTGAAGTGAATCCTTCATGTATTGTTAAAGAAATTTGGCGTATGGTCTCTATCTATTTATCTATCTCTGATTGAAAGTTTTTTTCTTTTTCTATATTTGCTGAGTTATTATTTTTCGATACATGATCGATTATTGTGTCGTTGGATATTATGTAATGCGATACACAAATAATAGTGTTCGTTTATTTATTACAGAGGCAGCTAGAGGATCATTCGAGACTGTTGCGTATCATGGAGGCGGTGGTGGCGGTGACCCCCTACGTAAGTATATAGGGTCACTTATTGGTTTATTTCGTTATTTAGTATTTTGTCGTGCGCAAGTTTATTAATGGAATATTATAATATAATATAATGTTTGTGTTGTTTATCTGTTGTATCATCGGCAGTTGCAGTCTGTGATACAATTCTATTTTATATAAGCGATTGGTAGTGTTTCGAATACATATTAGTCTTTTATTGCGAATCAAGTAATGAATTGCGTATTAAAGAAAAAAGATATCGATGGAAATGGATGCTGAGAAGAGTTGGCATTTCCTGATGCGTCTTAACGTTTTCATTTCCAACCTTTGGAGAAATAACAGTTAACAAGTATTTATAGAAACGATTTATTCCTGCATCATTTGTGGTATGTGCTGTGTTTCAGAGATTGGGAGTGTACACCGTTTAGAACGTTTCAGAAAATAAAGAATAACAGTTTTTCTACTAACTATACGTTGTATAATTTTTACGTGTGTTATTTATCATTGTTCATGTTGCAGTATCCACGGGGTCACCGCCGCGGACAACGCCGCGGCCGGAGTCGCGGCTACGGCCGGGGTCGGTCGGGCCGCGGCTCCGTCCGGAAATATAGGTGGCGGAGCGGGAGGAGGGAGGCGAGGGCGGTGGAGGCCGGTCCCTCCTCCAGAGAGGCGCCACTACCAACGCCGGCCGTTGAGACGCCCGCGGAGGCGACGCCGGAAGAGGAGGCGTCGACGGCGGCCGTGGAGGTGGCGACGGCGGCCGTGGAGGTGGTGACGGCGGCCGTGGAGGTGGGGACGGCGGAAATAGAGCCCATGGAATAATAAAAAAGAATAAAAGTATTAAAAAGATATTGTTTTTTGATTAATGGTATCGTTGTACGAGAGAAAACGGTCGATTGTACAATCCTTTTTCCTATATCCTTGCGTCGAGAAAGCGTTCACGTACGTTGACATAAGGACGATGCAAATAATCAGTTCAATATCGCGTTATGTTCTATTGAAGTATTATACATATTGGTAGGTAAGTATGGCGATAAGTAATTAAGTGGAGGAACTGGGAACATGTCAATTTTATGTCTGCTATATATATATATATATATAGTAATAGGCAATTGATGGATTATTACGTTTGTGTGTATAGACAGAAATGGTGGATGCGCTTATTGTCGATTGGGAGATTGTGGTGTTCCATTGTAATTGTTACATATGGAAAAAGCAGCAGATTAGGAGTAGGGTGGAATTGGTGTATGGAATAATTCTTCAATGAGGAAATATGCCTAGGTGTTCTGTATGTTATAGTCCCTTCGGTTGCGATAAGAATTAGGGTTTCAACCAGAGATATAAAATGTATACTAATCGGGGGCTGTGGTCAGTATATACATTTTGGTTACGTCTGGTTAGTAAGTAAGTGGGTGGCACCGATCACTAATATCAAAGAGGAACCTCTTTGCTAATATACGGTGGGCGGTCCGTATATGTCGAATTACTGACAATTGGGTTCAATATCAGTCACCAGAGTAATCGCTCTGGAAACTTTCGGTTACCAAATGTGTATCATTGAAGAGTAACAACTCTTTGTACGGACCATACGCTGGGTTTCTGCAGAGACTCCTTCTCTTTATGCGTTTCTGTGTTTTCGATATGGACCTCTGTGGGTGTCCATAGAGTTCCATATTCTACCGAGGAAATGAGGTTATTTGTTGATGTCCTTTCCCACTTGTGGAAATTTAGTGTAACACTTGATGAAGGATCATTTATGGAGTTCCCTTTGGAACATTTCTAGTAGATTACGGTCGATGTGTCGTTCTGTTTTGTGGTATAATGATGTATAAGATCATAAGGTGTTTATTTTCAGTTGGAGGAAATGTACGTTACGTTTTAAGATCGCACATTCCAATAGACTGACATGGAATGAAAGGATGGGAGTAGTTGATAGATGAAGATTCTAACATCTATATACATTGTTGTTGGCTTATGTAATCATAGGATGCCATTTTAGGGTGAGTTTGTGTCTTTACCTTTCAAGTTAGGTTATTCTTTGATGTCTTTCCAAACTGGTGGAAATTCAGTGTAACAGTTGATGGAGGATCATTCATGGAGTTACCTATTGAACCTTTCTTGTAGATCACGGTCGATTTGTTTTTATTTTTTGTGTTTTAAGGATATACATATAAGAGTGGTGTTGATTTGCAGATGGAGGAAATGTACGTGACGCTTTAGGATCGCACATTCCAATAGACTGGCAGGGAATGAAACGATGGGAGCAGTTGATAGATGAAGATTCTAACATGTATATGCATTGTTGGTCGCTTATGTAACCAGAGGATTCCATTTTAAGGTGAGTTGGTGTCTTTACCGTTCAAGTGAGGTTATTCGTTGATGTCCTTCCACACTTGTGGAAATTGAGTGTAACAGTTGATGAATTGTCATTTAAAGTCCCCTTTTCGGCATTTCCAGTAGATTACTGTCCATTTGTCGTTATATGTTGTGTTATATTGAGATATGAGAGTGGTGTTTATTTTTAGATGGAGGAAATGTACATGAGGAGGGGGCAGGCAGATCGGCGGGAGGCGTTCCGTCGTCAAGAAAGTACGACGCGAGCGACTTCTACCGAGGGACGCCTGGTACCGATGGCGGAGAGGTCGGATCCTCCGCCGGAAAGGGAGCCGCCGGCGGTACCACCGTCGCCGGGAATGAACATGGAATAAATTATCATTGTTGTAAATAAAATAGAATATAGAAATTTTCGTGTTTTTTTATATCCTGCTTACGTATATGCTATTCAACGGTCTCGCACGATGATTAGTAAAATAATAACAACAACAGCAACGACGACGACAACAACAACAACAATAACTTAGTTAGTCTAGGTATCATCGTTATTTGCACGTGTGCGAAATTGTTATTAAAAACGGAAATGGTTGATGCGTTTATTTTCAATTTGGAAATGGGGTATAGATTGCCATCTATGGGGTAGTACGACGAAAGTAAACTATCGTCTTCCGTTATTTGCGTTCCTTCAATAAAAAAAGGCTACGTATTAGCGCCTTTACTGTTCAATATTTTCGCCATAGCTGTATCGATAATCGCTGCCAAGAGTATGCCTGTAAGAGGTGTTGGGATAGGATTCAGATTTGATGGAGGCCTGTTTAACCTGAAATGCCTCAGATCAAAAACCCGTACCAAGTTTATCACGGAACTTCAATATGCAGACGACAGTTCACTTATCGCTAGCAGCTCAGAGGATCTACAGATAATGTTGGACACCTATAAACATATATACGAAGCTTCAGGCCTTAGACTCAATATCGACAAAACCAAAACCCTGGTAAGTTCGCCAGAAAGCCTTCAAACAGATATCAGCCTGGAGAATGAAACTCTAGAACAGGTCGAGCAGTTCAAATACTTGGGAAGCTTCATAAATACTAGGGCTAACCTAGACACGGAAATAAAGGATAGAGTGTTTCAAAATCACGACCTCAATCTGAAGACCAAGACAGCTGTTCACAAGTGAAAGCTGGACGCCCTACAGGCGGCCACATTCTGAGGATGCAGGACACAAGACACCCCAAAATAGCTCTATATGGCGAATTCAGTGAGGGAGTCCGGAAACCAGGAGGCCAGTATAAGCGGTTTAAGGATACACCACATCAATCCCTAAAATCAGTTAATGTCAATCATAACTGGGAACAACTAGCGTTAGACAGGTCACAGTGGAGGTCTTTGGTACACAGTTATAATGGAGAGTCGAGAAGGATACAGCGGCGGCCAGATCTAGTTGGTAGTAGTAGGATCTGTGGGTCTCTACAGATACAGGAGAGCACACAGTCGCAATTAGCCCTGAAAAATTATTAGTCTGTTCGCACTTTTTTTTCTTATCTTTTTCTTTTTGTTCTTTCCCTTTTTTGTTCTTTTCGTAGATTCATTCCCGGCAACGGGATTGAATCATTGAATTCTAACCTAACCTAACCAATAAACTATTTTTTTTTTTTTTTTTTTTTTTTTTTTTTTTTTTCCTTCGTGTGAGGGGAAAACCCTTTATGGGCGCCCAGAGGGTCCGCACTCTAGGTAGTGTGAGACTCCGAGATCTTGTTTGGCTACTCACTAAAAACCCCTCACACTTTCGACGGAGAAGTTCTTCGTCCGGCCCTTGCAGCGTCCCTTAACAAAAGAGATGAGCTGCAAGTGGCATCTAGAGTTCATGGGATCTGATGATATGCAGTGACCCAAGCAACACCGCCTTCTGCATTCTGTGCGCTAGTATCTCGGCCCAAGATCTGCAGGCCGGAATAATCTTCAATTCTTCCACGTAGTTGGCTCTCATTCCTCCGAGACATCCTATGATCAGTACAACCATCCTAACTTTATGACCCGGGTACATAGTTCCAAGCTCGAAAACAAGATCTTTGTATTTTTGCCTTTTCTGCTCTTCCTTCATCACCATGTTGTTTTCTGCAGGGGATGAGAATTCCACGACGAACAATTCTTTCAGCTCTTTGTCCAAAAGAAGTATGTCTGGCTTTATTGCATTGATCTGACGTGTTGTTGAGACAGGATAGTTCCAGTATATTCGAGCTTTCTCGTTCTGGACCACCGCTTCAATCTCCAGAGGCACATATGGTAGCACCGGTTCTTTGTCTATCTCATATGCCGCCCTCAGATGGAAGTAGAGAACTCGGAGTGCCGCGTTGTGTCTCTCTATATACCCCGATGGAGCATGGACTCTGCAGGCGGAAAGAATGTGCATAATCGTTTCTTGTTGACTATGGCACGCTCTGCACGTTGTTGGGGTGTCCATTTTCATGATGTTCTTTTTATACCATCTGGTATTTATTACTCCATCCTGACACGCCATCACAAATCCCTCCGTCTCTGACTTAAGGCTAGCCGACTTTAGAAAGGCGAAAGACAATTCTTCCGACAGATCTTGGTCTTTTAAACTCCTGAAAAATATGGAGTGCAGGCTCTTACTCATATGATGTTCGAGTAGTGTATTCGACTGAGACTTCCGGATCAGTCTTGCTAGCCTTCTTTGGTCCGCTTGAGTGGTCGGTGCTCCAGCACGCTCAGGATCGATCGACACGCCGGTTATACCGAGCTTCTCCAAGGCTCTCTGTGCAGCCCGGAATAGGAAGGCTCCGTGGTTCGCGAGTTCATGCTGAGCTACAAACTTCAGAAGCGGATCTTCACTTCTTAGGACCCTTACTGCTGTTTCCAATGTTTGTTGATAGTGTTGATATTCCAAACATTGCAATCCTCTACCCCCCTGGCTTCGGGGAAGATATATCCTCTGAATCGAGCTATTTGGGTGAAGGCTACGATTCATGTTCATCGTTTTTCTTGTTGACCTATCAAGATCGAGGAGTTCGTTCACCGTCCAATTTACCACTCCGAAAGAGTAGGTAAGTATCGGGATGGCTAGCATATTTGTAGCTGATACTTTGTTCTTTCCTGACAGCTGTGATTTCCAGATGTCTCTCAGCTTCTTCTTGTAGCTGGCTGATAAGGCGTCCTTTATCTGGGTTGTCTCCAGTACTCCCCTCTGTTTCATCCCGAGAAACTTATAAGTTTCTCCGTCTTCCAGACGTCGAAAAGTCATTCCATCTTCCAGTTGGATATCTTCTCCTGGATCATCAACCCTTCCCCTGCGGAGATGAAAAACAGCACACTTGTCCAAACCAAATGACATTCCCACTGCAGAGGTGTACTCGGAAACGATATTCAATAGTTGCTGCAGTGCGGTCCTGGAGGGAGCGTAGAGTTTCAAGTCGTCCACGTACATTAGATGGGAGATCAGGTGGTTCCTTCTGCCTGGTGGACCGGCCTTGTATCCTATTCTGCTTGCCCTCAGCTCAATTGATAGTGGCATGAGTGTTATGCAGAATAATAACGGGCTTAGCGAATCTCCCTGGAACACTCCTCTTCTGTACCTCACCCATCCCGTATAAACGGTTCGTCCCTCTGCTCGGGTGGCAAACTTCGTTTTCCACAACGCAATGATGCTTTCTATCGCATGGATGATGTTAGGGTGGACTTTCAGCATTTTTAATAGCCGTATGATCAGGTCGTGCGGCGAGGTGTCAAATGCTTTCGCGTAGTCTAACCATGATGTATGTAGGTCGCGCTTGTAATGTCTGGCGTCTAGGCATACGCTCTTGTCGATCAGCAAGTTGTCCTTGCATCCTTGCACTCCTTTCTTTGCTCCCCTCTGTTCGTAGATACTGTCCCACACTGGTCCAATAACCCTCAGAATTCGATCTTGAATAACACTTGTGAGTATCTTGTACAGTGTATTGAGGCAAGTGATTGGGCGATAGTTCTTGGGTTGCCCTAAGTCCCCTGATTTTGGTATCAGCACTGTCCTACCCTCCACCAACCATGAAGGGATGGGCTCACGGCGAATCAGCATTCCGCTGAGTAATCTTGCAAGGTGTTTATGTGTAGCCGGAAAGCTCTTCCACCAGTAGTTCTGAATACCGTCTGGTCCGGGTGCTGTGAAATCATTCTTGTTCTTAAGGGCTTGTCTAATATCTTCGGCTGATATTTCAGAAAGTTCGTCGTTCTGCTGTAGGGTTTGATCACACATCTGCTGGAATCTGGGAAGTGCTGGAGTATCCCTGGTTTTTGCTGGTTGTTCGTACAGACTTTTCCAAAACTCTTCGACGTCCTGAGGTGATGGTGGGTTTTGCACCTCTTGCTGTTGAGGTTGAAATAATTTCGATGGTTCCGCGGTGAAGGTGTTGTTATCTTCGATCCATCTTTTTCTCCTTATCAATTTCTTTCGTGCTGCTGCCAGTGATCTTATTTTATCTACAGCTTTCTGCTTCAGTAGATGGACTGTGGGCAAGTTAACGGTACCATGTATAGCACGAAGCTCCTCAATCATCTCCCTCATTCTCTTGCTCGGTTTAGTTTTTCCTTTCATAACATCTATGACACATTGGTACCAAGATGCCTGCTGCCTCATTGATTTTATTTTGATGTCAAGTCGATTTAGCCTTTTCCTATGCTTATTATTATTATTATTCGCAGCTGTACTTTTCGGTGGACATAGTAGATAAGCGGCTGCTCTCACTGCAGCCTCCACCTCTTCCAGTGAACAGGTCTCGTTAAGATGATCTTGAATGATGCTATTCAAAACGGCTAGGTCTTCAGCCTTGTGTCTTGATTTTATCCGGGTGGGTTTGATCAGTGGGTCTCCAACGGCAGCCTCAAATGCCTCTTTTGTATTGTCGACTAACTCTGATGAATAAACTATTATTATTATTATTATTATTATTATTATTATCTCCAGAGGAGAATTCACTTATCCCAGATATCTCAGATATCAAAAGGATTAAGCTCTGTTGGAGCCCTTTCCAGGTTTTCGGGCTCGTGGTGGTGGTCGGGTCCGGGTCGCTCCTCGCCTCCCTGCTGTAGGTTGGATTCCTGCTCCACCCGCACTTCCTGTCGAAGCAGACGGTGTTCCTCTGCATTCCCCATGTACTTGCGTACAGTTCTCGCCGTTCCGAGCAGTACCGCCTTCTGCATGACTCTATAGATATTTTCGTCCAACTGAAGTTTCCTCAAGTTCTCTAGTAGTTTCTTCGGTATCAGGCCTGTAGATGAAATGACAATAGGGATGGTCTTGATATCTTTCAGCTTCCACTGTCTTCTGGTTTGTTCCTCGAGATCTCTGTATTTTGAAATTTTTTCAGTGTGCCTATCTAGAAGATTGGTATTATTTGGAATTGCCACGTCTATGAATAGTGCTCTGTCCTCATCCTTATTGAGCAATATGAGGTCTGGTCTATTGTGGGTTATTTTTCGGTCTGTGAGAACCGTGCGATCCCAGTAGAGCTTGTGATGTTCGTTTTCCAGCACAGCATCCGGATGGTAATTGTAATAAGGAACCTTTTTCGAAGTTAGAAGTTGGTGTTTTAGTGCCAATTCTTGGTGAAGAATCTTGGCAACAGCATCATGTCTATTTTTGTACTCCGTGCCCGCGAACTTCTGACATCCGCCGGTGATGTGCTGGATTATTATTATTATTATTATTATGGGAACATAGAGTTCAATGCCTTCAATAAGGTTATAATAATAATAACATCAGAATAATAATAAAGAATGATCACGCCTAAACAGAAAGCCAATGGATACAATAATAAGGATAAATTCAGATGCATACCACCCGCTGAAATGAATATCAATAATTGTTACGATTTGAATTGAACTAGCCAATTTGGCATCAGGCCCCAAATGGAGTACGTCCCATTGAAGAAAAGCAGATGCTGACCATGGTTTCGGTCTCATTTGACCTCATCAGAGCAACAAAGCTTTTTTTTTCAGATGTAGAACGTTTGGAATTGATGGACCCTTATTCAATACTGGCAAGCGCTACTGAGTACTATCCAGTAACACAGCGACTACTGAGTATTATACACAGAGCGCAACCCAGTATGAAACGGTATCCGATTCAATCCCCTCCAAATAGAAACCCTGACGAAGACAATATTTTTTTATTTCTCTAATTCAGTATGCCGATTCGCTTTGCGAACAACAGGCGTGTAACGAATTGAGAAGTCCGGGTACAATAATAAAGAATGATCACGCCTAAACGGGGAGGCAATGAATACAACAATTAGGATAAATTCAGATGCATACCACCCGTCGATATGAATATCAACAAGGAAAAAAAAAGCTTTGTTGCTCTGATGCAGTCAAATGAGACCGAAATCATGGTCAGCATCTGCTTTTCTTTGATGGGACGTACTCCATTTGGGGCCTGATGATGGCATATTGGCTACTTTGATTCAGATCGTAACACTTGTTGATAGTCATATCAGCCGGTGGTATGCATCTGAATTTATTCATAAATTCGTTAGAAAAAAAGGTAGATGAAAGCGGGGGACCTTATGAACACTTACTTTAATTTTCTTATTTGGTTTTTTTGTTGAGTTAATATCTTCATCATTACTCTATACCTGCATCGGTTACTACTTCATAATTTTCATATCAAAATACGGCGAAAACGCTACCTACACAGAATCGAGATTTACCAAGAGTATCTTTTTGGAGTAAAATTAATAATAATGTTTAAGTTCTCTTGAAATTTTGATTGATAAATCTAAACTCGAAAAGCTGTTGTTCAATTCTACTTTGTACAAAGCAGGTAACAAGCTCATTCAATGCAAATCAGATATAAAAACAAATTCATGACATTTATCAATTTATTATTGTAACATATTCGTACCTATAAAAAACCCCAATTATTTATCAATTTTCTACTTATCCTAGAGAAGGGGTCATCTTTTTTATACCTAAACACCCTTCATTATCAAATCAAATCATTTATTGGTCCCTCAGGACATGGAAAATGTATGAGACGAGTCAGGAAAGATATTTATTTATTTATTTATTTATTTATTTATCTTAACGGACATGCCAATTTACGAATTATTATCATTATTATTATTAATTACAAACAGTAAAGCCAATTTTCCAATAAGATATACAATATTCCAAAAATTATAATAACAAGAAAACAACAAAAAATTAATCTCCGATGCATTTGCCCCTTTTATCGCTCGTGCAATCGGATTATTCATGGCATAATTATTGAGCTTGAAGTCTTGAAGGTACATAGTATCCTCAAAAACATCATTTAAAAATTCATAAACAGCATAATAGCACTTTTTAAAAAACAGAGTTTTTACACTCCCCTTGAATTCTCTGATATTCTGAGATCGAACATCGGAACGTGAATGATTGAATAATTTTATGACCTGATACATGGGCGACATCTCAAATTATTTAGATTTATGTTTAGGTATAAACATTACTGTTCCACTTCTCGTATTGTAGTTGTGAAAGCTAGACAATTTAGGAAGGCTTTTCTCTTTCTCCTGGATATTAAATGAAAATAGAAGATAAAATGAGTACTCTATTTTGTACAAAAACTGGTCTGTAGGACGACCTTGGACTTATATTATAGATAGAATAAGTTTCCGTACAATAAGAAATGGATCACGCCTTCATAGTGAGGCAGGTAAATAATAAACAAATTAATTCAGATGCATAACATCCGCAGATAAAGAAATCAACGAATGTTACGATCTAAATCGAACTAACAAATGGGATTAAAGCATGTGGATGCATACTGCTATCTTCGCTCTGAGAGTTCGTCTGAGATGTCGGTACGATGTATTTATAATTCATACCTGCTAATGAAATGGAATAAAAGGAGCCGGCAATTCATAGCATTCCGTTGACAAATGAGTTTTGTTGCTCTGACGAGGTCAAATAAGACCGAAACCATGGTCAGCATCTACTCTTTGTTGACGAAATGGAATTTCTGGTAATACTTCGAGCGATGGTAGTTTGTTAGTTCGATTTAGATCGTAACATTCGTTGATTTCATTATCTGCTTTCTGTATAATGAAAACCCTACCAGCAGAATTTCCCCACAGAAGTACGTTGTAAGAAAACCGAGCTGTAGTAGATATTGATTTGAGATTAAATAGGTAGCAGGTGTCTTACTCTTTTTATAGCAAAATAAGAGCTATTCAATTTACTGCAAACCGAATCAATGTGATTGAACTATCTCAGATTTTTATCCAAAAAAAATCCAAGAAATTTTTCAGTATCATTGGATGTGATAACTGTATCAAGGTGGCGAAGAACAAGTTTCTCAGTGCACCAACCGAAAGAAAAATGAATAATGACGGTCTTATCGATGTTAATTATAAGATTACTGCTGTGGCACCATTTTACGAAAAAACCTAATAAAAATCCACATAATATTTGGAGCTCTTCGAAAAAAGAAGCTCTACCAGCAAAAGAGGTGTCGTCAGCAAACCAAACTACTTAACCCATCTTTGTACACGACAACTCATCTCTTAGACTTAAAGGCAGGTCGTTAATGAAAGGAAGGAACACCAGAGGTCCTAAAACGAATCTCTGTGGTATTCCTAATTTCAAAGTATAGTTCAAAGTATACTCGGATGATAAAGTATCCCTCACTTTGACATTTGCTGGTCTTTTCTCAAGATAACTCCCCAACCACTCCAGGAATATACCTCTGAAACCCAGGTTATAACATTTTTCTATAATAAAGTTGAAAGAGAGAGTGTCAAGGGCCCTAGAGAGGTCAAAGAACAATCCAGCAACATAGAAACCACCATCAAGACATTCGCATACATATTCAGTGAACTGAACAGCTGCCGACTGCATTGAATGGCCAGATCTGAAGCCATGCTGGGAATTATTCAAAATATCATATTTGTCAACATATTTAGTCATTCTGCCGAGGATTATCTTTTCGAAAACTTTCGAAAAAGAGTTCAGAAGAGAAATTGGTCTGTAATTGGTAATATCACGAATGATATTTTTTTTTAAATACTGGATTGACCGTAGCCTTTTTTAACAATGAAGAGAAAATGCCTTGGTTTACAGACAAATCGATACAGTGTGCAAAATGCTGACATATCGGGCTTATGGTTTTCAGAATTCTGGCAGAGACAGAATTCGGACCAGAAATTTTATTATTTGATAAGTAAATGATAAATGGATTGACCACACTTATACTGCCCCGCCAGAAGCTCATAAACGATTAACCATTTTTTTTTCTCGAAGGAGTCTTCTTAATCCTTCAGATGTAGTGAGTATATAAAATTTTACATTTCGCAGAAAAGTATATTCGTCTGCTGTTAGAAAGTCGAAACGTTTTGCAAAGCAAAATAAATTTAGAACGGAAGATTACAGACACTGTTATCAATCAGTTTGTTTCCAATACAAATCTTTTCAGAGTTAAGCACCTTGGGACTCAAAGGTATGTTGCGGGAGAACGTCACGAAATGCAAATCATACGGAAAATTACCAATATCTATTATTTGTGCCAAATAACCCCCGATACCAAACGCTCAAATTTGGAGTTGCATAGAACGAAGGCCACAGCCCACAATACGACAAAAAGTTAATATATTTTATTTAGGAACTGTTGAATTTGGTCAATGTACATATTGTTATTTTCATGTAAATTTTATTGCTTTTTTATTTACACTCTTTTGTTTGTAAGAGTGTTATTATTCCTACAATCAACACAACGAAGTTGCCGGATATCTTTTTAGAGCAGGTCTCAAATCAGATGTATTATTGATGATATTTATAATCATCACAGTTGATAAGCTCATTTATTATTGATGAAAGAAATGTGTATATAGTTCCGTCCTTGTTTCATCATACCAGAAGAATTCGAAACATGCTACAAAAACATGATTTGACTAAAATAAAGAAACTAAATTGCATGATTACCACACCAAGTTGAAGGTAGGTGAAATTAATTAACTTGGTTGAACTATGACTCTATTGGAATAGCGAAACAATTGTAGTGGTGGTAAAAACTTGATGGAAATAATGTAACTCAGCTTCTTCAGTTTTATTGTTTTGTATCAAGTACCCCCATATCAATTCGATATGTTTTTATTCAATATGAAAGAAAACTTTTCAGGCTAAACTGAAAATAAAATTGGTAAAATAAAGAAAGAATAAATCGAAGTAGGATTAGACTGCTTGAAATTGGTTCCGTAGGTTCTAAATTTGATCGGCTTCACATTTTTACCAACAGTTGATGGATATCATGATGAGTATTTTCAATGGCTTATGAACCATTCAGGGAATACCATGATTTCTCTAAAAAAATGGGCGATTTTGAAAACTATTAGAAAGTTACAATCCATCTGTGGAAGCTATGTATTTCATTAAGAAAAGGTTTAGGCGAACCATACAGGATACGTGGTCTTCATCCAGAGAATGTCCCCTGGGTAATATTTATTCGGTATTGATCCACCACTTCAACATATTAATGCTCCTTTCACTATTACTTCCGATGAAGTTCATTGACCAATAAAAATCTGCTCTTTACTCACAGGAATATCGGACCATCATTGTAAGTTTAGTAGGTAGCAGCAATCTACACCTGGCGAAGAACACCTAGGCAGACTCTCCGTAGATATGATCAGTGAGTGAACCATAACACCGTTTATTTAGGAACTACTGAATGTACATTGACCTCAAGCAACCTGTAAGGCACCGAAAAATAGACTATGAGACAAATCGCACTGTTTCCTTTTACTTGCCATTTATTTATTAGGCTGAAGAATGTGGACAGATTTATATAATATGATTTTTATTTTCATCAAAGATACCTTGTTTGGTCATGGAAACCTCACAAATCAAATTTGGATCTACAGTACCGATTACAAACCTAACAATAGGTGAAAGAAGAAAAGAGATATCTCAAATTCCAATAATGATCCAATAAGTTTTTGCACATTATGCATGTTCAAACTTCAATCTATCTGATAACAAGGAACAAGAGAACAGTAATTCATACGAGACAACAAGTGAGTTAAATTAATTTCTTCAAATTAATCTACATTTAAAACTCACGTGTTGTATGCAAAATTTTATTCCATTTTGATTGGGATTCAAATGATAACACTTCCCAGAAAATTATGTAATTTGCTAGCGCGTTATTCAATGCATAGCAATAAGATCAAGATGACGTTTATCCACTATTACTTGACTTTTCATTGAACTTGTGAATTGAAAATAAATAATCCACAGAGTGGATAAACGTGCACTTACCGTAGTTGCTTGGGGTGGAATAATGTCGTCTCAAAATGTCAAAACGTCAAAACATCAAAATTATCTTCATGGCGCATTATATTCATTAAAACGAAAGATATATGAGACAATGACAAATCTGATTTCAGCCCTTCAAAAAAGAGAACTTTTAAAAATATTTTCGAAATTATGATCATTACCTAGATTCAACAGTCCCTATCGTGTATCATAAGGAATAGATGTAATTAAAAGTTTAATAGCCCTAGAAAGTATGAGGCTAATATATACCTCAAGCATAAATTTTCCATATCCCGATAAAAATAGATTAGACTCTCGTCAGTCTCGTTAAATTTAGTTTCATCATCGTTTTAAGTTTTTGTTTCTTTTTGTTGCAATTCAGTATACTGAAATGCCGTAAGAAAGAACAATTTTTTGGATATAATTCAGGAACATGATGGAATAAATGCAGCGGACTTGATTGTTTATGGCATTCCCAGGAGAAATAGGAGAATATGATACAGGCTCGGGTATATTATACACATTATTCGCATATTCTTCATAGTTTATGTCCAATTATCTTCATAGTTTTTATGACAAATTGTTCTACAAATTAATCTGCGTCAGTGAGGATGAACTGAGTGTGTAGTAGCACGTTGACGCGGGTCAATGTCTTACATCCAAACAAGGCGATTTTACGTAGGGCTATTCGGATAAATCTCATTTTGTCTCATTTGCACAAGCAGCGATTTGAAGGAAGTTCTTTGAATAAGTGAAACAGTCATGTACTTTTTCTCCTTGTGAGTAAGGAAAAGCCGAAGATTTTGAAGATTTATGATTCTAATCCTAACCTAGAAGTTTCTGGAACTCTTGTCCGATGGATTAATTGCTTATAATATATAGCAGTTGAAAACATTGGATACTAGATATTTTACAGGTTGCAATTAATTACTTGGATGATTATTATATGTTGGGTTCCTCGCTGTAAAGTAACAGTAAAGTATCATTATTATCTGGATGGGAAAAAAAGTTGAAAAAGTTTCGAAAATTGATCGGTTGCTGAAGTTTTCAATGAAAATACGACAAAATTACTCCCATGAATACTTGGCCCAAAGTTTCACAAGCTACTGTAAAGATGCATACAAGTTACATCAAAAAGTACTATCCCACCAACCCTCTGATGTTGAATTATCTTGATGCAGTAACAAGTGTAACAAAAAACCGTTGCTCTGGGTTTTTTAATGGAAATGGGTTATTACCAACATGCTGAACACGACATATAGGGTGAAATATTTTGTTCATCAAAAACTACCGCCCTAACAACCCTATGAAGTTGAACTATCTTGATACAGTAAAAAGTGTAAAAAATAACCTTTGCTCGGGGTTTTTTTATGGTAGTTGTTACCAACATACCGAACACGATATTTAGGGTGAAATAATTTGTGTATCAAAAACTATCCACCCCCCACCAATAGGAATCTAGATTGATATTGGATATGGAATGACCATATAGACGATGTTTGTAAAAAGATAAACTCCTCCTATTCTGCTATTGGTAGAATCAAAAAACTGTATCCTCTCGAACCTCTTCTTCAGGTGTATTACTGTATGTGTTACCCTCATATGACTAACAATTTCAGGGACACTTACAGGTTTCTTAATTCTGAAAGTTAGTGAAGAGGAAATGATTGTGTGGTGTTTTTTTTCTGTGTTGTATTGTTGATTCACCTTGATATTTGTCATTTTTGGGTATTGTAGACTTCGATAATTAAAAATAATATATGAAACACTTCTTTGTGGATTTTGTTGTGTTGAGTTGACGTTGACATTTGTCGCGTTTGACTTTCTGGAAATTTCTTTTAAAAACTGACGGATAAGGCCTTGCCTCAGCTCCAAATTTTTGTTTAATAATAATAATAATAATAATAATAATAATAATTATCCTGACTTGAATATTAAATGCTTGAACGTTTGGCTAATTTAGATGAGTTTACTTTCATTGGCTGATTCTTTACAAATATATTGACACAACACTTTTTTGTGTTGGTCATATGATTTCATGGAACCAATTTGTAAGTCCTGTTTTTTAAATGAGTTTAAACATCTTATTATCCAGGCAACTTACAGTTTTTCTTTTTGTTATTTATTTTTGTAGATCTTCATGGTTTTTTTAAAATGGCTGATGCCGAAACATGTTAAACCTAGATAAATAAAAAAAAGGTCCACATCTTCGAGGAGTTTTAAGACTTTATTCCCTTCTATTATTCTCATTTGGGGCGGTACGTTCCACTTACTAGGGTTCTCATTTGCCAGAAAAAAATTATTAGGCTGATATTCAGCTTACATCCGCGAACGTTCTGTCGACCTTATTTTTCTGAAAAATGATATGAACTTGAGAAAACTATCAAGTCACTATTCTTACTCGACTAGAAACAGTCACGTCTTAGTTATTGGCGGGCACAGGACGTCGAAGTTCACACCTACCTATCAAAGAATTATTATGTTCAATCATTTACCAATCTCTATAAAAAGTGAGAATATCAGCCAATTCAAGAAAATAACAAAAAACGTTTTATCGTATAAAAGTTACCATTCCGTAAGTGAATATTTGGAGGATGAAGAGTTAGAATTATAATTCAAAATTATCTCTATTTTCTGTTATTTTGTTTTGTTTTTGCTTTGAATAAAAACTATTATTAGTTTGCTTTTTTGTCTTCTTAACTATGACCTGTCCCATACATGTTTGTCTGAAAGGATCAATAAATGGTATTATTATTATCTACAAGGAAATGCCGCAGATTGGCTCGCATTAGTTGAAATAAACAAATTAATTCAGATGCATAACATCCGCAGATAATGAAATCAACGAATGTTTCGATCTAAATCGAACTAACAAACAACTATCGCTCGAAGTATTACCAGAAATTTCATTTCGTCGACAAAGAGTAGATGCTGACCATGGTTTCGGTCCTATTTGACCTCGTCAGAGCAACAAAACTCATTCGTCAACGAAGGGCCTGTTCCGATATTGCTGTTAGTACTGGCCCGCAATCGAATAACAATAGAACTCGAACGACTGGGCCAATAGGCATCGTTTCTGAAATACTGACAGTACTATTCAGTAATATCGGAACAGACGGGAAGTGCTATAAATTGCCGGCTCCTTTTATTCCATGTCAGTAGCGGGTATGATGTATAAATACATCGTACCGACATGTGACAGAGAAACGGAAACCAACCGAATTCAATTTCCTAACTCTAGTTTGTTAGTTCGATTAAGATCGTAACATTCGTTGATTCATTATCTGCGGATGTTATGCATCTGAATTAATTTGTTTATTATTTACCTGCCTCGCTATGAAGGCGTGATCCATTTCTTATTAGTTGAAATGCCAATTCCAAAAAGGAATCATACCACTAGCAGTGGATGTGATGAATATTTTCTAATAAATGAGCTCGCAAAAAAGGTTTCTGTTCTCTTTTACCACTGAATAAAGAATAGCTTTATGTTTCAAAAATTGTTCTTCTAAACCCTCGTTTGAACCCAAGATATTTTAAGAAAATCTATATTTTCTTTCGCGGGAATCAGTTGTGGATGCAAACTCTGGGTTTGAAATAATTTGTTGTTAGAAGGCCTCAACAACCATTTCAATTTTACAGAAACTCAACCGAAATGATAAACACATGGCTTGGGTAATCCCTTCTGAACATTGATCTTCATGATCTTTCACTTCGTGAATTTGGGAATAGATAGGTGTAGTTGATGAAGATGAGATGGAAGCCACTAGTCCTTCATCACAGAAACCTAAATCTGGTAAAATAATCGAATTTTGGAGTTGATTGTCCGGTGCTTGATGGCAACTATGTCCATTAAACATACCATCTACTTTTTTCTGCTTCCCAAAAAGCCAATTCCAATCTGTCATTTTCTGATCGATTTATCTACGTGGTTGATTCGGCTAAGTGTCCTATACCTTTGTGTGAAGTATGTATAGTTCAACAGGATTCAACCTGTATACTTAATACGCAGAATATATGTACGACGTCAAAACAATTAAGTTAACATTGATTGACGCAAGATTCCAACAATATCCTCAACTTTTAAAATTACAATACTCAACAATACAATATTACTGAGATGTCTTCACTATTACCAAGTGAAAACACAATATTAAACCTAATTCGGTGACACGACCTGTGTTCTTAGGGTGCGTTCCGCTCATAATTCTCAACGTCATATATTTCTGTTGAGAACTGGTAAAAATATTGAATGAATGTAACAAAACAAACAATTTTAAACTTTTCACGAATTGATATCATATTCATAATCTATGATTCAAACTTTCCTGTTGAGATCAAATCGAAAATAAGAAGAGTGTTTCAAATTGATGTATAGAATTGGAATTTATTTTTATTCTCAAGATTGCGTGATTTATAGATATATGCATGTGAATTTCACCTTATTGGCAGTGAGGGCGAAAAAACAGAATCGCACTTCATGTGTTCACGAATGAAAGAAGTCGTCAGATTAGAACCAGTTGAATTCACGCATTCGTTGATGACACATCCCGCTTTGATTTGTTACGCCGTTTTTCGCATATTCTTAAGTTTAAATCTTTGGAATCGAGTGATTTCTGACAGGATAGTTATTCCTGGGGATTAATGGGATTGGGAGATCTCATCGCTACAGCTGGCAGTTCAGAGGGCCCAGAGGGACGTCCCAAGGTAAGTGCGCTTCTTTTGCCCCATTATTGATCCTGCCTTGTTATTTCATTGAGTACTTAACATCGCCTATAGGTCACGCAAAGGGTAAAAAATTCTAGAAAACCCATCTTGGAGATTACGTCCAGTTTTTCTCTCCGGTCGTTATCGAAGGAGGGTAAGCACATTTTTTATTTTTTCCTATACACCCTCGATTTCGCACAGAGATTAACTAATCCTGCGCAGTTGCCAAAATTGTTGGTTATTTGAACTAACTGTGACTCATTGGTGGAAACCCAAATAAAAATGGCGCTTGAAATGCAATAAATTACAGAGGAACACGACCTGAGGGCAAAAATGCTAGTGAAAACGCCAAGAAGAAGAAAATTCAGCATGAATGTCCTTCGAATAAGTTACTCCTATTCAAAAAAATAAAATTATAAACACTATTGAAAATTTTAGACCTGTCACCGTACCACAAACTTTGTCAAAAATTTTTGAATATGCTTTTTTAGAACGAATGTTAGACTTCATAAACAAACATCACATTATAAATTCCTCACAACATGGTTTTCGCAGTGGTAAGTCCACTCAGTCGGCTTTACTGCATTTTTATAATACACTTGTCAATTTTCTAAATGATGGCGAATGTCCTGCTGCAGTTTTATGTGACCTAAGCAGGGCTTTCGACTGTGTTAAACATCAGAAATTACTGAATATTTTGAAATCTTACGGTATTAGGGGTAAACCTTATAACTGGTTGAAGACTTTCCTTGAGAATCGAAGCCAGTGTGTTGTTATGAGGTTTGAGGTGGATGGTTCGGTATCATTGGTTACGTCGAAGGGAGAGTCGGTGTGTATGGGTGTACCTCAGGGGTCCATATTGGGGCCGATTCTCTTTTTATTATATATCAATAGATTTGGAGCCAGTATACTCCACGATTTCGTTGCGTATGCGGACGATATATCCTTTTTAAAGTCTTCAACAAATGTGTTATTATTGAAGGAAGAAATTGAGAAATTACTGCACGCCGCTTGCAAGTTTTTCAACAACTACGATCTATATTTCAATACCAAGAAGACCCAAGTAATTCGTTTTCATAACTATAAACAGCCGTCTGTTGGGTTACGGCTGGATTTCGGTGATACACTCTTGTCCAAAAATACGGTCAGGTTTCTTGGAGTTGAATTTGATGAAAACGTCAACTGGGTGTCGCACTGTGGGGGCCTAGCTTCGAAGTTGCGCTCTTTCTATTACATGTTCAGGAACTTGAAGGCGGTACTAGATGTTGGCCAGCTTGTGAGTATCTATTATGCACAAGTAGAATCTCGTCTTAGATATGGAATCTGCTTGTGGGGCATCTCAACCGGAGCAAAAGATGTATTTGTTGCACAGAAGGCAATTTTGAGGTGCATTTTTAACATCCCTAGGAGAGAAACCTGCAGACTGGCTTTCAGGTCCGGCAATGTTTTGACGCTTGCCAGTCTATATATCTTTGAAGTTGCATGTTATATTTATTGCAACTCAGGCTCTTTCAAACGTAATGAAGAGATTCATAACATGAATACACGACGAAAAGGATTAATTCATACCCAGGTTGCAAAATACAAGGTTGCTCAAAATGCTCCTAACTATATGGGACCGCGTATTTTCAATCATTTATCTGAGAATATTAGGTCAAGTTTAACGCTTAAGATGTTTAAGAGACATCTTAAAGCATTTTTGTTACAAAAATGTTTTTATACTATTCAAGATTTTTTTGACTGTCCTGTACCTACAGTAATATAATTTTTTATATTCTGTACTTATATTTCAATTTTAAAAGTTTTTGACGTTCCTGACACAATGTAATTATTGTCTTGTGGGAAATAAAGATTTTGAATTTTTTTGATTTTGATGAAATGATATGCGAATTTTCGAGGTTTGATATTTTTTACAAAAAAAAAGCTTCAATCCAATGAATCAACATGAACTAATAGATTAATATGAACTTCTTTTCTTTTCAACTATTTTTTTTGAGAGATGATATATTGGGATGAAATATGTAGAAACAAGGGATATATATATTTATTTTAATGCATACTATTTCATGCACGGCTGTAACGTAACAGTTTTCACTTAAAATCTCCATCCTAGGAATGTTTTTTCTGTATGATATTCTTCTGTTCTCTTTGACATGTAGCGGTTTTTAGCCTTTGAAGAAGAGAAGACCCTTCGAAACGTCTGCTCAGTTTGGAATTTTTTAAAAATAAATACGTCCAACTTCCTGTTATTCTTTCATTGATGATATCATGGATCCTACACCAGTTTACAATATATTTTTTTTAATAATATATGTACTACATGCTTCATTTATAATATGACCTCTACAAGCACAATGAATTTAAATAACTGTTTATAAGCATTTGCCTTTCCATATTGGTAGTCATGGTACACTCATTTCTAATATTTGGAACTAAAATCGTTAATTATATCAATTCCTCAACATCATCAAAATTATTTATAGGTACACAAATTATGCAATATAGTACAAGATACAATAATGCCTTGATATGAACCAATTATATATTCACTTTCATTCCGAGAGAGAATACAGAGAAACGCCAAACATAACCAAAATATGGTCAATCAAAACAAACAAGAAACTGCAACAATTTCAAGGCAGGTAGAAAATAATTTCATAGAATATATAAAGTTTAATCCCTTCTGCATGGTTTAAACCTACCCTCCCGAAGGTTTCAACCCTCATTTTTGGTTTACACAACCATCAACCTCACGGGCCTTGATGGAAAAATTCAAGGTTGAAAATAATTCTAGCAGGCGTATCATTTCTTGATTAAATATTTTTTTCTGAAAAACCGTGAAGTTAAGCTAAAAATTGCAGGAGACTTTATTTGTTAATGAAGGATCAAGCTATTCATAATAAATTTTTTTATTATAAAATATAAATATATAACAAAGTTTCTTGAGAAACAAGGTCTTGGCTTTTTCTTTCCCTTTCAATCAAAGAGGAACACCAGCAAAAATTTGAAATATGCTTGATTTTACTCTTGTCAGTTTTCTGATTTTTGAGAAAATCTCAACGTGAGACCTAAGAAAGGAAGAAATCCAATTGGCTTTCTGCATAGACCCAACCTCTTATTATCGATTTCGTCTCTAATCTAATAATGTCAATATTTCAGCAGATCATGTTAAATTCCCATAACAAGTAGGTACCCACTCACCTGGATAGTAAAGTTATGGAAAAAAATTGAGGAAGTGATGGAGTTGAAAAATGAAGCACTGTACTCATATTAATTTGAGATATAATAAACTTATTCTTTCCATATTTGTTTTTTTGGAGATGTAAGAAATTATTTTCACTTTCGGCCGTACCTAAATAGCAATGAAGGTTGTTATGAGTTCGAGGAACTGTTTCGATATTTGCGTAACCCCTGAGTCGCCCCTATTTATCGAAATTCACTCGTTGAAATTCGAATAAGCAGACAGTAGAGATGGAAGCAGCTTTTTCACTTTCCTCTAAATTAGTTGTTAACTCACTGAATGTTGTCAAGTTTTTTGTACCAAGGTCCAAGATTCATGTACGATCCAAGAGTAGGTATATTCAAATCGGAGAGAATAGCGAGATATTTTGTTCCTAAAAGAATAGTGAATTAAGGTGAAAAATGTGTGAAATATATTGGAATTCTATCATGTTTACTGTCTCTTCTCGAACAAGTAAGTCCTTAAATTTCTTTTTCTTGAGTTTGAATTATTTATTTATAAGTAATATTCAGGTAAATCGTAGAAACTGTTAACTGGCACTAGAGAACATTGAATTATATAAAATAACAACAATGTGTATGGTGAAAATTTAGGACCTGTTCTATACATCCCATGTCTGAATGGACCAGTAAAGATTTATTATTATTATTATATGTGATAGAAAAAGGGGTTCCTGTATAATTTTTAACGTAAATGTTCTAGCCTTGAAATATTAATAAATGATCTCCACATTATCGATAATTTTATGTGTGATTTCAGATTCGAGAGCTCGAACAACAAATTAGGGCAGTCAAAGAATCTTCTATTCAGAACGATGAGAAGTACACAAAGGCAAAGTTAGATAATGTTGATTTGAACGAGCAGATTATATGTTTGAAACAGCAGATAGAGGATATGGAATTGAAAAATGAAGAAAGATCACAGGTAAGTAGACAAATTATAGCCTTGAAATTCAACGTGTTTATACTAGGTGATTCAATGGTAAATGCGGGCGAAAGCTGAGGGTAGGTAGAGGACGTTAAGGTGAATCAGAATAGCCTATATTCAAAGAGGTTGTCTCTCTTTGTAATCAAGATACAGAGTGTTTTATTGATTTTGTCAATTTCTTCAATCACTCGTTACTTTGTAAGCTATATTTCGATGATATTTGGTAAGTTAATTCTCTGCAACAACTAGTTCGTACCGACACCTTTTTAAAAGTGATAAAAAACACATGAATTCGAATATCCCTGGCTCGCTGTCTCCTCAGGGAAACATCTTTTTCCGAAGAAAGTGGGTAGAGCTACTGCCTTTGCGGGATGTGAATATTTTTAGTTAGAGAAATTTCTATATAATGCCATCTAGCACATTTTACGTTTCTTGAGAAAGGGTACAACACCCTTATGTATCTCTGAAACTATTCGATATCCATATTTTGCCTAGTCTGAAAAAAAGCCATCACTGCTTCATTGCCCCTTTCGCGATAAACGAAATTGTCGATAATTTCTCCCAAAAATCATTAACTGTACCAAATTCTAGAATAATTAATGCAATTTTACATAAAATCAAAACTTCTATAACTAATTGATTTCACTAAGCTATATTTCAATATCGACTTCGCTAATTAAAAGACTTCTTTCTCCCGATACTAAAGTCTTTTAATTGATTTCATATTTGTGTTCCAGTTGAAGAAGATAATAATACTAAAGCCAAAAAAATTGATGAAAAAATAACGTCAGAGAATATTTCTGACCAATCTCCGAAATTAAGAGAGGTAGAAAGAGAAAAACTTCTTAATAGAAGAATCTAATGATGATCTTAAATGTAGTCTTCTACTTGCTGAACATGGTCAGCCCTTGACATATATGAAGAGAGTTACTGCTGATCTAATTTCTATGACCAAGGAAGAGGTTTGTACCTATTCTTTTTTTCACATTTCGGTGAATATCAATGTAGCGTAGAAAAATGTTTGTTGTTACTAAAATTCAGAATATGTACAAATTTTACCTGTGCCAATTTCTTCTAGAATATTGGAGAAAGCAATGTATTTACAGATTGTTGGTTTCTTTGTGATCAATAATCTACTTACAAGCCGACAGTTTCGTTTCAGTAAGAACCGAAACTGGATTGAAACTATTATAGATTTTGTCAACTGTACTCTTGAGAGCTTCGAAAATAAGGAGTACCGTCTTGCTACCTTTGCTGATTTGACACAAGCGTTTGACTGTGTAGCCCACGATAAGGTTTTCTCCAAACTAAAAAAATATGGGTTTGATCAGGCTGCTTTGAGTATGGTCGAGTCCTTCTCGAGTGATAGGTGATCTACACCGGTGATACGTACTCTAACACGACCCCTGTCACTATGGAAGTAGCTCGGGGATTTATTTTGGGGCCTGTTTTATTTATTATTTCTATAAGTTATTTATAAAATAATTTTCCGGAAATAAACTTGTTAACGGTAACGGTTAACGGTTTTTTTAAGGAACCGAAATTCAATATCGGAGTGAGTTCTTTGAGATTCGTTACATTGAAGATGGAAACATATTCAGTTTTATTTATCTATTTATTATTTATTTACATCCAACAGTCCAGAGGCCCAATTACAGGTGAACACAAAATTTCAGTGACAATATAAATGATTTTTTGAGTAGAAAATGAAGAAATTAACATAAATTCTGTAGTTCCCTAGATACAGATTCTCCAAACCTACTTAATGACAAAAAAAAAATATAACGGAATTCCTAAATCCATTGCAACTTCTGTACATTGATGTTAGCGGACAGTAAAAGTGGTGCCGAGAATGAGGAACATGTGAAAAATTTAATGAAACCTTGATATAATACGGGGGACATGGAAGTTTACCAACGCCAGCAAGGTAGATGAATAATCAATCTGTCGATGAATAACTTTGTAAATAAAGGTGAGATCATTAATTTCTCGAATCTTCCCGAGTAAAAAATATTCAAATTCGTCTAAAGGCGCATTTATACCAAACGAGCATTATTCTCGAACACTGATTGCAAACAGTAGTACGGGCGGTGTAAACAATCATCAGTGCCGAACAGAGTTCGCAAACCCTGTTTTCGAACGTTTCAGAGAGCTCGAGCTCATTTCGCCACATGCCGTCGACGCCGAATAAAGTTTACGAAGCCTTTTTCAAAACGTTTTAAAAAGCTCGATTCCGTTCCGTCTCATATCGGTGAACCAACGAATCATCAAAGGGATTCGGATTTCCTTGCATATCTGGCGTCATATCATCGAAATCACCGGTGGACCGTGATAAGTTATTGGGTTTTGGTATTTGATTTATTTTGAATTTTGGTGAGATCTCTTGAATCGTGATTTCATAATTAATCAATCCATTTGAAATGGAGTCCATTTACGATGGCTTCACAGACAGACGGTAATAATTTTCGATATTGATGGTTTTGAAATTCGGTAAAGGTACATGACACTTCCATATAAATCTCCTGTAGCCAAAAATCGAAGTTTTAGTGCCAGTCTAACCGACACTGGAATGCTCTCTCGATAATTGGTGTCTTTCTTGACACTTTTTCCTCAATTTTGGCGAGTAATATCTTGAAGTCCGATAATGACATGCGGCAGAAATTTCTAAAAAGTTCAGTTTCGTCCGCTCTCAAGTAATCTAGCAGCTAGAATTTGCCATAAATTCAAATAACTTTACCCCCTCATATTCGATGAATTGCAGACGATCCGTGGGATAAGACTCAAAAAGTGAAAGATGAACGCCCGAAATGCCAAAGCAAGAGAGCTTCTCCAGAAGTCTTCGGTGTAACACTCGATCGAAAGCCTTGCTGAAGTCTGCGTACATTTATGAGAAACCTTCCATACTTTCTGAAAAACACCAGAACTCAACATCAAATTATATATTATAGATAAAGGAAGAGCAAATTTTAACCTTAACTGAAATACTATCCGGAACAACAGTGAATTCTTTCTTCAGTTTTTTCGACGCTTATATAATCAGGTCTTCAGTAATATTTTTCAAATGCAGAATTTGACTGGAATGTACAACCTGCCGAGATCTACTATTTGCATTGCAGTTCAAACTATTGTTAAAATACACATCTTTAAAATTCAAAGCAAAAAAGAATCAACAATACCCTTAGGAGCCTTGAGGGTTTTTCTTCTAAAATACATTTCATCAGGTATTCGAGATACGCTTCTCTTTGAATTTATAAAAATTTCGAAGAACTACATGGATACCTTTTCATCAATTTCAGATTTCTGAAGAAACTCCTTATAAGAAGCCCGAGTACCACATGAATACCACACCACACCACACCACATGTCTTGAACATTTGAAGCGTTCAAGATGAAAATGTGACCTGTATTTTTTATACAATGTAAAGTAATGATCTTTAGTTTCAATTTCATTATTATTCATTATTACATTTGAACAATATCATTAAAAATATTAAAAGCATGATCCACATTTTTGACATTACCCAACTGTTGCTTCCAATCTACCTTATGTAAGAGTTGACAAAAGTCCTGCACATTCAACTTTTTAAAGTCATACCTTTTGGAATTAGAAGAGAAGTTTTTGACAATAAGTGGGCATAGCGGCAGCTTTACAACAAGTCCTGGGTGATGCGGATCAATTGGCACCAGTGGGTCTTCATCAAGTTGCACTTTACAATTTAATCCATCTGATGATAAAACTAAGTCAAGCAGTCTATTCTTATGGTTCATCACATTATTATATTGTCTCATTTGACAATATTCAAGAATACTGAAGAAACGGTTCTTCAAACGAGTACGGAGATTACTTTGATACGGAGTCTGAAGATCTGGAATATAGAAGTCACCCACAATTTTCACCCTGTCCATCTCCAAATTATTGCCTCCTGCAGTTCCGAACCATTTTCATCACCATTAACTCCCAACAAGTTTTTCGAATGGCTTATCATATATTTTCAATTAATTTTCAATTCAAGTAATTGAAAATTCTAGAAGTAAAACACGTTGATGATCAAATGCCGATTGGCTCTAACGAGATTTTTTAGATGATTGTAGTGGAAGATGTTATTCTAAATGACTTAAGGATGTTATATTTTATAGAGGCTTGAAGAAGCAGTTGAAATAATACTGCGAAACGTCGCCGAATATAGAGTAAAAGAATCCAGTTGTTGTTTTTGTCCTATATCCTACAACACACTCAGACTTAATATCATAAATTTTTTTTTATCGATGAGAATGACAAACTAATTATTATATAAGGTGTATTTCTGCAACTATATATTCTTTAAGCTTCCTATTAAAACGTTTTCGGCTACTATGGGGTAACCATCTTCAATACCAATGTCAATGAAGAGTATCTAAACTAGTGAAAATTAACATCGAGGTGGTAGAAGTTCATATTTTCTACCATCACTGCACAATTCAGATAATGGGCATATTTGTGGAATAAACTCATAGTAGCCGAAAACGTGAAAGCTTGAAGAATATATACTTGCAGAAATACACCCTAATGAATTTCATTTTAATCAGGAAAAAAAGAATGACCCGTTGACAAAAGGGTAACCATCTAGCTCACAAAGGGTAGGTTCTTCACCCTCGTAATATATTTTTATAAACATTTATGTCATGCGCCAAATCCCCACTAGAATCGTTATTAGTACAATTGTACTCAATATGAAAATCAGTGGTATTGTAGCAATCAAAGAGATTAAAAGTGATACGTCAAGTCAGATCGTTTTTCAATCATTGCTAAATTTATATCACCATACATTACAACCCTCGATTTAAAACCAATTTTCAATTGTAACTGAGGGGCGCCAGGTAATTTGAATGCCTGATGATTTAAGACAATATCGAAATAAAGGTAGGCTTCCTTCTTTTCGTTTGAAGGTCTGAACCAAGGAGGAAACAATTAAAAATAGAAGAATAAGCTAACCCTATACATATTAATAATTTTTATATTTACAACCTTTCTTCTCCACATATCTACTAGACTATCGTAATTTTTGTCTTTAAATACTCAGCCTAACTCTAAATCTCTATCTATCTAACAATGCTTCACACTTTATATTTAAATCGAAAATTTTCGAGAAGTTATAAAAATTAATTCAACAATGACAACAAAATTGACTTAATGTAAAATATGTCCAATTATCAATGCGCATTAGGCAAGTTAAAAAGACAGAAAAGCAATGAAAGATTTACCTTGAAACATAAAAATGAAAATTCCAATTAAAGATTGGTTTGATCTATACTTGGGAATGGATTTTCGGTTCAATGAAAATAAGATTACTACAAAATTCAGTTGATCAAAACGTGTTTTTCACAATGTGGCTCCTCAATGAAGTGAAATCTAAATTTCAAATAAGTTTTCAACAAATATTGTAACCTGAAGAAGACTTCACATCGTTAGCAAAATGATCGTTGAATTCTTAAGATGTATTGTTAGCTCTCTATTGTTACCACTTTTATATAATATTTATGTACACGATATAAAGAAACAGAAGAACTGGAGAATTGCATCCTCAAATACGCTGATGATACAGCACTCATAACGCACAGCAGATTCTGAAATATACTATGGAGAACTTGAAAAACCTATCTAACAAAATCAGGACAAGGACGAAAAAATGGAGAATACTACCGAAACCTGACCAATGTAAACTAATAATATTTTTTCACAAAATATCAGACGACTCATTCATCAGTCAAAATGCGAAAACACAATTTAATACCAGCCAACAAGCAAAATACTCAGGAATTACAGTATATAATGAGACATGAATCACGCTACAGCTTCAAGAATCTACCAAACCATATACTGACCGATATTAGAATATGGACATCGAATATATTATAAAAACAGTAGAAGACCCACTTCTAAAAATATCGAAGTACGAGAACGCAGTAGCATGATAACACTGAGTTAAATACGCCATCCAACGAATCCACTATATGAACTGCTCTAAGAAAATATGAGGATAGATCCAAGCCTAAGTAGATTTCAAACCTTAAGAAAGACACTTGTGAGCAGACCAAGCAACTTACAAATCCCTCAACCCGCAGTTCTTCATGATCCGATCCATCAAAAACAAAAGAAGAAAAAATACCCCATTCAACTACTAATGGATGCATAAAGGGTTATGTCTACATAAAATGTAGATCTCGGAAAGACGCAAGTGATTAGACATTTGCTGCAGCAATGAATATATTTTCTTCTTATTCTTCTTCCAGTATTAATTATTATCAATTTTGTTTGATTTTTTATTTCCATTCGATGTAATATTTTCTCGCCCTCGATTTGTATCAATCTCTGAGCGACTGACTTTGTTGTAACTTTGACTTCACTATGGAATTATAACCTTGAATCAATGGTAGTAATACAACATTTTCCAGAAATATCTATGAAACTGTTTAAATACAAAAATCTGAACATCTGAACATTTGAGATTGTAGGCAGAGAAATAAGGAGAATTATTGAGAATCCGATAATCGAATAGAAATTAGTAGGAAACCCCTCATATTTCGAAAAGTTCACCTCTGAATAAGATATGAAAAGAAAGATTTCAACTCTTACTAATCTGAAGGAGAGTGCCGATGAGACGTGTGTCGAAATGACGCAATTGTTAACATCATGGATATTGTTACTTGAAATCGATGGTAATTATTGTTAGAGAGAAATACCTACAAGAAGTGAGAGGTGAGCTTGAAACATTTGTTATAAATGCAACATAAAATTTCAACAATACCTTTGAGCATTAATACTCAATGACAATACGAAATATTGAAAAACCACAAGGAGATCCATGTAAATATCAACGAGAAACGGGAGAACCTCAAAATATTGTATAAAAAAAAATGTGCCAGATGATGTAAAAGACCATTTCTCCATGATCGACGAGAAACGGAGAACACCTCAAAACCTTATAGACGAAAAAAAAGGCCGGAGGATGTAAGAGAGCAGGATAACTTTTCAAAGAAGAAGAATATAAATATGAAGAGAAATATCTACAAGAAGTAAGAGGAAGGGTCGATTGAACATTTGTTATAAATGCAACATAAAATTTCAACAATACCATTGTGTATTAATACTCAATGACAATACTCAATTGAAAGAAAACAAGGAGATCCATGTTAACATCAAAGAGAAACGAAGAAAACCTCAAAATATTGTATAAAAAAATGTACCAGATGATGTGAAACAGGTTGAGTGTACGATGTTTGCTTGAAACGGCCCATCCCACACCCTTGTCAGGTAGGTTCCGCCGCGAGTGTGCGGGAGTGTACGATGTTAGCTTCAAACGGCCCATCCTACACACCACCCGGGTATTTTCCTTTGTTACCCCTTTTTTACCCTGCCTTTCCTAAACCGTACCGCCCGAGTTCTTGGAGATTATGCATTAGCTTCAAACGGTCCGCATCTCTCCTGGAATTCCTCAGTGAAAAATTCTTGAAAATTATTCGCGTTTCTAATCACGTGATATACTACCGTTTCAACGTGGAGCCAGCCGTACGCTATCAAAATATTCTTGAATAAATGGCGTCAAAGGGTTGAAATGAAAAAAATATAAAACTCCAACCATTTATTGGTAGGCATTATATTTGTGCCGTGATACATAAACGAATTCATATATGCTGATCCTTGCATAGCGATCTAAAGCACGCCACTGCCATAGTCACCCAACCGGGAAGTATTATAGCAAAAAATACCAAAACTACCCTCGCAAGCCGTAACCCTTATTTCGTATCCTCAAACAGGCCATTGTCACTGGTGAAAACGTATAATCGCTCTTCTATTTCATATAGAGGTTTTCTTACCTGGCCTTGTTAACTTGGACTAGATTCACGAAGAACACAAGTAGGCCAGTAACGACTCTGAAATGTTAGAATTATATAATATGTTGTCATTGACAAACCTGCCTTCATCCAATTCTATGATTGTATTGGTGTATGTCATTTTTCAGTATTCTATGAGACAGAGTGTGTAAGACAGATGTAAATAAAATGTCGGTCTGAAGAAGTAATAAAATTTAGTTGTTAAAAATACAAGTCTTTTACGAATATCAAGTAGATCCCTAAATAAAATACAGTTCTACAGTTTCGAGTTAGACACTTCCAATTCTGACATGGTTATGGGCCCAGTATTTACTGGCTAACTTAGAAACAACACGTGGAACGAGGGATAAGTTGAATACGAGGCTGACCAGCTGAAGCAAAAGAAATTAAAATGGAATTCAACAGTGTGGAAAATAAATATGGGATCATCCCGTTCAAGGGTGATAATTTTGACAACTGGAAATTCCGCTTGGAATCAGTACTAGAATCGATGGATGTTCATTCAGTACTAACAGAGGTCAAAGAAACCGAACCAAGTTGGATTAAAATGGATCACAAAGCAAGAAACGTTGTCGTACAATGCGTAGCCGATTCGCACCTCGAATATATTAAAAACATAAAGACTGCTAAAGGTATGCTGGAAAAATTGGAATCTGTCTTTGCAAAAAGGGGAAACTGTTCAAAATATTACCTTCTAAAAGAACTGGTAGACTTAAAATACAACACAAATGAAGACCTTCAACATCATTTCTCAAAATACGACAAAATCCTGAGAGAATTAAAAGCACTGGGAGCAAATTTCTCAGAATCAGATATGGGATGTTTCCTGTTATTGTCGATGCCCAAAGAATATGAGAACATTGTAACAGCAATAAGAACATTTTCTGAAGATGACTTAAACTGGGAAAATGTAAAGAAGAAGTTACTTGAGTTCAAAATCAACAGAAGAAATGGAACCGTGAAGCATGAAGTATCAGCATCATTCATTGCTTCGAAAACCTCCAAGAAATGTAATCGATGTGGAAAAATAGGTCATGTACAAGAAGTTTGTGGTATAAAATGCTTCAGGTGCAACAAACTAGGTCATAAGGCATCAGAGTGTAGAAATGGAAAATTTCAAGGATATAAACCTCATGCACACTTTTCCTCAGACAAGGATAAAAATGTTAAAAATGAGAGTAGCAGTCCTGAGGATGTGGCATTCCTGTCCGAGTCCAAGGAGATAGTCAGCGAAGGTACATGCTGGTATGCAGATTTAGGGGCTACACACCACTACATTAATTCAGAAGAAGCTATGACTAACAAGGTCATATTCAACCCTCCGAAGATGATTCAATTGGCAGAGAAGGGAAAAACAATGGAAGCTATCTGCAGTGGAGATATTAAAGTTCTGAGTATTGTTGAAGGCCAAGAAATTCCAATTACCTTGAAAAATGTGTACTGTATTCCTGACTTAAGGGTAAATCTGTTATCAATTTCAACTATTGAAAAGGTAGGCTTTAAAATTATATGTGCTGATGGTGCTATTTCAATAGAAAAGGATAAGAAAATTTATGTTAAAGGCAAACGAGTTGGAAACTTATATAAAATATTACTTAAGATTGTAAGTGGTACCATCGACACAGCAAATTTGTCTGTACGTAACGATTTTGATTTGTGGCACAAAAGATATGCTCATTTAAATTACAGTTCACTATTGAATATTAAAAATATGAATTTAGTAAATGGTTTAGAGATCAAAGATAGAGGTGATGAGAGTATGTGTGAGGTATGTATCGTTTCAAAACAGAAAAATTTACCTTATTATTCAAGAACTGTAAGATCATCAAGAGTTTTGGAATTGATACACACCGATGTTTGCGGTCCCATCACACCAACTTCACATAATGAAAATCGATACTTTGTAACATTTATTGATGATTTCTCCAGATTTGTTATGGTATACATTGTCAAAAGTAAGGATGAGTTATTTAACTGTTTTAAAAATTATGAGTCAAAGGTAGCATCGTTATTTGGTGACAAGAGAATAGCAAAGGTTAGATGTGACAATGGGGGTGAATACACTTCAAATTCATTCAAAAAGTTTTGTTCAGACAAAGGTATAGAAATACTTTATACCCCCCCATACTCTCCACAAACTAATGGAGTTGCAGAACGTATGAATCAAACATTATTAGACAAAGCAAGAGCTATGATTACGCAATCGAAAATGAGTAAAATTTTTTGGGAAGAAGCGATTTTAACTGCGGCATACATAACAAATAGAACTCAGTCAAATCATTTTAAAGATAAAACTCCTTTTGAATTGTGGTCTGGAAGGAAACCAAATGTTTCTAACATGCGTATTTTTGGTTGCATATGCTATGCCAGAGTCCCAGATAATTTAAGGACAAAACTTGATCATAAAGGAATTAGATGTAGGTTTATAGGTTATGCGGAAAATGGTTATAGGTTGTGGAATGAAAGTAAAAATTCAATTTTGCATAGTAGAAATGTTATATTTAATGAATATAAATTTAGTGATTTTGATAGACCAAAATATTCCGAGTTTCATGAGGATGATACAGAAAATACTAAAGAGAATAATGATGAAGAGGAACAGGAACAAGAACAATCTGAAGATGCAGATGAAGAAAGAGAGGGAAGACCAAAAAGAAACAGACAATTACCATCTCACCTTCAGGATTATGAGGTTGATTTTGGCAGTTTGGCTCTACTGTGTGAATCAAACGATACTCCTAGATCATACCAAGAAGCTCAAAGAAGTGCAAACTGGGATCAATGGAAGGAGGCAATTGAGGATGAATTGAAGGCTTTGGAACAGAATAATGCATGGCAATTAGTTGATAGGCCTGAGGGTAAGAAAATCATCAGCAACAAATGGGTCTTTAAAACAACAACGAATAATGAAGGTAAGGTATTTTATAAAGCTAGACTAGTAGCTCGCGGTTTTGAGCAGGAAATTGACAGTTTGTATACCCATGCTCCAGTGGCTAAGTTATCAACCTTTAGGATACTTTTATCCATTTGTGTTAATTATGATTTATATTTGCAACAACTAGACGTCAAAAATGCGTTCTTGAATGGTACCTTATCTGAAGAAATATTTATGATGATTCCAGAAGGGGTTAAAATCAATAAAACTAATGAAAAGAAAATTTGCCTTTTGAAAAAGTCGATTTATGGGTTAAAGCAGGCACCGAAGATATGGAATGATCGTTTCAATTCATTTATGACTAAGTTGGGTTTTAGGCGGTCTAAATCAGACTTTTGCTTGTTCACATATATTAAACGGAACATTCGATGCTATCTTTTGCTCTATGTAGATGATATTTTGTTGGCATGCAATGATGAAAATTTTCTCACTTATGTAAAAACAAATCTATGTAGTAGCTTTAGAATGAAAGATTTGGGTGATGTTGGGGTTTTCTTAGGCATTCGTGTGGAAAGAGATTTACATAAAAAGATCATTACTGTTGATCAGAGTTCAGCAATCAGAAATGTGTTGAAAAGATTCAATGTTGAAAATTGTAAACCTTATAAAACACCTATTGAGAAGAACCTAAATTTAAAAAGGAATTGTGACAGTGAACTCAAAATTAACTTGCCCTATAGAGAACTATTAGGTTCATTAATGTACATAATGATGGGAAGTAGGCCTGATATATGTTTTTGTGTTGGATATTTTTCTAAATTTCAAGAGAATGCAACGGATGAACATTTCAATTATTTATTGAGAGTTTTGAAATATCTGAGATTTACTGTGGATTATAAATTAAGATTTCATTCATCTTCTTACAAATTAGTAGGATATACAGATGCTGATTGGGCTAACGATAATGAAGACAGAAGGTCCATAAGTGGTTACTGTTTTGTACTCTTTGATAATTTGGTGTCTTGGACTTCGAAAAAGCAGTCAATTGTGACCCTTTCAAGCACTGAATCTGAATTTGTGGCATTATGTATGGCATGTTGTGAACTTTTGTATATTATAAATATTCTTGATGATTTTGAAATTGAATATGATACGCCGGTAACTCTATATGAGGACAATCAGAGTACCATCAAATTGCTTCAAAATTTCGAAAACAACAGAAGATGTAAACATATCGAAGTGAAATATCATTTTGTAATAGATTTAATTGCTAAAAAACTAATAGATGTTACATATGTTAACACTAACGAACAAATAGCAGATATATTGACTAAGAGTCTTGATTGTGTTAAGTTCAATAATTTTGTTCAAATGCTAAATCTTTGCAGTCAGGTTTGAGGGACGGTGTTAGAATTATATAATATGTTGTCATTGACAAACCTGCCTTCATCCCATTCTATGATTGTATTGATGTATGTCATTTTTCAGTATTCTATGAGACAGAGTGTGTAAGACAGATGTAAATAAAATGTCGGTCTGAAGAAGTAATAAAATTTAGTTGTTAAAAATACAAGTCTTTTACGAATATCAAGTAGATCCCTAAATAAAATACAGTTCTACAGTTTCGAGTTAGACACTTCCAATTCTGACATGAAATAGGCCAATTATGAAAAAATGTTATAGAGGTTTTCCTTCCATGGGATTGAAAATTTCAGAAAAATGGTTGATATAAACGCTTCAGAGCATTTAATTTCGCAAGACTAGATGACAGACTAGATGCAAATATTTCGGACTACCAGTTTTCCTCAAACAAGACCTTAAAGTGTGACCAATATTGAAATTAGCTGCTTCAGCCACTGGAAGAACATCTAGTCAACAAATCAAGATTTAAATTCTCTTCTAGGTTCTGAAGGTGGAAGTGCAAGCCAGGGTGGTTCCGAGACTAGTTTTGGGAGAAGGCGAGGAAAGTGCAAATGGTTAAATGTTGCCAAAGGATGGGGTTTCATCACTCCCGACGATGGTGGCCCGGATATGTTTGTGCATCAGGTAAAAAAAGTGAAACTTTTATACACATATCTATACACAACTGATGAGTTGAAAAAGTAAAATTATAAAAGGAAGTTTTGAAGGAGATTTTGAATATACCAAATATACGTTTTCTTCCTTTGAGTTTGAATCATGAATGAATGTAGAAATGTTTTTAAGGTGTTACAACTGCGGCCAATTCGCCAACCACATAGCAGAAAAATGCTCTCTTGGGCCTCAGCCCAAAAGATGTCACAACTGCAGGAGCGAGGATCATCTGATAGCCGACTGTCCTTCAAAAACCGAACAAAAGACTGATTCGATTGATTCGACCAAAAACGGAGATACTTCTAAAAAGGAAGACGGAACAACCGTACCCTCCGCTCCAGAAAAAACGGGGGATTAGATTCCTAATCTATTGATTTCAACTACAAGGCTGAGATCATGCGTGGTCGAAGTTTTGGTGTAAGTGATAATAATTCCCCTTAAGAATTTAACTTTAGGAAAGCTAATTTTGTTAAAATGTATGAGATGATGTTCAATGCTGAATGGTGCGATGTTTTATCAGTTGGAGATGTCCCAGATGTGAAAGTGTTTGGTAAACTGCATAGCTACAGTGCATTTCCATTTGAAAATTTTATGCAAGTTCTAAAAGACATGGTGAAAAACCCAGCCGAAATCATGAAAAGATTGTGTGAAATGATGAAAATTCCACTTGCAAAAAAAAAAGGAGGTATGAAGTGTGAACGTTATCGTAATGATGGCCCTACTGTAGAAGAATACTCTATCCAATGTGAGTGAGGTCAGATTTGACTATTTTACTATCAATATGAAAAAGTCAGGGGATTCATTTCGTTCACTGAAAAATGGAAACATAATGAAAGTTATCAATTTACTTTCAAAGAAGTATCTTTGTATCAAAAAGTATTTAGAGAAACTTCTGATTATTTTGCTCGTCCATATAGTTCGTGGGATTCATCAGACATTCAAGTTTATTTTGTGAGAAAAGAAAGCCCATTACAAGTAAGAACTTTGGACAATATTTGAAGAAAAATGGTCGCTTTTCAACGTGATGATGATTATATCGAAGAGTATGAACTCTTTGGTTATATCGTATTCCTCTTTCTGCATGATTAATATTCAAAACATTATTTTTTATTGAATCAATGGGACTGGCAGAATTTTTATAATTCATTCTATAGGGCATTTCGGATCAGCCGACTTTGATAGGACCGCTGAGGGGTACACAAGTGTTGGTTAGGTTCATAATGTGATTTCGAGTGGTTTTTTAATATAAATCCTTATCAATTTTCTGAGAAAATTGATAAGTTTAAAGATTAAAACTTAAGGGAGAGGTAGCCGAGGATTCATTTCTTTCTTTTTCTTATAGAATGCCTAAATTTCATGGTCTCAAATACCATCAAATTAGAAATGAGCAAATTATCAAATTAAACAAATAACTCAATGTACAAGTGTCTACAGATGCTGAGACTACATCTAACAAATGGATTGTAAATTTTTCTGATCTGTCCATACCGAAAAATGTTCAGTGTCCTCTCAGCATGGGTCATCAGTTCAAACTTCCTTATACCAACTCAATACCGTTAATGAAAATACTTGACGGTAAGGCCCATCAGCCCGCTACCACCAACGCCTCCACCACCACCAACTCCTGGAGGAGTTCGGCAGGATGCTGTCCGAGCTACCTTCACGAAAACGAAATGAATGATATTTTTTCCTTTTTTTTTTCTTCTCCTCTTTTATATTTATTTACTCTGTTGTCTGCATTATAGCAACGTCTAGCAGTTCTGGTTCTTTTCTAAGTCCCTTACTCAACCGATTTCAGGAGAAATGAGAAACGGGATCCTGCTGCTCCACAAGGAGGAGAATTCGAAGTAGGAGGAAAAAGCTCCGCCAAAACCGAGGAAAGATACCCACTTTGTTGGAGGTGTGGCTATCTCGGCCATGACCGCCGCACATCCCCAAGAACCACAGTAAGCTTCAGTTCTCGGTGTGGACTGGTTGGAATCCTTTCCAGGAGATGTGGGTGTCCAAATCCTATGAACCTGACCGGAAAGGAGGATCAGACTTCAAGGCAACGCACCACATCCCAGGGTGTCCAGTGCGACTTAATCAGAATGACGGCGTCAGGATCCACGATGTGGAATGTAGAATGAATTTTGTTAATGAATAATTCTTCCATTCCTGTTTGTTTTCAGAACTAACGAAAAGAGAAAACTCGTTTTATCGTTTCTAGCCGAAGAAGGAGGGGGATGTAACGAAACTATAAATGTGCTCGTTTCTATTTATTCAAGAGTGCATTGTTTTGATGCTTCCGCTGAGTGAAATGCCGGACTGGGCATCGGCACGTTGAGGAGATCGAACGTCTATGGTTCGTTCTCTTCAATTTGGTTACATCGCCTACCATCCTTTCCTGATGTACATCAGTTAATAAGGGTGTTCACACATATCCACTTTGCATAATCAGCTTGCCCATGTTACCCCATGTCACTATTTATAAGTATTGTATATTTCCGCTTTCACTCTTGCTTCATCCGAACCGCCGCTTTCCGCATGCAGCTTTGGTTGATTTCACATTTTCGCACATTTGTCAGATCTTATTAATCTTTTGGATCCCACACAGGTTCTGTTTCAAAGCATGTTACATCCCACTTCTGCTTCCGCACCGCTTGCTCACCCTATTCCCTACATAATACATCTTTGTATATAGAAAATACTGAATAGAATTATTAATATTATTGTGTGTTTCATATCATCTGACACAGTTGATTTTTATTTAGGAGGCTTATATCATTATTATATGAATCGCAATATTTATTGATTCTCAATTGAATACATTATTATTATTAATTATTAAACTTAGATAGAAAAATTACTCATTAATTGAAACGCGTTCACTTTGCGTGAACAGGTCTCTTCAGCTTCTTCGCGGATTCTCAGATGTGGCCGTTATTATCATCGATCTATTGGAGATGATTTTTGAATTTTGAATTGAAATGTTCATGAAGTATTTTACGCAGTTTTCTGGTGAGTCGATTGAATATCGTCTTGTCAATGGGATAACGTCATCTATTTCTCGGTCAATATTTCTCTGATTTGCAGAGGTACTTCTGTTTCGAAATTATTTTTTCTTGTTGTGGGGGAAGCACTCCGATTTCCCAAGCTGCTTTTTGGATCATTTCTGTTATACAAGGTGGCCATTTGAAAACGAAACAGACGAGATTACAGACGAAATAAATTTTTTCGATAGAAATGCTCGGACAGGTCGATTTCTGTTTCGAGGGGGACAACTTAAGATGTAGGTTACGGATGCATAGCGCTTCAACCCTTGCTACTACAACCCTCACCCCCAATTTTTGAATAGGGAAGATGGGGTGAGTGATACCTCATTTGAAAGGTATTTTTATACTGATTTCAGCACAGTAATTGTTTTTTCATTTTATGCATTAGTTCTCGAAATATTCTTAACTAAGTATTTGAAAATGAAGTGGTGCTTTCAATGGCACTTGTAGTGTTTTTTTGTGAAAAATCGACGTTTTGAGCTTCAAAACAACCATTACTGCGGCTTCCTTCCTCCAATCCACTGACATAGAAATCTTTAATCAAGATGTCGAACAAACAAAACGTATTGCGAAGGAGCTCAATCTTGCTGAAACTCAATCTAAATTATCTTCGATATAATTTGCAGTATTTCCAATAACATGCGGTAACACTTGATCGATAGAAATCTCCAAAAAGTCCAAATACGTACATATCTCTAATCAGATTACCAGGTAAGAAAATCAAATCATTAATGATGCCACAGAAATATTCCAGTCCCAATTCGTGAAACGATTTTCGACTTAATTATGAAGTGTTTTCTCAGTTGGCTTCAATAATGTTTTCATTTTGTTGATTATTGAATTCATATCTTTCTCAAAAAAATGAGAATCGATAATTTTTTATTTATTACGAACAGATCATTGAGTTGGCTTACTGGTTCTTTGACATGTGAATTATTCTTAGTTTTGAATCTAGACTTGTATGTGTTCTAATTCATTGTTCGACATGGTTTATTCAATTGCAGAGCGGGTGGAAATAATTTCACTTTTTTTGCAAACAATCAATGTGCGAATAGAACCGCAGAATTCTTCAATTAACGACATTTAGATAAACATGTTAATAGGAAGTATGTTTTGGAATTAGTGTCAAAGTTTCAAGAAACCGGGTAATAAAAAACGAAACATGGAAAGAAATGAAGCAGCTGAAGTAGCTGTTCTTGGACAGATTGCTCTGAATCCAATGACGAGTACGAGGCAGCTAGCACATAAATCTGGTTTTACACGAACTCGAATTGCAAATATTTTGAAGCATCATAAATTCCATCCTTACAAAATCCATCTTTCTCACGCACTAAACGAAGATGATTTTGACCGTCGTGTTGAATTTTGTGATACAATGAGTGAACGAGTAACTGCTAATCCCAATTATCTGTACAATGTTTGTTTCTCCGATGAGTGTTCGTTCTTTCTAAACGGCACAGTAAATCGACACAATTGTCGTTATTGGGCCGATGCTAATCCGAGATTGTTCCACGAAGTTTATACTCAACAACCACAAAAACTCAATGTTTGGGCTGGAATATTTGGTGACAACATTGTCGGCCCGTTCTTTTTACCTGGTAGTCTTACTGCAGATATGTATTTGGACTTATTGGAAAATCACATTGATTCAATTTTGATGGAAATTATTGAAAACAATGCTGGAAATTATGTGGAAGATCAGATTGTGGAGCTCCTCCACACTACGCCTTACCAGTTCGAGAATATCTGGATCAAAGATTTCCAAATCGGTGGATTGGAAGAAGGGGTCCCACTGAATGGCCAGCCAGATCGCCAGATCTGTCACCACTAGATTTCTTTCTTTGGGGCCACTTGAAGAGTAAAATTTACTCTACACAGCCCGATGCCATAGAAGATTTAAGAAGACGTATAGTGAATGAATGTCGTCATATCACTCCAGAAATGCTGTAAAATGTGCGCCATCGTTTCGAACAAAACTTATTTCATTGTATGGAAGCTAATGGTGAACAATTTGAATATTTAATTAATTGATGTGAGTTTTTGATTGAATTATTTACTTTACTTTGAAAAGTCTTATTTCTTAGATCAATACTTCAAATCGTTCTGATACCGTAAATTGGAACTGTGTCAAAAGCCTTGCGGTAATCAATACAGGCAACAGAAATATTTCTGAGCTTCCTTCTAGCTTGTTTTGTCAGGATGTAATCGACAACCAGCAAATCTTTTGATGATCTTGCGCCTCTTCGGAATCCTCTTTGCTCAGCCGCCATCAAGTTGTTTTCCCCTAGGTGTTTACTCATTACCCCAGTGAACAGTTTGTACATAGATGGGAGGCATGTTATAGGTCGGTAGTTTTCGGGGTCAGTTTTATTGCCCTCCTTCGGTATAAGGTACGTAATACGTATGCTCAGTTTCGGTGGAGAGTGCGTGTTCTTCGGCGGGAAGGGAGACGCTGTCGCCATCGCTGCTTCCGTCGTCGCCGTTTGAGGATAAGGAGAAAGAAAAAATGACGATAAAGGAAATACAAATAAAATGGAAAAAAAATACTTTGTGTTTAATTCTATCCTGCTTCGGGAAGCGGTTAACGAGTATCTTGTCGTCGTCGTTATAGTTCTTCTATTAAAACGTTATCCTAAATGAAGAGTAGAAAGTTTACGTGTTATTCAACGATCTGAAACAACAATTGCGACAATAACAACAAGTTAGTTTGTCTATCTATTATTTCCGTTGTATTTATAGGCGAAAATGTTGGATGCGCTTATTGTTAAATTGGAAATGGGGTTGTTTCGTGATGAGAGTCGAAGGCCGCGTCCCGTTCGGATCGTTCAGAGACCGTTCGTTTGCCGTTCGAACGTTTATAAATAATAAGTTGCGTTTGAATAATGTAATCTTTTGCATTATGGAATAAAAAATTGTTCTGTGCGTTAGAAGTTTTCCCCTTTAATATGCGTCTGTTTGTGCGTTTGCTGTGTACTTGCTCCGTTGATTTAGAACGTTTTAATTGTTTATACGAGGAATACGAAAAAAAAGAAGAGTATCACGTCTTATGCGTCAAAACGAAAACACGGTATAATCCTCGAAAAGTAGATCTATTACTTTTATGGTTTTCCGTTGGAAATTCCACGACAGCTTATATGTAAATATAAAATTATTGAATTGCGATAGAAAAAATAATATGAATTTCAATGATGAAATAATATTACATGCTTATGCGTATTCGAATTGGAAGGCGTCGAGTTCCGTTATCACTAATAAAGAATATTCGATTGGTCGCGCATATAGGCAGATGTGATATTCCTACGCCAGGTTTTTTTAAAGGAAAAAACCTTTAACGTATGATAGTTTTTAGCATTCATTCCATAACGTTTTTGAGATTGGTAAGAGTAACATTTTCGATTTTCACTTATTATCGACATTTTCGTGGTACATTGTATAAATTAGATATCGATAGCATTGGATATTATGGTATTTCGAATGATTTGTTAATTTGCGAAAAAGATCATATTTATATATTTTATGTTATATGTAATTGAATGTTGATTCAGGATCTATAAGAATTTATTCGTGGGTAAAGTAAAAATGTATATCTAAATGCAATCGAGTCGATGTTATTATAACGTTAAGTTTGGTATAAAGTTATTAAGTTTTTCACATATGGAATGTTCTGTTACAGATTTTTTTACGAGAAAGCGAAGAATATGGATAGAGTAAGTAATATAAAAGTTTCGTATTATTAACGTAATAGTTCTTTTGTATTCGTACGAGTATTAACATAAATCGATTTTGTGGACGGACTAATCGATAAATTCGAAAAGTATTTGAAATGAATCCTTCATGTATTGTTAAAGAAATTTGGCGTATGGTCTCTATCTATTTATCTATCTCTGATTGAAAGTTTTTTTCTTTTTCTATTTTTGCTGAGTTATTATTTTTCGATACATGATCGATTATTGTGTCGTTGGATATTATGTAATGCGATACACAAATAATAGTGTTCGTTTATTTATTACAGAGACAGATAGAGGACCATTCTCGTCTTCTGAGGATTATGGAGGCGGTGGTGGCGGTGACCCCCTACGTAAGTATATAGGGTCACTTATTGGTTTATTTCGTTATTTAGTATTTTGTCGTGCGCAAGTTTATTAATGGAATATTATAATATAATATAATGTTTGTGTTGTTTATCTGTTGTATCATCGGCAGTTGCAGTCTGTGATACAATTCTATTTTATATAATCGATTGGTAGTGTTTCGAATACATATTAGTCTTTTATTGCGAATCAAGTAATGAATTGCGTATTAAAGAAAAAAGATATCGATTGAAATGGATGCTGAGAAGAGTTGGCATTTCCTGATGCGTCTTAGCGTTTTCATTTCCAACCTGTGGAGAAATAACAGTTAACAAGTATTTATAGAAACGATTTATTCCTGCGTCATTTGTGGTATGTGCTGTGTTCCAGAGATTGGGAGTGTACACCGTTTAGAACGTTTCAGAAAATAAAGAATAACAGTTTTTCTACTAACTATACGTTGCATAATTTTTACGTGTGTTATTTATCATTGTTCATTTTGCAGTATCCACGGGGTAACCGCCGAGGACAACGCCGCGGCTGGAGTCGCGGCTACGGCCGGGGTCGGTCGGGCCGCGGCTCCTACCGCGGCAGCTTTCGAAGTAACCGATGGCGGAGAGGTGCGAGGGCGGTGGAGGCCGGCCCCTCCTCCGTAGAGGCGCCATCGCCAACGCTGGTCGGGGAGGCGGCGGCGCCGGCCGTTGAGGCGCCCACGCCGCCGATGGAAGATTCGGCGGCGGTCGTGGAGGTGGCGACGGCGGCCGTGGAGGTGGGGACGGCGGCCGTGGAGGTGGGGACGGCGGAAATAGAGACCATGGAATAACAAAACAGAATAAAAGTATTAAAAAGATATTGGTTTTTGATTAATGGTATTGTTGTACGAGAGAAAACGGTCGATTGTACAATCCTTTTTCCTATATCCTTGCGTCGAGAAAGCGTTCACGTACGTTGACATAAGGACGATAAAAATATAATCAGTTCAATATCGCGTTATGTTCTATTGAAGTATTATACATATATTGGTAGGTAAGTATGTCGATAAGTAATTAAGTGGAGGAACTGGGGACATGTCAATTCTATCTCTGCTATATATATATATATATATATATATATATATATATATATATATATATATATATATATATATATATATATATATATATATATATATATATATATATATATATATATATATATATATATATATATATATATATATATATATATATATATATATATATATATATAGTAATAGGCAATTGATGGATTATTACGTTTGTGTGTATAGACAGAAATGGTGGATGCGCTTATTGTCGATTGGGAGATTGTGGTGTTCCATTGTAATTGTTACATATGGAAAAAGCAGCAGATTAGGAGTAGGGTGGAATTGGTGTATGGAATAATTCTTCAATGAGGAAATATGCCTAGTTGTTCTGTATGTTATAGTCCCTTCGGTTGCGATAAGAATTAGGGTTTCAACCAGAGATATAAAATGTATACTAATCGGGGGCTGTGGTCAGTATATACATTTTGGTTACGTCTGGTTAGTAAGTAAGTGCGTGGCACCGATCACTAATATCAAAGAGGAACCTCTTTGCTAATATACGGTGGGCGGTCCGTATATGTCGAATTACTGACAATTGGGTTCAATATCAGTCACCAGAGTAATCGCTCTGGAAACTTTCGGTTACCAAATGTGTATCATTGAAGAGTAACAACTCTTTGTACGGACCATAAGCTGGGTTTCTGCAAAGACTCCTTCTCTTTATGCGTTTCTGTGTTTTCGATATGGACCTCTGTGGGTGTCCATAGAGTTCCATATTCTACCGAGGAAATGAGGTTATTTGTTGATGTCCTTTCCCACTTGTGGAAATTTAGTGTAACACTTGATGAAGGATCATTTATGGAGTTCCCTTTGGAACATTTCTAGTAGATTACGGTCGATGTGTCGTTCTGTTTTGTGGTATAATGATGTATAAGATCATAAGGTGTTTATTTTCAGTTGGAGGAAATGTACGTTACGTTTTAAGATCGCACATTCCAATAGACTGACATGGAATGAAAGGATGGGAGTAGTTGATAGATGAAGATTCTAACATCTATATACATTGTTGTTGGCTTATGTAATCATAGGATGCCATTTTAGGGTGAGTTTGTGTCTTTACCTTTCAAGTTAGGTTATTCTTTGATGTCTTTCCAAACTGGTGGAAATTCAGTGTAACAGTTGATGGAGGATCATTCATGGAGTTACCTATTGAACCTTTCTTGTAGATCACGGTCGATTTGTTTTTATTTTTTGTGTTCTAAGGATATACATATAAGAGTGGTGTTGATTTGCAGATGGAGGAAATGTACGTGACGCTTTAGGATCGCACATTCCAATAGACTGGCAGGGAATGAAACGATGGGAGCAGTTGATAGATGAAGATTCTAACATGTATATGCATTGTTGGTCGCTTATGTAACCAGAGGATTCCATTTTAGGGTGAGTTGGTGTCTTTACCGTTCAAGTGAGGTTATTCGTTGATGTCCTTCCACACTTGTGGAAATTGAGTGTAACAGTTGATGAATTGTCATTTAAAGTCCCCTTTTCGGCATTTCCAGTAGATTACTGTCCATTTGTCGTTATATGTTGTGTTATATTGAGATATGAGAGTGGTGTTTATTTTTAGATGGAGGAAATGTACATGAGGAGGGGGCAGGCAGATCGGCGGGAGGCGTCCCGTCGTCAAGAAAGTACGACGCGAGCGACTTCTACCGAGGGACGCCTGGTACCGATGGCGGAGAGGTCGGATCCTCCGCCGGAAAGGGAGCCGCCGGCGGTACCACCGTCGCCGGGAATGAACATGGAATAAATTATCATTGTTGTAAATAAAATAGAATATAGAAATTTTCGTGTTTTTTTATATCCTGCTTACGTATATGCTATTCAACGGTCTCGCACGATGATAAGTAAAATAATAACAACAACAGCAACGACGACAACAACAACAACAATAACTTAGTTAGTCTAGGTATCATCGTTATTTGCACGTGTGCGAAATTGTTATTAAAAACGGAAATGGTTGATGCGTTTATTTTCAATTTGGAAATGGGGTATAGATTGCCATCTATGGGGTAGTACGACGAAAGTAAACTATCGTCTTCCGTTATTTGCGTTCCTTCAATAAAAAAAGGCTACGTATTAGCGCCTTTACTGTTCAATATTTTCGCCATAGCTGTATCGATAATCGCTGCCAAGAGTATGCCTGTAAGAGGTGTTGGGATAGGATTCAGATTTGATGGATGCCTGTTTAACCTGAAATGCCTCAGATCAAAAACCCGTACCAAGTTTATCACGGAACTTCAATATGCAGACGACAGTTCACTTATCGCTAGCAGCTCAGAGGATCTACAGATAATGTTGGACACCTATAAACATATATACGAAGCTTCAGGCCTTAGACTCAATATCGACAAAACCAAAACCCTGGTAAGTTCGCCAGAAAGCCTTCAAACAGATATCAGCCTGGAGAATGAAACTCTAGAACAGGTCGAGCAGTTCAAATACTTGGGAAGCTTCATAAATACTAGGGCTAACCTAGACACGGAAATAAAGGATAGAGTGTTTCAAAATCACGACCTCAATCTGAAGACCAAGACAGCTGTTCACAAGTGAAAGCTGGACGCCCTACAGGCGGCCACATTCTGAGGATGCAGGACACAAGACACCCCAAAATAGCTCTATATGGCGAATTCAGTGAGGGAGTCCGGAAACCAGGAGGCCAGTATAAGCGGTTTAAGGATACACCACATCAATCCCTAAAATCAGTTAATGTCAATCATAACTGGGAACAACTAGCGTTAGACAGGTCACAGTGGAGGTCTTTGGTACACAGTTATAATGGAGAGTCGAGAAGGATACAGCGGCGGCCAGATCTAGTTGGTAGTAGTAGGATCTGTGGGTCTCTACAGATACAGGAGAGCACACAGTCGCAATTAGCCCTGAAAAATTATTAGTCTGTTCGCACTTTTTTTTCTAATCTTTTTCTTTTTGTTCTTTCCCTTTTTTGTTCTTTTCGTAGATTCATTCCCGGCAACGGGATTGAATCATTGAATTCTATGGGAACATAGAGTTCAATGCCTTCAATAAGGTTATAATAATAATAACATCAGAATAATAATAAAGAATGATCACGCCTAAACAGGAAGCCAATGGATACAATAATAAGGATAAATTCAGATGCATACCACCCGCTGAAATGAATATCAATAATTGTTACGATTTGAATTGAACTAGCCAATTTGGCATCAGGCCCCAAATGGAGTACGTCCCATTGAAGAAAAGCAGATGCTGACCATGGTTTCGGTCTCATTTGACCTCATCAGAGCAACAAAGCTTTTTTTTTCAGATGTAGAACGTTTGGAATTGATGGACCCTTATTCAATACTGGCAAGCGCTACTGAGTACTATCCAGTAACACAGCGACTACTGAGTATTATACACAGAGCGCAACCCAGTATGAAACGGTATCCGATTCAATCCCCTCCAAATAGAAACCCTGACGAAGACAATATTTTTTTATTTCTCTAATTCAGTATGCCGATTCGCTTTGCGAACAACAGGCGTGTAACGAATTGAGAAGTCCGGGTACAATAATAAAGAATGATCACGCCTAAACGGGGAGGCAATGAGTACAACAATTAGGATAAATTCAGATGCATACCACCCGTCGATATGAATATCAACAAGGAAAAAAAAAGCTTTGTTGCTCTGATGCAGTCAAATGAGACCGAAATCATGGTCAGCATCTGCTTTTCTTTGATGGGACGTACTCCATTTGGGGCCTGATGATGGCATATTGGCTACTTCGATTCAGATCGTAACACTTGTTGATAGTCATATCAGCCGGTGGTATGCATCTGAATTTATTCATAAATTCATTAGAAAAAAAGGTAGATGAAAGCGGGGGACCTTATGAACACTTACTTTAATTTTCTTATTTGGTTTTTTTGTTGAGTTAATATCTTCATCATTACTCTATACCTGCATCGGTTACTACTTCATAATTTTCTTATCAAAATACTGCGAAAACGCTACCTACACAGAATCGAGATTTACCAATAGTATCTTTTTGGAGTAAAATTAATAATAATGTTTAAGTTCTCTTGAAATTTTGATTGATAAATCTAAACTCGAAAAGCTGTTGTTCAATTCTACTTTGTACAAAGCAGGTAACAAGCTCATTCAATGCAAATCAGATATAAAAACAAATTCATGACATTTATCAATTTATTATTGTAACATATTCGTACCTATAAAAAACCCCAATTATTTATAAATTTTCTACTTATCCTAGAGAAGGGGTCATCTTTTTTATACCTAAACACCCTTCATTATCAAATCAAATCATTTATTGATCCCTCAGGACATGGAAAATGTATGAGACGAGTCAGGAAAGATATTTATTTATTTATTTATTTATTTATTTATCTTAACGGACATGCCAATTTACGAATTATTATCATTATTATTATTAATTACAAACAGCAAAGCCAATTTTCCAATAAGATATACAATATTCCAAAAATTATAATAACAAGAAAACAACAAAAAATTAATCTCCGATGCATTTGCCCCTTTTATCGCTCGTGCAATCGGATTATTCATGGCATAATTATTGAGCTTGAAGTCTTGAAGGTACATAGTATCCTCAAAAACATCATTTAAAAATTCATAAACAGCATAATAGCACTTTTTAAAAAACAGAGTTTTTACACTCCCCTTGAATTCTCTGATATTCTGAGATCGAACATCGGAACGTGAATGATTGAATAATTTTATGACCTGATACATGGGCGACATCTCAAATTATTTAGATTTATGTTTAGGTATAAACATTACTGTTCCACTTCTCGTATTGTAGTTGTGAAAGCTAGATAATTTAGGAAGGCTTTTCTCGTTCTCCTGGATATTAAATGAAAATAGAAGATAAAATGAGTACTCTATTTTGTACAAAAACTGGTCTGTAGGACGACCTTGGACTTATATTATAGATAGAATAAGTTTCCGTACAATAAGAAATGGATCACGCCTTCATAGTGAGGCAGGTAAATAATAAACAAATTAATTCAGATGCATAACATCCGCAGATAAAGAAATCAACGAATGTTACGATCTAAATCGAACTAACAAATGGGATTAAAGCATGTGGATGCATACTGCTATCTTCGCTCTGAGAGTTCGTCTGAGATGTCGGTACGACCCAGTCAACCAGTTTCAGTCACAGGGAAGTTGTTGGGAATTACCACTGTGGAAATGCGACTTCACAATGTTGATTCAAAAAAAGGCCACCAGTACTTACTGGAGAGTGCTTAATGTCCGCAACATAGCATATCGCGGGTAATTACCCACTACATCACATAGTAGGTGTAAAAAAAGCACCATAGACAGCAACATTGCGACTTCTCATTTTGGAGGTTTTTGGAACGATTATTTTGACAGAATAAACTACCAAAGTGTATCCTCTATTGAAGTTATATTCATGTTCAATTTGATAATTACCATCGTGGCAATCAATTTGCACTCTATATTCGAGGCGTTCCGAGCAAAAGTGACCCAAGCTACAATTTTTCTGAAGTTGAATTAACAGTATAAGAACTGCCTAAAAATGAATCAAAATCTTATATACTCGTAAACTCAATTTCAGAAAAATTGTGGTTTGGGCCTCTTCAGCTCTGAACGCCTCCTTTGTACCCTGTGTTTACTCTTACCTACATATATTTCGCATTCTGCTCTCATTCTCAAAAGGGAAATGGAACAACTATATGAATTACTGATATCTTTTTATTCAAGATTAATATGTTTCATACAAATACAAATATATAGAATAAAGAACATATATCTTGTTATAAATCTTCATTCTACTTCAGGAACGGCATGGTCCAGCTGAAGAAGAAAAAATCAGAGCTGTATTGATAGTAATAAATTGAGTGTCATGAAAAATCTAACAACAGTAAAAGGTGATTTTTTCCAGTACAGTATCTAAAATAATAATTTGAAGTTCTCTCGATGATTCAAATCAATTCCAAGTTTGATTTTGAGGGTTGTGAATGTTATTTATGACATTCACATAAATTCATATGAGGTAAATGGGGAGGACAAGAGGGCCAAGAAGTGATCATGATATAGTCATTATTTCAATAGGTTATATATTATAACTACTCACCTTTTACTGCACGCTAATTAATCAATCAACGTCAAGTTACACTTAACTAAAACGAAATTTAATAATAGAACAGCTCGGTTTAAAAAATTATTCTCAAAATTCATTCATAAAGATATTGTTTGTTCATTCTCTCAACACAACGCAGTCTCAGCACGAAACACGAATAGTCACACCACGTTTTGCATAGCGGGATTTAGGTTATGAGTTAACCTCGAGACCACGTGTTGATAAATAGAACTCTTCAGACAGTTACTGAAAGTTTTTCTTACAGAAGTCGCTGGGTAGAGTTCATCGAAATTTATTCACAACACATCATTTTATGTTCTAAAAATATCACAGATTCAATATTTCAAAACTATCAACAGAGAGAAGTCGCATAGTAGTAGCTATGTTCACTTCATTGAAACATCTCGATATGATGTTACATGCAACCACTAGGGATCTAAAGTTGAGGAATTCGCAAACTTAACAATATGTGGACGTTAATGTCCACAATGTGAAATCTTAAGTACATCCATGAAAATTCTCAAAGAAGCGCTTCAATGCGATATTTTTGGGTACTCCCTGCGACTTACTGTTACATTTCTGGTTGACTTGGGATGTATTTATAATTCATACCTGCTAATGAAATGGAATAAAAGGAGCCGGCAATTCATAGCATTCCGTTGACAAATGAGTTTTGTTGCTCTGACGAGGTCAAATAAGACCGAAACCATGGTCAGCATCTACTCTTTGTTGACGAAATGGAATTTCTGGTAATACTTCGAGCGATGGTAGTTTGTTAGTTCGATTTAGATCGTAACATTCGTTGATTTCATTATCTGCTTTCTGTATAATGAAAACCCTACCAGCAGAATTTCCCCACAGAAGTACGTTGTAAGAAAACCGAGCTGTAGTAGATATTGATTTGAGATTAAATAGGTAGCAGGTGTCTTACTCTTTTTATAGCAAAATAAGAGCTATTCAATTTACTGCAAACCGAATCAATGTGATTGAACTATCTCAGATTTTTATCCAAAAAAAATCCAAGAAATTTTACAGTATCATTGGATGTGATAACTGTATCAAGGTGGCGAAGAACAAGTTTCTCAGTGCACCAACCGATAGAAAAATGAATAATGACGGTCTTATCGATGTTAATGACAAAATTATTGCTGTGGCACCATTTTACGAAAAAACCTAATAAAAATCCACATAATATTTGGAGCTCTTCGAAAAAAGAAGCTCTACCAGCAAAAGAGGTGTCGTCAGCAAACCAAACTACTTAACCCATCTTTGTACACGACAACTCATCTCTTAGACTTAAAGGCAGGTCGTGAATGAAAGGAAGGAACACCAGAGGTCCTAAAACGAATCTCTGTGGTATTCCTAATTTCAAAGTATAGTTCAAAGTATACTCGGATGATAAAGTATCCCTCACTTTGACATTTGCTGGTCTTTTCTCAAGATAACTCCCCAACCACTCCAGGAATATACCTCTGAAACCCAGGTTATAACATTTTTCTATAATAAAGTTGAAAGAGAGAGTGTCAAGGGCCCTAGAGAGGTCAAAGAACAATCCAGCAACATAGAAACCACCATCAAGACATTCGCATACATATTCAGTGAACTGAACAGCTGCCGACTGCATTGAATGGCCAGATCTGAAGCCATGCTGGGAATTATTCAAAATATCATATTTGTCAACATATTTAGTCATTCTGCCGAGGATTATCTTTTCGAAAACTTTCGAAAAAGTGTTCAGAAGAGAAATTGGTCTGTAATTGGTAATATCACGAATGATATTTTTTTTTAAATACTGGATTGACCGTAGCCTTTTTTAACAATGAAGGGAAAATGCCTTGGTTTACAGACAAATCTATACAGTGTGCAAAATGCTGACATATCGGGCTTATGGTTTTCAGAATTCTGGCAGAGACAGAATTCGGACCAGAAATTTTATTATTTGATAAGTAAATGATAAATGGATTGACCACACTTATACTGCCCCGCCAGAAGCTCATAAACGATTAACCATTTTTTTTTCTCGAAGGAGTCTTCTTAATCCTTCAGATGTAGTGAGTATATAAAATTTTACATTTCGCAGAAAAGTATATTCGTCTGCTGTTAGAAAGTCGAAACGTTTTGCAAAGCAAAATAAATTTAGAACGGAAGATTACAGACACTGTTATCAATCAGTTTGTTTCCAATACAAATCTTTTCACAGTTAAGCACCTTGGGACTCAAAGGTATGTTGCGGGAGAACGTCACGAAATGCAAATCATACGGAAAATTACCAATATCTATTATTTGTGCCAAATAACCCCCGATACCAAACGCTCAAATTTGGAGTTGCATAGAACAAAGGCCACAGCCCACAATACGACAAAAAATTAATATATTTTATTTAGGAACTGTTGAATTTGGTCAATGTACATATTGTTATTTTCATGTAAATTTTATTGCTTTTTTATTTACACTCTTTTGTTTGTAAGAGTGTTATTATTCCTACAATCAACACAACGAAGTTGCCGGATATCTTTTTAGAGCAGGTCTCAAATCAGATGTATTATTGATGATATTTATAATCATCACAGTTGATAAGCTCATTTATTATTGATGAAAGAAATGTGTATATAGTTCCGTCCTTGTTTCATCATACCAGAAGAATTCGAAACATGCTACAAAAACATGATTTGACTAAAATAAAGAAACTAAATTGCATGATTACCACACCAAGTTTAGCTTACACAATAGCTCCTTCACAAAGTTGAAGGTAGGTGAAATTAATTAACTTGGTTGAACTATGACTCTATTGGAATAGCGAAACAATTGTAGTGGTGGTAAAAACTTGATGGAAATAATGTAACTCAGCTTCTTCAGTTTTATTGTTTTGTATCAAGTACCCCCATATCAATTCGATATGTTTTTATTCAATATGAAAGAAAACTTTTCAGGCTAAACTGAAAATAAAATTGGTAAAATAAAGAAAGAATAAATCGAAGTAGGATTAGACTGCTTGAAATTGGTTCCGTAGGTTCTAAATTTGATCGGCTTCACATTTTTACCAACAGCTGATGGATATCATGATGAGTATTTTCAATGGCTTATGAACCATTCAGGGAATACCATGATTTCTCTAAAAAAATGGGCGATTTTGAAAACTATTAGAAGGTTCCAATCCATCTGTGGAAGCTATGTATTTCATTAAGAAAAGGTTGAGGCGAACCATACAGGATACTTTCGTGGTCTTCATCCAGAGAATGTCCCCTGGGTAATATTTATTCGGTATTGATCCACCACTTCAACATATTAATGCTCCTTTCACTATTACTTCCGATGAAGTTCATTGACCAATAAAAATCTGCTCTTTACTCACAGGAATATCGGACCATCATTGTAAGTTTAGTAGGTAGCAGCAATCTACACCTGGCGAAGAACACCTAGGCAGACTCTCCGTAAATATGATCAGTGAGTGAACCATAACACCGTTTATTTAGGAACTACTGAATGTACATTGACCTCAAGCAACCTGTAAGGCACCGAAAAATAGACTATGAGACAAATCGCACTGTTTCCTATTACTTGCCATTTATTTATTAGGCTGAAGATTGTGGACAGATTTACATAATATGATTTTTATTTTCATCAAAGATACCTTGTTTGGTCATGGAAACCTCACAAATCAAATTTGGATCTACAGTACCGATTACAAACCTAACAATAGGTGAAAGAAGAAAAGAGATATCTCAAATTCCAATAATGATCCAATAAGTTTTTGCACATTATGCATGTTCAAACTTCAATCTATCTGATAACAAGGAACAAGAGAACAGTAATTCATACGAGACAACAAGTGAGTTAAATTAATTTCTTCAAATTAATCTACATTTAAAACTCACGTGTTGTATGCAAAATTTTATTCCATTTTGATTGGGATTCAAATGATAACACTTACCAGAAAATTATGTAATTTGCTAGCGCGTTATTCAATGCATAGCAATAAGATCAAGATGACGTTTATCCACTATTACTTGACTTTTCATTGAACTTGTGAATTGAAAATAAATAATCCACAGAGTGGATAAACGTGCACTTACCGTAGTTGCTTGGGGTGGAATAATGTCGTCTCAAAATGTCAAAACGTCAAAACATCAAAATTATCTTCTAAGCGCATTATATTCATTAAAACGAAAGATATATGAGACAATGACAAATCTGATTTCAGCCCTTCAAAAAAGAGAACATTTAAAAATATTTTCGAAATTATGATCATTACCTAGATTCAACAGTCCCTATCGTGTATCATAAAGAATAGATGTAATTAAAAGTTTAATAGCCCTAGAAAGTATGAGGCTAATATATAACTCAAGCATAAATTTTCCATATCCCGATAAAAATAGATTAGACTCTCGTCAGTCTCGTTAAATTTAGTTTCATCATCGTTTTAAGTTTTTGTTTCTTTTTGTTGCAATTCAGTATACTGAAATGCCGTAAGAAAGAACAATTTTTTGGATATAATTCAGGAACATGATGGAATAAATGCAGCGGACTTGATTGTTTATGGCATTCCCAGGAGAAATAGGAGAATATGATACAGGCTCGGGTATATTACACACATTATTCGCATATTCTTCATAGTTTATGTCCAATTATCTTCATAGTTTTTATGACAAATTGTTCTACAAATTAATCTGCGTCAGTGAGGATGAACTGAGTGTGTAGTAGCACGTTGACGCGGGTCAATGACTTTACATCCAAACAAGGCGATTTTACGTAGGGCTATTCGGATAAATCTCATTTTGTCTCATTTGCACAAGCAGCGATTTGAAGGAAGTTCTTTGAATAAGTGAAACAGTCATGTACTTTTTCTCCTTGTGAGTAAGCAAAAGCCGAACATTTTGAAGATTTATGATTCTAATCCTAACCTAGAAGTTTCTGGAACTCTTATCCGATGGATTAATTGCTTATAATATATAGCAGTTGAAAACATTGGATACTAGATATTTTACAGGTTGCAATTAATTACTTGGATGATTATTATATGTTGGGTTCCTCGCTGTAAAGTAACAGTAAAGTATCATTATTATCTGGATGGGAAAAAAAGTTGAAAAAGTTTCGAAAATTGATCGGTTGCTGAAGTTTTTAATGAAAATACGACAAAATTACTCCCATGAATACTTGGCCCAAAGTTTCACAAGCTACTGTAAAGATGCATACAAGTTACATCAAAAAGTACTATCCCACCAACCCTCTGATGTTGAATTATCTTGATGCAGTAACAAAAAACCGTTGCTCTGGGTTTTTTAATGGAAATGGGTTATTACCAACATGCTGAACACGACATATAGGGTGAAATATTTTGTTCATCAAAAACTACCGCCCTAACAACCCTATGAAGTTGAACTATCTTGATACAGTAAAAAGTGTAAAAAATAACCTTTGCTCGGGGTTTTTTTATGGTAGTTGTTACCAACATACCGAACACGATATATAGGGTGAAATAATTTGTGTATCAAAAACTATCCACCCTCCACCAATAGGAATCTAGATTGATATTGGATATGGAATGACCATATAGACGATGTTTGTAAAAAGATAAACTCCTCCTATTCTGCTATTGGTAGAATCAAAAAACTGTATCCTCTCGAACCTCTTCTTCAGGTGTATTACTGTATGTGTTACCCTCATATGACTAACAATTTCAGGGACACTTACAGGTTTCTTAATTCTGAGAGTTAGTGAAGAGGAAATGATTGTGTGGTGTTTTTTTTCTGTGTTGTATTGTTGATTCACCTTGATATTTGTCATTTTTGGGTATTGTAGACTTCGATAATTAAAAATAATATATGAAACACTTCTCTGTGGTTTTTGTTGTGTTGAGTTGACGTTGACATTTGTCGCGTTTGACTTTCTGGAAATTTCTTTTAAGAACTGACGGATTATCCTGACTTGAATATTAAATGCTTGAACGTTTGGCTAATTTAGATGAGTTTACTTTCATTGGCTGATTCTTTACAAATATATTGACACAACACTTTTTTGTGTTGGTCATATGATTTCATGGAACCAATTTGTAAGTCCTGTTTTTTAAATGAGTTTAAACATCTTATTATCCAGGCAACTTACAGTTTTTCTTTTTGTTATTTATTTTTGTAGATCTTCATGGTTTTTTGAAAATGGCTGATGCCGAAACATGTTAAACCTAGATAAATAAAAAAAAAGTCCACATCTTCGAGGAGTTTTAAGACTTTATTCCCCTTCTATTATTCTCATTTGGGGCGGTACGTTCCACTTACTAGGGTTCTCATTTGCCAGAAAAAAATTATTAGGCTGATATTCAGCTTACATCCGCGAACGTTCTGTCGACCTTATTTTTCTGAAAAATGATATGAACTTGAGAAAACTATCAAGTCACTATTCTTACTCGACTAGAAACAGTCACGTCTTAGTTATTGGCGGGCACAGGACGTCGAAGTTCGCACCTACCTATCAAAGAATTATTATGTTCAATCATTTACCAATCTCTATAAAAAGTGAGAATATCAGCCAATTCAAGAAAATAACAAAAAACGTTTTATCGTATAAAAGTTACCATTCCGTAAGTGAATATTTGGAGGATGAAGAGTTAGAATTATAATTCAAAATTATTTCTATTTTCTGTTATTTTGTTTTGTTTTTGCTTTGAATAAGAACTATTATTAGTTTGCTTTTTTGTCTTCTTAACTATGACCTGTCCCATACATGTTTGTCTGAAAGGATCAATAAATGGTATTATTATTATCTACAAGGAAATGCCGCAGATTGGCTCGCATTAGTTGAAATAAACAAATTAATTCAGATGCATAACATCCGCAGATAATGAAATCAACGAATGTTTCGATCTAAATCGAACTAACAAACAACTATCGCTCGAAGTATTACCAGAAATTTCATTTCGTCGACAAAGAGTAGATGCTGACCATGGTTTCGGTCTTATTTGACCTCGTCAGAGCAACAAAACTCATTCGTCAACGAAGTGCTATAAATTGCCGGCTCCTTTTATTCCATGTCAGTAGCGGGTATGATGTATAAATACATCGTACCGACATGTGACAGAGAAACGGAAACCAACCGAATTCAATTTCCTAACTCTAGTTTGTTAGTTCGATTAAGATCGTAACATTCGTTGATTCATTATCTGCGGATGTTATGCATCTGAATTAATTTGTTTATTATTTACCTGTCTCGCTATGAAGGCGTGATCCATTTCTTATTAGTTGAAATGCCAATTCCAAAAAGGAATCATAACACTAGCAGTGGATGTGATGAATATTTTCTAATAAATGAGCTCGCAAAAAAGGTTTCTGTTCTCTTTTACCACTGAATAAAGAATAGCTTTATGTTTCGAAAATTGTTCTTCTGAACCCTCGTTTGAACCCAAGATATTTTTAAAAAATCTATATTTCCTTTCGCGGGAATCAGTTGTGGATGCAAACTCTGGGTTTGAAATAATTTATTGTTAGAAGGCCTCAACAACCATTTCAATTTTACAGAAACTCAACCGAAATGCTAAACCCATGGCTTGGGTAATCCCTTCTGAACATTGATCTTCATGATCTTTCACTTCGTGAATTTGGGAATAGATAGGTGTAATTGATGAAGATGAGATGGAAGCCACTAGTCCTTCATCACAGAAACCTAAATCTGGTAAAATAATCGAATTTTGGAGTTGATTGTCCGGTGCTTGATGGCAACTATGTTCATTAAACATACCATCTACTTTTTTCTGCTTCCCAAAAAGCCAATTCCAATCTGTCATTTTCTGATCGATTTATCTGCGTGGTCGATTCGGCGGAGACATTTGATTCTCCGAGGCCCAAAATCCTTTCAAATTTCTCATCGCTGACTTGACCATGACGATCGAAAATCATTCCTAAGTTGTTAGATATGGAAGAACCAGGTTGATTGATATTATTCGATTCAGCAAAGATTTTGGCTTCTTTCGGACGCTAAATCTTTTCGAATTCCTCTTTGCTGAGTTGTTGTGGTGATGGCTGAAGTTCTGAAGTTATTCCGAAGATGTCAGACACTCAATAATCAGAGATTCTGGCTTTTTCCACATACAAAATCCTTTCGAATTCCTCATCGCTGAGTTGGGGAGCTGATTGCTGTGATCCGAAACTCATTCCAGAGGTGTTTTAGGGACATTTTGGATTATTACTCTAGTTTAATTGAAGGTTCGAAGAACCCGAAGAACTGACCTGTATACTTGCATACCTATTCTATTGTTATTCATTTCAGATTATTTAATAAATAAAATAACTGTTGCAATATTACTGACTAGATAGGGTCATCTGTGTGTTAGAGTGTTACTCGTGGAGATTATCGATCAATTCATTGAAAAACGTCAGTATAATACGCATCTTCATTCTCATAAACCTGAAACCCATTACATGGCGATCCTGCAGGCCTGATGTCCTAGCAAAGATGAACCGCAGAGTGTCGTATATCAAGTAATATTCCACCGGTAGAACTGTCTGTCAGTTATGAGTTTTTAAAAGAAGAAACATGGGAAGTAGTCATTCCAAGCACACCACCCAAGAGGTAAATAAAAATGGAGCGGTATATTCGAACTTTATTGTGCAAGAGAGTGAGTAGAATATCTCAAAGGACATGAAAATTGTGCTTTATCTCATTTTGGTTTTGTCAATTTTGGCTGCTCAATATGTTGTTCAAACTCTACAAAACACATAAGAAAACTATGATGAGGAGAGTAAGACGGGAGGCTGCCACATCGATGTCATCAATATCAGCAGAGTAGTGATCCTCCATTAAAACAATCCGCGCAGTATTGAAGCGCCGTAACTACATTTACGAAAAGGGTGAGCAAATTGAAGAACATGCATATTCTTTTTTGTATTATATATTGAACGAAAAACAGTGAATCAAACTGTACGCTCTTGTACAAATAGTTTGATAAGAAATCTGTGTACGAAAATACTTCGTCCCGGAAAGAATCCGTGTTGACTCTCTTTTATCGACGACTTCAGATTATAAAACAGACCGTTCAAAACAATACTATAAATATTTCGCTGAATACCGATATCTTGCTGACTCCCCGATAGTTTTCAACAAAGTTCCTATCACCAGAATTCTTTAAATTGGTATCAATAATGTAGTTTTCCATGCATTGGGAAATTCCCTAGATCTGATGGACTCATTGAATAATTTTGTAAGAGGATAACATAAGGTCTCACAACAGTTTTTGACGACATATGATGGGTAACCATCAAAACCAGCTCCTTAGTTTTTAATATATTTCCAAAAGCTCTTAGAACTAGTTTTCACTTCATCTTGAATAGTATTCAAATACATCTATGTTTTTTCCTTCTTAGGTCTTCGCTTTTTTTCGAAAAAATCTGAATTTATCAAAATGATATTTATGTCCAAATATTTTCCATTTTTTATGCATCTTTTTTTTGTGCTTTATATAATTAACAGTTGAGACGGACAAAAATGAGGGAAATTTTCTATTTCTTAATGAAACCTTCGCAATATACAAACTCGCACCCTCCGACAAAGCCACATAAAAATTATCAGTAGCTTCATTCATTGTTAAGTGATCATGAAAAATATCTTGATTCAAATATGCAAGATAAAAATGCAATCTACTATGTATGTGAGTGGATACATGGTGAAAAATTTCTCAAGATCCATAACTGCGAAAGTTATAGGGATATACTTTTGGATAAAGAGAAACTGTTGATAGGTGAGCATCAAATGTTCACCTATATGAAGCAGAACGAGTCAATTACGCATGACCAAGGATTGCTATATACTTCTGAAAGCCTATACGATTATGTTCAGAAGCTCGAAGTTATTCATAATGAATATTTTAAAGAGCTCCTGCATAGTCGAAGAATTGTCAAAGACTTAATTTATGTGGTGCGGAAAACTCATGAAATTTATTTTAATCTTTGTTCTCCTGAGGCAAGCGATGAATTTTTATTTATGTTTATTGGATGCCATTGGAAAGTTCGCTTCGAAAACCAAGGGAAGCAGAAAAGTGCTATAAAAAAAGCGAAAACTAAAAAATATTGCACATGAATAAAACTCCTGTATATCATTATGTATTTATATCATTATTTGAGTAAAAAAAATAACAAAAACAGAGAAGCCCAACACTTCGGGACTCCCAGGGAGACCACCAAAACGCTGGTATGAGAGCTGGACTTCGGCATCCCAAGATGGAGGAGTATTGCAGGAAACACACGATTGAGTCCTAAACGAAGAGAAAGAAGAAGAAGGAAAGTATATTCAACGATTCATTTCAATTCATTTTTTTTTGATGAAGTGCAATTCCTTCTTATGTATGAATGAAAGTATTATACTCTACTAAGCTGAAAGGCATTGAAAAAGTGAAGAAAGACAACGATAAGCAGGTCTTATTCGATTACTGTATCAAAAAAATTGTGTTGAAAGGTTTATTTAACGACAGTTCAATCATGATCACATGGTATAATTAATCGGTTGAGAAACTGTTAATTTTATTTTGTATGAGAATTTTGTGCTTCTTCGAAAGGAAAAATGACTATTATGTTTTTCCGTTGGTATGTGTAATATTTCATTCTTTTTATTATGTATTTAACAAGTTCTGCGTAACAATTATTTCAAGTCTTTAGTGTTAGAAATCATCAACCGTCAATTTGCCAGGAATTGAGAAGGTTTTTCATCATTAATAATTTTTTTTCTCTTTTATTTCCAATTACAGAAGGGATAATGGAATCAGAGGCGAAATCTAAAAACAAACATCTAGAGCTAGCTGAAACCAAGTGCACTGATAAACAAATCGAGCCAATACGTGAGATTTGCGAATAATTATAAGAATCTGAAAGAATACAATGTTGAAACAGAGGAAGAATCGAGCGATTCGGAGAGGGAAAATTACGAGGAATAGAGGAAAGAGCAGATGTATCTTTCACTCATATTGGATATTCAAGATGTTAATCATCTGATATACGTATCGACTAATTGGAAATAAACTCAAAAATAAATACATATATAATTACATAATCCTAACCATAATTAGGTCAAATTGGACTTTTGTTTGTTCCCTATTTGAATATACGATAGTCATGCAGATCATATAATATTGCGCAATAGTGCGGCCAGTGCGTGTGCATTTTTATCTTTTTGTATAACTCTATGTTTATATCTATGTATTTATAGAGAAATGTTACTACTTTATTCAAGACTATCTGAATGAAGATGGACTGCATTAATGTTTGTATTACTGTCACTGTATAATTTGTTATTTTTTTTTCTTTTTTTTCTTGCTACCAATGACCTATCCCATATTGAGAGGATCAATAAATGTTATTCTTATTATATTATTATTATTATGTTTTAAATATCCATTCATTCGGGATGCAGTTCAGAATTAATTCAGTAGCCCATCCAGTAGCCATTGAGTTAAGTTGCTTAGCTCTCATTATACAGAGTACTCTCTAGTCACCGTTGTACATTTACAAAAATAGAGTTTGTTTTTAAAAACAGAGTTCTCATAATAAAAAGTAAAATGATATCAATAAAAACCGGTAACGAATATACTGCCCAACTATGGTAAAAAGCAGTAACTGAAAAAAATGAACTGAGTTTTTGGTGCTTTTGCATTCTAACACTGTTACACCTATTACAACATATAAAAGCAGTAACATCGTCCATAATTCTTCAGAAAAACCAGAAAACAGTTACTGCTTTCAAGTTAGATTCGACCAAATACAACACAAAAAGCAGTATTCTCTGTCAAAGCAAGTTCAAAAGGCAATAAATTTAAGAGCGAAAAAGCAGTAACTTGTAGGTGTTGCCCTTTTAATGTTTCTTCATTGAAATCATTAGGTTGTAATTTTAAAAATTTTAATTAATAATTTACATACTCGGATTGTCTCTAAGTTTCAAAGGATTCATTTCTTTTCTAACAGAATTCTGAAAATGGTTCCCATAAATAAGTTTCAATTCGATCATGGAGTTTGAGGGAAACAGCCAATCAAAGCATAAAAAATATTAGGAAGGGCACAAAAAATCTAGTCTCCTGGCCCATATTTTGAATTGCGCCACTGCGTCTCTTCATATAGTCCAAATCAATAGTTAAATACGCAGCTAGGGAAGATGAAGAAAGTTTCAAGAATCATTTGGATTCCATAAATGCTGAATCCTCACTATTACTTACATTTTCATAATGAAATATGTAATAAATTTTTAACTTGAGACCACCTACTACTGAAAATGAGATCGCCGGGAAGAATCCATTTCAATTTTTTTGGAGAGATCTCAACGTCTTTACTGAATGATGATAATTGAAGGTTCTTCTATGGATTTGAATCGAAACATCCACAGATAATGGATTTTTCGAAATTAGGAATATAAAAATAAATATTATTTTTAACTTTCTTAATCTCCCATCTAGATATATCAATTTTAATTGAATAATTATTCAGGAGGTTTTCAAAATTTTTGTCCGGTTCTAGAGATACCTCTATATAATGCATCCAGGAGGTTCAACTGGTGTATATAACTTAGAGTCAACAATGCCAGAGCCAAAGAACAAAGCAAATAGAAAATTTTAGATGAAATAAAATTCAATTTTCTATTTTTCAGGAAACACAAGTAACATGGCATTGACAACATGGTGATCCCTTCAATAAAATCGATGTAGGCTCATTATGAGAACTTGAGTGATCCAAAAAAAATCTGTTTTTGAGAATGATAGTAATGATTTGCTGAGCTGAGCCAGGGATTTTCGGTTACTGCAAAGATGATTCAGAATGAATGGAAATTTTTTGTCAGAAGATATAAAATGGTCAGAGACTAGAAAAATGGGTGGAAAGAGCCCCGAGCAGGTTTTTGTTTTTTGATGAGATGGATGCTCATCTGGGTAATAAACACAGTAATAAATGTCCATATGCCCTGAAGGGGGCATCTTAGATCAGAAACCATTATCATTATCATCATTATAATTCAATTCAATCAGTAAACCATCTCGGAAAGTCAGAAATTTTTTTATTCTTCAAACGAAAAAAAAAAATCGAAAATTGTTTTCATTCAGAAACACACACATATTCATTAATGTTCCCAATTTTCCGAGGTGCAATTATCTTTTCTATGAATTTCCATATCAAAAAATTTCTCGCAGAGTTTCGCCATTGGCTACAATTCGTATATATTCATTCATATTCATATATAATTCGTATATAAGTAGAAAAAAGATATTCGTAACTTCCACTCATCGTTCAAGTGGCCCTATGATTTTCCTTCAAATATTGTTTTCGTGGGATAGATTTTCGAAAAATAAAATTCTCTTATGGTTTTCCATTCAATTCTGGAAAAAAAAATTTCTTGCAAAATTTCGATACAGTTGATACTTTTCTCGAAATAAATAAAAACTTACAAGCAGTATACGAAGGTATATGAGGCAGAGAGTTGATGCATGTATTTCAACTATGGAACACTTATACGATGAAATGGAATGAAGAGTGATCAGGCTAGTAAGTTTTTATTTATTCCGAGAAAAGTATCGACTGTATTGAAATTTTAGACTTATTTTCTCCAGAATTGAATGAGAAACCCTAAGAGACATTTATTTTTCGAGAATCTATCCCACGAAAACATTTTTGAGGGAAAGTCATAAGGGGTTGTTATTTTCAACCCCTCATACTAAAGTTATGAAATCTAATGAAATTGTGTCAGTAACTTTTACTTAGAGCTTCATATTATATAAAGATTTATGACTCAGTGTTTTGTAGAGCCCGTAAAAAAAAAATAAAATCTGTCAACTCGTCATCGCCTTCCAAAGCCTGTATCTTGGAAGGGAGGTCGATTTAGAAAAAAAAAATTATAAGAACTTACCTCTGCTTATTTTCATCGAGGAATGATCTCCCTAAGTCCTTCGCATTTGTTTACAGACACCCTGTAGAATATATATTCTAATTAAAACCTCTGAGAAAAATATCCAGGACGTTCTTCTTTTATTACTGAGGTTTTAATTCGCAAGCTCAATACATGATATTGTTGGATTTTTTTTCTGTTTGTGAAGCTTGAAACGCTGAAGCGATTTCAATTATTTTTCATCGTAATGCTCTCAGACATAATTTCCAAAGAGGCATTTTCAATTGAATAGGAATGTGAATGGGATAATGAATCGAATTTGTGAAATATAGGTTTTTTATTTTTTGTTAATGATTGTTATATAGAATCTAGTGTCAATTTAGATTTTATCGAATATTCAATTCACTTTTACAACTCTTGAGTAAGAAGTTGCACAGAGTGCAAACCCAACTGTATTTTCTCTACCAAATCACCGATAAATATCCAAAAAGTATAATTCAAAGAAAAACCAGTTTTGCAATTTTTGACTACTGACGAACTCAGATTCCAGAGGAGATTATATGAGAAAATGAAGTTGAGATATGATTCACTAATTTTATAAATTCCGTTATTTGTGAGTCGGGATACATGTCATTGAAGTACATATTCCTGATATAATTATTTGATTCTATGGACGCTGAAAAGTGTTTAGAAAATTCGACATGCAGATTAGAAACATTACGGATAGAGCAATAAAATTATTCATCCCCGTTTATAGTTTGTATTTGCCCCAAGGGTATTTTTCCGACTTCTATTCCTTGTAACCAGGTGTTCGAAATGAACCCGAAATGGAAAATTTCCAAGAATAACGTCGACAACGAAGAAGAATACGTGCGATAGGACGATTCAGAACCTATATTTTCATATCGAACAAAATTTTGTGAATCACTTCGGTCTTCGAAAAGACGATCAGTAAATGCAAGTCGCTACAACAGTGTGGGTTTTTGTTAGAAAGCACGCATTTTGAAATATAAAGATGAAACAAGAACGAGGAATTAGAATTTGAAGAAAAAATGTCCACAGTAGGAATTTTTTATTACAGGATGTTCCATAAAGGGAATGACCGTAGGATTTCTTAAAGGGTTTGGCAATTAGAAACCCTGCACTAACATCAGTTCAGAATATGGATGAATATGAATACCAGTTATCTATGTCCTTAACTCCAAAATATACAAGGTGGTATAATTTGTCGGATGGTATTTATTTCGAGTGAACTAGAGAACATTTCGCAGATTACTAAATTTTGTGAATTGACAATTGGAAAAAATGAAAATGTGAAGCATTGTATGAAAGTATTTTTCACGACCTATCGAAATGTTCTATCGGAAAAATTAATGAACCTACAAGCTTTTCAAAAAAATTCATTCTGCGAATAAGAACTGTTTTCTGAAATCATTTCTGAATTTTTTTTTCATTCCAACTTCCGGTTGTCCCGGAGACGGAAAACTTTTTTTTTACATTATAAGCGAAAAAAATCGACGAAGAATTACCATCAGTGTTTTGGCGAATTTTAATGGACTGTAAATATGAGAGAAAAAAAGGTGGAAACTGCTGGACTCACCAAAACCTAAATCCTTCGACTTTGTTAAGTCGGTGTATCTTACCCTTTGTGAACCACATGATAAAGGTAGGGCTGTAGGGCGAAAAAGGAGCGAAGGGCTTCACCAAGCACCCTTTCCTCTATTTCGTTTCTTGTCTTCCACACAAAAACAGGAGACACTAGCAGCACTAACTACTATTGCGAGCAAATCTATAGTGAATAGCGGGTGAAACTAAAGTTTTGATATAGCGGTTGTTTCTATTCTAATATTCGCGGAAATTTCTATGAATTTAGCAGAACTTCAAGAGCGGGTGAAAAACTACAATAATCTAAACTATATTAACTGAAAATTATAATAATAAAACAGCGATATCCTCAACTGAGAACAATCGAGACAATACTGAATCCATACGCGATCTTGTGGATACAATATCGACAGATGTTCATTTCATGTATTCACTCGGAGAAAAAATGAGAAAATCAACGTAAACAATCAAGTCTTCGGGAGAAATTTATTTACGATTCTGTTCAAACAACAACGTTTCGGGAAAGTATCTCTTCCTCATGATATAAAAAATTAGGATAACATGGATGCATGAAACATCAAGACACTGAATACCTAGAAGAGACACACACAATTACATTGGACAATATTCTCACAACCCAGGTAATTACCTGACCGGTAATCAGGGGGTTCTAGGTTCGAGTCCTGCTCTGGGTGGTACTTTTTTCAGAATTCAATTCCTGTCTGCATGCCGTCAAAAACTTTCATGATATTAAATTTCAGACAGTAAACTATCTTCTCAATTATCAACATTGTTGAAAGCGAATCCACCACAAAAAACAAAAATCGCATATCCATTCGTATCGATACGTCAAAAGAATTCTGAGTTCCAGAAACGATTGAGAGTTTGAAATTATTATTCACGAATTCGAATATACTGGGTGTTTCCAAATTAGACGTGAACCTTGGAGGAGGTGTTAGGTATCACTCATTTGCAGTCGTTTGATCCAAATCTATTGATAACCAAAAGTTAACAGTTTCCGAGATATTTCCGTTCTTGTGTTTTTCAAAAAATTTCTCACCTTACTTCATTTTTCGTCAATTTTTTCTACGTTGACCAAGTTTGATTATAATTTTGGTTTATTTCCATCAGAAAAAGATATGATACTCAATCAAATCCCTACTATCAATTTGCCTGCAACTTTCGAATTCCACAATTCATATACAGGGTGGCCATTTGAAAACGAAACAGACGAGATTACAGACGAAATAAATTTTTTCGATAGAAATGCTCGGACAGGTCGATTTCTGTTTCGAGGGGGACAACTTAAGAAGTAGGTTACGGACGCATAGCGCTTCAACCCTTGCTACTACAACCCTCACCCCCAATTTTTGAATAGGGAAGATGGGGTGAGTGATACCTCATTTGAAAGGTATTTTGATACTGATTTCAGCACAGTAATTGTTTTTTCATTTTATGCATTAGTTCTCGAAATATTCTTAACTAAGTATTTGAAAATGAAGTGGTGTTTTCATGGCACTTGTAGTGTTTTTTTGTGAAAAATCGACGTTTTGAGCTTCAAAACAACCATGACTGTGGCTTCCTTCCTTCAATCCACTGACATAGAAATCTTCAATCAAGATGTCGAACAAACAAAGCGTATTGCGAAGGAGCTAAATCTTGCTGAAACTCAATCTAAATTATCTTCGATATAATTTGCAGTATTTCCAATAACATGCGGTAACACTTGATCGATAGAAATCTCCAAAAAGTCCAAATACGTACATATCTCTAATCAGATTACCAGGTAAGTTCGTAATAAATAAAAAATTATCGATTCTCATTTTTTTGAGAAAGATATGAATTCAATTTGTTCTGTTGAAATTACTTCAATATCATTTTTGTTTTTTCCAGCAATTCGCTATTGTTATGTATGAAGCGTGAAGTTAGCGAAAAAGTTTCAAATTTTTACTTTTTTTTTGAGCCATTAATTAGTACCCAGTTTGTCCCAATTTGTTCCGTTGGAATAAGTTCTTTATCATTAGTAATTTTTGATTTATTCACGATTTTCTCTGTGTCACACAACTCGCAATCTATGAAAACCAATGGTCGCATTCAGCGGACGGAGCGCAAAGCGCTTCTGCTACCCATCGGTAGCGGTAGCGGTCGGGAACATGTTGAACGTCCGCTGGCAAGCCGAGATAGGATAAGGCAGTCCAATGAGCTGTCACTATCAGCTGATTAGTTGAGAAGTCTGTAGGAAGGAAGTAAACAAACGGATTTTTTAAGTTTCGTTAACCTTGTACTGGTGGAGTCAATTTTTTTTGTGAAGAATTACTAAGTGTATTCTCTATCCATTGCGGTTCATGTACTTACCTACCTCTATAGAAAAATGGAGAATTATATTCTAAGTGAAATAATGGAGAGTAATCAAAATGTAGATATTATTCTTCAAATCGCTTTGGAATTGGCAGAACCAATTCGATTATTGGAGGAAAATGATGGTGGTAGACCAGTAATACCACGAAATGAAAATTATTATGAAATCACAATAAGGAGTTATGAAGGAAACTTATTCTCCGAACACTTTCGCATGATGCGACCTACATTTGAGGTAAAATAGATTTTGTGAAACATGATTGTAACTTATTTTATTTAAACGTTCTCTTCAAGAAATTACTACAAAACCTAGCAAATATTGGTGCTGTGAGACCTGCAGTAATACCTTTCGAAAAAAAAGTGTTATTCACTATTTGGGTACTTGCTAAGCCCGAGTCATTTTTGGCAGCTGGTGATAGGTTTGGGTTTGCGAGAAATACTGCCCATATGGTTTTCAAAGAAATTGTTGAAATTATAAGGCAAATGATGCCCCAGTTGATATCTTGGCCAGTGAATCATCAACAAGCTATAAATGTGAGTTTAATTTTGAAGCACTGAGGAAATATGTATTTGAAATGTACATTTTAGGTATTTCGAGAAAGATCCCATGGATTTCCTGGTGTTGTAGGAGCTATTGATGGATGTCACATCCCAATAAAACAACCAAAAAACAATGCCACCGATTACTACAACAGAAAAGAATTCCATTCGATAATTTTGCAAGGTGCCTAATCAGTTAGTTAGACAGGGTTTTTTTACTGACATTTTTCCCTAAGCTCATGTATCATACTCCAAATTGTATGGTACCCCGTTACACTAACCATTGCTAAAATTCACACATATGCTTTATTGTTTGATACCAAAAAATGTATTGCTGACATTCAAAAGAATATATATATATATATATTTATATATTTTTACGTATTGAAAATGTTCGACAGTTTATTCTTTTGTATTTCAAGGTGTCTGCGATCATCGAATGGCTTTCATTGATGTATTTATTGGGATGCCAGGGAGAGTACATGACGCAAGAGTGTTCAGATCTAGCGACATCTATCAGAAATTGATAAATGCAAATAACCCCTTATTGTCTAGAGATATGCATTTGCTTGGCGATTCTGCTTACCCTCTGATGACAAATTTACTGACACCATATAGGGACAATGGCCATTTGAATGATATTCAAAATAACTACAATTATAGAATGAACTCCATTCGTTCAGTAATCGAAAGAACATTTGGGCGATTGAAAGGAAAATTTCGACGTTTGAAGTATTTAGATATAGGAGATCCTGATTTTGGAACACACATAATCAGTGCTGCATGTGTTCTTCACAATTTTTTAATACTGAATGAAGTGGAAGAAGATCCTCAAGAAGTACTAGAAGAGGATCTACCACTACCAAACCCAGAAGGGGACGTTGCAGATGAGGGTGGAAATGACAAAAGGGATAACATCGCAAATATGTTATTATAAATATTTTATTTAGAAAATACATTATTGTTTTTTTGAAGAATTAAAAAAATTTTCTAAAATTTCATTTCTTCGTTCTTGAATTTCATTGTGTCTTTCAAGTGCTTCCCGAAGAAGTTTGATTTCGTTGACACGGGCAGTCTCAATTTCAGCCAGCTTCTTCCTCAAATAAAACATTCCACTCTTGGAATCCATTTTTGTGGATTTTCTGCAATTAAAATATATTGCTAGTTTAATTTTATGTCTGTGAAATTAATATAGAAAAGAATACAGCTTAAACTTAACATACGGAGTGAGTGTTATGTTGTCTTTCTGCTTTTCAATTTGAGGAGTGGCTGCAATACTGGGTTGAGGTTCCTCTATTATTTGAACAGGTTCCTTTATGGAGTCTGAATTTATTCCAGGCCCCTTTTGGATCACGGATACTGGAGCTGATGAGAGTGTTCGGGGTAAATTCACTGTTTTATCGTCTCTGTATATTTCATCAAATTGATTATAATATTCCCAGTGTATTCTACCCCTTCCAGTTTTGCGTATGTTATCCTTAATGCCTGTATAGGTTTTTTTCATATTTCTCCATTTTCTATCCAAAATCTCTTCCGTGACATTATGCCCTTTGGAGGTAAATGTTTGTTTTATTTCGTCCCACAGCTTTTTTTTTTTAATTTTTGGATCTCTAAATGCATCCTTAAGATGCATGTACCGTTCCACCAGTAATTGCGTGGTTTGCTTATCCCACGAAAAAGGCTGACCTGCAAAAAATGAATAACATCCATAATTTGAAAAGAAAATTTTTTTTCTGAGAAGACTACATACCTGGATTCAAGCGTTGATTTCCAGAAGTTTCCCCCAAAGCTTCTCTGGGAGATACTGAAAAAATAAAAATTCATAAAAATACATTACTTTGTCACCTCCTGAAGTTTGTCGCACCTATTCACTGAGACCCTGTATATTATATACCACAATAAATAGTTTTTCGCAAAATAAACATACCTTCTTCCATAACGATGGATTCCCTTAAAGAATGCTCCAAGAACGCTGAGGAATAATAAAAATAAAGATATATTTGCATTTAGTGAGAAAAAAATGATGAAAACAAGAAGAAAAATATATATGTTGAAATACGTTTTCACTCCCAGTCTCTGAAACAGAATGACTTTAAAAAAAAGACCTATGAAAATTAGATCTTTATTATTTGGAGTTTTTTCATGATTGTGATTCAAAGACTGGGAGTGAAAACCCATAAAAGTTTCCGAAAAAAACATAATCAAGAATTTTGACGAATTACTTTTGTTGCTCTAGTATATTTCCTATAACTTATTAAACATCCTTCTATATTTCTTACCTTCAATTTCCATTCCGTTTTCGTCAACTAACTCAAACTCGTACATTTTACACACTAAACAACACTACTCGGTTCGAGTCCAACTTTCGCTCCTTTCCGCTACCGCTACCTAGCACAAATCAAATCCGCTCCCAAAAATGGCGTCCGCTCCAGAACGTGTTGAGAATGTAGCGCATATGTCACCGAACGTTTCCGCTAGCGTTTGGTAACAGTTTCGTCCGCTGAATGCGACCATTGTGTACTTCAAGCTCCCGTTGATCCCATCAGTATAGGAGGGGCTTCTCGAAAGCAAGCGCAATTTTGTCGTAAATCAAGTGCATGACATGCTAACTGACGGGTGGCCATCTGAAGATATTCAAATGCACCAATAATTTTTCTACCGATTCTTCATGTGAATTTTGAAAGAAGAGAATTCGGCTACCACGAAATGAATTTGTTTCATGCTTATTCATACTCCAGTAAGCAATTGTAGCAAGCAGAATTAAATAATAATAAATTAATTTCACTTGAATCATTGAAAATTCATGACATACAGAGTGAGTACGATCGAAATGCTCATATTCTGGAGCTTAATATTATACAGGGGGATTCACTGCGGAGGCCTATTAGTTATTTATGGAGAACTTATCATAATTTTGTGCTGGAAATTTACATGTTAGAGTTTTCGACAATGAACTTTCAGATCTCTGCAAAATCTTGTTATACCGGAACAGCCTTCTTCTTTACTCCAAATGGCACACGTTTATAGTATATCTTTGCCTCGTTAAGTAGCTGACTTGATGACATTTTCAACAGTATATGTAAACAACTAAACGGTTTATGAGTTATTGTTCTTATGGAAAAAATGGTGAAAACGTAATATTTTCTACTAAATTCCGAATTCAAAGCCGGAGTTTTATTTACTTGGAACTGATACAGGCTATGACGATCATTTCTCGATATACAGGGTGTGGCGTAATGAATGGATAATATTGAGCCAGGGGGTAGAGGACTCTATGGCGGTTCAGAAAAATATATTTTACGTTTAGTAAAAGTGCCTTAGTTTTCGAGATATTGGAGATTTTCGAAAATTCAAGAGAATTACACCCTTCGCCACTCTTTTTGCAGGCAAGACTCCAAATGAAGGAATTTTTTCAAACTGTTTTTTGGATAGTATTCCTGGATAGATGATCTATCGAATGTAATTCATTATTTTTGAGGGGCATGAATAGTTCTTCATGAAAAAAAGATCTAACTCAACTTTTCCGTTTTGCTAATTTTTTTTCATAAGTTCAAACTAGCGCGGTGTAAAAAATAATATGGTTACCTAAGAGCCAATTCAAGAAAAAACATGCCAGTTTCATTGAGATTCCGAAATGGTATAACTCTCTGTATTCTCAGCATTTGATACAAAATAAATTCCTATTGCAATCAGTTGAGGCCTAGTTTAATGTAAACAGTGTAAACAGTCGTAGCATTGAGTATTAATCATCAATACTCAAAGGTCATAAACTACTAAATACTTCTAGTAGGCTATGCGTTAGTGTATCGCTGCTGACAGTCGTCATAATAGCGATATCGTTTTCAGAACAAAAACAGGCCTGCATGGGTTACTTGAATGAACTCTTTACCCGATATTGAAACTTTGAGAGATATCCAGGAGAAACTTGAGATACACAGAAGGCCAGAATGGGACAGGCAGAACAACCCCTCCATATCGAAGCAACAAAGTACAACGGCAGGCACATAGGTTTGGTCAAGAGGTTCCATGAAAGAAGCGGAATAAACGATCCGACAGCGTACATCCTGAGAAAGATGCTGGACTACACCAAAACCAACGTCAAACTGATCAACATGAAATCAAGAAGAATCTTCTTGCTTAAATGTAAAGATAGAGATTTGTTACCAAATTTCCTAAATTTCAATACCAATCAAATTAAACTTGAATGTAAGTATCTAAACTTTAAGTTTCAAAAATTGCATGAGAAACATAGAAAACAAATCCTTAAGCTGATCATAACAGATACAACTAAAAGTATAAACCTACTACAGCTTAAACTAGATCAGCAGAGAAACCTTATCCTCACACATACTTCAAATGAAATTTTGTCCACTTTTGAAGATCTACAGTCAGATATTATTAAGAAAAACATAGATTTAAATACAAAAAGGCACAACAAAAAACTGGTCAAATTGTCACAGTCAACTAAAAATACCACACAAGTTCAAACGAAGAACACAATAAAGAATTTATCAGATACCATTATCCCAGACGAAATTCAACTTCTACTTAGCCAAGACCCTAAGTTTGCAATACGCCCCAAAGATACAAATCAAATTCCAACAGATCAAATAATAGCCAACATCGAAGCAAATATAACGAAATTAAACCAAGAAAACCAAAATGAAATAAGAATAAAACTAAATAATACTTTAATTAAACACCACGACAAAGTTAAAAATGAAAAACTGAATTTTAAAGAAAGGAAGGATATAACAGCATTCAATAAAACAAAGAAATTTCTACGAGATAATCCACAGATTGTAGTAACGAGAGCGGACAAGGGCAATTCAATAGTTGTAATGAATAAATCTACCTACGAAACAAAGATTAGAGAACTGCTAAGTGATACAACAACATACAAACGCATAAAAAGAGACTTAACAAATTCCTTACAAAAACACAATAACGAAATAATTAAAAAATGGGAAAACTCAGAATTTATATCACCAACCCTCGCTAGATCCCTCACTGTACATAATAGTATTTCACCGAAAATATATGGCTTGCCAAAACTCCACAAGCCAAACATTCCACTCAGACCTATTATTTCTCATACGCAGACACCATTTTATAAGCTGTACAAATATTTAGCATCAGTTCTCTCAAATGTTATAAACAAAAATCCCTTTTACACCAAGAACTCCTATGAACTTAAACAAGAATTAGATACACTGTACGTTCCAGATGATCAAAAATTATTTTCTATAGATGCTGTGTCCCTATATACAAATATCCCCACACAACTGGTACCACAGATACTGGAGGAAAAATGGCACCTCATAGAAGAATATACAGATCTACCGAAAACTGAATTCATAGAGGCAGTGCAACTTACATTGGGAACTTGCTATTTTCAATACGAAGACGAATTTTACCAACAAATAGATGGTGTAGCTATGGGTAGTCCGGTTGCTGGTGCAGTGGCTCAATTAGTGCTGGAATATTTTGAAGAAAAAGTTTTGCTAAACTCATCATATAGAATAACAATCTTCAAGAGGTACGTGGATGATTGTTTAATTATAACAACAGAAGATCAAATTAAAGAAATAATGGAAGTTTTGAATAATCTTAACAACAAACTGAAATTTACTCTAGAAACAGAACTGGACAATAAAATCAACTTTCTGGACATGACCATCATTAGAGAAAATAACAAAATAGAAACTAAAATGCTCCGAAAAACCATTAACTCAGACCGGATACTTGATTACAACTCAGCACATAACATCAAACAGAAAAAAGCAATAGTAACCAATTATATAGATCGAGCAATCAAATTAACTTCACCACGTTATAGACCGGAGATACTAAATCAGACCTCCTCCCTACTTGCCACAAACAATTACCCCCAAGAAATGATAAAGAGAACAATAAAACAACGCACTCATAAATTTTACAACTCACTAAGTTACCAAAATCCAAAAACCGAGCCAATAGTTTACATACCCCTACCATACATCCCAACACTGTCTGAGAAAATAGAAAACATAATGAAGCCATACCCCAATGTAAGGATTGCACACAAACCATTTATACAGGTTAATCAATTATTTTCGAGATTGAAGGCAATAGTCCCGAAAGGTCAAAAATCACATATCATCTACGAGATACCATGCAACCAATGTAATGGAGTGTACATAGGACAAACGGAACAAAATCTGAACAACAGGATAAAAGGACACAAATATTCCAAAACTCAAACAGCCCTTTACAAACATACAATAGAAAACAACCACACTTTCAATTTTGAGAATACAAGGATATTAGATAGGGAAACAAATAAAAGAACCAGGGAATTTTTGGAAATGATTTATATAAAACGAAACCCCAACTCTATCAACGACAGAACAGATATAAATGGTCTGAACAAAATATACTCAACGATTATAAAGAAGACAGCGGAAAACGACAACGAAAGAAGAAGAAGAGTGACAACGACACCAACTTGACAATTCATTGACTTAGCACCACACTATGTTACAAAATGAAGAATGAGGACACATGCACCACAAGCAGAAGACTTGGAAATTGTTAAAATAAAGGTGACAGATCTCTATTTCGAATAATTGTATATGTAACTGTGTTTTTGATATTGTTTTTAGATTGAAAAAGGGCCCGAACCCGAAACGTTTTATTATATTTGACTAAATAAATTAGGTTTACAAAATTCCAAACGATCAATTATTTAATACAATAATAAACTAATGGAATAAATATACCAACAAACAAACTTGAGATAATAAGATTACAGCCATTTTGAACTGCTTCGGAAACCAAAGAAAGAAACTAAAACTCGATTGATGAAATGAATAAGAATCCAAAATTTATTCAGATATAGGTAGGTATAACATCCATTAATATAAAAAGTCAACAACCAATTTTCATCGAGGTGGAAGTTGTGTTGCTCTGATAGACGAGGTCAAATGAGACTGAATAAACTTTAGTCAGCATCTACTTCCTTGATGGCATGGTCTTTGTGTTGATGCTCGGAGTGATGGTGGTTAGCCAGTCCGATTGTAACATTTCTTGATTTTTAAATCAATGGATGATATGTATCTGATTTAATACCGACTGAAATTCGATGTTTCGATAAATAATTTTGACATTTCGTTAATTGTTTATGGTTTCTCAACGATCAGCCACTGACTAGTCAAACATTGAAAAATACTCAACAAATGTAAGTAGTAATTTGAACATCTTGAGTTTTGATGAATTCGATTTGTTCAACTCGATGATCTTCACATAAACACCCTGTACATCTTCTGTGGAAACAGCAAATTTATAATACTCTCCAGCATTAATATTCCAAAAAGTGTGACAATTTTTTTCATGAGAATTCCAATAATTCGTATGGCATACTGTTGAAATTGCAATCAATTTAACCATGCAAGATAAACTGGGTGTGCCATTTGAAATATCAAAGTTGCTATCTATTTCAGATATAACCGAAAGTTGCAGGGGTCTGAAAACAATTCAGGGAGAAAATCTACTGTAGAAAACCCCAATATGATTTTCAGCACGAAATTGTGATTAGTTTTCCAAAAACGCCCAATAGTGTGATTCGTCAGGATGATTCGAAGCGAATCACTCTGTATATCCCCCGAATTAATACCCAATAATATGATTTGATAAAATTCAATTCTTGAAAATTTCTCCTCAATATATATTACGAATTAAGTATTTATTTCTAAATATGTATGTTTCGCCATATCGCAAGGAATACATATATCGTAGTGTGAAGTGGAGCTGGTCCCTGCTAAACATTCAACATACCGGATTCTGCCAGCCCGATTTATTTCATTCAACATACCGTTGTTTTTTTTTTAAATATGTCAGTTAGTTTTATGCAAAACAATGCATGAAGATGGAAGTAATGGACACCAATAATTGAAATCGTCGTGATGCTTATTTCTGCAGTTATAGTTCATTTATGTGAAGTTTTTCTTGCATTTATTAATACATAAACTTTCATTCCGAACGTTCAAAGCTTCTTTAAATCTTCAGTTTCATCAAAACAATAGAAAAGGCCATTCACTCCATAATCCCTATTATGTCATAAAAAACTTTCCTAATAATTTTCATCATCATATATGTACTACATATTTTCATCGCCGAACATCCGAATATTACATCCATTTTATGTAAATCTTATATTGTAAATGTTACATTTCCTAGATAGCAAGTTGTAAATCTGGATAGAGTCATTCAATCTTTATGAGACATACCCAGTTTTTAGATTAAATGTTCAGATATGGCCCTTTGAAATGTAATGATAGTATATGTACCAAATTCGATTTCCAGTGAGAGGATCTCGGGTACTAGAATAGCTAGAGTAAAACCGATGACACACTTCGAGCTCTTTTTCAGAGAAACAAAGAATGGTGAAAACTGTAGTCGCCTACGATTCTTCGTTTTTGAGTTATTAGCGAAAAATGCGATTTTGACGATTTCAAAAAGTTCATAACTTTTTTATTTCTGAAAATACAGATCTGAAACTTAGACTTTCTACAGGCACATCTGAAAACTCAAAATCGATGGAATATATAGGAGGCTACGATTTTCACCATTCTTTTTTCGGTTTTGCTCTAGCTCTTCTGATTTCTGAGATTTCCTCAATGGCTACTGGACACCCTGCATAATGAATTCGAATGCATTACCGAAAAACACAGCATATCAAATTGAATTGAAGAAATTTTCATCGATTCCGCTCAGAAGAAAAACTTGGTAATCAAAGGGATTATTAATCGGGTGAAAAGTCACTTCAGATTTCAGCTCTTTATCAAATGTTGCCAAGCTTTTGGTCAATCACATCACATGACCATCTTCAAGGCACTCCTTTCCCTATGAGAAAAACTCCGTATTTTAATTTTATTATTATTTATTTGAATAAGAAAGGAGGCACACAGCCACAGCCTACAAATGCCTAACCTATGGGACCAAAAATTCAAAAAATTCCCTCCTTCACATTTCGAGCAGACACATCACCCGCGGAACTATCTGACAATCGGAATGTTGACCGACGGAGAATCAACCACCTCATCAGGAAGAGAGTTTCTAGTTCCACACACCGAAAACACGGTTGCACATTTTTATGATAAACTATCCACTCAAGAAACGCTTTCCAGGCAGGACCCTCGTGTAACATATAATAAGGAAACATTTTATGCATTGAATATGTCATTTCATATTAGGGAACCGAAAGACGGAATTTTCAACCATTTCATTTAGTCGTCATTATCTTATTCGATGTCGAGCCCAAAGCACAATAAATGTTCAAATGCACGTAAAATAAAAAAAAAATTCCAGTCTAGCCAATTAGTAATTAAGTGACTCATCTTAGGATCACTCATTTTACCGAAGCCCAATGGGGTATTTTCCTAAATTTCAAAATATATGTAATTACAATCCTTATATAGCTCAAATATATCGAAACATATTAATTCGAATTTCAACATATTGCATTGTATTCACTTACGAAAATTCTGATTTCAGAAGCGCTCGCTTATGAACATTCTACGTCATTTTCACAATCCGGCAACGCCCATCGAGTCAATATTGGTCATGAAAGTTTTCTGATCACCATACACTTAAAAAATATCAAGTTTGGTGTTCACATTTGACAAGAAAAACCATAGACATAGAGACATGTCATGTACAAGCTTTTACATATTTGAATGTTTACTAAGTTTCGAAGGGTGTATTTCTGAAATGTCTGAATTTTGAAGCGAATCTTTCACGTGTTGGATAACTAATGGAAAAGGGTTTCCATAAATAATCTTAAATTTTCTATTCTTATCTATTTGAATTTGGAGAATGTGTAGGAAAATCGACACGCATTTGGATATCTTCAAATGGCCACCTGTGAAGTTATCAAAAAATAAAAAACCCTCCGGCTCCGGCCCTCCGCTGTCATGCACTTGATTTACGACAAAATTGGGCTTGCTTTCGAGAAGCCCCTCCTATACTGATAGGATCAACGGGAGCTTGAAGAACACATTGGTTTTCATAGATGGCGATTTGTGTGACACAGAGAAAATCGTGAATAAATCAAAAATTACTAATGATAAAGAACTTATTCCAACGGAACAAATTGGAACAAATTGGGTACTAATTAATGGCTCAAAAAAAAAGTAAAAATTTGAAACTTTTTCGCTAACTTCACGCTTCATACAAAACAATAGCGAATTGCTGGAAAACCAAAAATGCAAAAATGAAGTAATGTTACAGAACAAATTGGAACAAATTCGGTACTAAATATTGGCATTGAAATTTTTTAGAAACCAGAAAGTGTTGGTGCTGAGAGTGAAGTCAGCACTAGAAGTTATGAATGCGAATACATAATTACCTATTTGACATATTCAGATAATTTCAACAGAACAAATCAGAACAAATTGAGTACTAAATATTGGTATTAAAATTTTTTAGAAATTTCAAAATGTTGGTGCTGAGTGTGAAATCAGCACTAAATCATAGAAATGCGAATTACTCAAAAACCAGACCGGTGCTTGAAAAGTTTCTTACGGAACAAATAAAAACAAATTGAGTACTAAATATTGAGAATAGTTTCAGAATTTGTTCTACCAACTTTTCGCTAACTTCACGCGGCCATATTATCCTATTATCCAGGCTGATGCCGAGAGGCGGGAAGCAGCAAGAGGTAGATGTATGTCCACATTGGCTAGAGACAAACAACGCAATAGACGACAGACAATGTGGATTTAGACAAGACATAGACGATGTTCATATTGAACAGACTAAGCATAAGACCACCAATCTTAAGAACAGACAATAAACTGTTTCAACATAAAGAGAAAATTAAGTACTTAGGACCCACCATAGATAGACAGCTCAACTACTAACAACACGTAAAAGAGACCAGACAGCGAATAAACCAACTATCCACTGAACTACTCGGCAAGATAAGCAGAATGGACAGACATAACAAGAACATAATAAAACAAATAATAGACAGACTGATGAGACCGGCTGCCCTATACGCCTCTGAAATATGGGGCGCCAACGCAGATCAATTTTCTACATCTGAGGCACATTCAGTTTCCACACCCCCGGTATAAAAGCAGATGTCCCCCCGCAGGTGCTTGAATGCTTTGAATTCTGTTGAGACCAAAGTTGATAAGGTCCGTTTAAATCTTGATAGATTTCAGTGTGTGGAAGCTGATTTGACCCTCAACCCTAAGTCTTCTGGAAAAAGTCTGCTGAGAGACGCCGATTTAAAGTCAAAACCCCCGACTAGCCGTCTTGAGTCCAGAACCAAACCCCGCAACCGAGCCTAGAGGTAAGATAACTTTCCGTATTTTACTTGGGAATCTCAGTTTCAGCCTGTTGTGTACCCTTTATCCCGTGTTGAAAGTAAGTTTCTGGCTGGCGTGAAAACACGTCAGAAGCGGAAAACAGAGTAGAGGACCGTTGCCTACCCCGTACAGTGTTCTCCCCAACCTCCAATCCTGTAGTTTGCAACGGAACCCCAATTACCTTGCCCGTTCAGGGTATCTTTGGTTCTGGCTATCTTTGGTTCTGGCTGGCGAACGATTCCGTAACACCCGTGGCACGTTTGAAGTCGGATCCCCTTTTCTTTCTCCTCGTCCGTTTCACTCCTTGAATCCACTATTTTTGTATTTGATTCCGAGGAAAACCTCTTTATTTCTGTATCTTTTACTCAACCGAAACTATAATTGTGCCTGTTCTATTCCTTACTACGAATCAATGAATAAATGTATGAACTCTTGTTTTGACTTTCACTGGTTATCGCTAACACTCTAGATAACACGGAACCTTGTCTTCGACTCGAAGCTACCAGGGTAGGTTTGCTATTTTTCCCTTTGAAGAATAGCTGGCGCTCGAGAAAAAGGAGTTACAATGTGTACGTATGTATCGCAGTTCATATAGTTTGTATGTAAGTATGACGGTCTAGATTTGTTTATTTCTTATTATTTTATATATTTTCTTAATGCCATAGTAAGGATATGTTGTTCCTGATTGAGTATTCCAAATATTTTTGAAAACTTTGTGACACACTGTGAGGGAAATAAATGAATTGAATTGAAGAAAAGAATTGAATTGAAAAAATGGATAATAAATCTGATTCCGTACTACGTGAAGCAAGATCCGACGTTTCAGGCTCTAATGATAGGAATAAGGATGATCTCATAGATATGTGATGTGATTATGCAAACGGAGAACGATGATTATATCCAATGCGCCGGTCGACCTTTTCACGTGTATACAGCTTGGAGCAAATTGAAATACTAATGAGAAATAAAGGAGAATTGATATTACATTTGGATTCGACAGGTAATGTAATCCGAAGACAGAAGTTTGTGAAAAAACGTAATTTTAATTACGCCGGTGTTATAGTCACCTCCTTCAATAACAGAGTCTGTCCGATTTTAGAGATGGTTAGCTGCGATCATGACACAACTCTTATTGGTGTATGGTTGGCTTAATTCAAATCGTTCGCTCTTCAAAAAAAAAAGAAGATAGGAGTGGCCATTATTCAGAAGGGTGATAACAGATTTCAGATTCGTTCTCATAAATAAATAATATTCTGATTTTTTGGAATAGCTTGACGATGACAGATTACCTCAATGTTACATATTAATAAGCTCGAACACACGACTCTATGATGATATTACTCTAGTGGTCACTAAAGATATTGATGAATATGAGAAAAATTACGAAAACAGGAAATTTTTGAGGCAGGTCTTCCCAGTTTGTAGAAATTTAGGAAGTTTGAGTGCTATCGAAGAGTGGTTTTTCAATATGGGTATGATTTTATTGTCTCGTAAAAACTCCAAGTCAGTAGATGAAGCAAAGACTGAATTAATTCATATGTTGTGATTAAGATTTAAATCAGATCTGAGACATATAAAACAGATAAATCAATCAGTATATCGGATGAATATTCTCATTATGAGAAAAGTAAATTTTATCAGCATTTCAAGCACCTAAGTGTTAAACTCGAAATGGTAATTGAAAAAGAAGATATTCGTCAGGAGAAAAATAACTCATGTACTAAAAAAAATTTCGAACTCGCCCTGGAAAATTACTTCACTTATTTACCATTGTGGACAGGCTTGCTCCTTGGGCAGTTAACGGTGCGAAGATTTTGTAATGCTTCGGTAGAAAATTGGTTTTCTGTGGTTGAAAAACTTCACATGAATCCTAATGATCTACAAAGATGTAACAGATTTATAAGACTTATTGAAAATGAGTGCTCATACTATAAGGAGATGAACTTTGCGATAACGAAGCAGAGCTGTACGTCAAGAACAAAAAAGGGACATCGGTTAACGATGAATCCATGGAATTAGAGCAATGGGGTAAAAAGAGAAAGATGCCCCAGATTAATTTCAACCTAACTTATTTAAATGAATTATCCCAAAAAATCGATCTGAATTCCAACAAATTAATGAAATACACATACAGTACACTTGAAGAAACGTGTAAAAATTTTCTATTGAGTTTGAGGATGACACCCGAGGAACTTCAATAATTTGAACAAAAACAAGAGAACAGAGACCAAGTACACGTTGGTTAGAAGAAAGGAAAAAACGATTAACTTCCTCAAGTTTGCAAATCGACGGCAAAAAGTAGAAGTTATTGAGTGAAGAAAATACTACATTCGGATTCATCCTTAATTGTGCCAATAAAACACATAAATATAAAAAACAGTTTTTCGAAAAATCTGAAATAAAAAATTCCTCTTAACGTTCGTTTAAGGTTAAAGCAGAATCCAGCCCTCACTTAGCATGCTCACTAGAAGGACTCGTGAATAGCGATGGAATACTCGAAATCAAATGTTCCTACAGCATAAGATACCAAAATCCACGAAGAACTGAATATTTAAGTTCTCTAAAACCCATTCTACCGGCGTAAAATACTTAAACTAAAAGGGAAATGCCTTCCAAACTTCGGTTGAATGACTCTTCATTTATTCACATCTACATGTTTCGGTACAAAACATTTTCAGGATGTGAAACTGCAGTTGGTAAAAAAGTGTTGAAAAAGGCAGTAGGTTGCTATGTTTCGGCAGCTCAATAACCTGAACTCATGGACCAATCAAAAATTTACGATTGAATTCGAAAATTAGTGAAGTAAATGAATGAAAGGAAAGGTGCAAAAATTTATTGAAGGAAAACAGATTGAGGGAAGAGGGGGGAAAATTAGGGGATCATTATAGGATCTGTCAAGGTTGAAGAAAGATACTGGTTGTCAGATATTACGAAACCACCAGAAAATATATATGATGACATTTTGGCCGTTATATCAATATAAAATAACGGTGTGGTCGAAAGAAAAAGATACTAGGTGGAAATCGAAATAAATTATATGATAGGTCATTTGGGAACTGCTCCTTGGCCAGAGCTCACTGGCCAACGTAAAAGTATATAAATAATAATGGCTGGTAGTGGACTACCCAAGTTGAATCTAAATAATGGAAATCCAGCTGACCGATGGTCGGTTTGGTTGAACAATTTCCAAATTTATCTCACTGCAACGGAAAAAAAACAAAAAAGATGGCAAAATTCAAATAGCACTATTGCTACATTTCGCTAGACCTGAACTGCAGGAAATCTACGCCACATTTGAGTTCAGTGAAGATCAGAAGAATAAACCCAAAGCTCTAATCGACAAAATTCATGAGCACTTCTCACCAAGTCGGAACCTATTTCATCTACGTCATAAATTCTTCATGTAGAAACAAACTGACGAGATGACCGTCGAACAATTCAATTTCTGCAAAAAGTTCGTAACTCTCACTGATGAACTAATTAAACAAATTCTAATTTATAGTATCAACAACAATGAAATACGACGAAGAATACTACAAGAAGACGACGGGGCAAACTTGAGAAAGATATTTAATTATGTATGATGATAGAAAACTCTAAATCGCAAACAATGAAGATGTAAAATTACGCCTCCTCATCGAATTCTTCTGGAAATCGGTAAAGGGCTCTTACCGAACTACTGTTTCGTCGAAATTTTGCTGGTTTTTCTGAATAAGATCCCTACTGTTGAAAAAATATCCTTAATATTTTGCAGGTATTGAAGAGCATAGAAAATATGCAAAAATATAATTGGTGTTCCATTAAAAAAATTACTCATTTGTTGAATAATTTTGTTTGGGAACACCCTGTATATCAGAAAATAATATCCTGAGATGCAGAATTGAAAGTACAAGGGAAATGCTTCTTAACTAAATTCCTAAAACGTCTGGTTTAGCAGCTATGAAAGTCTAACGCACTATTGCAGGACCCTGTAAATGAAGCAAAAACTTCCGTCTATCATTCAGTATCAGAAAACAGATATCTAGTTATAATTTTTTTAAATCTGGTGAATGAAACGAGTGCTTACCAGAGAAGATTTTCAGATTTTCGGCCTCATTCGACATATTCTGAAGTTGACGTTGTAATATCGAAGAAAAATTTTAGAATATCAAAATCGAATTTCGAATTATCTTTTATATATTTTCACACATTGAATTTTTATGGGTTCAGTTGTATTCCATTAATTCTAGTTTGAAACTCTTTTTTATTTAAATAAACCGTATCACCAGTGGCGGCTGGTCTGTGAGGGCTATAGGGCTACAGCCCCCCATACAAGAAATCACAAGAAATCAATCCTATTATGCTATTTACCTTCCCATACGATTTTCAATGAAAATATTACTTTCCACGGTTATTTATATAATTTATTAATGTGAAACTCTCATGCGACCCCTGCAGTTTTGTTTATTTCAATCATAATCTAGCAGTTCGTCCCTGCATGGGCGATGAATCGTGTAGCCCCGAATTCTTGCATTCGGACAGTCATTCGGCTCCAGCCGCAACTCTTCGTGTCGGTCGTTTTAAGGAGTAAAAGGGCTACGATAAAAGTCGCCCCTATCCGCTTCATTCTAGCCGCTGCCGGCTAGCGTATAGACATCTTAGCGTGCGTTCGTATTTGTTTACGTTTTCAAATCACGGCGGACAATAGTGTTCAAAATATTTTAAAAACTGATTTCGCGAGGCTTTCGCTGGCGGAAAAAAGCCGTATTCAACTGCTGGGTAGACCGACTCCCGATTTAAATTTAACCCAGGCAGATAAAACTCCAAAAACTTCTCAAGACAAGTGTATAACAGTTGATAACGTATGGGCAAGGGCAGGATTTAGAGATTTGAAGCACCTTAATGAAAAAATTAAGAAGCATGAGCTATCTGCCAAGCATGTAAATTGTTCGACAGAATTAGCTTTTCTGGTTACGACTGATATCGCTGCTCAATTAGAATACCGGAATAATATTATTAAGCACAACGAGCAAGTAGATAAGAACAGGTATGTTTCAAAAAGAATTATAAATTGCATAAAATTTTGCGGAAAACTGGTTTTAAAATTTCATATTTTTATTATTATTCTAAAAGTAGCCCCCTAGTGAACTAGATCACGAGCCGCCACTGCGTATCACTCATATCGGTCAGGTTATCTACTGTTTGAATGAATTGGTGAAAGCAACTATATGAAAATATCAATGCGTGAAAAAAACTGAGTCTTTTAAAAATTCCGTATACAGGGTGATTCGTAACTATATGGGTACCTACTAGGTTTTCAAGGCACATTTGGTCCTATAAATAGTAATGAATCCGTCTGTATATAATCATTGAATGCTAAAACTAAAAATGTTTGGTCCAAAATAATCAGAATAACGAAGTGCACCTAGGAAATTTTCAACAAGTAGCGAATTGTCCCACCCATTCATGCCATAACCCATACTGTAATATTATGCCAATTTATTGAGGGTCGACAAAGGGTTTTGCTGCAAAACAGGCATCAGCTGCATCACTTTACGATCTATTCAGTTTTTCAGAGTGAAAGCAGAAATGAATGAATAATTGTGGAATACATACAGGGTGGGCTTTTCTAAACGAAGCAGACGAGATAACGAGTGGAATAAATTTATTTTGAAAAAAAGCTCGGACACGTCGAGGGGGACAACTTTTAAAGTGAAATTCACAATTATATTGCTTCAACCCTTAGTGTTAGAACACCAACCCCTAAATTTTGAGAAGAAAAGATCTCATTTGAAAGGCCTTTTTATCCTGAATTAAGCGTATTAATTTTTTTCTCATTCAGTGCATTCGTTTTCGAGATATTCCATTTTGAATTTCGTACAGTACCAATCATTCCGCTAACCATGCTATGTGAAATCATCAATTATTTGACTGATTCATTTTGTGGTTACGATGGTAACCGTTAACTGTCAACATCAAACAACGAAATAATTATTATTGGTACTTACTTTCTTCAACAATTAAGGTGGTTGTCTCGTCTGTTTCGTTTCAAAAAGCCCAGCTGTATATCAAAGACCACCGGCTTGTCCTTTACATACCCTGAAAGTTTAAACCAATAAGAGTGCGTTCGTCTTGGGAAGTTTATTGCAATGAAATGAAGAATTTCTGCTCTCCTCGTTCTGATAAAATCTTCCATACAAACAATTTTTTTTCGTGCTTACGAAGTCTTGTATGGGAAAAAATTGATGATATGAATAAGAAACTCGGCGAATTATTTTGTCTAACCTGTAATAGGATATCCGGTCTCCCCTATTGAATGTCTCACTATTTCAAATCAAAACTGAAAGTGGAATATTTTCGACCGAATGAGCCTCGAACTCTAACGATTCTTAACAATACGGATTATTTCATTTTGGGGTAAATATAATTTATATCTTACTCATTTTCCATTATCAGGAATGATGAGATAGGAAGGCCAAGGGTGTGAGAATACCAATATCGTATCATTTATATAAATTGAAAATACAATTGTTCCCATAATTTGAAATTTGAACGTAATTTTTGATATCGAGAATAACAATACCTAATGGATAGCAACCCTGAATTATTTGTCTCCGCGCCTTATTTATGTTTTTGCCAGAAAGATGTTCGTCTTTTTGTATAATTTTATATGTTTTATACTTTATATGTTTTGTATATTTTTATATGTTTTATATTTATGTCACCCTTTATATTTGCTGGTTGGAACGAATTGAATAAGCTGAGACCAGATCGAAAATATGTGTCAACGTAACATCATACCAAAACACAATATTTCATTGCGATTCACATTCACTGTTTTTAATTTGTGACTGTCATACGTCGGGACCATTTATTTATTTTTGACTTCGCCCAAATATTATAATTATATTTTAAATATTTTAATTTTAATAATTATTATATAATTATTATGTTTTATTAATTGTATGATGAGGTATACTATTCAATGTTATATTTTTTTGTATGGTTAATAAATGCCTCTTTTTAGCCTTGAGAAAGGAACAATAGGTTCCGAAACGTTGGCAAAATCAGAATTGATTTATTTACTGAGTCCAAATTCCTGCGATAGATCGTTCAATTCTTTTGAACGTAATATTCGTATTGTCAGATGTGAAATGTTTCAATAAATTCTACTACAGTCGATTGATGGTTTTAAATTTCAATCAACCATTTCCGATCCCGATTCTGCACCCGAAATGATTCCAAAGTTTTCAAATTCGAAAGCATCCTTTCGTATTTGCGTGAACCACAATTTTTGGAAAAACAAATTCGAGTATTGGACGCAGTAGCAAAACAAGGACGATGTGCGTGACTGGCATCCCAATATAACGATGTCGCGAAAGTCGATATATACGTAATATTATACGAAACCAGCTTATCTTCGTGTTGTTATTTTTTATGAGCCTTCCTTCATGATCTTCACATTTTGAGATAACCCTTCACATATGAAATACACACAAAATACACCTTTACGACCATACCACGCTGACAATGCCAGTTCTCGTCAGAACACTGAAGCCGAGTCTAGTTCCAGACGACGAGCTGTGAACACGTACTGTTCGCCCGGCGCAACGAGTGTAACCAAGATAGTGACTTTTAAACTACAAAGACAGTGACTTTTTAAACATAGTGAAAGTGAAGATTTCCACAGCAGGAAAAAGTTTGCAAAATGGAGTCCCAAGAGGGCTCCGTATTCAGTGACGAAGAAAGTAGAATTAGTCGAAGCGCCAAGAGGTACAGAAGAAGTGACTCAGAAGATCCTACATTGACGCACCCAACCCCCAAAAGATTAATTCAAAAAAAGACAATCAGAAACAGGTTTGAAAAATTAAACCAAGACGAAGAAGCGATCACCAATACACAAAATGTTATTCAATCAAACAAACCCAAAAAACCACGAGTCATTTTAGATTCTAGGAGTTTTTACTAAACACAACAAGATCACAGAAAATCTAAAAAAGAAAAGGACTGGACCGTTCTAAATTAAATATGGATATTCTACCTCAACAATCTACTGTGAAAAATAGAAGCCCACAAAACAATTATACACTACTTCCAACAAATTGGACAACAATTCCATACCTACACCCCCAAAACAGAAAAAAATCATGCATTCACACTACGAGGATTAGCAACGCACCCGGAACTTGAAGAGATATCAGAAGAGCTGAGGAATACTCACAAAATACCGGTTAAAAACATACATAAAATGAAAGGGACCAAATCGCCGGTATTTCAAGTGATTTCTGACAATACGGTTTATTTGAAAAATTTTATTACCAAAGTAAAAGTTATTAATTTAACTGCAATCAGATGGGACCGATATAACTCAAGGCGAGAAATAATACAGTGTTACAAGTGCCGATTAAAGAATGAAATAAACGATTTGCTCCTGCGTAAATTCTTGCACTAATTTGTCAGGAGCAAATCAACTAGAAAAAATTGTTGCCTGACAATTAACTGAAAATAAAAAACTTTGAAATTATAATTTTATATTGTAACGTTTCGGAGTCTATATCAGAGTCCTTCGTCAGACGAAAATCAATTCTTGAAAATCTTCTGAATTGTATCTTTTGTTTGACATTAATTGTCAATACATAGAAACAGACACTGCAAAATACCATTAGTAAGGAACAAAAAATCGTCAACATTATTATGAGTTTCTCAAAAATTTCATTGGTTCATCAGATTCTATGTTTGTTGTGTTTAAGAGTTTATATTTATGTTGAGAAGAAAGTTCTTATTTTATATGGCAAGAGATGACCCTACACCTTCTCGTGGTTCTTGCTGAACAATAAATTGAATAACGTATTTCAGAAATATCTTCCGATTTCAATTTTATTATTAGTATATTATTAGTACCGAAGTAACTCAGATATTCGATTTATTGACCAAGTATGGTGTGATGTTGTTTATTAATGTTCGTTCTTTCAACAAATTATCAATTCAATTACTTCGCTATCGTTTAAAATTCGAAATAATACTGTAACCAGTCCGGCCCTTGCGGTCGGACCTTTCGAGAACCAGAGCGGTCGAGAGCTTCCAGAATAACCGCGAATCTACCTGTATGTTTCCGGCGCCTATATAAGCCCAGCGGAGGAGCAGGTAGGCAAGTACAAGTACAGTTACAGTGCAAGCGACTAGTGGAAATAAACAAGAGTGGAAATAAATAGTATGAAATATTTAATTTGTGAGTTATAAGTTTATTAAGTGTAAATAAATAATTTTAATCAGTCGGACGTTTTAATCAAGCAAAGAAAACGTTACAATACGGTATGCCGCTCTATCGCATCGAACCATGCATCCCTACGGTTTGCGTTCGGTTGCGGCGTTGCCTGCTTGTGTTCCATCTCTATAGACATAGGCGGCTGTGTTGAAACTGTGTACCATAGACCTCCACTGTGACCTGTCTAACGCTAGTTGTTCCCAGTTATGATTGGCATTTACGGATTTTAGGGATTGATGTAGTAACAATCAAATAAGAATTACAGAAGCGAACAATCTGTCTATGCACATTTGTGTGAATATTTCGGAAAAAAAATTCTGTGAAAAATAGACTCTATTTTTATAAGCTGTGGCATAGCATAAGGTGACCGTCCGTCATTGTGACGGACAGTCCGTCAATCGTTCAAGAAGTCCGTCACTAGAAAACTTCCGTCAAAATGTCCGTCAGAATCTTGAATTCAATTCAGTATTTTTCTCAAGAATATTCGAGATGAATAATAAAAAAAGAAAGTGCAAAGATCTTACAAAAGAATTTCCATTCCTTAAAAAAAAACAAAACTTGATTCTGAAGTCCAATGCTGGAAGTGTTTGGGTCAATTAAGCACTGCATTTGGAGAAAGATGAGAATTGTATGTACGGAATTAAAGTTACAAACACACAAAAATGGTTAATGCAGCAGCGTTTTTCTCCCTGATCCAAATATTTCAGACATTCAAATTTTGAGGATGAAGAAGCTTCTCTAGATACGCCTGAAGGCCTAATCTCATTTCACAGTGTAATGCACAACCATTGTTTTAATATTATTATATTCTCGTTTTTGTGTTGTTATAAACTTTCATTATTTCTCTGTTTATAATAAATTATTATTCTTTACACCATACGCATATACACCATAGCATATACAGGGAGAGTCTCTGACTCGTACAAATATTTTACATTAAATTCTTGAGGTCAAAAGAAAAACTTTTTTTCCTCACCACTTTTTCCGAATCGGCTCGGTTCAAAAGATACAGGTTGTTGAAAAACATAAAAAATTGTATTTTTATAGTTCTCCCAAACGGTTTTATCGAAAGAAATGAATTTCGAAATATAGTTTCCGAGAGATTTGACGTTCAAAAATAAAAAATATGTATGAAATTCGAAAAATTTGGTACTTTCACCGAATGCAACACTTTCTGAAAGATCTACAGATGATAGAATTAGCTAGTTGTTCTGAATTTTGGATGGCACTGCTCATTTTGAAACCTAAAATGGCTATATCTTTTTATCAGGGCTGAATCGGAAAAAAAAGGTACAAGAAAAAGTGTTTCTTTTTACCACAAGAAAGTACTGTTAAAATATTTTAACGATTCAAAGACTATTATACAAATTCACCAGGACCGTCCGTCATTGAACTGGGGATAATCTGGTCACCTTAGCATAGCAATTCAATATCTTCTGATGTATTTCACTTCGGACAGAGGAGATATTGGCAATAATAGATCGGGGAATTTTATTTCAACGTGTTCAACGGGTAATAGTATCTATTAATTGCGAGGAGACTGTGAGAATATATTACTTATTCTGCAAATGGAACTGAATTAAATCCTTGCTTGGAAAATACTGAAAATACATACGCAATTGCATCAACTCCAATTACATCTATCAATTCTGTTAATGAAACAGGCGATTCTATTATTGCAGGCATTCAATAATAATAGTATTTCACCTAAAAAGCATGAAATATCTCCCAAATTTTTTGATTCCCCAAAAGAAACTTCTATTTTACCTCTGGATGTTTTGAACTCAATTCCAGGTCAAATCAAAACAAATGTCATTATTCCACCGCCACCGAATTCCATAAATGATCGGAACCGATAATTTAAGGATTTGAAACATGTTCCGTATTAGAAGGAGAATTCACAATACATGAGAAATTGTGGGCACAAATTTATAAACATGAAAAACTAGATACTTCATCACATCAATATGTTTGGAAAAAATACATCAATGAATATGTTAATAATACCTGTACACTAATAATTCGTTATAAGAAAGCATATTTTGAGGACTTCTTTGTATATGCTGATTATACATAACAATGTAAAATATTTAAAATAATAATTTCTACTTTGTCTGAGTTGGTTAAAATATATACTACAGCTACTAATTACCCTCATGAAGAATATGTGACGGGGCATGTTAAAGGTATGGAACGAGAGAAGGTCAAACTGCTATGTACTTAGACGCAAGCCCTTAAATTATAAAAAATGAACACTATTGAAGAATAACGATTCTCCCATAAGGAAGACTTAAAATCTGAATACTATCGTGTCAGACTTTACGATAAGAAAAATTAGATCCGAAAAACTGGCCCAATTCGATAGAGACAAGAATGACCTATTAGATTTGATCAAATTTCAGGCAGATAACAAAATTATTTCAGAGAATTATCATTTCAAGTGAAACTTTTTTGTGCTGAGCAAGTCCAAATACTATATGATTTTTATCAAATTGATACTGATAAGTCATTCGTTCATTTTGATCTTTGATGCCACTGGGTCAATAATTCGACATCCCTAAACAGCGAAAAAAATTTTTTTTTTTTTAGAAAGACAAGAAAAATATTTCCTGCCTTCTCATTAATTTCAGCAGAACACAATTCAAATGCTAGATAGTATTGCGAAGAATAGAAAAAGTGGCCAGCATTTTCGGGATTTGAAACGGACTATTGTTTTGTGACAATTCATGCTGCAATTAAAGCATTCAATAGAATGACTCTTTTAGAATACTTAGAAACATGCTATAATATAACTGAAAATTGTCATAATGAAAAGAATTTAATATCCATTCATTTGTGCTGCGCCCATTACATGCAACTGGTGTGCAAAGATATTGAAACAGCAAAAATTACCAAATAAAAATCCCTCTTCAAAGAACTGCTAGCTGTATCCATCAACATTATAAATTTAGTAGAGCTTGACGAATAGTTCCAGAATATCGCCATTCTGCTCATCAGCAGAACATTGACTGAAATTTCAAAAAAAAAAGCTTAGACAATCTGTGCGGAGCTTGACGGAAAACTAAACAAACCGGTGCAGTCCTTTCTATAGAAGGTATGAAATTATCCTTAATTAAATAAAGAAAAAAAAGGAGTCTCTTCGAGAATAGTGAGGAAGAAAACATATTCAAATGAGGAATTTATTGACACCATTTTAAGAAAGTATATACCGTTCGCTCCTTTATGGACAGGTATCTTATTTAAAAAGTGATGTGATGGGATTGAGTAATTCTGTAATAGAAAACTATTTTGGCTATCTCAAATGTAACGTACTTGAAGGAAACCGAAATTCAGAATGTTCCAGATTTATAAGGACCTACCAGAATGATATAAAAGCAGCGTGTAAAGAAGTTAAAATGGGGATATTAAAATCTAACTAGACTGCAAGGAGGAAAAAATTCTGAAAAACGACAAGGATGTGGACGAAATGAGCTAACAAGGAACCTGGTTTGAAAAACCAAAAAACAGAACTAAATCGCATCTCAGCGGAAATTATATTAAATTAATTAATTCCAAGAAATCATTACCAAAGAGGAAGTTACTCTTTGCTATTACTCAGAGGGATTCCAAGCTTTGGAGGGAAGAAAGGCCGAAAAGAATAACTGCATCTCATTTCTTCACAATATGCAGATGTAAACAGACAACGACAGGCAATGTTTTCAAAATGATCACTAATCCACTTCATATAAATACCCCAGCTGTAATTCAAGGAATAGCTAATGAAGAAATTGCAAGGGCAAGATACTGAGCAATGTGCAATGTTAAATGTCAGAAAAGTGGATTAGTGATTGATGAAACTGATCCTTTTTTAGCCTGTTCCCCCGATGGTTTAATAGATGACATTGGTATGATCGAAATTAAATACCCCTATACAATGAGAAATGAAGATCCTAATATGGCACACCTGGAATTTCTCATTTCTCAACGATCCAACGAATTTCGACAAAATTCTAAATACTTTCATCAAATTCAAGGTTTGTTCAATGTATCGAAAAGGCAATGGTGTGATCTCGTGATTTCCACATTCAATGGTGTGAATCCATCATTTTGGCAGAAAATTATGCTACAAAAACCTATTAATAATTTCGAATCTTCCTAACGGAGTAGTAAAGGATATAAATTTTTATAAAAATAAACCCGATCGTTAGGATGTTGGGGATAAAAAAGAAAAACATTGGAACGTAATTACGTAGTCGCACGTTATGATAATATTTGCTGCCCTGTGCCAGAAATTGAAAAAAGCCATTACCTATCCTCGAGATAATTGCTTATGCCTTATTAATAAGACCGATATCAAAAATTCTCGGTGCAGTTGGCACGTTCCATATTTTCTACTGCCACTGTTCATGAACAAAATTTCGTTATGGAAAAAGAAACATCGCATTGCAATAAATGAGAACAACGGTCATTTCATTTTGGTAATACTTGACGTTGAAGAAAAAGCCTTTCTTTGTCTGGATCCTTTACAACGCTCAGACATTTGAATGTAACGGGCGTTCAAAAAAATTGGTCGTCAAGTAGGCTATGGAATTTTGAACGTCGATATTTCGTGTCTAAACGTAATTCTCAGCTTGTGCTATACTATTTTCCAGGTGAACGGTCAATTTAGCATTTTTGATTGTTGTTGAATTAAGGTTATCAGCTTGAAAAAATATATTTTCATCATAAATATATTCCCAATCATTGTAGAATTCTAGAACCATTTCATAATTTACAGAAAAAAAATGTAGAATTCAAGTGGACTGATGAATGCGAAAAATCGTTCAATGAAATGAAAGAAATATTTGTCTAGTTCTCCTATTTTGGCAATTTTTGCTCCAAACTCCCCCATAATTTTTCAAACAGATTCTAGTATCGAAAGGATTGGTGCTATATTGTAGCAACCTCAAAGAGATAAAATAATTAAGCCTGTTGCAGTGGTTCATATTTGTGGGAACCTTTTTACAATATCTTCCTTTGTCTTGAGGATATAACCAAATTTTGATATTTTGTCGATTTAAAAAATGTGTCATAACTTCTTTATTTCCGAAAATATCTTCAAAAGATCAAAACTTTCTAGAGACACTTTTTCACTGGGAATACGGATCCATATTTAATTTTTTTTATCTCTTTTACTAAGGCTGAAAAAAAACTTCATTATTTTAAATACGGAAGGTATCTTTTTTTGATATAAGGTTATGCAAAAAAAAATAGCTTTTCGAAAATATACAGGGTGTACCAAGTGCGAGGGCCTATTAGACGTTTCTGGAGAACTGGATCTTCTATGACCATATATTATTGATATAAAACAGATTTTATTAATTTTAATAGAAATTGATTCCTCGCTAATCTCTTGGTGAAACATCTTTCTAACATAAATAAAACAATAAAAAACACTCGACTATACGTTTCACAATTTATTAAAATTATTTTCGTTGACATGCATGTTTCGGGTTTCATCCCATTCTCAAAACTGAACATGAAATACATAGGAACACGAAATACACATTATTCACATTATTACTATCAGATAACAGATGTTAAAACCGGAGACAGGCGAAAATCAAGTTGGTCATTTACGATTGGGAGGTTTTGTTTTAGGGCTGAAGATATTTCTAAACATTCCAAAAGGTCCATACGTTTACCTTTAGTGCCCTTGTGTAAAATTTTTGTTTTATCCAAGTCTATAAAGTGGTTGGAAGTAATACAATGGTTGGAGAAGCCAGTCGTTGATTTATTTTGGAGAATTGATCTCTTGTGTTCATCAATTCTAATTCCCAGAGAACGACCGGTTTGACCTATATAACATGCGGGGCATTCGTCACAGAACAACTTATATACACCACTTAACTGTGAAAATCTCAGACGATCCTTACCACTACAAAACATTGATCTTAGATTTTTCTTATTAGTACACATCACATCAATTTCATTCTGTTTGATTCTTTTACAAAGTTTATTACTGAGGGATGGAATATAGTTGATGTACATATATTTCTTGATTTCACTATCACATTGAGGTGGATAGACTAAAGTTAATAATTTGTTGTGTTGTTTTTTATAGAGTATTTTGTCTATTATGTCAACTGAATAGCCGTTGTTTTTTGCTAATAATTTCAGGACTTGAACCTCTTTTTCAAAGTTGGCTTTAGACAGTGGAATAGAAATTAACCTGTGTACCAATGTATGAAATGCAGACATCTTGATCTTGTAAGGATGTGCACTACTGCTATGGATAAGAATATCAGAGAAGGTGGGCTTTCTATATATATCGAATTTAAGATGTTCATTTATTCTTTTAACCTGAATATCTAAAAAGTTCAAACATCCATTCTCGTCCTCCATTTCCAAAGTGAACTGGACAGTACTATAAAAGGAGTTTAATAAATCCAAAAATGATTTTAGTTCTGAGATCGATCCAGTCCAAACACAGAAAATATCATCCACATATCGCCTCCAGTAAAACACAAACATGGTAAATCTAATATTCACAGGGGAGAATATTTTCTTTTCTAGAGCTGTCATGAATATTTCACTGAATAAGGGAGATGAGGGGGAACCCATTGGTAGGCCATCTAATTGCTGATAGACGTTATCATTGAATTGAAAATAGCTTTGCCCTAGACATAACTTAAGGAGTCTCATTGCTTCTGCCTTAATATCAACAGTGAGTGAGGGGTTTTCATCGAGTTGTTGGTTAACTAAGTTCTCGACCTCTGTAGTTGGTATGGAGGGAAACAAATTCACTACATCAAATGAAACTAATTTTGCGTTTGTGGGAAGTGAGATATTTGGGACATAACCAGTACCGGACTCAATTCAAAAAACTGGAATATCTTTTGGAAAATGTTCGAGTGTGTGAGACTATTTCGACATCAATTGTGAGTGAAGTAAACATAAACTTTTATGATAAAGTGAAGAATTTCACAAATGTACAATTTGAAACGCGTGAATTGGACTTGTTAAGAAAAGGTTTGAAGTATTGCCCGAATAATTTTGATTTAAATGACCTCAAACAACTAGCTGTGAATGTTGAATTAGCTTTGAATGAAATTCAATCTTCAAACAAACAAAATTTAGAGAAATCAATATGTGCAGAAATTATCTCTGATTCGACATTTACGAATGATAACATTGAAGTGAAAACCTTGAAACAAATAAGGAAAAAGGCCTCGGATAATGACTTGATCATAACAAAAGCTGACAAAGGTAATACGGTAACCATCCTATACAAAAATGATTATTTAAGTAAAACTGAATCTTTATTGAGCCCTAACAATTTCAAAATATTAAATTCTGACCCCACACCAAAATTCCAAGTTGCAGTCAAAAAGGCCATTAAGAACTGCCCCAATTTGTTATCTCAAGTAGATACCCCTTTGACCGTGATGAACCCAACAGTACCTTTATTATATGCGCTCCCAAAAATTCACAAAGAAAACTGCCCCATGAGACCCATTGTCTCCTACACCAATGCACCCACTTCAAAATTGTGCAAATATATGAATTCAATATTACCTGATTTGATTCAACATAATCCCATATATTCCGTCAAGAATAACATCCAACTGACCAATGAATTAAAGACACTTAAAATTCCCACAAACGCAAAATTAGTTTCATTTGATGTAGTGAATTTGTTTCCCTCCATACCAACTACAGAGGTCGAGAACTTAGTTAACCAACAACTCGATGAAAACCCCTCACTCACTGTTGATATTAAGGCAGAAGCAATGAGACTCCTTAAGTTATGTCTAGGGCAAAGCTATTTTCAATTCAATGATAACGTCTATCAGCAATTAGATGGCCTACCAATGGGTTCCCCCTCATCTCCCTTATTCAGTGAAATATTCATGACAGCTCTAGAAAAGAAAATATTCTCCCCTGTGAATATTAGATTTACCATGTTTGTGTTTTACTGGAGGCGATATGTGGATGATATTTTCTGTGTTTGGACTGGATCGATCTCAGAACTAAAATCATTTTTGGATTTATTAAACTCCTTTTATAGTACTGTCCAGTTCACTTTGGAAATGGAGGACGAGAATGGATGTTTGAACTTTTTAGATATTCAGGTTAAAAGAATAAATGAACATCTTAAATTCGATATATATAGAAAGCCCACCTTCTCTGATATTCTTATCCATAGCAGTAGTGCACATCCTTACAAGATCAAGATGTCTGCATTTCATACATTGGTACACAGGTTAATTTCTATTCCACTGTCTAAAGCCAACTTTGAAAAAGAGGTTCAAGTCCTGAAATTATTAGCAAAAAACAACGGCTATTCAGTTGACATAATAGACAAAATACTCTATAAAAAACAACACAACAAATTATTAACTTTAGTCTATCCACCTCAATGTGATAGTGAAATCAAGAAATATATGTACATCAACTATATTCCATCCCTCAGTAATAAACTTTGTAAAAGAATCAAACAGAATGAAATTGATGTGATGTGTACTAATAAGAAAAATCTAAGATCAATGTTTTGTAGTGGTAAGGATCGTCTGAGATTTTCACAGTTAAGTGGTGTATATAAGTTGTTCTGTGACGAATGCCCCGCATGTTATATAGGTCAAACCGGTCGTTCTCTGGGAATTAGAATTGATGAACACAAGAGATCAATTCTCCAAAATAAATCAACGACTGGCTTCTCCAACCATTGTATTACTTCCAACCACTTTATAGACTTGGATAAAACAAAAATTTTACACAAGGGCACTAAAGGTAAACGTATGGACCTTTTGGAATGTTTAGAAATATCTTCAGCCCTAAAACAAAACCTCCCAATCGTAAATGACCAACTTGATTTTCGCCTGTCTCCGGTTTTAACATCTGTTATCTGATAGTAATAATGTGAATAATGTGTATTTCGTGTTCCTATGTATTTCATGTTCAGTTTTGAGAATGGGATGAAACCCGAAACATGCATGTCAACGAAAATAATTTTAATAAATTGTGAAACGTATAGTCGAGTGTTTTTTATTGTTTTATTTATGTTATTAATTTTATTCTACGTACGACATAAATTCAGAAAATGCCATATAACTCAGGAATTATTCATTTTTAGAGCATTGACATATCGAGACACTGTCATTATTTTTCTTCGCAGAATTCAACGCAATCATAAAAAATTTGGGTTTTAATTTGAAAAACAAAAGTTATGGGCAAATCTTGATTCCCGTTTTTGGCACAGCATTTGGTAAACTCTGTGGAAAGTTTTTCGAAATTCAGAAAATGTACAATATTCCCACATTCTTCGACTTCAAAAATGTAAGAACGGTGTGTGCTTAAGATATTTTTAGAATATCTTTCTTTTTTTTTTCTTTTTTTTTCTCTATATTATGAAAACAATTTGGCCGAATGCAACGATTTGAGCAGAAATATATTCAAAATTGAATGCTGTATCATATCAGAAAAGAAAAAATAGAGAAAAATAATTTATTTCCATTCCCTGTATAACTGAAAGTGCTAAGCCTTCATTAATATTTAGGGTCAGTAGATTATGTCGAACAATATCATAATCCAAATTTTCAGATTTCAAATAGGTCCAATTCTTCAGAAACGTCTAATAGGCCCTCGAACTTGATACAGCCTGTATATGTTCATATATTATTTCTATACTCAAAGTAAAATCACCATTTTAGGGAAATTCCCATTTTCGACAGAATTCTATGAAACCATTGAACAAAAAAATTTCCACTCACAATAAATTTCCATCTCTATGATACGAATTAAAACTAGAATTTCATTTGTTAGCAGGAACATTTATAAATTCAATGTACCCGGTTTGACGACGGAGAGAGTGTGTCGCTGTCCACCTGCATTGTTTATCGTGCAGCGTATGTTTGACAATGAAGGAATTTTAAAAACATCATCTTTGTCTAGAGCTTGATAAAGCAACAATAAAGTTGCGAAACGTTGCTCTTTGAGAAAATAAGATGTTTTCTTTTCCTGAGGATTCCTAAACCTACGATTTCAATACCTTGACTTATTATTATTGAGGAATACGATTTTACTACTTCATCTATAAATTCAATAAAATCATGTGATTCATGTTACACTCAATTTGAATACATATCAAGCAGAATTTCTATAATCAATGTTAATATAAATATAACTCATAAAAAGTTCTCAAATTGAGTACCATCATTCTGCTAACAAATTCGAAATCTTTTTCTAGCAGAATTCAACAGCATAACGCAGAAACGTCTCTGATGGCGTTTCTGACTCTGCTCTTAATCAGCCCTATTTATAACTGAGGTCTTGAAGTTCTGTTTTAATATATCCCCATTAAAAAATGAAACGATTGGTGATCTAGCTCTCTAGGCAATAGGACCAAGCGTTCCCATTCATTGGTTGCCTATATCTATGGAAATGCTTTTTTTCGGAAATAATCTAGGGCAGAAAATTAATGAAAATTCATCGCATTGTATGACCTTACAATTACAATGGATTGAAGTATTCTATGTCCACTTTATTCATAGAATAATGTATGTGAGACTAAGAGATCAGTTGGTGATTATTTCACTTTTATGCTGATTTTGCCTCGAAGATATCGACATATCGATATGCGATCACAAGAAGAACGTATTAGTATTCGAAGTAACTAAGTTGTTGTTTTTCCACCCTCCATACTGGAGATAAAAAAATCGAATATAGTATCGTATTCCCAGAGAAAAAGTGCCTATAGAAAGTTTTTATCGTTTGAAGATATTTTCGAAAATAACGTCATCTAGTCTAGAAGTACCAGAAACAGTCGAAATCAAGCGATTTCGGATACCCTGTACGATAAAACAATTATTTTTCTAACTGGTGTTTTGAAATGAAAAATAAATGATGCCTGTTGTGGGGGAAAATAATATACTATACAAAAATTTGATATACCCTAGTTTGGAGATATCCGCTTTCGATGATATCCCTCACACTACTGAAATTTTTTGCATAGAGATATAATACTCCACATTCCCCAATTTTTTATTCACCATAGAGATGAACAAAATAAAATGTCCAATTTTTCAAAATTTAATTTTATCAATTTGACACGTTTCGATGCTACTCACAATCGCGTTGTTCGGGAGTATACTGCTAGTCACAGTCGATATACATCAAGTCTATTCATTTAAATTCAGTGAAATCATGAACATCTGGTTTCCCCGTCTAAGCTTCCGTGCAAGCCAGAAATTCGAGCGTTGAGAGCGTATATCGGAACAAGAGTAAAAACTACACTTTCTGGTATCTTCTTGTCATGTAGCCGAGGGCGAAATTAAAAATACAGATATAAGTTGCTAATCAGTAGGGATGTTCACTTTGGGGATGGAAAAAGACTTGATTCTTACTAGAATTTTCCGTTCTACAACTTTTGTTCGAAACTTTTTTTGGTAAACCTCCTCATTTTCGAAAATTTCGAGAAAAACGTGACTTTCCAAACATTTTCACGAATTTTTCATAGTTCCTGATAATTCTGACACCTGCATTTTTGACCATGTATTTCTTTCACCGTTACAATCATTATATCAATAATGCAGCTTATTCCGAGAAAAGTAATTTCAGAGCTCTGTTTACTGGACTAAAAGGAGGACACACTACCAGAATGTGGGGTGTTGCCGGAAAGTTACGAATATAACAATAGTTTTCACTTTCGTCGAAAAGATGGCAGCACTTAAGGATAGTCTTTTTTCAATTTTACCAGGATACGAATTGTAGCCAATGGCGAGACTTTTCGAAAAATTTTTCATGTAGAAATTCATAGAAGAGATGATTGACCTCGGAGAGTTGATAACATGAATGAATATTTGTTCTTCAATGAAAAAATTTCTTTATTTTTTTTCCGTTTGACGAATATAAAATTTCTGACTTTCCGAGGTGACGAACTGATTGAATTGAATTTTAATGAAAACCCCATATAAAATAGTGGTTTCCGACGTAAGATAATTATTTTCTCATTTCGAACTGACCATTAAAACGGTGTAGACTCAATTGTAATTGAGGATACTATTCTGAGTTTCCTGTTTGCATTCCAAACTCTGAATAAATAAAAAAAAATAAAAATCAATCAATTAACATCAAATGCTTTGCATATTTTCAACTCTAGCACAGTTCCAAGAAATCCGAGATCATTTTTCAAAGTCCGTTCTTGAATATCATGAAATATTTAATTTTTTGGTAACTTCTCTGATGTCTCGTACTAATGATTTTTACTTCATGAGAAAATAAATGTTCGCTGAATCGAAGAGGTCGAGTTTCGTCATAAACAAAAAGCATGCAGGTACACCATCTTTCTCTTTATTCAAAAGTATGTAATCAATAGATCCTAATATGATATTATAGATATCACGAATATTGATCTCACTTATAGAATTCACTTTATATATGAAATAAGTATTACCCATATTTTTACTCTTTTCAACATGTGAATCTTATCCTTGAATTCAGGGAAGAGCTTCAGCAAAATGGGTAAATCTGAGGAAATATTTAACTCGTCACATTCGTCAACAAAAATTTCGAGTTCTGAATCATCTCCTCGGCTTTTAAAAAATCTCTCTCATTTTTAGTTGATACCGAATAGAAACAGATTTAGGTGTGTTAACACGGCAGGTGCTTAATTTTCGATTGACTATCCTTTGCCTCATATCTCATAGAAGTCATAGATAATAAATACATAGCATATAGTATAAGGATATTGATGAAGAAGGTGAAGTTTTGGAGTGAGAAATTCAGAAATAATGATATGAATTTTTGATTATGTTTTTCAACTAATATTTTGAATTCTTTTATATTATTCGGTGTTATTTCAGAAGCATCCACAATGAAAAGTATTTTTCGAAGTAAAATGTAAAGTTCCCATTAGTTATCGTTGAGAGGAATCATGTCACCGATAAGAAAACCTGCAGCCCTGATGAGGAAACACTGACATTCGTATATGCTGTGTTTTCAAATGCCGCATATTAATAATCGGTGGTTTATTAGATACATCAGGATCGAAATTAAAATGCTTAAGTCTCGTGTGTAAACATTCAAGTGTAAAGAAGCCAAAGAACCAATCAGCATGCCTAGCATAACAGACTGAGCTATATCGAGATGCAGTGTTCACTTTTTCTCGTTTCCAAGATATTGAGATCACAACACGAGTATGAGACTGAATTTGAATTGAAAGTTAGTGGTAATTACATCAGAAATTTACCGAAGGGAGTGGAAATCCTTAGTTTCAGGTTTCAGAAACTAATTCCATAAAAGTTTGATATTTTGCTCTCCTTGTATAATATGTATAATAATAATGGACTTACCAACATCAATTAATAGGTACCTCCAGCAACATCTACTTTTCTATCTTTATCTTCCTCCAATAAAGCAGCAGAATGGCTGGAAAATCTTTCTATATAATATCTGCCTCCTAAGGATATGCAGGATTGAAGTCGGTATCAATCTGAAAAAGTCAAATAACCAGATATTGCCAATTGTTAATGATCAGAAAAATTACCAACACTGGCCAAGTAGTGTTTTGAATGAAGCAACTCATACGTTTCTTCATAATCTTCCTATGATTCCAAGACTCTTCCTTGCGTTTCCACAAGATTTTTCAATAAATGAAACTCCTATCCTCTGCTAAAAGTATAATAATCAGTTATACTTCAAAATCTACGAGACTACCATTTACTCTTTATATTGTGAAAGTGATTACTGTTCTTACTAAAAATCGTCTGGGTCTAGGATCTAGTTTTTTGTTTGTAGTATTATTCTCCAAGAGAATAATACCAAGAATCTTTGTACTTTGTAGGCCCTATAGGAATAACCAGTAAAAAGTATAATTAATGGCTGATATTGTTATATTTTATTACCAATAGATTAATAGTAAAAAGTTTTTTTGTTTAACATAAGTAATTCTCTGCTATAATTCATGATGTTCTTCAAAAACAACCGACAGCTCTTTTTCTAGCATGCCGTTCTGCAACCTCGTTAATAATCGAGGTCAACTCCTCATCAGAGGTGAAAATAATGCTTTGGGGTGTTGATGCAACAGAGGTAGACTGCCATGATTCTTCTATCTCAGGAAAATCTTCCTTTTGACAAATAAAACAGCTATTCTCATCACATCAACAAACAAATGCATGAAAAAAAACGTAAGAAAGTCGTAAAAATAATTGTTTAATCAGTGGAATAAGTAGCAGACAAATATTTTGAATGCATTATCAATGGAAATAATGGAAAATGAATTTAAAATATGTAATGAACGCATATAATCATCTAATTTCCAATATAACTTACCTAGGTGCAGATTTTACCGGCATGAACTACCACGTGTACGTACACTAACGCGATCGTAAACTGGACTGGCTGAACCACTGGCACGTACTTCCGCGAGTAATCGAAGTTATCACATGAGATGACCAGATGGCCGCGGTGGCTGGCGATTTTCTTTGGCTCTTTTTAGTTTGAAACAAGTCAAGGGCTCCCCCACTCCTTATTAAACAATGATGCCGCTCTTTCAGATCAATAAGAAAGTTTATTGGAATAAAAGTAAAATTTTCGACAGGAAGCTGCGATGTGGTTATTCGTATTATTGGCCCTATAGTATAAGTAATTATTGCAAAAAAATTGATGGTAAGAGAAAGTTGAATGAGAATAAAATCATTTAATTGAAGTAAACAAACAGATAATTAAAATTATTACATGTCATTACTGTCATTATCTTAAAGTTAATAAAGCTGTTTTATTAGAATCGAAATGATTATTTTTTTAGTGTGAGTGTGGTATTTTTTCCCGTATTCTTTCATAACTAAAATTGTAGCTGAAAGTAAAATCACAAATGATTGAAAGCCTTCTTTTCTTCATTACGAAAGTACTCAAATTTGCTTCTTTACTGGAAAGTTTTGATTTCATAACGGTGTAGTACAATCATGAAATAAAACAGAGAAAATTACCATTTTTAAAGACGTATCATTTAATCGAATTCAATTTCTTGAAATAATAGCCACCATAATCTCTAATATATGCTCTACACCTTCTAATGAATCATTTCTTTATTCACATTTAACTTGACCTTGACTCATTGTAATAAAAATTTTTTTGTAATAAATGCTGGAAATACGGTGAGTTATACTAATTCGGAATCTTAATGAAACAGGCATGTTTTTTCTTACTTTGGCATTCAGGAAGCCATTTTTTTCCACACCACGTAAGGCCGAACACAGGAAAAAACTAAGAAGACGATATTCGAGTTGAGTTCTTGTTTAAAAAAAAACTATGCATGCACTCCCCTAAAATCATGAATTATATTCGATAATAAGTTTTTTCAGCAATACCATCCGAAAATCTGAAATTTCTTCATTTGGAATTGACCAAAGAGAGTTGCAAGGGTGTAATTTTTGCGAAAACCGTGAATATCTCGAAAAGCGAGGGACTTTTGCCAAATATAATACATATTTTCTTGGATATCCACAACGTGCTCTGATCGAAGGTACCATATTAACTATTCATTATGCCACACCCTGTATATGAAAATTCATAAAAAACTAAATGTGTAAACGAAAAAAAAAACAAAGTGCACAATAATCCGGAATATCACTGAGAACAAATAACGAGTGTGATGATGAAGAAGTCACCGATGTTGACATCGAATTTATTCTTCTCGCTAAAAATTTGGAAATATTGAGGGCACTACAAGAAATTTTCTTTGAGATTCTTCCTTCAACTCCTCCCAAGAAGATCTCCTAAGATGAATAACAACATCATCTGCGAAACAAATTGCATCTTCAGCTTCCTTTATCTTTAGCACACTGTTGATGTATATAAGAAACAGTATTGGTCCTAAAACAGTACCTTGCGGTACTCCATACGTTACTATCTCCTCAGAACTCAGAGCCACCGATCTAAACAACTTGTCTTCTATTAGTTAAATAACTCTTTAGTGGGTCATGTTTGGGGCCTCTACATCCATATGTTTGTAATTTCTCCAGAAGTCTTGCATGACAAACAGTATCAAATACTTTGAACAATGATGGATTTTTTTATCTAGGCTTTCATATAATCTTCCTGTGAGATCCCTTATTGTATACTCCGTTGAGGTTCTTTCGACGAATCCATATTGTTTTTTATCAATTATGTTATACTTTTTTATATGATTTGTAATTCGTTGCTGTTATGTGAATTAAAACGATTTTTATTAGTGGGATAGCAGCACTCTTCAATTATATTGTAAACTCTTTTTTCTTGCTCGAGCTTTCGAGATAATTTATTTTTTATCTCTTCATCAGGAGAACTACAATACAATAACACGTTAGTAAAAAGGACATAAATGAATATTATAAAAGGCTTAAGAAATTGAGAATATATCAATTAGAGATGGAATAGTGTATAAATATATGGAAGATCATCAACAGTTTTTAGATTTTCAATTTTGACTCAGAATGTCATTTGACAATATATCATTTCACAATTTAGATATTTTTAAATATTGGCATTATTTGAGTGGTTCGAATCGAAATGAATTAAATAAGAAAACATGGAACTGAGACCACTTATATCTCTTCTTGAGTTCATACTATTTGAATTTTGTGAAATTCTAACTATTTCAAGAAAGTTTCTCTTTGTTGGATTTCTTTTAGAATCTAATACTTCTAAATTATTAAAATTTGGTTCATGTTGTTTCTCTACAGAATGAACAGCAGGAGCAAAATAAATTTTAACTAAATCTTATGATTTTAATAATTAATTCTGTGTATCGGACTCTTTTCAATTTGCAGAATTAATTAACAACAAAATTATACCTGAAGATAAACAAAATATAAACAAAAACATGGTACTCTTATGGAATCAACGCTTTCTCCGATTATTTCGCAGTTTGTTCTCCACCTAAAGTACCCTTTGAAGTATCATTCATAAAGAAGTTCATGGATGACATAATTACAGCTGTACCGAAACGTATGATAGAAGAATCTCTCCAAATTATTAATCAATTCAATGAGAAAATTCAATTTACAGTGGAAAGAGAATGTAATGATTCTATACCCTTTTTCGATATATTGGTAATCAGAGAAGGGAATAGACTTATTACAGATTGGCACAGAAAACCAATGTCTTCGGGTAGATATATTTACTAAAAGTCTTTTTAACCAATAACACAAAAAATTAATATGATTCGTAATTTGAAAACAAGAATATCTAGAATTTCACATAATAAATTCCAATTGAAGAATTTAAAAATCTTAGAAGAACTATTACTCATAAATGGGTATCCTTAAAAATGGTTTAACCAAATTCTGATCAATATACCCAATAACCTAGATGATTTACATACACAACAAGAATTGGTTGAAGAAGAACGTAATTATAGGAAGAGGAATTTTTAAGAAGAATAACATACTTACTGTTCATGGTTTGTATATTTATAAGGTTCTGTATTTTTTTGGAAAACATAGTGAATACTTTGAAGTGTATAAAAATTCTAATAATACGAGGAGAATTTTTCCCTCACAATGTACCAGCTTTACAACAACTTTGAGAGAGAAAAGTGTACAGTACATGGCCATCGGTTTGAACATTGTTTTACCACCCGAATTGAGAAAAGTTGCCAGCTTGGTGAATTTCAAGAGGAGGTTGCATGATCTGGTATTGAAATGTGAGCCCTTTAATTTAGAGGAATTCAGAGTGTATTGCAGGAATCAATAATTTATGAATTTTTGTTTTGATTTAAATTGTTCCAGTTCCTACTACTACAACTACTTCTTATCTAGTTTTGCCTTTTCATGAACAACTTACCAATAGAATCAAAGCATTGGTACCTAGAAAAAATTCAAAATTGCGATTAAAAATGTCAAACCTCTGAGAAAAATACATACAAAATTGAAAGATAAACTTGAGAACAATAATAGATCTAACTTTTTATACAAAATTGATTGTTCAAATTGTGATCAATGTTATATCGGCCAAACTACAACAAAATTAAAACAAAGGTTGCTCTACAGAAAAGTAATATCAGGATTTGGACTTGTAGTTTTTCATATTGTAACTGCGGGTGTCAGAGAAATTTGTTTCTTGAAGGCATATGACTGCTGGCTTATGTTCTTTCATAGCTGCAGTATTTCTGAATGGGTGTAAAACCCATTTATGTTCCATTGCAGGATGAATGGCATGGTTTGGAATATTTCATTTAACCTCTGAAGATTTTTCACTTTCAGACTCCGATAATGATACGTTTGAGCCAGTTTCAAATTCGTTATTGAGTTGTTTCAATATCTTCGTTCTCAACCTTGTTATTCTGGTTTTAATGCTACGCTCGGTGAGTACTGGATCTATTTTTGTTAGGATACCAAGAAGTTCATGAATATCCTCAGTGTATCTGCGGGCTACGCTAAGAGGGTCCGATGAACCAAAAGAATTTTCCAAAAAGCTGACTATTTCGCCAAAGTCGAGAGAAGATGTAGAAAGGACACTCTTGAAGAGTTCCTTGGCTGGGGCGACAAGAGTTTCAACGTGATCCAATTGTCGAGTTTGGAATTGCGTTATTTTAGGTTTTTTTTGGACGTGTTTACAAGGCTTAGCTTTCAAATAACCTCGAAGTCATCGCTGTCTCATTGACAATCCCAAGAAAAATGTGCATCTGTAACATATACATCCCACCTCACGGGGAAATGAACACAACTGATCTAAACGAATTGATTCACCAACTACCAAAGCCATATGTCATCCTGGGAGATTTCAATGCACATAATACATAAGGGGGGTGTTTATCAACCACTCGTAAATGTAGAGACCTAGAGTCCCTAATCAACAATCATTCTGATTTAATACTCCTCAACACTGGATAAATAACTCGAATGAACATCGTGACAGGCAATAACTCTGCTCTCGATTTGACCTTCTGTCATTCGAATCTCTCAGATACTTTGTCTTGGTCAGTTTTGTCAGACACATATGGCAGTGACCATTTGCCCATCATCGTCGGAGACAACATACAGAATGATCTACCTTCTTTTCAACCTACCTGGAAGCTGAAGAATGCTGCTGAAAATGATTGGATACGTTACGGAACCCTACTGGAAGAAAAAATCATCATTCCCCGACAATGTGGTTTTCGCAAAAACCGCTCGACCACCGATAATTTGGTAAGTCTACAGTCTAACATACATGAAGCCTTCGCGAATGCAGAAAAACTCATGGCGATATTCTTTGACATACATTGACCTTTCGACTCAGTCTGGCGTCGCGGGATTCTTGATCAGCTGAAGCAATGGCAAATCCAAGGAAACATGCTTGCTTTCATTTCGATTTCATTTGTGCAATAGATCATTCACGGTTAAAGTCAACGGAATATTCTCAGAATCTAGGACCCAAGAAAACGGCACACCTCAGGGATCCGATTTCAGTGTGACGCTTTTTCCGGTTGGCATGAACGACGTCTTCAGGGGTAACAGAAGTCCAGTTAGGGGGAGTTTATGTAGACGACTTGGTTCTTTATGCATCAGGAAGAAACATCTCTGCAATCAATCCCAACTGCAGAATTCACTCAACAACTTAGAGATGTGTTCGCAACGGACAGGATTCAAGTTTTCAACAACAAAAACAAAATGCGTTATCTTTTCTGAAAAATCTGAAGATGTTATCCTCACTATAGAACTGTAAGAGGAAAAGCTAGATTTCGTGTAAGAGATAAAATTTCTCGGTGTTATATTTGACAGAAAATTGAAGTGGGACACAAACATCCGAGAACTAAGGAAATGCCAAGTGGGATTGAACATGATGAAAATATTGGCCAATTACACATGGGGAGCAGATAGCATCACCTTACTGAGGATCTACCGTACATTAATTCGATGCAAATTGGACTACGGATCAAGACCTCTTGATGTTATTCAAAACACAGCCATGAGAATTGCAATGGGAGCTTTCTGTACAAGTCCCTTCGAAAGTCTATTCGTTGAATCAGGAGAACCACCACTAGAACTACGCCATCTCAATTTACTCCTCAAATATTCAACCAAAATCTCTGCCAATGGAAATAACCCTGATCACCACCACATATTCTCGAATCGTTTCTCTGCAAAATTTGAAAGAAGAAGTAGCAAACCATCAGTACCTCTCTATGCTTGAATTAAAAGGATCGAAAATATCCCAATCAATTATCGAAATATTCTGTGGACACAAAAACGCCCCCTCCCTGGACGATTCCTCCTCCAGAGTTCAATACTTACCTCACTAAATTTTCAAAACATGAAACTCCAGCAACAGTAATAAGAACAGTCTTTTCTGAAGTAGCACCCAAATACACGAATTATTACCACATATACACAGATGCATCTAAACCTGATGAACTCGTGAGAGCGGCAGTAGTCACAGAAGTGGGAAACTATTGCTATGATCTACCACAAGAATCAAGTATATACACAGGAGAATTGTATGCTATAGAAAAAGCTCTTGTTCACACCAGGTAAGCAGACGAAAATGCCGTTATTTTTGCGGACTCCCTAAGTGCTAGAGAAGGTATAAAAGAGATGTGTGTGAAGTTGGCCCAGCACTTTTCGATATTCGAAAAAAAAAATTTGTTCTGAATTGTGCTAGGTTTGTGCTGATTTGTGCCGTTGAAATTTTTGTTTTATTCCACACGGTTCTCAAAATATTTCACATAATGTATAGAATGGGCCAGCCCAGTACTTATCGAAAAAATGAGTTTTGGCGCCTTAAGCGGGTTGTGCTATGCATGTACAGTGTTGTGCCGTTCGAATTTTTGCAGAAGTCCCTCTTATCTCCCGGAAAATCCAAAATTAAGAAAAAAGTTAGCCCAGCACTTTTGATTTTTCTTCTCAAAAATAAGTGGAAGAATTTGTGCTACATTTGTACTGACTTGTGCCGTTAATATTTTCTCGAAAATTCGTCGGATTTTCCGGGAAATCGCAAAATTGGAAAAAAAGTTAGGCCAGCACTTTCGTTTTTTCTCAACGAAAACATATGTGAAAAATTGTGCTAGACGTGTGCTAACTTGTGCCGTTGAAATTGTCACGAAAATCCTTCTAGTTTACCAAAAAATTTAAATTTTGGAAAAAAGTCAGCCCAGCACTTTCGTGTTTTTGCAGTTTAATTTTGTTTTGTGCTACATTTCTGCTAATTTTTGCTGATTTGTGCCGTTGAGATTTTCAGAAAAAACTTTCAACTTTTGGATATCAGAAAAATTAGTAAATTGCCTGAAAATCAGTATAAATGGCAACAGACCTAATATTCATACCGTTGAGTTCGGCAACCCTGCGTGCACAACCTACGACTCATCAAGTTTTGCATAGCGTCATAAATCACAGCCGTCTTTAAGGACTCTATAGACGGCTGTGCATAAATCATCAGAAGTGTATCACGATAACAATGTTGCCATAATTCAGTATTCAGGAGAGAAATCTCGTAAATTGAGCTCGATGAACTCCAGCGTGGATAGCTGATGACTAAAGAAGATTACTATTGTTTATAACTCAATTTTCTTGATACAGATGCGTGACTCTGAAGATAGTTTACCGTTAATCTCAAAATTTTATATACAAAGAAGATACGTTTCAGTCCGTGTATGAAATTAAGCTGAAAAATTAACGGCATGTAAACAATTATTAACATTATTTTTTCAAGAATTTCATCTACATACAGTTAATTTTTCAGCTTCGTTCGAAAATTAACTAGGACTTTCTTAAGGACAGTTCATTGAAAAAATTTAATTAACTATTTGTAATTACCCAGAGCAGAGTCAAGTTATTGATTGATTTTTTAGGATTTTCGGTGATATAATAGAACCTGATGACGCTTCTGAGATTTAGAAAAGTGCTGGATCCTATTTTTATCTATTACTTAAACTTGTATGATGAGGATTTGCTTCTCAGGTTCCACAAAAATCAGACGAATTGGCTGATAAAGAGATTCATCATGTTCATTAAAGTATGAAATAGAAGAACCTCACATAATTATCCCATACTATCATTATTTCTTTCTAAACTATAAATTTGGCAACATTTTACAACTACAAACGTTCGAACCTCCAAACCCCCTTTTATGAATCGAACCACCCATCTCGCAGTCGCAGCAGTCAGCCAGCCAGTAGGAGTGTTGTAATGCGCAGAATCTAAACGGTTAACGGTTGTTCTGTGCGTGTTCTGTGCGATTGCAAATTGCGAAGTGTTTTTTAGTAGAAAAATATAGAACATTTTCTTTGGATCAAATGGAGGCGCGAATCAGTGAGTTAAAAAACATTCTTATGGATCAAAAGTACAACGACATTTTTCGTGAAGACTCTAAACTTATTCCTCCAAAATCAAGAGAATACGAAGAAATAAGACCAATGTCCGCAAAGTATATATAGGTAAACAATTCTTCTCACCAATAGATATGGACTCAGAGATTATCTTTTAGATTTCCACGAAATTGAAGCTACATTCAATTCAACCACTAGCTCTCTCGAAACTTCAATAGATTCATCAAACTCATCATCTGCTCCATCAGAAATAAATTCCTGTTTGAAAATACCTTTTAAAATCTGGCAAGATATTGATTCTGAAAGTGCCATTTATAAATCCAGTCAAAAAGTACAACGTAATTATTGCACTCGAAAAAGAGGAAGCTGGACTAATACAATATTTGAACTTGTTCATAAAGAGACAAATCTGCCGTGTGCTTTTATATTTAAACGATGTACCACGTCCGAATCTGGTATTTATGCGGAAATTCAAGCTTCTTGTACTAAATGCAAGGCGACTTTTTTGGGAAAAATAGTGAACAAACCATCTAGTTGTCTAGACAACATATCAAAAAACGCCCGCTAAATGGAGAGAAAAGAAAAATCACTTCGGAGCAACTTGCAGCAGGGACTACTTCAGCAACAAAGTGGCGGAGGAGTCAAGCAGATAAACTGATGAAGGTTTACGATAAAGAACCTCCACATCTATATAAGGCCACAACTTTGCGGAAGGCAAAACAGGATAAAAAAGATAAATCGCTGAGTGTCAAAGGGACGTCTCCTGTAATGAGTTTGCAATCTTTGCAATCAATTCTTCCTTTGTCGGTTCTATACATACTATTAGTATTGACCCTTTCTTCGTCCAATATTGGCAGCTTAAACAAATGGCAGTGTATATAGATCACCACGATATGGTATGTTTGACGGCACAGGATCGCTTATAAAAAAAATTCAACTACCAAAAGGTGAATTATCACCTCACATATATCTGTACCAAGCAGTTACCCAGACACCTACTTACAAAATGCCAGTTTTTCAAATGTTGAGTGCATTTCAGAATACTAATGCAATACATTATTGGCTTTTGGAGTTCCTTAGAGTAGATAAGAGACACAGCTCCAATTTTCCTGTTTCACGAACAGTAGTTTGTGATTTTGATAAGGCTCTACTCAATGCAATTTGTAAGGCATTCGCGCAATGCAAAAATTTGAAGCATTATCTCGGAATTTGCCATGCTCTTTTATTGAATAAAGAAGGAATTGAGTTGCTCAAGTCATTTATTAGATTAGATATTTGTCATTTCATGAACTTCATATCACGATGGCCTTGCCTAACAAAAGCACAACCTAAAGTCAAGAAATTCTACTTACATGCAATGGGTTTATTAGCCAAACAAGCAGATTTTCTTGAATTTCAAGAGATGGTAAAACATATCCTCATACTTCGTTGTAGTGAAGATTTCGGAAAAAACAAGAATGCTGTAGCTGTAGTTGCCCAGCAGTCATACGAGTTTATTGTTGATTTTATAAAAGGAAATGAAAATGTAATGGGTTATATAGATGAAAATAAGGAAAAAGAACATGAGGAAGAGAAAGATTTTTTATTAGAAGATGTAGATGATAATATAATGATATTGACCCAAAGTATTTTCACACAATGTGAAAACATCGTAAATCTTTCTGAAAACGGAAATCAAATAAACCCTTTCTATTCACCTGAAATGAGAATGAAGCTGATAAAATAAGTTTACTACTATCCTATTTTCAGTGGTGTAATGATACCTACTTTTGGATATGGAGAGCTTACTGTTAGTTCAGCTTCTGTCGAATCAGAATTCAAAGATGTTAACCACGTTCTTCTTAAAAACGATTGCCGACCAATTAGAGCAGACAAATTTGTAGCCACTCATCTACTGTCTTTTAGAAGGCGATCAAAATTAGCTCTATCTACAGGTAACATCACCAATGAAGTGATTGCAGTACCTTCAGAGAAAGAACAACTTTCCACTCTACCCGGGATTCCCCCTGCGGACTCAACTTCTAACATATGTAGTAGCGAAAGAGACGACAAACAGAATTTACAGTATAATGAATGGATGATATCGAGTGAGGAAGACAGTCTAAGCAGTGAGCATAATTGGCGAAATTAAAACGCAGCTATCAAGAAAAGAAAAACCTATTTGAACTCATGTCCTACTATCGATTGTTCAAATTTTCAACTCAAATTTGGAATTGAAAATATGCAAAATGGCAGCAAATGTCCGTTGATAACTCACAAAGGAAAAAAGGTTGCAGTACGAAATACTTGTGGTTTTGATAGCATTGTCTCTATTTTGGCAGGAGCATGCATAAATGAAAAGTTCAAAGACCACGTTCATGTTTCAACTACAGTTACGATGATGTTTTTGAGAGATTTCCTAAACTATGGCTGCTGTAGTAATATTTATTCGAAGAGGGCAAATTTGCTGATGGAAATAAAAGCTTTTTGCTCGATGAACATGAATGGTAGACTTATAAGTGTAGATTGCTTTTCAAACATAGGCAATATGGCTGAATATATACTAGTTGATGATCCTAGCTATACTGAAATAAAAATTATGCCATGAATGTTCAAAACAAATCATTAGAAAATTAGTTATAGTACCCATTAACTCAAGTATAATAAAAAAATTTGGATTCAAAAAATTGCAAAAAGTAATAATTGAAGGAATGCCCATCTCCAGAACCAGTTGATGTGATAATCTCATGAGAAGAAGTCTGATTTATGGTTCACTGATTGTGATGGAATATGAGCCATCCAAAAGTGATTTGACAAAACTTTCATAATTCCCACATCATATAAATTTGAATTGTAAAACTTTCACCCTTGCTGGAATAGTGGCAATATATGGTTCGATTGAAATGGGTCATTATGTTGGCTATTCTTTTCAACGTTCAACGTGGATGGAATTCGACGATATGGTGAAAAACGCACGAAAAAGAGGAAATTCTGTTGAAATCGAGCCTCATTTAATTATATATGATGCAACAGACTGAATCTTTATTTTTTGTTACAAGACATGTTCAATTTATTTTTGTTTTGAGATTTATCAAACTTATTCTGTTGTACTGTGTTCATTTTTTACAGTTTATTATTATTTTTCAGTTGAGATTATCGAAAATATTTCAGGAATCGATAAAAACAGTACTTCAATGCGAAGAAAGAATCACATTGAACAATTACAATTTCTACATCTTCTTGAATTCTGAAATGAATACATCAAATTTAGTATTACTAATCCATATAAGGTAGATAAAATCATATAACTAGTTACTCAAAAATAAAATTATTTTCTTATATGTGTAAAGAAAATATCGCTTTTCAAGAAGAATGTGTCGTGTTACCTGATCCTAGTTTTGTCATATTTGAAGTTCGTATTATTTGATATAATTGTGACGGATTAAATTTGATTTCTAAAATATTTCCGTTATCGATAAAAGATATTGTAATTGAAGGCTTTAAATGTTGTTTCTTTGATATTTACAAGTAAACCGACAATATTGTTTTGTATATTAGTGAATAAAACTTTGATATTTACAGAGAAACGCAATTGGGTCTTTAATTCATCCCCAATAAAAAGAACATATGATAAAACAACATTTTCTTCTGGAAATATGGAAAATTTGAGATTTGATTTTGCTGTGAAACCAACGGCAGATGGAAGATCAAATATTTTATGTATAACTTCAATAGCTACACCCGATGGAAAGATTTTTGGGCTACCAGAGGAATTCCAACCAGCAAATCTTCACCAAGAAATAACAAACACTTCAAATTATGCCAAGGTAAAAAAAACATTAACTAAGAGACATCAAACGAGAAGAATATGGATAAAATTGACAGAAGATATATCAAAAGTATATTTTGATGAAGAAGAAAACTTGCAGTTTGATGATACCTATTTGGAGGAAATTATGGAAAAAGAAATTACTGATGAATATATTCCTAGTAACTCAGGGCAAACATTAGAAATAATTTTTGAGAAACTTCTTGAAAATAAGTACTTCCAATTTGAACCAAAAAACTTAGGGGAAATAGCAAAAGGTTTCATAATAGAGAAATTCACTGGTAGATACTCAAATGCTATTCAATGGATTGAAGATTTCAATGAAGAATGTGAACGTTTTCGAATCAATGAGGATAAGAAGAAAATTGAGATTCTGAAATATTTTCTTACAAATTCTGGTATTGAGTGGTACAGCTGTATGCTTATGAAATTTACAGTTGAATCGGAATGGAATATATGGGAAAAACAATTTTGAGATACGTTTGGAAACAAAGGATGGTCACCAATCAGATATGCTCTCGCCTTTAAATATCGAGCAGGTTCATTGCTTGAATATGCCTTAAAAAAAGAAAAATTATTATCGGAAGTGAGAAAATCAATTGATACTGGGACACTTATAGACCTTATAGCATTTGGATTACCTAATAATGTTTCTGATAAAATTGATAGAGAAAATTTGAGAGGAACTGAATATCTCTACAATAAAATAGGGAAGCTTGAACAAATTGTAAGGAATAATAGGTATGATAAAAAATTTAATATTGAATTTATGAATTCTGGAAAAAAAACCAAACAGAGTGAAATAAACAAACTATGTCGAATATGTGTTAGTGAGAACAAAGGGATACGTTACCATCTTGAGGAAAATTGCTGGTTCAGAGAGAAAAATAAAAAATCTGCTTTAAGAACTGTAAATAGCACTGCCTTGGAAATAGAATTAAATGATAAAAATCCAAAAAACTATAGGTGCCACCATTAAAAAAGGTCAAGTTACTATTAAATGATACTTTAGAAGTTTATGGAATTTACGACTCAGGTTCCCATGTATCATTAATTAATGCAAAATTATTAAAAATTAAGTCACAGGAAATTATAAATGATACAGAAATAGTAAACTTGAAAACTATTAATGATGAGAAGAAAACACAAGGTATAGCTACACTTAAAATTAAAATTTACAACATAGAAAGACTAATGGATATATTTGTGGTAGAAAAGGAAAATTTCAATTATAATTTTTTAATTGGCTTGGATTGTATCAAAACTTTTGAATTAATGCAAAATAAAGACTTGAAGATCATACAGTGTTGTCATTCAGAACAAGAGATAGTGTATAACAAAAGTGATGAAATTCCTGATGTAATAGGTGAACAAAATGAAGATGAAATAAAGCATTCGAACAATTTTCATGAAATCAATTTCAATGAGTGTAATAATGCACCCCGTATCTTTCATCAATCAGTATCTCGATCAGTAGAAGAGCGGCTTTCCACTGATCATGGGGTGATTATTTTTAGATGTTAAATACACAAAAATTGAAGGCCCTTGAAAGGGGAAAAATGTGGATCCGGCCCGTCGCACGAAGGACAGGTCTTGAAGTTGAATATTATTATTTCTGGGGAGATGTTTGAATGAAACTCATGAAAAACTCTAACAAATAAATCTATTGGCAAAATAAAATTGGAACTTCTCTACAAATACGTACTCAGACGAAGACGACCAACAAAAATCTTCAATTTCTCAAACACATGCAAAAAAGCGCAAAACAATAAAACATACTTTCCTAACCAAAATCTTGGGTTCAAATTCAACTTCCCAACTTAGCGCTCAATAATAAATCAATACTTTATCAATGAATTTTAGAGGAGCTTTCAAGACTCTGGACGAATAAAAATTGGAACTTTCTACCTTTTTCTGCGACTGCTGTTTGTCTGACGCTGCCGATGAAAACTTTTCGACAGCAGACTTTATCCGCACTTATCGGCGAATTCTTTACACTCAACCGAACTTCCCGCACTTTTCCGTCGCAAACGTTTTTCGCTTTAAGTTTCCCTATCTAAAAATTTCAACACAAGTTTATATCCTGTCTTACTACGAATCAAGAAAATTAACGATCACTCCTCGAATGTTACTTTACTGACTTCCGATAAACTGACTTTAACTTCAAATTATTTCCAAATTTCTTCAACTACCAAATTCCTGATATTCCGGTTCTACTTGAACAAAATCAACAAAAACAAAGGACTGGACTTTTCTCTACACTGAACTTTTCCAAATATCTATGAGCCGACCGAGTCTCTGATTCTATTCCGTGATCTACCTAGAGACTTTTCTCTTACTTCGTGAAAACCTGATTATTCTAAGTCCCTATACTTCTTCCTTACTGACTGACTCTGCAAAAGATTTATAACTTCTCTACTTATCCGTACCGACTCGAAGGGGTATGACTGACTGACTTTTTCCGATGTACTTTTTCCCCGGTCTTTCTCTCCCACGCTATGGGTGGTACCAAAACGTCCCAAAATCGCAATCATTGAAAAATCAGCGTTCCCAAGCTCGGTGGTTACAAGAAAATTTCGGCTACTTCGAATTCTGAGAACTGTTTTCCTCTCAGGGTCTCCAGACTAATAAATCTTTTTTAATCTACATGACTAAGCATTTTCGCTTGTTCCGAAGTCCCTATCACCGGATATTGAAATCAATTAAAGATCTCCTTACTGAGTGTCATGAAAAACATTTTCAACTCTTATCGGTCAGGTTATTATTTAAATTCCCGCGACTTAATACCGTCTGATCTCAAGCGCCTCAAAGTATCATATTTCCGTATAATAAATGCCTCTGCAGCACGGCTGCAACAATATATAAAAAATTCTAGCGATACCTCTTTCGAATATCTCAAATTAATTCGAAATCTCTTATTCCGATTTATTACATGAGCATATAAACAACGATGAGTTTGAAATAGTGATAAACCTCTTAGATTTATATGAACAGTCAGAAATTGATAATTTGATAGAAAAATACAAACAAGTCTTTGCGAAGGATAAATATGACGTCGGTACTGTGAGACATTATGAAGCTCATATTGACTTGATGGTGGACAAATACTGTTTCAAGCGTCCATATAGATACACAGCAGAAGATAGGAGAGAAATAGAAAATTAGGTATCAAAATTATTAGAGAAGAATTTGATTGAGGAATCTTATAGCCCATTTGCAGCCTCAGTAACTTTGGCTTATAAAAAAGAGAATGAAAGAAAAACAAGGTTGTGTATAGATTTTATATATAATATCGTTACTGCAAGAGGATCATCTCAAAAAAAACAAACCGGCCCTCACTGTTCATTAGAATGATAACAGGAGATATTACATCTTACGAGAGACTCATTAATGAAGGGATTTATTACAAATGCAGGCACTATGTAGTAAAACCCACTTATCCACCAGACCCTATTCCCATACCCTGCACTAGATGCTCACAGTTCACACATACAACCGAGGACTGTAAGGAACCAATTAAATGCAACAAATGTGGAGGGAATCATAGAGACAACCAATGCGAAACGAACTTACCACAAAAATGTAATGCATGCAATTCAACATACCACGTTCCATGGACAACAAAATGTCCCAAACGACCACTAAAACCTATAGATGGGATACCTAACGTGAAAATAGGGTCAATCAACAAAAAAAGCTCAGAAATGGACAAAGACAAAACCGAAACGAGTAGAATTCACAAAAGCATCACAATACACGATTACATAATTGTAACATATATAAACAAAATTAACAAACCTAAGAACTCCGATAGACAAGCACTCATTCAGAAACTGCAGAAGCGATTCATGGAAACATATAGAATAAATACTATCCCAACCTTCGTGGGGAGTCGTCTCTATGTGCTTATGTTCGACATGAATAAAGAGCCCAGATCAATTGACACTGAACCCTCAGAAGGGGTACAACTCCATCAAGCTATCAATGATTAAGGCAGTCTATTGTAATATAAACAGTATCAATAACAAAAAAGAGCTGATACGCCATTATATAGAAAACAACAACATAAACTGTGCAATGTTTGTAGAAACCAAGACAAGAGAAAACAGCAACTTTCACTACAGAGATTGGAGAACGATATTTAAACACGGAAGTGTTTTGAATCAAAACATCCGGGGAGGAGCACTAGTAATGGCTGAAAAAATGGTTCAAATAGGAAAAAGCAACCCACCACATCTGAATAATGCTTGGAACGATGTTTTACATTTCACCATCCCCTTCAAAGACGATAAAATTCACATATTCTTGATTTACATGCACCACTCTAGTCGGCTGATCGAAGAGAACCTGCTCATTAAAGCATCTCAGTACAAACATTGCATCATTTTGGGAGACTTCAATATAAATACTCGAAGAAAGGTACAGCTAAACAACTTTCTCAGAAACTCTGACTTCACCATACTGGAGACCCTCCAACATTCTTAATGAAAAACAACCCAGACTCTACACCTGACATGATATTGTGCACAAGAAATATTAAGCATAACATCCTAAGAATTAAGCTCACTCCTGACTTAGGCTCGAATCATCTGGCGATTGAGTTCACAATAGATACTAAAAAAAATCCCTTGAAATACCCTCAAGAAACCAAATTTATATTTGAAAAATGCAACACAGAGGAAGTCAACAAACAAGTAATGGAAGAAATAAACCTAGAAGCAGAAGTCACACCAGCATATATTACACTGTTTCATAGTACACTGGCAAGAATAATAAAACACCAAACCCCAATTTTGAAGAAGAAGTATTATAGTCAAACACTTCCTCCATACATTATTAAACTAATCAGGGTTAAAAAACCACTATATCGGGAGTACAGTATCAATAAGGATTCAAACCTGAAAACAAAGTTCAACAATCTCAATAAAGACATCCAAAAGCTAATCAACAACTACAGATCCCACAAATACCTACAAGCATGTAAGGAAATTGAAGATCAGAAAGGACGAACATACTGGAGAACAATTAAGCAATTATCTAAATACACAACCCACAACTTAAGTAACCCTATACAAGCTAACGGAAAAACTACGACAAACGACAGAGAGATCACAGAAGCCTTTGCAAAACACTTCCAAAATATCTACAGGAAAACTATTAACAGAGATTTCGATGAAGACCACAAAAAAACAGTAGAGTACTGGTACCAACACAGCTTTCCTTGCACAGAAACAGAAGCTAACATAGAACCTATAACAGAAGAAGAATATTATAAAGCTCTAAACCACGGAAAAAACACAGCCCCCGGTTACGATAACTTGCCCAGGAGAATATTGAGGAAATTGGACCCTAGTATTCACAATACAATAATAAAAATATACAACTTCTGCATCCAAAACTCTTACTTTCCCAACGAATGGAAGAAAGGCATTCTAATTACCATTCCAAAGGCTAAAACGGACCACTCTAAGCTAGAGAATTATCGACCCATCACATTGCTATCTGTACTGGGAAAAACGTTTGAGAAAATTCTATCAGAGAGGATTCGTACTAAGCTAGGAGAAGCTGTTCCACCATACCAGTTTGGATTCAAAACCAAAAATTCAACCACTCACCCTTTACTAATCCTAACATCAAACATACAGTGTAACAAGAAAAAGGGAACAAAGTCGGCAGCCCTTTTCATGGACATACAAAAAGCCTTCGATAGTGTCTGGCATGTCGGACTTATATTCAAACTGTTCCACCTTCATTGTCCAATCTATCTGCTGAAAATAGTTAATCAATTTTTAGTAGAGAGAACTATTCAGGTTCGTGTAAAAAACGAAATTTCAGAGCAGTTCACACCACAACAAGGTCTCCCACAAGGCTCAACTCTCTCTCCATTGCTATACAACTTATACTGTCATGACATGTACAATCACAACAACCTAAGAGAACATCGAATCAACGAACAAGCTTACATATTACAATTTGCCGATGATACAGCTTTAATTACTCATGATAAAACAATTGACAAATGCATGGATAAATTACAAGAACTCACAGACGTCACTGTAGCATGGATGAGGCGTTGGAGAATACAGCCAAATCCAAATAAATCAAAATTAATAATTTTCAACCATAAAATCAATGCAAACTCCAAAAATATCCAACTCGGAAATCACATGGTCATACCCACAAACCTGTGCAAGTACCTTGGCATTCAAATAGATAGCAAACTGAGCTTCAAAACACATATTAAAACACAAAAGAAAGCAGCCATCACCAGAGCCGGACACTTTAGATCGCTTACCTACAAAAACTCAGGAATCAGCATCAAAACAGCGAGCACAATTTATAAGATGATCTGCAGGCCTTTATTGGAGTATGGCTCTTCGACATTCCTGAATACCCCGAAAACAACACTTAAAAACATCGAAGTAGCAGAAAGAACTTGCCTAAGAAAAATAACTAAACTGAGAAACCCTAACAATCCAATGCATAATCCGTCAAACCAACTCTTATATGACACAACGAATATAGAACCTATACTGGATAGAATAAACCAACTTGGCAAAAAGTTCATCTCAAATCATACGAACAGATATATTGTGGACCCATTGATACATCATTACCATGGAGAAACTAAAGCTAAATTACCTCTGCTACCAGCTTTCGAATATTTGAAATCGTTATAATAACTTTTTTAATATAATATACTATTTTTGTTTAATATAAGCAAATGTAACTGGCTGGAAGACCTAGGTCGATAGCCGTTTGACTGACTGGTCAATAAAGTTTTTTTTTCTCTCTCTCTCTCTAGATTTTAGAGAATTAAATAAAATTGTTGTCCCTCAATCTCAACCGTTTCCGTTAATTGAGGACCTAATGATTAAAACTGTAAATTGTAAATATTTTTCTACTCTCGATATAAATTCAGCATTATGGTCAATTCCTTTGAAAATTCAAGATAGAAACAAAACAGCATTTGTGACACAAGAAGGCCATTTTCAATGGATATGCCTTCCATTTGGATTAAAGACTGCCCCAGCCATTTTCCAAATGATATTGAACAATATCATAAGAAAGTACAAACTCTCCAGTTTTGCGGTGAATTTTATAGACGACATATTAATTTTCTCAGGAACTTTTGAAGAACATATATTACATCTATCAAAACTGTTGAAGGCAATTCAAACAGAAGGTTTTAGACTGAAATTTTCGAAATGTACTTTCGCCAATAATTATGCAAAATATTTAGGCCATATTATAGAACACAATTCAATTAGGCCTCTAAAACCTCTAAAAGATAATTTAGCTGCAGTAAAAAACTTCCCAGTTCAAGAAACTAAAAAGAATTTACGTCAATTCTTAGGAAAAATAAATTTCTATCATAAATTTGTACCACATAGTACAATTATCCTGGAACCATTACACAATTTATTACGTTATTACGTGAAATTCATATGGTCAAAAGAATGTCAGGAGTCATTTGATAAAATTAAGGCGATGTTATGTTCTGAACCATTTCTGAAAATCTTTGATCCTGAATTACCAATAGAAATTTACACAGATGCGAGTATCAAAGAAGTGGGAGCAGTGCTGAAACAAAAGGATGAAAATGGAGATAGAAAGCCAGTTGCTTATTTTTCCAAAAAATTGAATGAAGCACAAATGAAGAAAAAGGCAATATATCTTGCTAGAATGTCTAGCAATAAAAGAAGCTGTGAAATATTGGCAACACTGGCTCATGGGAAAAGAATTTATGGTCTAGTCGGATCATAAACCACTAGAAAATATGAACATAAAAGTTAGAACAGATGAGGAGCTAGGAGATTTAACTTATTATCTATCCCAATACAATTTCAAAATCAAATACAACCCAGGAAAATCGAATAAAGAGGCTGACTCTCTGTGCAGAAATCCAGCTTTGGAGCATTATGAAAATAATGACGGTTTTTTAAAAGTGGTAAATTCAATAAAACTTGAAGATATAAAGAAAGACCAATACAACAATCGATATTTAGACAGAAGGAAACTCATATTGGAGAATGAAATATTCTACAACAAGAATAAAACAGGGAAAAAGATCATACTATCAGAAGAACTCAGCAAAACTCTAATTAAAAATATCCATGATTCTAACAGCCACATAGGGAAAACCCAGATGACAAATAAAATAACACCATTCTATACGGCAAATAATATCTTCAAAAACGTCAAAAAAATTTTTGAAGAATGTGAAATTTGTATAAAAAACAAACCAAGGAGAAAATCGAAATATGGATTAATGTCATATTTAGGTCCTGCAACACGCCCATTTGAAATAACATCAATTGAATCATTGGAGGTTTTGGAGGATCACGTTCAACAAAGAAATACTTGCATCTTCTGGTTGATCATTTTACAAGATATGCTTATATTTCCACATCAAGAAATCAACTGCAAGCTACAGGGTGTTGAAAGTTTAATTTTTTTCAATGGAGGTTTGCAAAGCAGTCGAAGGGCAGCATCTTTTGTGAAAAATTGAAGTTGGATTGGAATACGTTTCTTTAATTATAAATTTATATAATTGAAAAAAAAATTGTATGTATGTAGGTATGTAAAATTTAACAGTATGTAGATAAAATTTTGAAAAATAATGTTAATATTTGTTTACATGCCGTTAATTTTTCAGCTTAATTTCATACACGGACTGAAACGTATCTTCTATGTATATAAAATTTTGAGATTAACGGTAAACTATCTTCAGAGTCACGCATCTGTATCAAGAAAATTGACTTATAGACAATAGTAATCTTCTTTAGTCATCAGCTATCCACGCTGGAGTTCATCGAGCTCAATTTACGAGATTTCTCTCCTGAAAACTGAATTCTGGCAACATTGTTATAGTGATACATTCTGATGATTTATGACGCTATGCAAAACGCCAAAACTCATTTTTTCGATAAGTACTGGGCTGGCCCATTCTATATATTTTGTAAAATAATTTGAGAAGCGTGTGAAATAAAACAAAAATTTCAACGGCACAAATCAGCACAAAAAATTTTTTTTCGAATATCGAAAACTGCTGGGCCAACTACACACACATATAAAACAGCTCTACCCCAAAAATGCATTGCTAAAAATCATTCAATATAAATTGGGAAAACTGATAAAGTTGGGTATACGTGTGGCTATTGCTTGGGTTCCCTCTCATGCTGGTATAATTGGAAATGAAATAGCTGATACCAAGTCCATGCAGACTAGTTTTGAGATAAATGGCTTAGAAGTTGTTTATCACCAATTAACTTAAAAGTTGCTTCTTTATTTATTATTATTCTTATGTAAGCATATGCTGACATTCTAACCTTTTAAAATCTAAAGAAGTCACTTTTGAATTGATGTGATAAACAACTTCTAAGCCATTTATCTCAAAACAAGGCTGCATTGATTTGGTTCACTTCAGCTGTGAACCCCTCAATTATGAACGGATGACACGAAAACATCAAGTCATATTAACTCGCCTCAGAAGTGGCCATACCAGATTTACCTACCAATATCTCCTCACACCTAGAACAGTGTCTTTATGATGTCCTTATGATGGAGTGTCTCGACTTCTGGGAAGAGCGGGAATCCTTAGGACTACCAGAGAACATTCAAGATGCCTTGGACCCAAAGAACCTTGATTTGGTGATGAAATTCTTGAAGTCTATTCATATCTTTAAAGAAATCTAGAATTTGTCTTTTCATTTTACATGTAAATATTTTACTGTACCGCCGCTAAAAAAAAATATATCAGAACTAACAAGAATAATGCATATGCTCTTGCTGTTCATTCTCTAAAGGAACAACATGAACCAACTTTTAATAATGTAGAAATATTAGATTCTGAAAGAAATTCAACAAAGAGAAACTTTCTTGAAATGGTTAGAATTTCACAAAATTCAAATAGTATGAACTCAAGAAGTGGTCTCAGTTCCATGTTTTCTTATTTAATTCATTTCGATTCAAACCACTCAAATAATGTCAATATTCAAAAATATTTCTAATTACAGTAGGTTTCTAAATTGTGAAATGATATATTGTCAAATGACATTCTGAGTCAAAATTGAAAATCTAAAATCTGTTGATGATCTTCCATATATTTATACACTATTCCATCTCTAATTGATATATTCTCAATTTCTTAAGCCTTTTGTAATATTCATTTATGTCCTTTTTACTAACGTGTTATTGTATTGTAGTTCTCCTGATGAACAGATAAAAAATAAATAATTTCGAAAGCTCCAGCAAGAAAAAAGAGTTCACTTAATTGAAGAGTACTGCTATCCCACTAATGAAAAGCAAAGGTTTTAAAAAAATGCATAAAAAACGCATGATAAATTATTTAAAAAAGTATAAAAACGATCGTTTTTATACTTTTTTAAATAATTTATCATGCGTTTTTAATGCATTTTTTTAAAACCTTTGCTAAGTTTGACACTAACGATATAGGTCGATAATTTATAATATGTGAACGGTCTCCGCTCTGAAATAGTGGCTTAATAATACCCATTGTCAATTCGTCAGGAAAGCTCCTAGTCTCGAAATATTTGTTTACTAAATATAACAAAGGAATAGATACTTCATGTTTTATTTCCTTTAATGTTTCAGACCTAAGTGAGTCAAGAACTTCGGCTTTACCTGACTTGAGTCCTGCTATGATGTCTTCTATTTCTATTGAGTCAAGAGTAGTCGAATAAAAGGAATTACATTGTGTCTCTTTACAAGGTTTATTATAATCTGATTGTTCGGGATTGATAACCTTTGGGGAAAAATTCTTGTTATTGAGTGATCTAAGATATAGGTATAGTAAATTCGTTAGTTTGAAAAAGGGCGAGAAAAAAGAAGCGTACTTCGTACATATGTCCTGCTACGGTGGAGAGAAGTCAGTTGCGTTCAGGATCTCCACGTTGTCGCAATGTTATTCCGTGAAAAACGCATTGAGAATATATAACGACTCCTTGTGAGAAAAGGTTTCAGAACGCTTCAGTTGAGTGGTTTGTTGCTCAATTTCCGAGTTCGTATCGGCGGTTTGAGAGACAACGCAAATTCATCCCTGGGATTCCAGCTGGGAGGGCCCTCCTCAACAACTAATAGGAACGGACAAAGGTAAGTGCGCTTCTTTCAGCCCCCTTCATTTGTTGAAATATATTTCATAAATAGCATAAGAACATTTTAGATCACTTAACTGTTCATTCGCCTAATCGCCTATGCGATATTCATTCATTTAATCTCTCCGGTTGCTACCGAAGAAGGGTACGCTTTATTTTTTATTTCTTCTTGTCTTTTCTACCCTGAATCAAACCCGCACATGGTCCTTCGCGCCGTATAAAAAACCGTGTTTTTTTTTTCTTCTGAAATTTCACGAAGGGGTCTTAAATATACATATCTATAATTTTTTTTTTATTCGTGTTGGAATGCAGTCTATATTGTGCATTTCTACAACCGCATCACTCTTGGTTTGAATTTTTCGATCATTTATTTCGAATACGAAATTCAAAACCAAAATTTGAAAATTCATTCAAACTTATTCGCCTTAAACGAAGGTCAATCCACCAAATCTCCATATTATAATAATCGCTTTTTTATTATATATATACACGTATGTTTTCAAGCTACATCCGTTAATTATTGTGAATTCTACCTTTTTTTCTCCCGTCTCATAGGCGTACTTGTAACGGTTCGAAATAAATTCAGTTTTAAATACATTTACGCATTCGATTTTCTGGAAAATGTCCGATAAATTACGACGTAACAACGCATTGCGACAGAGTGCCTTGAATGAAATAGGTATTCTTCAGCAATTGGCCGTTGAGGCTCAACAAAACAAAGCACTTTTCACTAAATTTAAAGTACGATATTCTTCCATCGAATATATCAAAGAAGAGTTTTTGAAGTATCACAGTGCACTTTTGGCTTTATTAGCATCAGATAAGGATCATGATTTGGAAAGGGAAGACACAATCAAAACCCAATTTTTGGAACACTATTATGATATCAGATCCATTTACACTACGCTCTTTGATCAAGATCCGTTCAATACCACCACCATTTCAAATTCAAACCCACCAGATCAATCAGATTTACCTCACGTCAAATTGCCGAAAATTCAATTGAACAAGTTTTCAGGAGATATTCGTGATTTTCCGAGTTTCAAGGACATGTTTGACGCTGTAGTTCATTCCAATAGAAAGCTCCAGCCAGTGGAAAAATTTAATTACTTGCGTTCATCTCTTGAAGGCACTCCATTGGACTTAATAAAAAGGTTGAACGCCACAGCAGATAACTATCAAATCGCCTATGAAACTTTGGTAAAACGAACATCGCTGTGAGTTGTGATTTTGTCTTGACGCATATGTTGCTTTCTCGTTTGGATCCGGAGACATCCCGCGCTTTCGAAAGAGAACATGGATCGACCGCCATACCGGAATATAACACCTTATTTCAATTTTTAGAAGAATACTGCAACGGATTGATCAACTCAAATACTACCGTTTATGCTAAGAGTTCGCCTAACAAATCTATGTCTAATTCAGATTGTAGAAAGAGGAACTCTTTCATCACCCAAACTAAATCGAAAAATCCCAAGTGTGCCCTATGTCAGTCGGATCATCCCACTTACACTTGCGTAAAATATTTGGAAAAAGCGCCAAGAGAACGACATATATTTTGTAGAAATCACCATTTATGCTTTGGTTGTCTCAGTAGCTTCCATGACCTTAAAAGTTGTAAATCTACGTCCGCTTGTAAAAAATGTAACAGTAAAAATCATCACACTACATTGCATTTTGACCGTGAACATGACCGAACCGACGCCACTGCTAGTGCTAACGCCAACGGCCGGAACCCAGAAAGTCCGAGTGGTCAAGATACTCCCTCGATGGAAACGCAACGCTCGCTGGTACTGTGCTCGGCTGCGTCCCCGGTCTCGCGATCGCAAGTATTGCTTTGTACTGCTTTAGTTGAAATTAAAACAGGAAAAGGAAATTTCAAACAATTTCGCGCTGTTTTGGACTATGGATCTGAAATTTCAATTGTTTCTCAGAGATGTTTTTCCGCTCTGAACATTCGTAGTTCTCCATGCAGCACAGTTATCAATGGAATCGGAAACGAATCGCATTTACAAAACATAGGTGAAGTTGAACTCTCTATCAGATCCATCGGATCGGATGATCCTTTGTTTATCATAAACGCCAACGTTCTTCCTAAAATATGCGGAAAACTTCCTTCGAGTAAAATTACTACACAGTCTTGGCATTATTTGGATAAGTTGAAGTTGGCCGATCCTAAGTATTATTGGCCGGGAGATATTGACGTCCTTTTAGGTGCGGACGTATTTTCGAAAATTTTACTAAACAATCACATTCAGGGTCAAATCGGGGGTCCAGACGCGCTACATACGGTATTCGGGTACGTTTTAATTGGAAAGATAAATACTGCTTCAACGAATTCGGTTCATTCACTATTTTGTGGAAGTCATTGTGATAGGAATGCGTCAATGAAGAGTTTTTTTGATTTAGAGTCTGTACCGGAATTCGATAACGGTACAGAGACGGATGTTTGTGAAGTAATCTTCCGCGAGAACTATTACAGAAATGAAGAAGGGCGTTACGTGGTACCCCTTCCATTCAAGGAAACATCCCCGTTATTTCCGGGAAGTAGAGATTTAGCTGTGCAGCGTTTTTTGTCACTTGAAAGCCGTTTATTGAAAAATCCAAGTTTATACAAGGAATATTGTTCGGTGATGAGAGAGTACTTGGAGTTATCTCATATGGAAATTGTAGATCCCGCACAGAGCACCGATAATTTTTATTTGCCACATCATGCTGTACTTCGTCCTGAAAAGACGAGTACTAAACTCCGGGTAGTTTTCAATGCCTCAGCAAGACTGCCAAATAATTCCAAAACATTGAACGATTGTCTCCATACAGGTCCCAAACTTCAAACGGATATAAGCACTATCTTGATCAGTTTTCGGTTGAAGAAAATATGTTTCACTGCAAATATCAAACAAATGTACCGCCAGATTTTAGTAGCTCCAGAATTTCGAGATTACCAACGAATTGTTTTTCGATTTTCACCTTCTGACAATATTAGTGACTTTCGAATGAGGACGGTCACCTTTGGTTTCAACTGCGCTCCTTTTCTCGCTTTACGCACCTTACGCCAACTAGCTATTGATGAAAAGGGTTACTTTCCTGCAGCATCGAATATTTTAACAGATGACACGTATATTGATGATGTCTGCAGCGGAGGGGATTCATTAAGCGAGGCAAAGCGTTTACGCGATGATCTCATCAATATGTTAGCCAAAGGGGGTTTCGAGTTACGCAAGTGGGCAAGCAATGACCACAGATTTTTAGAAGATTTACCCCAAGAATTAATTTCCTCTAATCCCCTCGCTTTCGGATCGGACCAAAATGATTCCATTAAAATTCTTGGTCTCCATTGGGATCCACGTCAGGATTGTTTTCTTTATAAGGTCAACCCAATAGACCGCGCGATCACCAAACGAAATCTCTTATCACAGTTGGCAAGGATCTTCGATCCTTTGGGATTCCTCGCACCTGTCACATTTCTATGCAAGTACCTCATCCAAAAATTATGGCTTTCAGGACTCGGCTGGGATGACACTCCAGATCAAGAAATTTCAAGGGTTTGGTTGAAGTATAAAGGAGAGTTGAACCTTTTATCGACAATTCAGATCCCTCGGTATATCCTTTTTGATACAAACAACGTATTGGAAATTCATGCTTTCGCGGACGCGTCCGAACGGGGTTATGGGACTTCGGTCTATCTGAGGGTCATAAAGGAAGATAATGTAAAAACATTTCTTATATGCGCGAAGTCGAAGGTGGCTCCTTGTTCAAGGAAGATTTCCATCGCTAGGATGGAACTTTGCGGGGCAGATTGCTAACGAAGGTGGTTCTTTGGGTCAAGTCAATTTTGCAGAATAAGATTAATGTCAGCAATTTTTACGCCTATACCGACTCGCAAATAGTTCTAGCATGGTTGAACGCAAATCCAAATCGCTGGCAAACGTTTGTTGCCAACCGGGTAGCATATATCCAGGAGAATTTCGATTCATCGCATTGGAGGTATGTAAAATCTCAACTAAACCCAGCTGACGCAGCTTCTCGTGGTCTTTTTCCTTCGGAATTATTGAACAATCAGATTTGGTTTCACGGACCTGAATTTCTACATACGAAAATTTGGGAAACAGAAACAGTAGAATTAAAGACTTGTTTCAGAAGAACATCATTTTGTGGATGATTTGATGAATAACATTTCCTCATTTTCTCGCCTTCAACGCGTTATAGGATTGATATTGCGTTTCATTTTCAATTGTCGAAATCCTAGCGAAAAACGGCTTGGCTCTATGACTTCTCTCGAGATGAATAACGCTCTCAATTTATTGATAAAACGCACACAGTCAGTGTGTTTTGCTTCAGAAATTTCCGGAGCCAAATTTTCAAAACCTCTGAGAAAGTTAAATGTTTTTTTTGATGATGAAAATATTCTACGTGTAGGGGGAAGGTTAACGTACGCTGACCTCAGTTACGATCGGAAGCATCCTATTTTGCTTCCCAGAAATGGACGTCTTGTTCATTTATTGATAGAGTTCCACCATATCAAATATTTACATGCTGGTAAACAGACAACAGAATTTCTTCTTTCTCGGAAATTTTGGATTTTGTCCGCACGTCGTGCGATACGATCGATTTTGTCGAAATGCCTCAAATGCTGGAGAACCAGCCCATCTCCCTTGCAGCCTAAGATGGGCAATCTACCTTTGCCCAGAATATCTCAAGTAAAGCCCTTTTTGCATTCCGGTGTTGACTACGGAGGTCCTTTCACAATATTCATGAGTCGATATCGAGGCGCCAAGGAATGTAAATCTTACATATGTTTATTTGTTTGCATGTCAACTAAGGCCATGCATCTGGAATTGGCCTCGGATTTGAGCAGTGATGCATTTTTGGCATGTTTGAGAAGATTTGTCTCGCGGCGAGGTCGATGCGCGCATCTCTATTCCGATCAGGGTACCAATTTCGTGGGATCCAGCAACGAAATTAAAAATATGCTTAGGGATACAGCGAGTGCTGAAACTATCGAACATCACTTCCTCCCGGGTAACGCACCCCATATGGGTGGACTGTGGAAGTCAGGAATTAAAGCGGTGAAAACACATTTGAAGAGGGTAATCGGTGAACAAGTTCTCACCTACGAAGAATTTTACACTGTTTTAACGCAGATCGAAGCAGTGCTGAATTCACGGCCTCTCACCCCCCTCAGTTCGGACGTGAATGATTTGTCGGTATTAACGCCGGGTCACTTTTTAACGCTGGAACCATTGAGCGCAATTCCAGATCAAGAGCTTACGAATGTGCCAATACCTCGCCTCAAACGATGGCAATTAATACAGCGACTACATCAAGATTTTTGGCGGAGATGGAAAGTAGAGTATTTACATACCCTACAACAACGCAGTAAGTGGCTCACTTCATCCCCCCCTCCAGCGATAGGGACTTTGGTCCTCATTAAAAGTGACAATGCACCCCCATTACAATGGGAGATGGGACGTATTATGAAAGTCCATCCTGGATTAGATAACGTAGTCCGAGTTGCTACGGTGAAAACACGACGCGGTACCTTGAAAAGACCGCTTCTTAAGTTATGCCCGTTGCCCATTGATGATGTAAAAGCTTGAGGACATACGGGGTGTATTCAAAATGTTTTAGATTTTTGTTATGACTGTATTGTATAACATTATTTGGTTGGTTTGCTTCGCTTTAATATTTTTTTTTTTTTGAGGGATATATGGGAATTTTTTTTCATTTTTTTTTCAAGCCACGCCATGGGCGTGCCTTCGGCGGGGGAGTATGTTCGGGATTGATAACCTTTGGGGGAAAATTCTTGTTATTGAGTGATCTAAGATATAGGTATAGTAAATTCGTTAGTTTGAAAAAGGGCTAGAAAAAAGAAGCGTACTTCGTACATATGTCCTGCTACGGTGGAGAGAAGTCAGTTGCCGTCAGGATCTCCACGTTGTCGCAATGTTATTCCGTGAAAAACGCATTGAGAATATATAACGACTCCTTGTGAGAAAAGGTTTCAGAACGCTTCAGTTGAGTGGTTTGTTGCTCAATTTCCGAGTTCGTATCGGCGGTTTGAGAGACAACGCAAATTCATCCCTGGGATTCCAGCTGGGAGGGCCCTTCTCAACAACTAATAGGAACGGACAAAGGTAAGTGCGCTTCTTTCAGCCCCCTTCATTTGTTGAAATATATTTCATAAATATCATAAGAACATTTTAGATCACTTAACTGTTCATTCGCCTAATCGCCTATGCGATATTCATTCATTTAATCTCTCCGGTTGCTACCGAAGAAGGGTACGCTTTATTTTTTATTTCTTCTTGCCTTTTCTACCCTGAATCAAACCCGCACACTGATGGTCAGGTAATTTTTTCAGCTTAGATTTCTACGATATTGCTGTAATGTTTATTGAATAAATTAGCTATTTCCTCCTCACTCTGTATGTATTTACCTTCATAATTTATGCTTGTTATATTATATCTGGTTTTGAATTTTTTGTGCTACCACATAAATTTTTGGTTATCGATTGAAATTTATTTTGGGAGGATTTTGCATCTCTTCACAAACCTTTTAGGGCTTTCACTCCCAATCTCTGAAACAAAATCAATTAAAAATGAAATCAACGATTTGCTCCTGCGTAAATTCTTGCACTAATTTGTCAGGAGCAAATTAACTAGAAAAAATTGTTGCCTGACAATGAACTCAAAATAAATAACGTTGAAATTATAATTCTTCGTAACGTTTCTGTGTGTTGACAATTAATGTCAGACAAAGAGCGACAATTCCAGAAGATTTTCAAAAGTAGATTTTTTCGTCTGATGAAGGAGTCTGATATAGACTCCGAAACGTTACGAAGAATTATAATTTCAACGTTATTTATTTTGAGTTCATTGTCAGGCAACAATTTTTTCTAGTTAATTTGCTCCTGACAAATTAGTGCAAGAATTTACGCAGGAGCAAATCGTTGATTTCATTTTTAATTGATTTTGTTTCAGAGATTGGGAGTGAAAGCCCTAAAAGGTTTGTGAAGAGACATAAATTTTTCATGCATTCCCACACTGCTTTTCATTCGCATTTACTGGCATCGACTAATTTTTTCAAATATTCTTTCTTGAAATTTTTAATTAATATGTGAACATTCCTATATTTAGAATATTGTGATTTCAGGATTTCATTATCAGGGTTATTTTTCAATTGCAATTAAAATTCATTCTTCCTATTAATTGCCTTTAATATCGATGGGGTAATCCATTTTTTACGAGTTATTTCTATTTTTTTTAGTTTAACAGAATTGGTGTTGTTGTCAAGTAAATGTTTCCTCAGAGTATCAATGAAAACGTCTACCATAGTATCAACATTTTTTTCTGAATATATGTCTAACTAAGATTCATTTTGTATATCTCTCCTTAAAATTATCAGAATTTATATAAACAAACAAAACAAGATAAAATATTCCTATATTCATCAACATAGTATCATCCAACAAATTTATATAATTATGTAATCGCACCCCATATTAATTCAACGTAACTTATCCAGATTTACCATAAGCTTTGTATATGACTATGTTACAGCCTGCAAAGTCAGCAGTGAACACCTGCAGTGCTGAGTCACATCCTATAGATAAGATATTTGTATAAAAGCATCTTCTTCCTTGCCTCCATTGAAGAAATAGATCTAGAGCCTTAGGCGATAGTCATAGTTTACACAGAATATTCAAATATTCTCTATTGTAAATAAAGTGTTTTTTAAAAACCAAGTCTTCATCCCAAAATTCATAATTGGCGACGAGGTGATGGGATTGTGCCAGGTCTGAAGAAGAGTGAATAGTGCCAGTCCAGTGTACCAGCTCCAGATCAGATACCTGTTGGTTTCAACCATCAAGCACACCCTGAAGAACCAGTGGAAGAAGACCAGAGAGTCCGATTGATGGAGTAGCGTCCTCAACGACTTCAAGACTATCGGTGAGCATTTCCTATTTCTCCCCAGTTTCCCTAATCTGGTAAAAAATTAGTAAACTTGTATAGTTTTTCCTAGGTTTCTTTAAAAAACCGATTTTCAAAAAGTTTTTCCTAGGTTTCTTTAACAAAAACCGATCACTAAAGAGTTTTTCCTAGGTTTCTTTAAAAAACCGATTTTCAAAAGTTTTTTCTAGGTTTCTTTAACAAAAACCGATCACTAAAGAGTTTTTCCTAGGTTTCCTTATTAAGAAAAAACCGATTACTATTCTAATATTGATAATTTATCTTGATACCGTAATTACTCTATAATATTTAATATTTTTATATTTCACGATTACGTCGATAAAACATTTTTCGGATCGTAAAAAGAAAATAAATAAGATGGCACAAGAGAGAATAGAGTTATCACTAGCTGAAAAATTTGGTATGCTCTTGCCTAAATATTCTGGTATTGAAAATGAACTTCACTCTTTTATTAAAAGTTCCGAACAATATCTTTTGATGTTTGCGGATGAAAATCAAATAGTAAAAAATTATTGTTATGCTGTCGTTAAATCAAAACTGACTGATAGAGCCCTAGCTGAGGTTTCTACATCTGATGTTCCTGATAATTGGGGATTATTGAAGAACTTTTTATATAGCAAATTCGGTGATAATATTAATTTAGATGTTTTGATTCATAACCTACAATTTTTGACCAAAAAACCTCATGAAGATTTATTAGCTTTCATTGATAAGATTATTGCAATGAAAATCAGAATAAATTACAGAATTGATGCTGATTTAATGCCTGATCCAGAGAAACAAATTTATAAATCTAATATTCATAAAATTTGTAAAACCGTGTTAATTTCGAATGCCCCTGTAGAATTGAGAACCTATTTAATTACCAATAATGCACTGTAATGAACCCCAGTTTTCTGAGGAAAATTGGAGTTCATCTTAGTGTATTTTTTTTCGTTTTAAATTTCCGTCTTTGAAAATATTTTAATTCTCGAATATTCCGTACGTTCATTCCGACAGGCAGAGTAAATGTAAAAAACCGCTTATCTGTATTTCACGTTGTTTTTCTTACATGCCGCTGAAGATTTCAACGTTTTTCATCTGTTGATATGCGATAAACCGGAGCTGACGACGTTTTTTTTCAGTCTTGTCGTATTCTGGAATTTTCAGATTTTTACCGTGGGAGGGGATAGGCCTATAAAAGCAAATTTTCCCCCCGCGACGGTCACTTTTGAATTTTACTTCAGTGCTTTCCTTTCGCTTGAGTATTTTTTCGCTTTCTAACGTGGTTTCTAACTTCGGTTATAAATTCAGTTGATTTTCCGTATTCTTTCGCCGTTGAAGAATAATCATTTTGTGTTATTTACATCAGTGCTTAGAGTTAATTTTTTAGTTTTTCTTTTAAATCCTTTGAGTTTCGAGTGCTTGAAACAAAGGAGGTAGGTCCCCGTCTGTACCGTTCAGTTTCTTTGTTAGACCTACGCCGTTACTTCTTTACCTTTGACACTGCTGTACTGTATCGTTTCCTGTTGTATTTTATCGTTCTTTACCCTGTCCGCGTTCCGCGTCATGAGTGTTAAATCCGAAATCTCTTCTTTTCTGTCAATCATGGTGTGCTATAACCCTTGGGGCAGAGAATAAGAGATACCGCACGTAGTCAGTGAAATCCCGTAGTTGCGTTAAAAATAGACATTTTCTTCGCTGTCAATCATGGTGTGCTATAACCCTTGGGGCAGCGAATAAAAGTCTCAAACAGGTCCGCCCTAGCCCTTGGGGTACTGAAGGGAAAGTTCCGTCAACCCCCTGTCCGCGTTCCGCGTCATAAGTGTTAAATCCGAAATCTCTTCTTTTCTGTCAATCATGGTGTGCTATAACCCTTGGGGCAGAGAATAAGAGATACCGCACGTAGTCAGTGAAATCCCGTAGTTGCGTTAAAAATAGACATTTTCTTCGCTGTCAATCATGGTGTGCTATAACCCTTGGGGCAGCGAATAAAAGTCTCGAACAGATCCGCCCTTATTGTGTTTCATTCCCGGAGAAATACAACTACACACCGATACCGTATAGCAAGTCCTTAGCATTCGTCAGTTCTGGTTGGCGCATTTTTATTGAACCGTTAATTTTTCACTACACCCGGTACAAATTTCATAAAGTGCTCGTGACCGGATAAGATTTCCCGAATGTATTTTCACTGATAGAATCACTCACATTTTATATCACACATATCTCCCTTGTACATGTAATTAGTTTCCGAAGGTGTGAATAAACTTTTACATAGTTCGATTTTGACTTCTTCGTTGTCGCTACCGCCTTAGACAACATCGAGCTCTGTCTCTGGCTAGCAGCTACCCTGGTAGGTTTGCTATTCTTCCTATTGAAAAGAATAGCTGGCGCTCGAGATTAAAGGCTTCTCCGAGAAACGCACGTTACAAAAATGGCGCAACGAGCAGGGACTGTGCAAAATCCAGTAGGAAACAACAGAGGTGAGAAACATTAACCGGACAGTGAGTGAATTCCCGAAACAGTGAGTAAAACCTAAGAACAGTGAGTAACTATTTCTTGAACCGAGAACTGTGAAAAATAAACTTGATCTGTGTTTTATTACCTGCCACCCTGTATTGAACTGTTATACTGTGAATTGAATTGGACTATATTCTGAAAATTTTCCTATTGTTGAAATCTATTGGAAATGATTTAATTAATTTGTGATTATTCCTTTTGCCGATTACTTTATTGAGTTATTGAAAACTGAACTGTTATTGCGCCTTTGTATCAGTGAAAATTATTTCCGATTTCTTATTATTTCTGATTTATTGAATTGAACTGTTTTAATTTCGTAGTGAAGGTGAGTGAATTTCCGAACATTGAAAATTTATTGTAACAATTGGTAAAATTTAATAGGTTTTATTTACCTATCAGTTTAATAGTGAATCACCTATTACCCTGTTGATAACTTGTCTACCTGCTTTTATTTTCTGTTGACCTGTACTGTTGAAACTTACCAATTATTGCTGATTTTTCTGAAACCTATTGCGATTTATTTTCTGGATATTGAACTTGAAAAACTATTTGGAATCTAACCTGTGCGTTCTGGTGCGGTTCGAATTTCGGGAAATTTTCCGGACTATACGAAACGACTTGCGAATGAGTGCGGTATTTCGCGAATATTTTCGGACTTTAGTGGGACTGATTGACAATTTTTTTTTTTCGAGTAACGTTGAACTTGTAAAATTTTTGGTGTGATACATCGGGACTTAGATTATTTTAGTGCGCCGGGACTTGAACTTAGATTTTTTTTTTCTGATACACCGGGACTTAGACTTTATTTTTTTTTTTTTGGGGAGTTACACCGATACCCACTTCGAACTTAAGTGAGTAGGTTGGCTAGCGATTAACTTACCGGGTTGGACTTAGAACTTAAACAGATTGTGAAAGACATACCGAGTGTGAAATATTGGTGCGTTCTGAATCGGACTTAGTTGAATATAATATGTCGAACATGGATGTGAACCGGTTACTCAGTGATGAACTTACATACGAATTACAACTGAGAGGACAATCGATACCGGGTACTGTGATGACTAAACGGAGTCTACTACGACAAGTACTTCAGTCTAATGAACCTCTATTACCCCCAACGTCATTGAATCCCGCCTCGGAGATTGAGATTTGTCAAAATAAACTCACCGATTTAGTGGAATCCCTTCAGAACTTCAATCATGAGAATGCGGCTAACGAATTTTCGCGAATTTACACCCGATTAATACACATACAAGGAAGGCTGGACTTTATTGTTACTGCAGACACAGCACAGTTACAACTGGTTGGACAAATGAAGGCGACTACAGCTAAGGCGTTGGAAACACTAGAGGAGCTACGTCAGAAGAGTAATCGTGAACAGCCGCAGCCATCTAACCGACATCAGAGGTCTCTCTTAGATGTGGAGGTGCCCAGTTCACCTGGTGTGTCACCGATCCAACCGGAACGGATTTCAGGGCTCCGAGAGCCATCGCTTATCGACTTGGGAGATGGTGTCGATCCTCCGGTAGCGGTCGATGTCTCACATACTGGAACACCTGTAAGGAATCCAACATTAGAAGAGGTCATGAATGAGACACGACAGACATGTAGAGCATTACTGCGACAGTTACCAGCGATACCTCTCACACAGTCACAGGACTGTGGGACAACAACACCTGAAGGTCCGACACAGGGTAGATGGATTAATTCTACACGAAGGGTGTCTTTTCCACACTTACCTGCACCGTGGATGGGTCCTGACCGACCAATTGTCACTACACCTGCCAGATCAGAACCGGAGTCCCGATCAACAATACCGACTGTCCCTGTACACAAATGGAACATTTCCTTTGATGGCGCTGGAAGTGTGACCGGATTCCTTGAGGAGGTGGAGAGGCTGGCTGAATCCCGTAAAGTGTCCCTGGAACAAGTTTTTGAATCAGTTTATGAATTACTACGAAAAGATGCAAGGGATTGGTTTATTCCCAGGAGAGGTACTTTCGAGGACTGGGAGGATTTCAGCAACCAACTGAAAGAAGCGTTTCTGCCGGTTAACTATGAGGAGAATCTGTTGGAGGAAATAAAAAGACGAACACAAGGTCCTGAAGAAAAGCTGCTTCTGTATGTTACCCGGATGCAGAACTTATTCCAGAAACTCACCTATACAAAACCATCCGAGGTGGAGCAGATCCGACTCATCCGACAGAGGTTGATCCTGCCCTTACAGCAGGCCTTGGCCTTCCAGGAGACCAAGACCTATGATGAACTTCTCCGTAAGGGAAAAGTGTTTGAACTGGTACAGTGGCAGATGAGCCAGTACACCCGGCCACCCTCGAAACCAGGTTTCCTGGAGGAACCTCACCTAACGTACACTCCCCGCCAACTGAACCGATATCAGGCGAGTTTTTCTGTGGATACCGGAGAACAGGTACAAACAACTGATCATAGGAAATCAATCCCGCCGACACCAGCCGACCAGACACGACTTTCTCCGCAGGGGGAAAGCCGTCCAAAGTCACCCAGATCCAGAGAATCAATAGTTCGGCAACAGGAATCACACCGTCCAACTTCTGGAGACAGGTCCGAAAGTAGATCCGGAAATTCAACACCGCCACCCCGTCGTCGAGCCGAAAATAGCCACGCTGACCGGACCCAATCATCATCAGGGAGGAGAGTGTCCTTCCAGACACAGTGTTTCCGATGTGGTGGATATGGCCACATGCGCCGAGAATGTCGCAGGCCACCGAAAATCTTCTGTTCTCGATGTCAGAGGGAGAACATTCTCTCACGAGATTGTCCCTGCCGTTCGGAAAACTAAAGGGGAGATTGGAGACGGAGTCGACCACATCTCCCGGAATCTTGACTCCACTGACACCGACCACCTGTAATGATAACCGACCGTTAATAGAGGTCAAAATAGCCGGCAAACACTTCCGAGCACTGATAGATACAGGAGCGACCAGGAGTTTTTGCAGTCAGGCCGTATCCGATCAGTGTGAAAGTAAAGGAATCACAGGACAAACAATGCACAACAGTTTTGCAGTAATAGCGAACGGAAAAACCACCGTCACGCCGAAACTGTACACCACCACCGTGCAAATTTCCGATTACACACTGCCTGATTTGAAATTCTTACTGGTACCAAGCTTACCGGTAGACATTATTCTGGGGATGGATGTTCTGTCGACTTTCAAGTTTTCCGTAAATCTCAGTACCGCCGAGTGCTTCCTGGAAGGCCGACTGATCTCAAAGCCGATGGCCCCCGTCGAAACCGCCGCAGAGGTTCACACCGCCGAAGAACACCTGTTGGAACTGACAGAATCTCAGAAACAAGAACTGGAGGCATTTCTGACCGAGGAATTAAAGAAGTTCGAAGACCTGTATGGTACAACCGACCTGATTGAACACAAGATCAAACTGAAACCGGGCACCGAACCGATCAAACAACGATACCGACCCCTAAATCCGAAAATGCAGGAGATCTTCAATCAGGAAGTGGACCGTATGTTGGCTGAGGGAGTGATTGAACCCTCCAAGTCACCGTGGAGTTCACCTGTTGTATTGGTCAAGAAGAAAGACGGAAAGTACCGTTTCTGCATCGACTTCCGTGCTGTTAACCAAGTGTCTGTGAAAGATGCATACCCGTTGCCGTACATTTCTGGGATTCTGGACAAACTCCGAAAAGCGAAGTACATCTCCACACTGGACCTGAAACAAGGATACTGGCAGATACCATTAGCAAAGGAGAGCCGTCCGATTACTGCATTTACCGTCCCCGGAAGAGGTCTGTTCCAATTCACCGTGATGCCGTTCGGTTTACATGCAAGCCCAGCCACCTTCCAGAGGTTCCTAGACACCGTCATTGGCCCAGAAATGGAACCGGAAGCGTTCGCTTACCTGGACGATATAGTTGTCCTAGGGGAAACTTTCGAGGAGCACCTGGAGAACTTGAGAGAAGTATTCCGACGGTTGAGAGAAGCTAATCTTCGTCTCAACCCCGACAAGTGTGACTTTGTGCGAAAATCCCTAAAATACCTTGGACATGTCGTCACCTCCGATGGCATCTGTACCGATCCCGACAAAGTGTCTTCGATAGTGTCTTTACCAATACCGAAAACCGTCCGAGAACTTCGTCGATTTCTTGGAGTTGCCAGCTGGTACCGTCGTTTCATAGAGAACTTCTCCGATTTAGTTTCTCCATTGACTCGATTGCTGCAGAAGAAACACCGTTGGAAATGGGGAGAAGACCAGCAGAAGGCCTTCGAGCTTCTGAAACAAAAACTCACAGAATCTCCGATACTGGCTTGTCCAGACTTCACCCAACCGTTCGTTCTGCAAACTGACGCCAGTGACATGGGCCTTGGAGGTGCCCTAACACAAGTGATCGATGGAGAAGAGAGAGTAATCGCCTATGTGAGCCGAACACTAAACCCCGCAGAGAAAAATTACTCCGTGTCAGAAAAGGAATGTCTCGCCATAGTATTTTCCATAGAGAAACTGCGACCGTACCTAGAAGGATTCCATTTCACAGTAATTTCCGATCACATGAGTCTGAAATGGCTTAACTCCATCAAGTCACCGTCCGGAAGAATTGCTCGATGGGCCGTTTTCCTTCAGCAATTCGACTTCGAAGTCCAGTACCGTAAAGGATCGATGAACAAAGTAGCCGACAGCCTGTCCCGAAACCCGTTGCCGTCCCTAGATTCCGTATGTTTGTCCGAGATAGAAACAACCCAGTGCAAATGGTACAACAAAAAGTTACAGGAGGTGGAAAAAGACCCAGCAAATTTTCCTGACTACGCCGTTGAAAATGGAAAACTGTTGCGACATTTCTGGGACTCATCCGACTTCACAGAAGATGGAACCGGCCAACCCTGGAAACTCTGTGTACCATCCGAACAGCGAACAGAAGTACTGCAGGAAAACCACGACTCAGAACTAGCAGGTCACATGGGGATTGCCAAGACGATTGCACGGATAGCCAGAAATTATTACTGGCCAGGGATGTTTAGAGACATTGCGAAATACGTGAGGAACTGCACATCGTGCCAAAAGTACAAAGTTTCGCAACAGAAAACCCCTGGTAAGATGCAACCACACCGAATGGCGGATGCGCCGTTCCAAGAAGTATCCACAGACATTGTAGGACCATTGCCACGGTCAAAGAAGGGAAACTCCTACATCGTGGTAATGCAAGACCGTTTCACAAAGTGGGTAGAGTGTCGTCCGTTGCGGAAAGCCACCGCCAAAACTGTTTATTCGGCCCTCTACGAACAAGTCATCCTGAAATATGGTTGCCCAAAACTAGTAATATCCGACAATGGAGTACAATTCGACAGCAGGCTATTCAAGAACAGTCTCCGAGAGCTGAACATCGCTCACCGTTTCACACCACCGTATACCCCTCAGTGCAACCCTGTAGAAAGAGCTAACCGTACCCTGAAGACCATGATAGCACAGTTTTGTGAAGCCGATCAACGAACCTGGGATGAAAAGATAGGAGAGTTAACGTTTGCTATCAACACCGCTAAACAGGAGTCTACTGGATTTACACCGGCATTTTTAAATTATGGAAGGGAACTAGAAGTCCCGAGGGCGATTTATTCGACAAACCCCCACAATAATGAAATGAACGGAGAATCCAACCGTACAGAAGAAGAAAGCAGAGACATGACTTACCGTACTCAACAGATCAAACATCTCCAGGAGGCTTATGAGTTCGTCCGTACTAAACTATACCGTGCCTTCCAACAACAGGCTCACCACTACAATCTTCGACGAAGAGAAATCCGATACCATGTGGGAGATAAAGTTCTACGCCGGGACCGTCCTTTATCCTCTGCCGTTGACAGTTTCGCCGCCAAGTTGGCTCCGAAGTTTTCCGGACCGTTTACCGTCGTTAAAGTTGTTTCACCTGTCGTCTATGACCTGAAAGATACAGAGGGTAGAAAAATCACTAACATACACATTAAAGATTTAAAACCATTTCATGCATAATAATATTATTGTCATGATCCGTTAACCGTTCTATAGAAATAACCTCTGAAAGGAGGAAATCCGTTATTTTTTTTTGTTACCGAATATATATTATTTTTCCGTTACCGAATATATATTTTTTCTGTTACCAATTATATTATTATTTTCCGTTTACCTGTTTATCTGAATAACTGTAGTTGCTCAATTAACCAGAACCAATGCATCCAGACAATCTGTCTCCAAGAATCAACGGATAGAACCACCCTGGAAGAAGTTAAACAAGTTCCGCATGCAAACCAGTAGGGAGTTAGCCCTCCGTGCCTGTCCAAGAAACCAAGGACACCTGCAAGGAGAAATCTCGTGAATTTGAAGCACGTTATTCAGCATAGTTATAACCGATTACACCGTAACAATTCCGTTCAAATTCCGTACAGGCACCACCGTTGACCAAAATACTGTATCTACAGCTTTTCATCCGTTCAACATGCAATTATAAATCAAACCTGTTAAAACTGTCCGAAAAATCTGTTATTTATGTAAGGAATACCAATAAAGGATACTGTTTCACATTACAACTGAGTATATCCGTCTATTAATCCAATAGATCTAACCAATTTCTGTCCTGAACCGAATCGAAATTACTGTACCGTCAATTTAACACTGTTTACCTGAAGAAAACACCGTCTACTTGAAAACAGAGTACAGAGAAAAACCGTTCCAAGAAGAAAAGTTGACCACGAGGAACGATGAAGATTGGAGAGTTTATTGTTAGAAATTACCCACCTGCAAGTCTCCTGTCGGCTCCGAGAGTCCCAACATCCGTATGGCCAGGTCGAAAGGGGTGAACCGGTCCATTGAGCCCCCACGTCGAGCTGTTGGAGGCTTTCCACCTGTTGCAGCTCCCACGATTCCTGGGTAACCTACAAAACCACGATGGAATTCAAACACCCGCCAAACACAGTTAAATTAGGTACTCACCGGAGGGATGAAGCGTGGCACGTTTCCGACCAGCGATAAAGATGGATTTCCACATGGAGAAAGAAGATTTTCCACTTTAATAATTGAACATCCACGCACGGAACGCTGAACAAAATTCTTTGACAAGATGGCGGAGACCTGCGCCGAGCTGACGGACGCTGACGTTTCTGCGTGCGCATTGGAACTACCAGTGGCCAACCATAGAGAGGATGAGTACTTGATTAAGTTGTAATCTGGTCACGAGTATAGGTGGCGCGCGCGAAAGTAAGGTCATTATTTCTAGGGGTAGTAGAGTCGTGAAATTAAACTCACTATTTCATCGTAAGTTAATTTCTTCCGAGATGGAGGGGGTGTAATGAACCCCAGTTTTCTGAGGAAAATTGGAGTTCATCTTAGTGTATTTTTTTTCGTTTTAAATTTCCGTCTTTGAAAATATTTTAATTCTCGAATATTCCGTACGTTCATTCCGACAGGCAGAGTAAATGTAAAAAACCGCTTATCTGTATTTCACGTTGTTTTTCTTACATGCCGCTGAAGATTTCAACGTTTTTCATCTGTTGATATGCGATAAACCGGAGCTGACGACGTTTTTTTCAGTCTTGTCGTATTCTGGAATTTTCAGATTTTTACCGTGGGAGGGGATAGGCCTATAAAAGCAAATTTTCCCCCCGCGACGGTCACTTTTGAATTTTACTTCAGTGCTTTCCTTTCGCTTGAGTATTTTTTCGCTTTCTAACGTGGTTTCTAACTTCGGTTATAAATTCAGTTGATTTTCCCTATTCTTTCGCCGTTGAAGAATAATCATTTTGTGTTATTTACATCAGTGCTTAGAGTTAATTTTTTAGTTTTTCTTTTAAATCCTTTGAGTTTCGAGTGCTTGAAACAAAGGAGGTAGGTCCCCGTCTGTACCGTTCAGTTTCTTTGTTAGACCTACGCCGTTACTTCTTTACCTTTGACACTGCTGTACTGTATCGTTTCCTGTTGTATTTTATCGTTCTTTACCCTGTCCGCGTTCCGCGTCATGAGTGTTAAATCCGAAATCTCTTCTTTTCTGTCAATCATGGTGTGCTATAACCCTTGGGGCAGAGAATAAGAGATACCGCACGTAGTCAGTGAAATCCCGTAGTTGCGTTAAAAATAGACATTTTCTTCGCTGTCAATCATGGTGTGCTATAACCCTTGGGGCAGCGAATAAAAGTCTCGAACAGGTCCGCCCTAGCCCTTGGGGTACTGAAGGGAAAGTTCCGTCAACCCCCTGTCCGCGTTCCGCGTCATAAGTGTTAAATCCGAAATCTCTTCTTTTCTGTCAATCATGGTGTGCTATAACCCTTGGGGCAGAGAATAAGAGATACCGCACGTAGTCAGTGAAATCCCGTAGTTGCGTTAAAAATAGACATTTTCTTCGCTGTCAATCATGGTGTGCTATAACCCTTGGGGCAGCGAATAAAAGTCTCGAACAGATCCGCCCTTATTGTGTTTCATTCCCGGAGAAATACAACTACACACCGATACCGTATAGCAAGTCCTTAGCATTCGTCAGTTCTGGTTGGCGCATTTTTATTGAACCGTTAATTTTTCACTACACCCGGTACAAATTTCATAAAGTGCTCGTGACCGGATAAGATTTCCCGAATGTATTTTCACTGATAGAATCACTCACATTTTATATCACACATATCTCCCTTGTACATGTAATTAGTTTCCGAAGGTGTGAATAAACTTTTACATAGTTCGATTTTGACTTCTTCGTTGTCGCTACCGCCTTAGACAACATCGAGCTCTGTCTCTGGCTAGCAGCTACCCTGGTAGGTTTGCTATTCTTCCTATTGAAAAGAATAGCTGGCGCTCGAGATTAAAGGCTTCTCCGAGAAACGCACGTTACAGCACTTTCTTTCGACGAAACGGTCAATGCCGTGAAGGATTATCTGTGCAATATAGCACAATATGAATTATTAGATAAGAGCCGTCGCACCAAGAATATGCAACCGTCGAATAAAGCATTCAATAATCAGTCGACGTACCGAAATAATTATTCATTCAATCATCAGCCGAGAAATAATTTTAATAGATTTAATAATAATCAGCATAATTTTCCGTCTCAGCCGATTCAGATTCAACAGCGGCCAGTGAAAACTCATTATCCTTCATATCGTGAAACTTTCGAAAGATCAAATCCACAACGAAATCAAAATATTAATGTTTTCAAGCCTACTGATTACTGATTGCTGGTTGTGTTGGACGGACTAACCCAAACCTGCCACCGCGACCAACGGTCTATTGTAGCACACAAACATGCTCAAAGAGCTAAATCTCTCCCTCTAGTCCCATCCTACCCAAAAAGGAGATGATGTCGGAGGGGGAGTGATTCTTGAGTTCCTCTAGGATCATCTTCGGAGAGCAGAAAACTCCGAGTCTGACCCTGTCTGCCGCCGGGCAGTCACAGAGGATATGCTCAATTGTTTCGTCTTCCTCTAAGCAGAGTCTGCAGAGTGGGTCATTGACGATGCTGAGTTTTTTGAGGTGGGCTCTGAGTCTGCAGTGTCCTATAAAAACCGCTATTATGGATCTCAGATTAGTTCTAGAAAATTCTAGCCAGCGACTGGTGTATGGGCTGGGAGGCACTGAAATAGCCCTATGCGAGTGACGCAATCCAGGACGGTTGCGCCAGTGCTCCATGACCTTTTGCCTTATCCAGCTGTTGTTTCGGTCCCTGATTAAGGAATTGGGAATTCCTATACTGGGTTCCGGGCCAATAAGCGTTGATGTCGCGCCTTCCCTGGCCAGAGCATTCGATACATCGTTGCCACTGAAGCCAGAGTGTCCAGGTATCCAAATCAGTTGCAGTCTGTTTGAACTTCCCAATTTGGTGAGTTTAGATCTGCATTCAAATACCTGTGCCGAGTTGCATTTGTCTGCCGCGAGAGATTTGATCGCAGCTTGACTATCCGTAAGGATTTTTATTGATCTGCCCGCCTAGCCACTGTCAAGTAAATGGCCTGCGCACAGATCAATGGCAAAGATTTCTGCCTGAAAAGCTGTCGCCGACTTTCCCAGACTAGCACTGAGTTTGGTCAGCGGTCTACGGCTGTAGACTCCGGCTCCAGATCCCTGACTGGTTCTGGAGCCATCAGTAAACCAGCAAGGTCCTTGTAAATAGAAATCCCTGTGATGGAGCCATTCGTCTCTGCTTGGAATCAGAGAAACGAATGTTCCTTCGGTGCTGGTTCTTGTGATTATTTGATCCGTTCTCATGCCCATCACCTCGTCAGCCTCCAGTTGGGCCGACAGACGACTGGGCACGAAAGTGAGTTTGTCAGGCTCGTTTACGGTAAGGTGGTGGAGCCTGTGGGTTGCTAGTCTTGCCTCTCCCTGGACAAAAATGTGAAGCGGAGGGAGGTCTAATAGCATCTCCATGGACGAAGTTGGAGTAGAGCGGAATGCCCCCGAAATCATGAGGCAAGCCGTTCTTTGGAGTTTGGAAAGTTTGTTTTGGGTTAGAACGCGTTCAGTGCAGGACCACCAGGCGACACAGCCATAGGTGATCAATGGTCTGATCACCGTGACGTATAGCCAGCGGAGCTGCTTCGGCGCTATCCCCCATGTCCTTCCACAAATCCTTTGGCAGGCCCATAGGGAGTGCCTGGCTTTGTGGACGACTTTTTCCACATGGGAGTTCCATAGAAGCTTCCTATCCAGGGTAATGCCTAGATATTTGGCCTCCTCTACGAGTGGAATGGTCTTACCGTAGAGAGTTGGAGGAAAGATTTGAAATTTCCTTCTCCTGGTAAAGGGGACAATCAGGGTCTTGGAGGGGTTCACACCTAACTGCTCCCCATCACACCAGCCCTGAATTACTGTTAGTGTTTCCTGAAGAGCATCTGAGATGATTACATCGTCATTACCCGCCAGTAAAACAACTATGTCGTCAGCGTAAGCCTGAACATATACGTCAAGCGAGCTGATAATTGCAATTAGATCATCAACCAGAAGTGACCAGAGAAGGGGTGATAGTACACCTCCTTGCGGACAACCTCTGCCTGCTTTGAATCTAAGTGCTTCCGCTGCCGGAAGCTTGGCTTCCGGCCAATTAAGGCAAGATCCCCCGCAAACAAGTTTGCATGGTTTGTCAACTGCCGCCAGTCCTTGACTGTCCGGTTAAGTTGGCGCCGTTAATCCTGTGCAGGCCCTTAGCCACGACACTACAGCTGGGCAGGAGAAGTTGGTCCGCGATGGGATTTTGGAAGGCTACCAGTAGTGTTTTTAAGACTACGAGCCAACTTATAGTCCCACAGTCCTCAGCTTCGTTTGTAATCATTAGCAGAAGGACGCGCCTGGTTGGTACTTCACCCCAATGGCCAGGATTTTTTTTTTTTCAAGCCTAACCCTAATTATAGAAATAATAGTCCGCCTGAAAAAATGTCTATACAGACTAGAAACTACCCGCAAAAACGAGCCAATTATTCCACGCAATATAATGTTAATCCACAAAGAAACTTCTATAATAATCATCAATGAAAATCATCCAAATGTTAATAATCATCGTAATGAAAATATTCCGAATTTTACATTCGAAGAATTAACTCACGCTGAAGAAGAAAAGCGAAAAGAGAATTTTTATAGTCAATCAAAACCTTCTACGTCAAAGATGCAACCCAATCAAAATTTTCGTCAATCAGCCGAAAAACTCGCGTTGACTTAAACCAAACGTTAGAATATCATAATCAATTACCCTATGTAGAATTAGAATATCCCAAGTGTAAATTATTGATTGATAGTGGATGTTCAGTTTGTCTAATTGATCCAAAATTCGCTTATAATAATTTTAAAGAAAATATTTTTAGAGAAGATACCACTCTTACTGCATGTTTCAGATCTCAAACGTCAAATGAAAAAGTTTTATTGCCTTTATTTTCCGAATTGAAAATGAATGATTGTCATCCCTTTGTTCTTTACAAATTTCATAAAAATTATGATGGTCTAATAGGAGCAGATTTTCTCAATAAATACGATTTGAGAATTGATTTCAAAAATATGGTTTTAGAAAATGATTTTTGTCAAATCCCTTTTAAATATCAACAAGTTTGTCAAAATCCAACAAGAATTTCTATAGATTTGAGTCACTTAGAACCCAAAATAAAAAGTCAACTTATTAAAATCTTTCAAACCAATGATAAAGTCCTTCAATTGCCGGGTCAACCATTGAATTTTTCAAGTAAAATTAAACATAGAATTAGAACGATTGATGAAAATCCAGTTCACTGTAAAATTTATCGTTATCCAGAGATTCATCGTGAAGAGGTGAAAAACCAAATTGAAGATTTATAAGAAAAGAAAATAATCAGACCAAGTATATCTCCTTGGTCATTTCCCGTAGTAATTGTTCCTAAAAAACAGGACTTATCCGGAAAAACTAAATGGCGTATGGCCATAGATTATAGAAAGTTAAATGAAAAAACTATTGACGATAAGTATCCATTACCACAAATTGACTCTATCCTAGACAAACTCGGTAACAAAAAATATTTCACAACCTTAGATTTAGCATCCGGATTTCATCAGATAGAGTTGGATGAAAATTCGATTAGAAAAACTGCTTTTACTGTCGAAAACGGACATTATGAGTTTTTAAGAATGCCTTTCGGACTTAAGAATGCGCCCGCAACTTTTCAGAGATTAATGAACGAAGTTTTGAAAAATTTTATTGGAAAGATATGCTATATTTATATGGATGATATAATTATATTTCCAGAAACTATTGAACAGCATTCAGCTGATATCCATAATATTTTAGAAACACTTGCATCAGAAAATCTGAAAATTCAGTTAGATAAATGTCATTTCTTCAAAACAGAAATTGAATTTCTTGGTCATGTGATTACCCCTGAAGGAATCAAACCAAATCCAAATAAATTAGAAGCTATTCAAAATTATCCTATTCCTAAAACACAGAAGGAAATTAAATCTTTCCTTGGTCTTATAGGATACTACAGAAAATTCATTCCCAATTTTGCAAAAATTACTAAGCCATTGACAATGTGTTTGAAGAAGAATGCAAAAATTAATATTGATAATTCTGATTACATTGAATCCTTTGAATTATGCAAAAATAATTTATTGAATCACCCAATTCTCCGATATCCCGATTTTAATGCGCCCTTTGTTTTGACAACTGATGCTTCAGGTTTTGCGATAGGTTCAGTTTTATCTCAAGGAGAACCACCTGATGATCTTCCGATCGCCTACGCAAGTCGTACTCTAAATCCCGCTGAAACTCGATATAGCACAATAGAAAAAGAATTATTATCAATTGTTTGGTCATGTAAACATTTTCGACCATATCTCTACGGAAGGAAATTCACGATATATACAGATCATAAACCATTAATTTGGCTATTTTCGTTAAAAGAATCGAATTCAAGATTAATGCGCTGGAGAATCAAGTTAGAAGAATACGATTATGAAATCAAGTATAGAAAAGGATCCATGAATAATGCCGATTCATTGAGTAGAATTATATGGAAATCTGACAATGAGAAAACGTATGAAAACTTCTAAAAATTAAATGAAAATAATAATATTCCTGAACCAAATAATGTTAAAGAAAAAGAAGGTAATTTATTTGAAGCTCCAAAAAAGTATTCATTTGCACACTGTGTATCTAGAGATCTAGAAATGAGTAAAGGAATCGCGTCAATTTTTAAAAATAAATACGGAAATGTAGATGAATTAAAGTTACAAAATAAGGGTATTGGTGAAGTCGCGTTTATTAGAAAAGAAAATAAGAATATTTATTATTTAATAACGAAAGAATTTTATTTTAATAAACCTAATTATGAAAATGTTTTTGAATGTTCAATCAAGCTTAAAGAATTGTGCGAATATAATAATGACAAATATTTAGCATTACTGCGATTAGCAAGTGGTTTAGATAGATTGGAATGGTCATGCATTTTCAATATGATCAAGTATATTTTCAACGAATCAAAAATCAATGTAGTTATTTATTATCTCTCAAGAACAAAAAATGAATATAGTGAAGAGTTTAATGGAATCGAAAATGACGAATTTCTTTGACTAATCACATATCAGATGATGAACTAGACGAATGTGTTGATCTTTTAACTAACCCTAATGAGGAATTACCAGTTTCAGATAATGAAGATTTAAGTGAATTAAAAACAGGAAACGTTATTATACACAGCGATGTCACAGTTCATAGTGGTATTGAAAACCCCATTTTAGAAATTCCATACACTGAAAGAAGCGTAAATGCCTATCCGTAACAAATTATATTCAAAACAGCATCGAATTTTAATGTTACGAAAATTAAATTATTTGGAGATAAACTCAGATTTAGAGTTTCCATTAATTCAATTGATAAAGATATTTTTCAGTTTATTAAAGAATTCGTACAACCTAAAAAGTCATACACAATATATTTTGCGTCTCAGGAATTAGAAAAACCTTTTATAAACATTTTACAGAATAAATTCGATTATAAAACCCTCAATTTCAAAATTTCAAATATTTTGCTAGAAGATATAGAAGATAAAGAAGAACAACTTTTGAGAATTCAACAATATCATGAAACCAAGACTATTCATCGTGGCTTAAGAGAAAATTTAATAAGTTTGAGAAAAAAGTATTATTGGCCGAATATGAATAAAGATGTTCAAAATTATATTAATGCATGTGAAATTTGTCAAAAGAATAAGTACGAAAGAACACCCATTGAATTACAGTTTAAACCAAACCCGATAGGATCAAAACCTTTCACACACATTTATTGTGATACTATAAGATTTGAACAAAATTATTGTTTGAGCATTGTAGACTCATTTTCAAGGTTGGGTCAGTGTTACCCTTTACTTCAGAAAACGGGAACAGAAATTGTAGATAAATTAATAATATTTTTCAGTCATTATGGCATTCCTATAAAAATAACTTGTGACAATGGACTTGAATTTAAAAATAGCGTAGTACAAGATTTTTGCAGAGTCCATCAAATAGAAATTCATTATATTACTAATTATAATCCTAATTCAAATGCTTTAGTAGAAAGATTCCATTCAACCCTGATCGAACAAACTATTGAATCCAAAAACTCCACATTCCAAAATAAATTGGCACAAGCCTTATTAAGTTATAATAATTCAAATCATTCCAGCCTAGAATTAACGCCTATGCAAATAATAAAAGCAGATCTAAATTATTCTTTACCAATCGAACAAACTCACAATGAGAAAATTCAAAATTACGTTGAGAATTATATTGAGAATTTAAATGATATAACGAAACACTTGGAGAAAAATCAAAAGATGGCAACCGAAAAGTTAGATAAATTAATCCAAAAACTCCACATTCCAAAGTAAATTGGCACAAGCCTTATTAAGTTATAATAATTCAAATCATTTCAGCCTAGAATTAACGCCTATGCAAATAATAAGAGCAGATCTAAATTATTCTTTACCAATCGAACAAACTCACAATGAGAAAATTCAAAATTACGTTGAGAATTATATTGAGAATTTAAATGATATAACGAAACACTTGGAGAAAAATCAAAAGAGGGCAACCGAAAAGTTAGATAAATTAATCAAAAAACTCCACATTCCAAAGTAAATTGGCAAAAGCCTTATTAAGTTATAATAATTCAAATCATTCCAGCCTAGAATTAACACCTATGCAAATAATAAAAGCAGATCTAAATTATTCTTTACCAATCGAACAAACTCACAATGAGAAAATTCAAAATTACGTTGAGAATTATATTGAGAATTTAAATGATATAACGAAACACTTGGAGAAAAATCACAAGAGGGCAACCGAAAAGTTAGATAAATTAATCCAAAAACTCCACATTCCAAAGTAAATTGGCACAAGCCTTATTAAGTTATAATAATTCAAATCATTCCAGCCTAGAATTAACGCCTATGCAAATAATAAGAGCAGATCTAAATTATTCTTTACCAATCGAACAAACTCACAATGAGAAAATTCAAAATTACGTTGAGAATTATATTGAGAATTTAAATGATATAACGAAACACTTGGAGAAAAATCAAAAGAGGGCAACCGAAAAGTTAGATAAATTAATCAAAAAACTCCACATTCCAAAGTAAATTGGCACAAGCCTTATTAAGTTATAATAATTCAAATCATTCCAGCCTAGAATTAACACCTATGCAAATAATAAAAGCAGATCTAAATTATTCTTTACCAATCGAACAAACTCACAATGAGAAAATTCAAAATTACGTTGAGAATTATATTGAGAATAAGTCAAATTGAAATCGTAGGTTTAGGAATCCTCAGGAAAAGAAAACATCTAATTTTCTCAAAGAGCAACGTTTCGCAACTTTATTGTTGCTTTATCAAGCTCTGAAACACACAAAAAAAGGCAGAAATAAGATGAAGGGCAAAAATTCACAAGCTATGTGCCTACCTAGACAAAGATGATGTTTTTAAAATTCCTTCATTGTCAAACATACGCTGCACGGTAAACAATGCAGGTGGACAGCGACACACTCCCTCCGTCGTCAAACCGGGTACTGACAATCATATGGTTCAATTAGTTGAATAAAAACAACATTTTCTTTACGCAGAAGTCATCGAAAATTCGACGGAGGAAGCGGCGCCCCCAGCTGGATGTTTCAAATGTATAAACGACGTACAATTAAAAATGACAAACAATAAAATAGAACAATTATATATACAGAAATTTAAAATCTAAAATGAGGTTCACGATGTAAAACAACTTCTCTGGCGAGAGTACATATTTAAAATATTACTGTAAATTACGCTAAGGTTGGCACAATCCGTCCTCAGGTTCACAGTATTAGCCATATATATCTGGATCATCTCCCCTACGTTCCTTCTGAACCAATTCTGCTCTCTATCTAAAACGGTTGCTTCGTCGAATTTAAATGAGTGACCAGTCTCAAAATGATGCGCCGCCAAAGCTGTTTTATTGGGCTTGTCTTGATTGTGATTTTTACAGTCATTCCTATGTTGATTAATTCGAGATTTGAAGTATTGTTTGGTTTGACCAATGTAACATTTTCCACAAGAACAAGGAATGCTGTAAATTAAATTCGAGAGGGAGTTCAATGGGGTCGGATCTTTAAGACGGGTGTACAAACATCTGGTGGACTTCACATTATAAAAGGCCAGTCTAGTACTGTTGTCGAACACTCTATTTATTCTTTGTGAGAGTCCATTGACGAACGGGAATCTGAAATATCTAACGCACCCAGCTTCTGCATCGCGCCGACGACCCTCCACCGCGACGAAAGAACTAATGCATCTATTGACAAAGTTGTTAGGGTAATTATTTTTCTTTAGAATGTTCTTGATAATTTTTATGTTAGAAGCTTGGAAAGAGTGATGGCTCAGTCTCATCATTCTATGTAGGAGGCCTCTAATGCTTGCTAATTTGTGACTGAGAGGGCTTGTCGAAAAATAATTTAATATTCTACCCGAACCGGTAGGTTTGAAGTACCAGTTCGTCACTAGAGTACCTGATCCAGTCCTATGTACCTCAGCATCAAGAAAGGAAAGTTTACAATTTCTCTCCCTCTCCAAAGTAAACTGAAGTTTCGGATGAAACTCGTTGAAACACTTCAGAACACTGTCAATATCTCTCTCGGGAACTGCCGCGAAAGAGTCATCCACATACAACCAGAAAAACGGGATGTCAAAAGGAAGCCTCGTCAACACCTCACCGATCAGCTCATCCATCACAAATCTAGCCAATACAGGACTCAATGGGTTCCCCATGGCACTACCATCCAACTGTGAATATATCGTCCCTCTGAATAGGAAGTAACTTGAATCGAAATAGAATTCTATCATTTCAAGAAAAAGTTTGCGAGGAATGTTTGTGTAAGCCGATATGAATGGCCACCGTTTTGATAAAATACTGACAACCAGATTCTTGGGAATGTTCGTGAACAAGGAGACCACGTCCAACGATACGAGTCTGTTGTTGACAGGTATTTGTTTACAACTCACTGAATTAACAAACTCAAATGAATTCTTAACTTCATACTTGAATGTTGTTGTCACTGGCGCTAAGATTTCGTGTAAAAAGACCGCCAAGTTATAACAGGGGGCATTAATGCAGCTTACAATGGGTCTCAAAGCGAAAGTGTCCTTGTGAGTTTTTCTTAGTCCATAAATCTTCGGCGGAACAGCATTGTGGATACTGATCATTTTACTCTTTGTTTTGTCTATGTATCCATCTTCAAGTAACCTCTTGGCGAAACCATTCACTCGTTCTTGATATTTCTTGGTTGGGTCTTTATCCATTGGCTTATATGTATTTCGGTCTGCAAGCATTTCCAACATTTTATCCTCATATTCTTTCACGAACATTATCACCGTTGAATTACCCTTGTCTGATCTCCCCACTAAAATGTCATCATGGAGTCTGAGAAAATGTTTAGTCTCGTTCACCTCTTTCATCAGTCTCCTCTCGGATTTCAGGTTTACATGTTGTCTACAAAAATTGGTTAAGATGTTAGTGGTAAAGGCTCTTATTCTATTTTTCTCAGTTTCGTCATTCTGGCAGTTGTGAATACAATATTCTAGATCTTTTATGATGCTGTGGATTGGAATTTCTGAGTTCGACAAGGGAAGGCCAAACTGTCTCCCCAACGATAAAACTCTCTGGACTGGCCCGGGTAATACAGTCTGTGTATAGTTATGTATGAAGCCATTCCCATCTGCAACAAGTACGTCCGCTGTATTCCTCAATAGGTCTCCGATCTTCCTGATATTTCCCCTCTTAATACGTTCAAATTCTACATTGAATTTGGTCTCAATGGCTTTCAGAGTGTTCACAAATATACTCTCAGGCAAGAGAAGCTTCAGTTGACCCCTCTGCAATCGTGTGGAGCTTAGGAGTTGTCTATATTTCCACTCAGTTATATCAATCTCAATATTTAAAGCCGATTTCTTAAGTTTGTTCAAGATCTTATCAACATTTTTCTTGAATGGGTGTTTCTCAGTCTGTAAAGGTAGTAAACACCCAATATTGTTGGTTATATGCTTGGGGAACACCGTTTTGTATCTGCACTGTAGTAAAAAAATGCGTCTGTTCTTCACTGCAGCCAACTTCATAGTGTCATTGAACAACTTCTTCAGTAGGTGGTGTGCCTCACTGCCGTATGTGTGTTTGATGTTAGCGAAAAAACCCATTATATAACAGATGAAGTAGTAAAATCGTATTCCTCAATAATAATAAGTCAAATTGAAATCGTAGGTTTAGGAATCCTCAGGAAAAGAAAACATCTAATTTTCTCAAAGAGCAACGTTTCGCAACTTTATTGTTGCTTTATCAAGCTCTGAAACACACAAAAAAAGGCAGAAATAAGATGAAGGGTAAAAATTCACAAGCTATGTGCCTACCTAGACAAAGATTCCTTCCTTTTGACATCCCGTTTTTCTGGTTGTATGTGGATGACTCTTTCGCGGCAGTTCCCGAGAGAGATATTGACAGTGTTCTGAAGTGTTTCAACGAGTTTCATCCGAAACTTCAGTTTACTTTGGAGAGGGAGAGAAATTGTAAACTTTCCTTTCTTGATGCTGAGGTACATAGGACTGGATCAGGTACTCTAGTGACGAACTGGTACTTCAAACCTACCGGTTCGGGTAGAATATTAAATTATTTTTCGACAAGCCCTCTCAGTCACAAATTAGCAAGCATTAGAGGCCTCCTACATAGAATGATGAGACTGAGCTATCACTCTTTCCAAGCTTCTAACATAAAAATTATCAAGAACATTCTAAAGAAAAATAATTACCCTAACAACTTTGTCAATAGATGCATTAGTTCTTTCGTCGCGGTGGAGGGTCGTCGGCGCGATGCAGAAGCTGGGTGCGTTAGATATTTCAGATTCCCGTTCGTCAATGGACTCTCACAAAGAATAAATAGAGTGTTCGACAACAGTACTAGACTGGCCTTTTATAATGTGAAGTCCACCAGATGTTTGTACACCCGTCTTAAAGATCCGACCCCATTGAACTCCCTCTCGAATTTAATTTACAGCATTCCTTGTTCTTGTGGAAAATGTTACATTGGTCAAACCAAACAATACTTCAAATCTCGAATTAATCAATATAGGAATGACTGTAAAAATCACAATCAAGACAAGCCCAATAAAACAGCTTTGGCGGCGCATCATTTTGAGACTGATCACTCATTTAAATTCGACGAAGCAACCGTTTTAGATAGAGAGCAGAATTGGTTCAGAAGGAACGTAGGGGAGAAGATCCAGATATATATGGCCAATACTGTGAACCTGAGGACGGATTGTGCCAACCTTAGCGTAATTTACAGTAATATTTTAAATATGTACTCTCGCCAGAGAAGTTGTTTTACATCTTGAACCTCATTTTAGATTTTAAATTTCTGTGTATGTAATTGTTCTATTTTATTGTATGTCATTTTTAATTGTACGTCGTTTATACATTTGAAACATCCAGCTGGGGGCGCCGCTTCCTCCGTCGAATTTTCAATGACTTCTGCGTAAAGAAAATGTTGTTTTTATTCAACTAATTGAACCATATGATTGTCAGTACCCGGTTTGACGACAGAGGGAGTGTGTCGCTGTCCACCTGCATTGTTTACCGTGCAGCGTATGTTTGACAATGAAGGAATTTTAAAAACATCATCTTTGTCTAGGTAGGCACATGGCTTGTGAATTTTTGCCCTTCATCTTATTTCTGCCTTTTTTTGTGTGTTTCAGAGCTTGATAAAGCAACAATAAAGTTGCGAAACGTTGCTCTTTGAGAAAATTAGATGTTTTCTTTTCCTGAGGATTCCTAAACCTACGATTTCAATTTGACTTATTATTATTGAGGAATACGATTTTACTACTTCATCTGTTCTATAATGGGTTTTTTCGCTAACATCAAACACACATACGGCAGTGAGGCACACCACCTACTGAAGAAGTTGTTCAATGACACTATGAAGTTGGCTGCAGTGAAGAACAGACGCATTTTCTTACTACAGTGCAGATACAAAACGGTGTTCCCCAAGCATATAACCAACAATATTGGGTGTTTACTACCTTTACAGACTGAGAAACACCCATTCAAGGAAAATGTTGATAAGATCTTGAACAAACTTAAGAAATCGGCTTTAAATATTGAGATTGATATAACTGAGTGGAAATATAGACAACTCCTAAGCTCCACACGATTGCAGAGGGGTCAACTGAAGCTTCTCTTGCCTGAGAGTATATTTGTGAACACTCTGAAAGCCATTGAGACCAAATTCAATGTAGAATTTGAACGTATTAAGAGGGGAAATATCAGGAAGATCGAAGACCTATTGAGGAATACAGCGGACGTACTTGTTGCAGATGGGAATGGCTTCATACATAACTATACACAGACTGTATTACCCGGGCCAGTCCAGAGAGTTTTATCGTTGGGGCCACAGTTTGGCCTTCCCTTGTCGAACTCAGAAATTCCAATCCACAGCATCATAAAAGATCTAGAATATTGTATTCACAACTGCCAGAATGACGAAACTGAGAAAAATAGAATAAGAGCCTTTACCACTAACATCTTAACCAATTTTTGTAGACAACATGTAAACCTGAAATCCGAGAGGAGACTGATGAAAGAGGTGAACGAGACTAAACATTTTCTCAGACTCCATGATGACATTTTAGTGGGGAGATCAGACAAGGGTAATTCAACGGTGATAATGTTCGTGAAAGAATATGAGGATAAAATGTTGGAAATGCTTGCAGACCGAAATACATATAAGCCAATGGATAAAGACCCAACCAAGAAATATCAAGAACGAGTGAATGGTTTCGCCAAGAGGTTACTTGAAGATGGATACATAGACAAAACAAAGAGTAAAATGATCAGTATCCACAATGCTGTTCCGCCGAAGATTTATGGACTAAGAAAAACTCACAAGGACACTTTCGCTTTGAGACCCATTGTAAGCTGCATTAATGCCCCCTGTTATAACTTGGCGGTCTTTTTACACGAAATCTTAGCGCCAGTGACAACAACATTCAAGTATGAAGTTAAGAATTCATTTGAGTTTGTTAATTCAGTGAGTTGTAAACAAATACCTGTCAACAACAGACTCGTATCGTTGGACGTGGTCTCCTTGTTCACGAACATTCCCAAGAATCTGGTTGTCAGTATTTTATCAAAACGGTGGCCATTCATATCGGCTTACACAAACATTCCTCGCAAACTTTTTCTTGAAATGATAGAATTCTATTTCGATTCAAGTTACTTCCTATTCAGAGGGACGATATATTCACAGTTGGATGGTAGTGCCATGGGGAACCCATTGAGTCCTGTATTGGCTAGATTTGTGATGGATGAGCTGATCGGTGAGGTGTTGACGAGGCTTCCTTTTGACATCCCGTTTTTCTGGTTGTATGTGGATGACTCTTTCGCGGCAGTTCCCGAGAGAGATATTGACAGTGTTCTGAAGTGTTTCAACGAGTTTCATCCGAAACTTCAGTTTACTTTGGAGAGGGAGAGAAATTGTAAACTTTCCTTTCTTGATGCTGAGGTACATAGGACTGGATCAGGTACTCTAGTGACGAACTGGTACTTCAAACCTACCGGTTCGGGTAGAATATTAAATTATTTTTCGACAAGCCCTCTCAGTCACAAATTAGCAAGCATTAGAGGCCTCCTACATAGAATGATGAGACTGAGCCATCACTCTTTCCAAGCTTCTAACATAAAAATTATCAAGAACATTCTAAAGAAAAATAATTACCCTAACAACTTTGTCAATAGATGCATTAGTTCTTTCGTCGCGGTGGAGGGTCGTCGGCGCGATGCAGAAGCTGGGTGCGTTAGATATTTCAGATTCCCGTTCGTCAATGGACTCTCACAAAGAATAAATAGAGTGTTCGACAACAGTACTAGACTGGCCTTTTATAATGTGAAGTCCACCAGATGTTTGTACACCCGTCTTAAAGATCCGACCCCATTGAACTCCCTCTCGAATTTAATTTACAGCATTCCTTGTTCTTGTGGAAAATGTTACATTGGTCAAACCAAACAATACTTCAAATCTCGAATTAATCAACATAGGAATGACTGTAAAAATCACAATCAAGACAAGCCCAATAAAACAGCTTTGGCGGCGCATCATTTTGAGACTGGTCACTCATTTAAATTCGACGAAGCAACCGTTTTAGATAGAGAGCAGAATTGGTTCAGAAGGAACGTAGGGGAGATGATCCAGATATATATGGCTAATACTGTGAACCTGAGGACGGATTGTGCCAACCTTAGCGTAATTTACAGTAATATTTTAAATATGTACTCTCGCCAGAGAAGTTGTTTTACATCGTGAACCTCATTTTAGATTTTAAATTTCTGTATATATAATTGTTCTATTTTATTGTTTGTCATTTTTAATTGTACGTCGTTTATACATTTGAAACATCCAGCTGGGGGCGCCGCTTCCTCCGTCGAATTTTCGATGACTTCTGCGTAAAGAAAATGTTGTTTTTATTCAACTAATTGAACCATATGATTGTCAGTACCCGGTTTGACGACGGAGGGAGTGTGTCGCTGTCCACCTGCATTGTTTACCGTGCAGCGTATGTTTGACAATGAAGGAATTTTAAAAACATCATCTTTGTCTAGGTAGGCACATAGCTTGTGAATTTTTGCCCTTCATCTTATTTCTGCCTTTTTTTGTGTGTTTCAGAGCTTGATAAAGCAACAATAAAGTTGCGAAACGTTGCTCTTTGAGAAAATTAGATGTTTTCTTTTCCTGAGGATTCCTAAACCTACGATTTCAATTTGACTTATTATTATTGAGGAATACGATTTTACTACTTCATATATTGAGAATTTAAATGATATAACGAAACACTTGGAGAAAAATCACAAGAGGGCAACCGAAAAGTTAGATAAATTAATCCAAAAACTCCACATTCCAAAGTAAATTGGCACAAGCCTTATTAAGTTATAATAATTCAAATCATTCCAGCCTAGAATTAACGCCTATGCAAATAATAAAAGCAGATCTAAATTATTCTTTACCAATCGAACAAACTCACAATGAGAAAATTCAAAATTACGTTGAGAATTATATTGAGAATTTAAATGATATAACGAAACACTTGGAGAAAAATCAAAATATGGCAACCGAAAAGTTAGATAAATTAATCAAAAAACTCCACATTCCAAAGTAAATTGGCACAAGCCTTATTAAGTTATAATAATTCAAATCATTCCAGCCTAGAATTAACACCTATGCAAATAATAAAAGCAGATCTAAATTATTCTTTACCAATCGAACAAACTCACAATGAGAAAATTCAAAATTACGTTGAGAATTATATTGAGAATTTAAATGATATAACGAAACACTTGGAGAAAAATCAAAAGAGGGCAACCGAAAAGTTAGATAAATTAATCAAAAAACTCCACATTCCAAAGTAAATTGGCACAAGCCTTATTAAGTTATAATAATTCAAATCATTCCAGCCTAGAATTAACACCTATGCAAATAATAAAAGCAGATCTAAATTATTCTTTACCAATCGAACAAACTCACAATGAGAAAATTCAAAATTACGTTGAGAATTATATTGAGAATTTAAATGATATAACGAAACACTTGGAGAAAAATCACAAGAGGGCAACCGAAAAGTTAGATAAATTAATCCAAAAACTCCACATTCCAAAGTAAATTGGCACAAGCCTTATTAAGTTATAATAATTCAAATCATTCCAGCCTAGAATTAACGCCTATGCAAATAATAAAAGCAGATCTAAATTATTCTTTACCAATCGAACAAACTCACAATGAGAAAATTCAAAATTACGTTGAGAATTATATTGAGAATTTAAATGATATAACGAAACACTTGGAGAAAAATCAAAAGAGGGCAACCGAAAAGTTAGATAAATTAATCCAAGAACTCCACATTCCAAAGTAAATTGGCACAAGCCTTATTAAGTTATAATAATTCAAATCATTCCAGCCTAGAATTAACACCTATGCAAATAATAAAAGCAGATCTAAATTATTCTTTACCAATCGAACAAACTCACAATGAGAAAATTCAAAATTACGTTGAGAATTATATTGAGAATTTAAATGATATAACGAAACACTTGGAGAAAAATCAAAAGAGGGCAACCGAAAAGTTAGATAAATTAAATGAAAAACGTTCAGCAAAAAGTACCTATGAATTAAATGATAACCCCACTTTTATCAAAAATCCAATAACGCGTAAACTCGATCCCGTGTACAAAAAAGTAGATATTCGCGAAATCGATACACATAGAATTCAATATAATAAAAATAAACACATTTATCATAAGAAATTTTTGAAACAAAGAAAAAAGTAGTTGAATATTTTGTTTCAGATCAAGATGAAATACGTCACATTTATTTTCATAATACTCGAGGCAGTAGAATTAATAACGAACCTCACAATTATTCCCTTAGAAAATAATATTCTTCCAATTCTATTAGGAAAAGCCTATATTACAAAAAGGCATATACAATTGATTTATCATATTGATTTGAGTCAAATTGAAGATTTAATACTCAGATATCAAAAAGAGATTGATCATTTTAAAAATAAACAACTAGGGTTTTCTCAGACAGCACATTATCAGTATTTACAGCATTCAAATTTAATAAATGTAAAAACATTAGAAGAACTTTTAACTCAGAGAATTAGAGAAAAAAGAGGATCGATTAATGTTGGAGGAAAAATATCAAAGATATTATTTGGAACATTAGATTCTGATGACGAAGAGCTTTACCAAAGTTATTTTGAAAGTATAAAGAAAAACGAAGAGACACTTATGAGGAATCAAAAACAAATTGCTACTATTGTAAATGACTTGAAAAATAAGTACATTAATAAATTTCAGAAACTAACTGAAAATTTCAAATTGCTTCGTACTGTACCTCAATTAGAACGTATTGAACAAATGCATCTAATGACTTTTGAAATTAAAGACATCAAAAATATTTTGGATGAGATTCAGACAGCAGTGAGCTTTGCAAGATTGCACATCCTGCATGAATCTATTCTCCCTTACACAAAATTTGCGGAAATTGTCAAAAACGATACCATCATTCCAATGCATCATTTAAAAGATTATTTTCAGATATGTCATACCAAAGTCATTTTTAAAGAAAAAACATTGTTATTTCTAATTTCAATTCCAACGGTTTATGAGGAAAAATATAATCTATACAAATTTTACTATATCCCTCAACGGAATTTGTCCCTTCCTTTCACAAACCCCTATATGCTCACTCGAGACGAAGAACTAAGATAGTCCACGAAACAATGTCATCAAGTAGAGGAAGACTACCTCTGTGATCAAGATTCCCTCGACAGGCCTCCAGAATGCATGAAAAATGTTTTGAAAACTCATTAAGAAAGCTGTCCCAGAAGAGAATCACCTTCAGCACCAAATTTAAAAACATTGGAAGATGGAAATATTTTATCGATTTATAATTTGGAAATTCAAGAAAAATGCCCACAGCAGACAAAGTATCATTTTACCCCGCCAATGGCTATAATCCAGTCCAAGTGTATCATTAGTAACAATCAAAACGAAATTTACCCCATCCAAGTTAAAAACGAAGAAAAATACATCGTTTTACCAAAACCTACATTTTTTACCAATCACTCCAAGGAAGAAGAGAAAGAAGACTTCAACTTCAAGGATGAAGAGATTCCAGATATCCAGCTAGAAGAAATTGAAGACTGGAAATGGAATTCATCGTTATCAACATTTATGATTATTTTGATTCTTATAATAATTTTAACAATTATTTGGGTAATTTGTAAACTTTTTCATAATTTTAAAGCTACACCTCAAAGAGGTGATACCTTTATCCAAAGGGGGGAGGAATTATGTAATCGCACCCCATATTGATTCAACGTAACTTATCCAGATTTACCATAAGCTTTGTATATGAGTATGTTACAGCCTGCAAAGTCAGCAGTGAACACCTGCAGTGCTGAGTCACATCCTATAGATAAGATATTTGTATAAAAGCATCTTCTTCCTTGCCTTCATTGAAGAAATAGATCTAGAGCCTTAGTCGATAGTCATAGTTTTCACAGAATATTCAAATATTCTCTATTGTAAATAAAGTGTTTTTTAAAAACCAAGTCTTCATCCCAAAATTCATAATTATATTTATCTCCTATCATAACGTGTGTTTTAACATGTTGCATGCTCTCCAGATACGTTTTAGAGATCTGAACTAAAGGTATTTACACACGTTACACGTTTTGGGTGATCTGTAAATTGCAGTTAACGTCATGTCATCATCTCCACTGATGCTTATTTCTAAGGATTCACTTACACCCAGTTTTATTATTCTACAGGTATAGTTAGGTTTTCCCAGATACACTAAGATGCCGTCATTTTTATTAAATGATCCTTCGCTGTATATAGTCTGGTAACCATCAATTTTGAAAATCTCTATATTACTTATTTGAAATGTTTCCGTTAGGACGATAATATCAAACTGAACTGCAAGGATTTCAAAAAGGATTAATAGTTCATCAAAATTTTTTACGTCGCTTCTTACATTCATATGAAAAATTTTCAGTCCTCCATTATGAGTATAAATTTGTGTTTTAAAGTGTTCATATTTTCAATTATTTTTGTATCGTATTTTCCCTCCTGATATTTTCTGATAAACGAATTCATGGCTTCATCAACCAATCAGCAACAACAAAACTATGTATTCTATACCATTTACGATAAAAGCAAAAAAAGGAACATGCAGTACATACCACTATGTCTGGTTGACATAATTCTGAGTCTCGTTTCCGGTCTAAAATCTTTTCTATTCTATGATTTTCTATTAGACGGCTTCTCGGTTTTTTGGATTTTTGGTGTTTTTCTAATATTTTGAGGTATTGAATTTGCCGCTTTTCCAGTGGAACTACACCCTTCAGACTTTCAGACACTTCTTCAACTTCCGAATCTGTCTCGAAATCGTCACTCTCTTCGGTTTTCTCGCACTCTCCTGGAATACTGGGAACTGATGGTGTTGGGGGCGCGCTATGAGGCTTCCTTTCTTGACCGTCGTTCACCAGGTCTTCTACACTATATTCCTTGTTGCCAACTATGAGACGATTTCCTCTTTTAAACGATTTGATAGATGTATCTTTTCTCGCCTCTAGGAGATTTGATCTCAAAACCCGGTACTCCTTACGTTGAATTTCAGTCAAATCGTCTGCAATGCTTATATTTGTTCACTTTAGTTGCTTTACCTTAGAGAAAATAATATTTTTGTGCAGATGTGAAACTAACTCTACTTTTATAGAGGAAATAACAATCCTTGATATCTCTCTTATACAACTTAGCTCCTAATAATCGAAGCAGTTCGTCATGCACAGATACAATCTGACGTAGTCTCACTGATTGATTTATCCAATCAGAAAATTATTATATTATTTCTTTTATTCCTTCTATCCATGTATTCAATGCTTTCCTTCAGGTTGGAGTTTTCTCTTTCTAATTGATCCAGTTTCTTTTTTAAAGAATGAATTTCCATAACGAGTCTAGCCTCTGATGCTGCGATCGAGCTTTTCATAACGGCAGATTCAAGGAACAGCTGTTCACTAGGGTAGCGATAGGGTCTATTATATATAATCTTCAACAACCATTTCTGTGTTATCTCCAGCTTAAGTAAATAATGTTTCACTACCCCTCCCCATCCGAGTAGTCCATATATCAAAAGAGGTTGAACTAAAACTAAGTACAATGTTCTTAACATATCAGGGTCACAGAAGCTCCTAAAAACCTTGAACCTAGGAATCGTTTTTCGTGTTTTCTTTATAACATTGTCCATTTGATAATTCCATCCCAAATGTGGGTCTACTATTACACCTAAATATTTCATATAGTCTTGTTGTGAAGTCATCTTCGATATTCAACGTTCTATAGTCAGGTAACAGAGTTGAGCAATTGGAAAACGATAAAAAATTTTAAATTAGAATTATTAAACATATTATTCTGGTTGCTTTCATCTGCAAGTCCAAGGTCAGTGAATGTTTTTTTGAAAATCTTCGCTTTGCTTCATTATATACAGAGGCTTTTTTATTACCTTTCTTGTGAAAAGCTGGGTTGAAATCACATCCAGTCAAAGCATGCCGTCCAGGAAGAGCATTGCAAAAACAGAATTTCCCAATCTTTGATACATTCTACTGACATCCCTAATAGCACACAACGTCCATGGGACGTACAATTCATGTCCATTTAACGTCGGAACGTCCATGGAATTGATTTGTATGTCCTTTGGACGTCCGTTTCCGGACAGCTTAGGACGTCCAAGATGGGTATCCATTGTTAGTCCAATTTATGTACAATGTCCGTATCGGATATCCATGATGACCGTGATGGACATAATACGGACTATATGACATATGTCCGTATCATACAGGGTCTTTCACGAGGAACCTCACCCATATTTATACGGGAAACTACTGAACGTATTTTCATGAAATTCAGCACTTATAAGTATTTCACGATGCTGATGAAATCTAAAATATTTTCAAGGCATGAGCACCTCCGGTTTTTCCGGAAATGACGTCAACTTCCGTTTTTCAAACTAGAACACCATTTTTTTATTGCAGAAATAGATTCCTTAGAAAATTTCAAGTTATTTTGATGTAACATTTTTCAGTTTTGGTTGGAAAATTCTCTCTGAGCGGGAAAATTCGAAAAAAAAATCGAAAATAGAGCTCCGCTGAAACAAGAATAACTTCGAGGTTTTTGGATGGAAAATTTTCATTTTTGGGATTTTTCAAGATGTAAGATTGATGTATCCACTTTAAAAATCGAAATCGCGATTCATGATACAGGGGGTGAAAAAATCGCTTTCAAAGTAAGGGATGACAAAATCATGAAAAATCAATTTTTTCGAATTAGAACCCCATTTTTTTATGGCAGATATTGAATCTACGTTAAAAAATAATGTGAGTGTATGCATCACACCCTTGCCCTAAAGTGGATATTTTTTGAGTTATTCACAAAAAACTGTTTTTCGTCTTGAATTTTCAGCTATTTCTTTTCCCTTCACGCCAAAAAGATGAAATTTTCAGGAACTGTTACTTAAACCATGTTTTAGATTTTACTACCCTAATATGCAAGAGAAAAAAAGTTACAGGTTGTTCCTAAATAGATGGCGAATTTTGATTCGAATTTGTATCGGAAACCTCTTTATTTCAACTAATCGGCCATCGGTTTTCTCTCCAGTGATAAATAAATAATTCCTTATGAACCATATGCAAAAACTTACCATGTTTTACATTCTTTTTTTTTAATGATAGATATCATTAATTACATCTGCCAAATTCCTCTTTATTCAGTAGCATTATGTGTTTACTATTAATTTGGTGATAATTCGTATTAAGTTATAAAATCGATCACTATGCCTAATTTTACCAATGAAGATTATTTAAATCTCATTCTACTTCATGGAGAATGTAATAAAGTTGTAGATAGAACGATTCGACTGTTCATTGAGAGGTTTCCTGACCGACCCAGACCAACGAGAGATACCATTAACAGAACCCTGACAAACTTGAGAAATGTCGGATCTTTCGTTAAGAAAACTATACACAGAGAAAAAAGTGTAGTAGAAAATGAGAACAACAAAATTACAGTTCTTGCATATTTTCGTGTGAATCCTCAAAATTCTCTCAAAGATGCCGAGATTGATCTGGGATTATCTCAATCGAGTGTTTGGAGAATATTAAAAAAACATAAAATGCACCCATATGAATTCAATAGGGTTTCGGCATTTGAAGGAAACTGATTTCGTCAGGAGAACAGAGTTTTGCGAAGCTATGATGATTCGATTTCAAGAGAATGAAAACTTTTTGGACTGTATAATTTGGACCGATGAATCTAAATTCACAAAGAATGGTTCTTTCAATAGGCATAACAGTCATTATTGGGATGAAGAGAACAACCACCACTTCAGACAATGGAACTTTCAAGAGACCTGGAGTTTCAATGTTTTTTGCGCCATCAAAAATAATGCAATTCTCGATGTTCACATTTATGATGGGACTTTAACTGGTAAGATAGAACACTACACATGTTTGCATTATTTAAAGAATGTTCTCCCTTAGGAGATAGATATTCTGACATATTGACTCAAATAATTGAGCCGCTAGTACAGAACCATAATGACTTATGGTATCAACAAGATGGCGCGCCTCCACACAATTCACTCAATGTGTCAAATATCCTCTACAGGCTATTTGAAGATCGATGGTTGGCGAACAATGGTCCACATCTTTGGCCACCACGTTCTCCCGATTTAACTCCTTTAGACTATTATGTTTGGGGTAGGATAAAAAATATTGTCTACTCAACTACCCTGACTGATAAAGAGGACTGCATAGAACGAGTCAGAAATGCGTTCAGGTTTGTTTAGATTTTTAGATTCATAGTTTTGAAACTCAATTTGGTTTTTAAACACTTTTGCAGATCTCTTCCTCCCGATGAAATAAGAAGAGCAACGCACGAAGCATTCCTGAGTATAAATAAATGTCTAGAAATTAACGGTCAAAACTTTGAGCATCTTCTCTATTATAGTTATAACTGCGAGAGTTTGCCATGGTTCTCCTAATAGTAACTTGAAGTCGGTTTCAAGAAGGGGTGAAAAATCTACAGCATGGTTCAAATAACAGTTCCTGAAAATTTCATCTTTTTGGCGTGAAGGGAAAAGAAATAGCTGAAAATTCAAGACGAAAAACAGTTTTTTGTGAATAACTCAGAAAATATCCATTTTAGGGCAAGGGTGTGATGCATACACTCACATTATTTTTTAACGTAGATTCAATATCTGCCATAAAAAAATGGGGTTCTAATTCGAAAAAATTGATTTTTCATAGATTTTGTCATCCCTAACTTTGAAAGCGATTTTTTCACCCCCTGTATCATGAATCGCGATTTCGATTTTTTAAGTAGATACATCAATCTTACATCTTGAAAAATCCCAAAAATGAAAATTTTCCATCCAAAAACCTCGAAGTTATTCTTGTTTCAGCGGAGCTCTATTTTCGATTTTATTTTCGAATTTTCCCGCTCAGAGAGAATTTTCCAACCAAAACTGAAAAATGTTAAATAAAAATAACTTGAAATTTTCTAAGGAATCTATTTCTGCAATAAAAAAATGGTGATCTAATTTGAAAAACGGAAGTTGACGTCATTTCCGGAAAAACCGGAGGTGCTCATGCCTTGAAAATATTTTAGATTTCATCAGCATCGTGAAATACTTATAAGTGCTGAATTTCATGAAAATACGTTCAGTAGTTTCCCGTATAAATATGGGTGAGGTTCCTCGTGAAAGACCCTGTATGTGGCTGGACAATCATTACAGGAGATTTTATATATGACGTTACTTAATAATTCTTGCACTTGCACTTGCATTTTAAGTTTTTGTGAAAAATTTTCCTTAAAGTATTATCGGATTTGAATGCGACATTTATGTTTAATTTTGTGAGAACGTTTTTGAATTTTCGACGTGAGTCATCTTGAGAAAACGTCCAATATTTACTGAGCTTAGGTGATAAATTTGATTTACCTTATTCTAGTGCAATACAACATTTGAAGGAAATAATTATTGATGTAGAATATATCCTTTCAACATGCAGTGATGAAGATAACACTAACTTAGCACGTAATTCCATAATCAATTGCATCACCAACTTTATAAGATCCAAAATCCAAACTTATGACAACGTAAACAATGTACTGAGAAGATGGATCAAAGAAACTAAATATTTTCTTAAAACTAACGATGAAGTTATCTATATTAATAAAAGAGGATCTATGGTTTACTTCAAAATGCTTTATTGATCAAACGATGGCACCAAATTGGACAATTCTTTTTTTGTTTTGTTTATTATTATTAGGGCAAGGTTTATATAATAAAATATTCCCAAAAAAAAAATTGTACAGAACAAAAAAAAGGCATTCCTTTTTCTCACGACCAATCGAGCAATCACGATGAGTTAGTTATTATTATCTGCCCTAGAAATAATTTAAATGGCAAAACTAGGTGTGCCGGGTCAGCTAGTTGTTACTAAAGCAGATAAAAGTAAAACAACTGTTGCCATATTCAAGGAAGAATACGTCCAAAAAGCTTCGGAGATCTTGGATGATAACGTGACTTACTGCCTAATTAATGAGGATCCAACCACAAGTATTCAATCTAAATTAAATAAAATTATAGCAAAATTGTACAAGGATGGAAAAATTGGAGAAACCACTTACAAATTCTTAAAATGCACTAACGGTCTATGTCCTAAGATTTATTTCTTACCAAAAATTCATAAAGTGAATAACCCTTTAAGACCAATAGTATCATACGTCGGAAGTCCCTTATATAACCTCAGTAAATATTTAGCCCAACTTTTAACCCATGCTTTTGAAAGAGATGATAGATACACGAAAAATTCTTTCGAGTTGGTAGAATATTTAAAAACTGTCTCAGTTCCGGAAAATTACATAGTAATTTCATTAGATGTAGTCTCACTATATACAAATATTCCACTTGATCTGGCAGTAGCAATAATAAAGAAAAAAATGGGAAAAAATTGAGCCTCATACAACTCTATCAATTGATGAGTTTTTGCAGTTATTCACTTTGTGCGTGGAAAATAGTTATTTTGTGTTCATGAGTAAATTTTTTAGGCAAATTTTTGGACTAGGTATATGGGGACTAGGTATATGGGGAATAATTTAATTACCGGTAGTTGAAGTAACCCAATTAACGAGATTGTGCATTAATTGCATTAATTGTTCGAAAGAGATAACTGAAGAAATCAACGACAGAAATGATGATTCTACAGTACCAGTTAAATTAAATACTTTGCGTCAAACTCCATCAAGTCATGCGTGCTTCATTTGCAATGAAGACGGTGGTGATCTTTGCAGGTTAACACTGAAGTGCAGAGTTAAAATTTTCATAGCACATGACATATATATTAGTGAGAATGCTAGAATTTGCAGACACCACATGAATGAGGATCTTTTTATACCTCGTCCTCTCCTTGTTGGTTTATACGATACACCAAGAAAAACATTAGAATGAACGGAATTCAAATCTCTACATTTCTACAAAAAATGCGCGAATGCCATGGAGAAGCCCTTAAATGGAGGTATCATGACGAGAAGGATTTTACTGATGAGGAATTCAAAGCCCTTTGTCCAATTGCAAAAGACGAATTTCTTGATTTGTTTAGACAGTGTTTGCCAGTTCCCTAAATCAAAAAGGCAAAACTAAAATAAAAAGGCATATTTCTAAGAAAGATCTTCTCACTTTTCTCTGCAAAATGAAACAAGGATTGTCAGATGATTTATGTAAATTGTTGATAATTATTATTTCAAGTAATGAACGAAAACCTGAATGATTTGGCAACAATATTTTAATTATATATACACCGAGTGAAATTTTTCACAAAGGTCGACATACTTTTATGGTATAATATTTAAAAAAATATACATGCTTAGAGTGCTCAAACATACAATAATCAGGAATGATAATACTGTTTTTCTATACAGGTAAACAGATTTTGATATAGCGAAATGAGGAGATTAATGACACCGAATTATGTCCATCCTGTACATTCCTGAATAGAAACACCTTTCGACAATACTTATCATAATAATTATACTGAATGAAAACCTATATTCCTTGACATCAATCTCAACTACAGATAAGTTTTAAAGAATGAGGCATCCTTGGCGATATATTTCATGTAGTTCCTTGTTGGAATCACCTGATCCTAGATGGCGAGCATGAAGCTTCTGTCTCAGGAAACAACCTTCCGGAAGTCAACCAGTAGTTCGACGCAGATATGTCGACGTAATCATGGTTGACCTCGTTCTGGTGCCTCCCATGCAAAGGTTTGCCAATCAGTTTCTGCATTTTACTTTCTGCAGAGTGTTCGACGGTTTCCAAGTGGTCCTGCTGTAGCTTTAACGGTGTAGAAGTATCAGCAACACAAACTACTTGATGAAGTTCTGATGAAGTAGCCTTGCTCAGAAAATATTTTCGAAGTCCTTCAATTTCCTGGGTCATACGGTTGGACAAATCAACAATTCTTCTACTAGATGTCGTGGCAGCTCGGTCCGTTCTATTGAGCTTTTGGGGTGATGTTTATTGTGTTTAGTCAGCATCGTCCTTATTTTTCTCTGTAAGGCTGCTAAATCGGTGGTGGTCCAAGAGATGATACCGAATGAGTAGCTCAGCGCCAAGCAAGCGTAGGTATTGATAGCTTTTATCAGATTCTTGCTGTTGAGGCCAGTTCTCATTATCCTTCTCAATCTTCATCTGGCTCTAATTGATTTTTCTTTTTTGTTTTATGCCCAGATACTTGTATGTGCAAGTAATCGACATTTTTCTAGCCCAAACTTCATTTTGATGTCTTCCGAGAATCCTTCCACCATTATCAGCATCTGTTGCATTTTTTTTTCGGTAGATGCGAAGAGTTTCAAATCGTCCATGTAAAGGAGATGATTCAGTTTCATCATAGTTCTACTGCCGCTCTTGATGGAAAATCCGTAGTCCATAGAATTCAATCTATGAGACAAGGGATTGTGAAATACTTATAAGTGCTGAATTTCATGAAAATACGTTCAGTAGTTTCCCGTATAAATATGGGTGAGGTTCCTCGTGAAAGACCCTGTATGTGGCTGGACAATCATTACAGGAGATTTTATATATGACGTTACTTAATAATTCTTGCACTTGCACTTGCATTTTAAGTTTTTGTGAAAAATTTTCCTTAAAGTATTATCGGATTTGAATGCGACATTTATGTTTAATTTTGTGAGAACGTTTTTGAATTTTCGACGTGAGTCATCTTGAGAAAACGTCCAATATTTACTGAGCTTAGGTGATAAATTTGATTTACCTTATTCTAGTGCAATACAACATTTGAAGGAAATAATTATTGATGTAGAATATATCCTTTCAACATGCAGTGATGAAGATAACACTAACTTAGCACGTAATGCCATAATCAATTGCATCACCAACTTTATAAGATCCAAAATCCAAACTTATGACAACGTAAACAATGTACTGAGAAGATGGATCAAAGAAACTAAATATTTTCTTAAAACTAACGATGAAGTTATCTATATCAATAAAAGAGGATCTACGGTTTACTTCAAAATGCTTTATTGATCAAACGATGGCACCAAATTGGACAATTCTTTTTTTGTTTTGTTTATTATTATTAGGGCAAGGTTTATATAATAAAATATTCCCAAAAAAAAAAATTGTACAGAACAAAAAAAAGGCATTCCTTTTTCTCACGACCAATCGAGCAATCACGATGAGTTAGTTATTATTATCTGCCCTAGAAATAATTTAAATGGCAAAACTAGGTGTGCCGGGTCAGCTAGTTGTTACTAAAGCAGATAAAAGTAAAACAACTGTTGCCATATTCAAGGAAGAATACGTCCAAAAAGCTTCGGAGATCTTGGATGATAACGTGACTTACTGCCTAATTAATGAGGATCCAACCACAAGTATTCAATCTAAATTAAATAAAATTATAGCAAAATTGTACAAGGATGGAAAAATTGGAGAAACCACTTACAAATTCTTAAAATGCACTAACGGTCTATGTCCTAAGATTTATTTCTTACCAAAAATTCATAAAGTGAATAACCCTTTAAGACCAATAGTATCATACGTCGGAAGTCCCTTATATAACCTCAGTAAATATTTAGCCCAACTTTTAACCCATGCTTTTGAAAGAGATGATAGATACACGAAAAATTCTTTCGAGTTGGTAGAATATTTAAAAACTGTCTCAGTTCCGGAAAATTACATAGTAATTTCATTAGATGTAGTCTCACTATATACAAATATTCCACTTGATCTGGCAGTAGCAATAATAAAGAAAAAAATGGGAAAAAATTGAGCCTCATACAACTCTATCAATTGATGAGTTTTTGCAGTTATTCACTTTCTGCGTGGAAAATAGTTATTTTGTGTTCATGAGTAAATTTTTTAGGCAAATTTTTGGACTAGGTATATGGGGAATAATTTGGCGCCGGTAACTTCAGACATAGTTATGTTAGAAGTTCAAAATGCAGCCATTCAAAAATTGAGTTTTATGATACCATTTTAAAACGTTATGTTGATGATATTGTCACATGTATTCCTTCTGATAAAAAGGATGAAATACTGGAAGCTTTTAATAGCATTCATCCCCGCTTAAAGTTCACCATATAAATGGAATCACAAAATAATTCACTACCATTTTTAGATACTATATTAATACGAAGAAATAACAAAATATTAACAGATTGGTATCAAAAACCAACATATTCCAGAAAAATACTCAATTTCAATTTCAACTCAAAACACCATATGGCACAAGAAATTAACATCATTAACAATCTAAAACATAGAGCTCTCAAACTTTCGGACAGCGAGTTTCACGAAGAAAACATAAATAAAATAAAAACAATTATGGAAAACAATAACAACCCCACTAAATTTATTAAAAAAATTTTGAACCAAAGAGAACCTGAACACAACAGATTGCAAGAAGAGAAAGAAAACCAAAAATATTTCAAGATGACTTACGTCGAAAATTTAGGAGAGCAAATTAAAACGTTCTCACAAAATTAAACATAAATGTCGCATTCAAATCCGATAATACTTTAAGAGAAGTTTTCACAAAAACTAAAAGTGCAATACCCAAAGAATTATTAAGTAACGTCTTATATAAAATCTCCTGTAATGATTGTCCAGCCACATATATTGGACAAACTGGTCGCTACCTTAAAGATAGAATTTCTGAACACAAAAGAGACTCACTTAACATTCTTAATCCCTTAAAGAACAAAAAAGAAAATAACACAGCATTGGCGGAGCATGTGAAAATTTTTTTTCGTTCCTTTAATTACGATCATAATTCAGTGAAAATATTAGGTAGGCAAACAAATTTAAAGAAATGGTTAGTGGATGAGATGATACCGATAAAACAAGACGTAAATTCCATAAATAAACGAAGCGACATAGAAAATTCAAATACAGCGTACCATTATCTGATATATAAAATTCTCGTGTCACAGTTTTCGTTGCCATACTCCTCCGAAACGGCTTGACCGATTTTGATGAAATTTTTTGTGCTTATCCGGTATCTATGAAAATCGGCCAACATCTATTTTTCATCCCCCTAAATGTTAGGGGTAGTCCACCCCTAATTTTTTTTTTATTTTTTAGACAAAATTTTTAATTTCTATTTTTTTATGATACAACATACAAAAATACATACAATCCTCAATTTTCACCCTTCTACGATCAACCCTTAGCCATTTTAGTAATTTAATCATTTGTCCTCTCCGGTCGAAAACTGATCAATCATCATTTAATTAGTTATCCCCGCCAGATGTCTAGGAAATTATTTATATGGCAAAACAACGTTTGCCGGGTCAGCTAGTTTAATTAGAAAAATCAAAAGTATGTAGTGGTTCTCTATCCCAGGTGCGCTGACGTTCATCATAATTCATGATCCACGCATATTCCGAAAATTCAATATGTTAACTTCAGTCTTTTAAACATCCTCCATGCAAGCAGTTGTTATCATTTCCAAAATTTCAATAGTTGACAACAGATCCACACAAATTGAAAGTGTAAGTTGAAATTTTCGAGCCTGTTGTTCACTTGTTTGATTTATTGTTTGTGTAGAATTTTTTTTTTTTGGAGTGTTTCTAAAATGTTTATTATTGTAATCATTATCCTCCGAATTCATTGTATATCGTGTTGTTCTATTTCAGAGCCCTGATGAAGACTATGAAATAAAGTCGAAACTAGTTTCCCTTTTTTCTATAAAGTTGGTTTTGTAAACAAATCATAGACCTATACACCTGTGAAAAGAAAGGACCCCGCACACTTACTTTGGAAAAGCGGGTCCAGTAAATTTTCCCCATTTTTACATATTATATTTATACCAACCTTAAGAACAATATATCAGATTTTCACGAAGGTTTTACATCCGGTTTGTTCTATAGGGCGTTCCAAAATTGCAGCTAGGGAAAAATGAATCTTTAAATTTTGATGATAATTCTTCTAATTTTCATCATGATGCCTTGGGTTCTGAATAACAAGATATCATAGATATCCAAACACCGCCCACCACGTTAAGTTTCGTTATACAGGCTGTTCCATGAAACTGTATGAGTAACTGAATGTAACTTTGTTAGTGACTTTGGGAGTACCCTGAGTTTTTCAAAATATGATACCATGATGTATGTCCACCGCTGTAGGAAGTTTCATTAATGTACAAAGAACAGTTGCAGAATTATTCAGGTTTAAATACGGATTTCATACAATTTTCCTTCAAAACTTATCTGTAGTTGAGAATACTGTCAATTATTTTATTTTTTATGAATTTTCTAGGCTACTTAAACGGTTGGTTAGCTTTCCTACTGTTAAGTACTTTTCAGTTAGTTTTTTTTTAATCGTTGCGACCATTATTGGTATAAAGTTATAGAAAGTTAATGTGAAAAGACAGCAACGAATGCGCGAAATAGATATGCATATTTCCAATGTGATCATGAGTTTCCATTAAATAACCTCAGACGAATAGATAGAGAAGATAATGTCGATAAAAGAAATCTGGCTGTTTTGAAGCGTGAAGTATTAAAATTACCGGTAGTTGAAGTAACCCAATTAACGAGATTGTGCATTAATTGCATTAATTGTTCGAAAGAGATAACTGAAGAAATCAACGACAGAAATGATGATTCTACAGTACCAGTTAAATTAAATACTTTGCGTCAAACTCCATCAAGTCATGCGTGCTTCATTTGCAATGAAGACGGTGGTGATCTTTGCAGGTTAACACTGAAGTGCAGAGTTAAAATTTTCATAGCACATGACATATATATTAGTGAGAATGCTAGAATTTGCAGACACCACATGAATGAGGATCTTTTTATACCTCGTCCTCTCCTTGTTGGTTTATACGATACACCAAGAAAAACATTAGAATGAACGGAATTCAAATCTCTACATTTCTACAAAAAATGCGCGAATGCCATGGAGAAGCCCTTAAATGGAGGTATCATGACGAGAAGGATTTTACTGATGAGGAATTCAAAGCCCTTTGTCCAATTGCAAAAGACGAATTTCTTGATTTGTTTAGACAGTGTTTGCCAGTTCCCTAAATCAAAAAGGCAAAACTAAAATAAAAAGGCATATTTCTAAGAAAGATCTTCTCACTTTTCTCTGCAAAATGAAACAAGGATTGTCAGATGATTTATGTAAATTGTTGATAATTATTATTTCAAGTAATGAACGAAAACCTGAATGATTTGGCAACAATATTTTAATTATATATACACCGAGTGAAATTTTTCACAAAGGTCGACATACTTTTATGGTATAATATTTAAAAAAATATACATCCTTAGAGTGCTCAAACATACAATAATCAGGAATGATAATACTGTTTTTCTATACAGGTAAACAGATTTTGAGATAGCGAAATGAGGAGATTAATGACACCGAATTATGTCCATCCTGTACATTCCTGAATAGAAACACCTTTCGACAATACTTATCATAATAATTATACTGAATGAAAACCTATATTCCTTGACATCAATCTCAACTACAGATAAGTTTTAAAGAATGAGGCATCCTTGGCGATATATTTCATGTAGTTCCTTGTTGGAATCACCTGATCCTAGATGGCGAGCATGAAGCTTCTGTCTCAGGAAACAACCTTCCGGAAGTCAACCAGTAGTTCGACGCAGATATGTCGACGTAATCATGGTTGACCTCGTTCTGGTGCCTCCCATGCAAAGGTTTGCCAATCAGTTTCTGCATTTTACTTTCTGCAGAGTGTTCGACGGTTTCCAAGTGGTCCTGCTGTAGCTTTAACGGTGTAGAAGTATCAGCAACACAAACTACTTGATGAAGTTCTGATGAAGTAGCCTTGCTCAGAAAATATTTTCGAAGTCCTTCAATTTCCTGGGTCATACGGTTGGACAAATCAACAATTCTTCTACTAGATGTCGTGGCAGCTCGGTCCGTTCTATTGAGCTTTTGGGGTGATGTTTATTGTGTTTAGTCAGCATCGTCCTTATTTTTCTCTGTAAGGCTGCTAAATCGGTGGTGGTCCAAGAGATGATACCGAATGAGTAGCTCAGCGCCAAGCAAGCGTAGGTATTGATAGCTTTTATCAGATTCTTGCTGTTGAGGCCAGTTCTCATTATCCTTCTCAATCTTCATCTGGCTCTAATTGATTTTTCTTTTCTGTTTTATGCCCAGATACTTGTATGTGCAAGTAATCGACATTTTTCTAGCCCAAACTTCATTTTGATGTCTTCCGAGAATCCTTCCACCATTATCAGCATCTGTTGCATTTTTTTTTCGGTAGATGCGAAGAGTTTCAAATCGTCCATGTAAAGGAGATGATTCAGTTTCATCATAGTTCTACTGCCGCTCTTGATGGAAAATCCGTAGTCCATAGAATTCAATCTATGAGACAAGGGATTCAGGGCCATGCAGAACCACAGAGGGCTCAGCGAATCTCCTTGGAAAATTCCGCGTCTTATTGGAATAGGTCCTTTTGTAATGGAGCCATTTGCTGCTTTCATTTGAAGACTAGTACGCCAGGTTGACATGGCGTTCTTCAGGAACAAACAATATTGGGATCCACCTTGTAAATATTCAAGATCGTCAAGAGCCATTCGTGAGGTATGCAATCGAATGCTCCCAGCAAACACTGAAATCCAGTCACTGTACAAAAACTGCACATCGTTGCTTCACTTGACTGCAGTGACGGTAATGCAGTAACTGCACCAAAAAGGACCCTATATGTCCCGGTGGACTGTGCAGTTAATGTACAGTACAAACTGCAGTTGATATACAGCCACAGCTGCACTTTAAAAGCTGCGATGGTATTGCAATTACTGTACAGCAAGCTGCACTTCAAATGCAGCGGTTAGGTGCTAAAACTGTACAGCAATTTGTGCTTTAAATGCAGTATGCACTTTGCAAAAACTGTACAGCTAGCTACACTTCAAATGCAGCAGTTAGTTCAGTGCAAAAACCGTACAACTAGCTGTATTTTATATGCAGTTTGGTCACTTTTCAAAAACTGTACAGCGAGCTGTATTTTATATACAGTAGTCACTGTGCTCAAACTGTACAGTAAGCTGGACTTTATATGCAGTAGTCCCTGTGCAAAACTGTATAGCAAGCTGTATTTTATATACAATAGTCACCGTGCTCAAACTGTACAGCAAGCTGCACTTTAAATGTAGCAGTCACTGTAAAATCTGAACAGCAAGATGCACTTTAAAATTATAAATGCAACAATAGCTGTGCAAAAACGGTACGGCAAGCTGCACTTTGTGTGCAGCAGTCGTTGTGAAGTAAGTGTATAATTAATAGTTACCCAGTAACATAATGACCCTAGCAGCTACCTACGACAATCGCCGATGCAGCGTAGTTCGTGCCTGCTATAAACGCCGGTTACGTCGACGGTATAGAGTAGTGCGTCGCCGGTGGCGCCATCGTTTGGTATATGCTGCACCGCAATAGACGTGTATGCTACCCTGTGATCGCAACCGTCGAGAGCAGTGATGCCATCGTTTGGCTACCTCTGGTACCACCATGGTGAGATGAAGTATTCTTCTACCATGGGTACGAATAATGAATTTTTGAAATGCAGAATTATAAATACAGAAAGTGTACAGAAACTATATATCGAATACTGCATTTTTATATGCAGCAGTATTAATACAGAAACAGTGCAGTCACTGTATATCAAAAACTGCATTTTTAAAATGGAGTTTTGTCGATACCGACAATGTACGGTAACTGTATATCAAATACTGCATTTTTTATGCAGAAATATCAATACAGAACCTGTGCAGTCACTGTATGTCAAAAACTGCATTTTTAAAATGCAGAATTATCAATACAGAAACTATGCAGTACCTAACTGTATTTCGAATATTGCACTTTTGACATGCAGAATTGTAAATACAGAAACTGTGCGGTCACTGTATATCGAAAACTGCATTTTTGAATTGCAGTTTCATCAATACAGAGAATTTACAGTAACTGTATATAAAATACTGCTTTTTTTAATGCAGATTTATCAATACAGAAATTGTGCAGTTACTGTACATCAAAAACTGCGTTTTGAAAATGCAGAATTATCAATACAGAAACTGTGCAGTCACTGTACATCAAAAACTGCATTTTGGAAATGTAGAATTATCAATACAGAAATTGTGCAGTTACTGTACATCAAAACTGCATTTTGAAAATGCAGAATTATTAATACAGAAACTGTGCAGTTACTGTACATCAAAAACTGCATTTTGAAAATGCAGAAGTATCAATACAGAAATTGTGCAGTTACTGTACATAAAAAACTGCATTTTGAAAATGCAGAATTATCAATACAGAAATTGTGCAGTTACTGTACATAAAAAACTGCATTTTGAAAATGCAGAATTATCAATACAGAAATTGTGCATTTACTGTACAGCAATCTCTGTGCTGCATTCTGGTGGCACTTGTAGTGCAGTATTTGTACAGTTGCTGTATATTGTGTTTGTTGAGTTTCTTGTGGTCTATGTACGCAGCGTAAAGATTCCTTCGCTTGGAGAACTCTTGATTGCAGATAACCATATATCTATTATATTCTAGATATATATAGTATAATAGATATATGCAGATAACTAACTAGATTATTAGCTGTTCTTTGAAACCCTCAGCTGTCTTTGGTGCATCCTTTCTGTTGCATGGCGATGATGTTATTCCTTTCGCAATGGTTGTGAATTCGAAACCTGAAGAGCGGATGCCATTGAATCCGAGTCGAAACTTTCTCACAACCTGAACCCTGCTCAATCAAGAACTATTGTATGTTCTGAAAGTAATTATTCATCTCAGTGAATTATCGGTTAAGAGTCCTCATCAAGGAGTTGGTAGTTGCAAATGTAAATGATCCCACCAAGTGTGCATTTCACATGATATATTCGCTCGCCAGTTGAACCTGTTGCTGTAGCTACGTGAAAACACACATGTAAAGTATATGTAATTGTTGCTGTTCTAAGGGTGGGATTTCTCGCAGCTCTTTTTCCTTCTCTCCACTGCGCCCTAAAGCAATGGCATTGGAAGTCGTTTCCAATGAAACCCGAAATAAACGTTTTCTTTTTTGGGTTCAAATGTGTTGTTTGCTTTCGAATCCCCAACCTCTCGTCATTTTTTCAATTCGTATTTTGGGTTACCTACGTAATATGGAGTCCTACCACAACTGCACGATAATAGGCTTGTTCGTAGAGTGGTTTGAAACGGTTGTGAACTGTACAGAGCAAGCGCAATTCCATTTTAGTGTAACGAAAATCCATTTGCGCTTGCTCTGTACAGTTCACAACCGTTTCAAACCACTCTACGAACAAACCTAATGATTTTTTTGGCCATCGAGTAGTTAGGTGTCTTTAAAGTGCTGTCATTAGTAAGTATCTTCGAATTAAAAAGAATTCTATAACCATAAGAGAGCAGCGAGAGGTTACTGAAGGCCAGGACAGTACAACTTTAAACTTCTAATTTCTTTTCCGAATTGCTGCAGTCTTATTTCGGCGAAAATAAGGATAGGTGTACGCCTCTGGCTGCTATCCCTACTTCTGGTTATTTTCAGCTATACTCTATAGGACGCATAGTAAAGGAAAAGAAGAAAAAGAACTTCACGCTGCTGTGGTTAAGTTAGGTTAGGTTATTTGTGTTGGTTTTGGTTAATTTAGGTTATAATAATCTTTGGGCTATGAATGTTATGTTTGTTGTTTTGAGATTATGAAATAAGACAATTATTACGTTTTACTGTTAGTTTATGATTTGTGTGAAATGTGAAGTGATAGAATTTCGACATAAAAATGATGGTATGCTCGGTTACGACTTCCCTTTGGAATTGAAAGAGGAATGAATTATTGCAGACACCAGAGACAGGGAAGTTTTCTCTGAAGACAGTTCCTGAAGTGAGTATTTCAGCTTATACAATGAATAAACAAATATTATTTGCCAAAATAAGTATGTATGAAAAAAAATTGAGAATGGAAGTGACATTGTTGCATCAGATAAAAAATGCTCATTATATCTTCATCTTCAGAATTATACTGATTAAATGAATAATTACATTTTTCTTCTAGAGAAAAATTGATGTTTTAGTATGGGACTGAGGATGGCACATTTCGAAATTATTTGGTATTTGAGTGCCTCACACATCCTATTACTGTTTCTGTGAGGTTGGTCTAGAGATATATCTTTAATTTATATCTGGAACTTAGCAAGGGATGTTGAATTCGCATTTTTAGTCATTTTTGGAAGATAGAGAGGTTTGCTTTGGAAGACTTCTTGTTCGTTGAAACATTTCTCGTCCGTAGTTTCAAAATTGCAGCCCTTTGGTGTGGTTATTGAGAAAATTTTTTTTAGAGCAGCAATGTTAGTCCTTCTACAGACCATGCAAATTTATATTCCAAAAGGAGAGACTGCTATGACTCTGGCATTATCATTTTGTCGAATGAAATTCTTCTCAATTTGAACTAGATGAATGAGGGAATTTCTTCAGTTGGTAAAATCAATCTTTCACTTTGGACCCATCAATTAATTTATCATTTTGGAATAATATGTTGAGTGCATATTAACACAAGATGAAGAGGTGTAGTGATACTGTCTAATAATTGTATTATTACTTGTTGGGATCGAGTGTGATGTTGGTGGTAAGGATAGGGAATCAAACCATATTATTTTATCCTTTTTATATTTATAGAGTAACAACACTGTTTTATTACTCTAACATGGTCAACAAGAATGCTCTATTTATCCTAATCCAGTTCTACTAACAAATGTAATATTGCTGAGCCTGTTGTTAAGGAAGTTGTATTGGGTTAAAGTAGTCTATTCGACTTCAATCAATAGCTGTGGATTGAAGAATGTGCGATATTGGCTAAGGAATGGAATTGTTGCAGTTCATTGAGTTGCCTATTCTCGAATTATGAAAATTTATGAAATATGACTTGACTAATCCATTACACGAGAACAAATGATAAAATGGGAGAAGCGAGGGGAGAAGGTTTCAGGATGAACACTAGGGAAATGAAGAATAAATGCTTTTCTGAATTCAACAAAATATGCATCAACTTGGATTAATTCATAATACTTATGATATTCTTTCTTATCCATGAAAGGTGAATTATTTTCAGAATAATTCTTGGCAGTTTTAGTTACAATTGATCTTCACTCATAAAATTTGACAATGTTGTGATGCAATGTTCCTAGTTTCCAAAAACTTATGACGTTTTCATTTTGATCAATTAATTCAATAATAATACTGTGAAAAGTTCCTATTTGATCCATTACGTTTTTTTTCTGAATATGATAATAAAAATTGTCACTGAGATAGCTGAACCTTTCAGAAATTCCTTCGAACTGGAAAGCAATTGTTTTCTGATAGTGCTGCAGGACTGACATGGTTTTATTGAAATTTTTAAGTATTTCTCCTCTAAAGCCCGTTTGTAACAGCCGAATATTCTCTGGAATTTTGCCAAGAAATTATTTTGTATCCAAATGAACAGTGAATTCTTCCGAAATTGCGTATGTAACTGTAAAGAATTCACGAGTAAATTCTCTAGAAAATTTTCGTCTGTTGCAAACGAGCTTTAGAGTTATGTCTGGATCAAATTGGTCATTATTTTTTGCTGATTGTCCTGAAGCTGTCTCAATACCGATTCGTTACAGCTCTTCAAAATTACTAGCGTCTGTGGATAATGATAATAATAATAATCTTTATTTCAAATCTTGTGCTACATCAATACATCATTGCAAACATTCAGAAATGAAATTGTGTCAAGATCGAAGAAAAATTCAACCTGGAGGTCTGGAAAAATTCCTTCACATCGTAGGGTTCCATGTTTAGCAGCATCCTGTATATCTTCTTTTTGTATATTTTGATATCCTTCTCAGTCTTGATCTCCACTGGGCAGTGGTTGAAATATTTTATGGATTGGTATTGTGGTCCCTTTTCTGTCATCGTAAGTCTGTGTTTTGGATATAAAAGATGGGATGTCCTAGTACTGTAATGCTGGGAATTGTTTTCTTTATAGTAGTGTCTGTTTTTGAAAACAAAAAGCAAGTTTTCTTGTATATGAATAGCTGTTGTTGTTAGAAGGCCATTTTGTCTAAATTTGCCCCTGCATGAATCCCTAGAATTCATGCCAAGAATTACCCTTAGCGCCCTTTTTTTGTATTTTAAAGATGTTCTTAATATTTGAGCTGGCTCCATAGAATAGAATACCATATCTTAGTTTCGATCTCGGTTTCGATTCAAAAGTTGTCTGATAGATTATTTTTAGGGATTTAATATCCATGTATTGCTTTATTACTCTTAGTAAATGACAGGTTGTTGAAAGTTTATTAGCTAGTTCCTGAGTGTGTTCCATCCAGTTTAAATTGTCGTTGATATGTAGTCCTAGGAATTTAGTGGTTTTTATTGGTTTTCTTTTGTATCTGGCATTTCTAGGTATTCTGGGGTTTTGTAACTTGCATGAGTTGTTTTAAAGATTATGATAAAACGAATTCTTTCGAAAAATCAGTGTATTGGAGGATAGGCTCATTGGTTAATAAATTTTCACAGTAATGAGAATTAATTCAGATGCATACCACCCGCTGATATGAATATCACAATTGTTACGATCTGATTTGAGCTAGCCAATTTGCTATCGTCAGGGCCACTTTTTCGGTGGAACGTTCTCCATTTAGTGGCCCTGGCGATGGCAAATTGGCTAGCTCAAATAATATCGTAACACTTGCTGATATTCCTATCAGCGGGTGGTATGCATCTGAATTAATTATTATTACTGTGAAAATTTATTATTAATTGATTTCAAATCCATTAAGATGTTGTTGAACGATTGGAATAAAACTTACATATTCTTGATTATAGGTGTTTGTCCATTTCCAGTCAAATTATTGCATAATTCAATTTTAAAATTATCTGCCAAATTTTTTGTTTTGCGAACCATTTGGCGCCACTTTGAGAGTAGCGCCGGAGGCATGATGCCCCCCCTTGCCTCACCGCCCTACACCGAAATGTAACTGTGGTTAAGTTTTAGACCACAAACTTCAGTAGTTTGACTGTCCAACATAACCTCTCCCTCAATAAGGATTCATTTACGTGGTTAAATTTAGGTGGCGGTTCAAACTAATCAACTCTCCCCTACTACTTTTGTAGGTAAAGAAGCACACTAAAATGTAATATTTATTTTCTTTCGGCTATCGATTTCGGCATTTTGCCATCATCAGGCCAGCTGAAATATAACCAAGCATACATTGAAAAAACAATCTCACAAAAACCTGAAGTCAGATTCGGGTACAATTTTTCTCCGACAGAAACACTTACCGTCTTATCAAGAAATAACGTCAGTCAGATATATCATTTAAATGTTTATAACAATTATTGCAAGGTCAGGTGATAAAATAATTGCTGAGTACAGGATATCATCACTCTTAACCAATATAAGTACAAACAAAGGTAAGTCAAATCTAGTAGTTACAAGTGTCAAACAAAATAAAATATAAACAAAACAGGAACATCTATACGGATAAATACATTCTAACATACATAATATTATTATAGTAATTTAAAACAATTTTACAAATATTTAAACATATGCCCTCCAGTAAACTCTGAAATATCGTTTAGAAGTAAACTATTATTTCTATTTTTGAGAATTTTCATATTGTTCTAGCAGTATTAGTTTTTTATAGTGGTTCTCTCTATGTATTAGTGACAAATTCTATATTGTTGTCATATGTTTACTTTCTATCGAATGTTCGATTTTGGTCTGTTCTTTACATGTTCGTTATATCTTATTTTGGCCGAACGAGTGGTCATACCTATATAAAAGGAGGGGCATTCACCACAAGTAATCTTGTAAATACCACTACGACATGTTTCATCAATTTTACCCTTATTGTTTAACAGTATGTTCTCTAGAGTTCGTTGTTTTTTATTGACTATCTGATAGTTATGCTTTCTCAAGGTAGAGTTCATTCTATCGTTAAGTTCTTCAATATATGGGATGGAAATATAATCTTGTTTTATTGAACAATGGGGGTATATCTTATTGAGGAGGATCTTCTTTTTTATGGATATTAGTATATTGTCAACATATGCTCTTGGATATTCATTCGCTTCTGCAATTTTATATATTGTATTCATTTATTTTATATTGGTATAGATAATGGGACGTTCAAAAGTCTATGGAATAGGAATCTAAATGCTGAATTTTTAATGGGGGTTGAGCGGAATGATCTGAAGGGAATAATAATAACTGTTTGTGTGGGCTTTCTATAGATGTCAAAAGTGAATGTATTAAGCTAATCTAGGCTTATTGCTAAATCTAAAAAATTAATGGAATTATTAATTGTCTTCTCTAGAGTGAATTTGATTTTGAATTTATAGTATTGAAAAAGGTGATTAATTCTTCTTCCGTTCCTGACCATATACAAAAAATATCATCAACATATCTCTTCCAGAGTACTATAATCATGTTGTGCTAAGTGTAGAAGTATAATTAGATTCTCAACATGATTCACATATATCTCAGACATTGGGCCACTAAATGGGGAACCTATTGGTAAACCGTCCTTCATAGTATAAATCCCCTACTTGTTTATCTTCTTTTACTGGCTGGGCATCTTCCATAAGCTTTTCTATTCTCCAGTTTTTCGTCTTTCAAAATATAATCATTTTCTCTAATTTTCAAAATTCTTCCGATACACAGAACGAAAAATGTACGTAAATGTAATAAAAAACATCATTACTTTAATGTATTGGGACATTAATTTTCCACCGATGCTCGGGATCATGTACAGTAGAACTCCAATTATCCGAATTAATGGGGACCGGGACCCATTCGGATAATCAAATATTCGGATAATCGGATTTTTTTTAAAAAAATTGCCATTGGAGAGAATAAAAGCTACGTTTTGATATTGCACTATTTTTTTATTGAATTAAATGAAAGAAACATGAAATTTTCACATGTTTTAAATATAAATAAAATGTACTTATGTATGTACAAGTTTAGAAATAAAAATCATTGTTTTTTAAATATCTCCGTCAATGTAAGCTGTTTTGCGGTCTTCAACCGTTTTCGGGCAGCCAGGTCACGCATTCGCTTGACGGCGAGCAGTTGCTAGTGGTCACACTCGGGCTGACGCTCCATCCACTTCAAAGCAGTCTCGAGGCCGGCAAATGCTTCACTAGCTGATGGTCCAGCGTCTACTTCAACATCAGCAGAAAGTTCTTCTTCCACTTCCACTTCAACATCTTCTCTCACACTTACAACAATTTCATCGTCATTGAGAATTTGAAAACCAGGGTCTGACGTGTCACAAGCCATCCACTCTCCTACATCTTCAGCACTTACTTCTGTACAACCAGGAATTTTTACAATCATTTTTCTTATTTCCTCTAGTGACACCGCATCTTCATCATCATCATCCTCTCCATATTCTTGTTTCTCATTTTCTTCAGATTCTTTTTTTGTTCTTCTCAGACGGTAGGCCTTTCAGTTTATTCTACGCACGTCTTAGCGTCACTGCCGTAACCAAACTCCAAGCTTCCGCTACCATGTAACAGCAGTCCTCTAAATTTATTTTGCTATGATTTTCCAAATCCAATTCTTCATCTTCAGCACCTTCGATCAGCAGTTTTCTCAGCAGTTGCCTTCTGTAATGGCGCTTCATTGTTTCAATAACAGACTGGTCCATGGGTTGCAGCAAACTTGTAACATTGGGAGGCAAAAACGTCGTTTTAAACTGCCCATTCTCTCTTTCCAACAGTTCTGCTGTAGGATGAGTGGGTGCGTTATCAACAATTAAAAGCACCTTACTGCCTTCTTTTCCCACCGATTTTTGGTGCTTTTTCACTTCAGGAATAAACACTTCATCATACCATTCGGTAAACAAAGCTGCAGTCATCCAGGCCTTGGGTTGACTTTTGTAGAAGAGTGGAAGTTTTTTTACGTTTTTAAATGCTCTTGGATTTCTTGATTTTCCTATCAAAAGAAGTGGCAGTTTATGATTTCCAGTGGAGTTGGCACAGTTAAGCACTATAACACGTTCTTTACTGACCTTATGTCCAGGGGCACTAGATTCCCTTTTAGAAGCCAAAGTGGTTTTTGGTAATGCTTTCCAAACAAGGCCAGTTTCATCGGCATTATAAACAAACTCCGGATCATAGGATTCTGATGCAGTTTTAAATTTTTCAATAAAATTTTCAGCAGCTGCAGAGTCTGCTGAAAGCTTCTCACCAGCCAAATCTAACTCGCGTACACCATGCCTGAATTTAAAATTCCTTAGCCAGCCGTTACTAGCCTTAAAAGATGAATAACCAAGCTTTCCTGCTAAGATTTTGGCTTTTTCACAAAGGATTGGACCTGAAATCGGATTTCCCATAGAACGTTGCTGCAAAAACCATTTAAACACGGCATCTTCCAAATTTTTGTTGGTTGCTGTCTTCATTGTTTTCCTGGAGGAACTTCCATCTTCATTTTCAAGCACCGAAACAAAGTTTAAAAGTGTTGACTTACTGTTTTTAATGTCAGAAATTGTTGCTTGTCCAACACCATAAATCTCAGACAACTTCTTACCCGTTACACCTTTATCGAGTTGCTCTATAATTTTCAGTTTGTCCGCTAACGATAGCACAACACGTTTTCTTTTCGAAGCCATGGTATAAAAACAATACAGTATTGTACACGCACAAACAAAAGTAAGCCGTAGCGAAAGAGTACATAGCGTCCTCGAGCAAGGTCAATAGCACACTGGCTAATCAAAACAAACAATGACAGGTGCGCCGTGACTGCAATGCGCCGGAACTTGTCTTAACTTGCCGTTGTGCCTACACACGCGGGGGGAAGTCAGTGTAGGCACAACGGCAAGTTAAGACAAGTCAAGTCAAGACTTGACGCGCATTTGTGATTCGGATAATCGGCGATTCGGATAGTCGGAGTTCGGATAATTGGAGTTCTACTGTACTGTTATAGATTGTCTAATGTTCAAAACATTATATCTATCCATCAGGGGCATTCATTTCAACAACAGAATACGTGAGTGGTATACATTGTATTAATGACCAAAGACATCAATTTACTTCCATGAGTATATCGAACAACAGAGCAAGCGCAATTCCATTTTAGGGTAGCGAAAATCCATTTGCTCTTGCTCTGTACAGTTCACAACCGTTGTGAACCACTCTACGAACAAGCCTATTGTATAAGCGAGTTCAGTACATTGATTCAATAACCTGAACATTGAGATAATGAACACGTCAACATTACCCAACCAATTCGACGCATTGATTCAATGCTCTAATACATTAATATGATGCCAACAAGCATCAATCTGAAACTATGCTATACAGGGTTGGATGTTTCAAATTGAACCTCCTTGAATTATTTTTTTTAATTCGAAAAAATGTGAAATTAAAAACTTTGTTGAAATGGCTTAAATTATGGTAACCAACTTTGGGTTAACATTTCTTGTTTCAATGTTTTCCAAGTATAACTATTATTCTACAATATTCTGCTAAGCTTTCTTTGAACGACTCATACTAATGAGTTAGTTGTTGCATACCTATTTGGATGAATGGTTGAATTGATAATGATTAGAATAGGACAAAATACTTTCTATTAATTTGAATATGGAGCTGTATATTCCCATCTAAGACCGCTTGATGTAATGCAAAAGCGAATTATCAAAATGATGTACGGTAAAAGGTCCACACACTCTTCGAGTGTGTTATTTTCAGAAACGGGTTTAATGGACCTAAGACAATTATATATGCATCAGATCATAATGTATACTTACAAAAATATGAATCTTTTAGAAAAAGTAAGTCACAACTACAATACAAGATACAAACAAAAAGATAGCGTCACGGTCACAGTACTGTATAGGAATGTCAGTCATCGTTGTTTTTCAAATGTTGCATTGAAAGTTTACAATTCTTTACCAGATATTTATAAAATGTATTTAAATAGAATAAACTCGGAAAACATGATAAAATCTTTATTTAAAAAATATATCATTCTTCTGGGGAGGTTCGAGACAAAACAGCTGATTGAGAATAACTGAAACTCTTAATGTGCCTTTTGCTTCTGTCACCCCCACACGAAAGCCGCAATGATTTAAAAAGAGGATAAAACTATATTTTGTTGTATAATTATGTGTTTGTTGTAACATGAGATAGGTGCAAGCACCACGAACGCTAGAAATAGGCGTCTAAGATTCTAAACATATAAAAAGTGTATTGCCCATGCACAACAGTGATGTTCTAATGGGCTAATAATATTTTCCGTTTATTTGGACGTAATTATTACATCGTATATTGTATGTACCTATGATTTGTACATTTTATATTGTTGTTGCAAATAAACATTATTATTATTATTATAATAGTAGAGAAGTGGGAAAAAGTGCTTATTCGAAAACGAAAATAAAAGACATATTGCCAAGCCAAGCATGCATCGATGTTAATGAATGATGCATGCTTGGCAATCTAGAATAAGGGAATTGTACACTAATTGCATGCTTTGCCTATTCTGAGTGGATTCGACTGCATTAAAATGCAGTCCCCATACAAAATCATCCGAAATAATCCAAAGTATTCAAATCAGGTGATCTCGCTGACTATAGCACCACCAGCACCAGTACGAGAAATGCCAATTCCAAACTGTTGCAGCCTTTGATAAGCGTCAGAAAACACCCGGCGAGATGGTTGTCGTCTATTAGGATATCTCATGGTGTACTCCCTACAAGCTCTTAATGCGTTGCCATCACAAAAACCGTAAACAAAAATAATATCTGCATATTCTTCGTTAGAAAGCTGCATGTTTAACAGAAGGACTAAACCAGCAAAGCAACTTTTAAATTGGCTAGAAATAAGTTTTCTGTCACCAGGTGACATTCATCTCATTTATTTCTAGGCTTACTGTAATTTATGGAATTTAATGGGTTGCATACAGAAGCATTTAAGTCCAAAAAGTCGGAAACGAAGCCTCATATCGGCCAAATTTTTTTTTTATGTTTAATCAAGAATATCAGTCTCTATATGTCCCTGTATATACCATGGAGGTTAAGGAAGGGGAGGGAGCATATTCTAAATTTCCCTTGTAACGAAAGTGTCACATGTCGCCATTTTGGGAAGGGCCAACTCTGGCAGGAATTCTGTATGCTTGAAATTCTTCAGTTCGAAGTTTCTTCGTTTCACTTTTAATGACAATAAAATTCAGAAATAACGTTGGAAATAATAATGGTACGAGATGAAAAAATTTGTTTCCATAACAATTGCTCCTTTCCGCTAATTACAAAAAAACATTTTGTCTGAGGCCCGGTACTTTCACCCTCGAATAAATTTTATTCGTGTGAATAAGTATCCGTCAAATAATTTCCTATCTGAAGGAAACCTTATTTCGGTGCTTTCAGATGTAATTATTTGACGAATAACAATTCTATGAAAGCACGGTATACTACTTTTCACTGATTAATGTAAAATGTGACACCGCATTGTAGAAATTGTCATAATTCCAACTAGAAAGCAAATATCTCGTGAAACTCACACAAAGAATAACCATACATCAAGAATTTAAAAAATTTAACCAATAATGACGTACCGACATTCGATCTATGACAAATAAACTCTTATTATTAAGTTTCAATGACAGATTCATTCGATGAATAGCACTATCTGAAAGTGAAATGACAGCATTTTAACTTATCCTACGAATAAGAATTATCTATCGAATAAATTTATTTATTCGCACGTGAAAGTACCGGGCCTGAGTAAAAGATGACTGCCTCGATTCGACCATTCATCTTTGTTTATATAGATAACATTTTGTTATAAATTTACTACTCGATATATTCTTATGTGCGGTAAGAAATTTGTTGTTCTCTTTCCGTAATATAATGAAAGTATTTTAAAAAATAGCACCAATCAAGATTGGAATATTTGTGCCAATTTTTTCGATTCAATTCATTTATATAAAAATATAAGCTAAGAAACAATAAAAACAAAGGTAACAATGGAGGTGGGACCTCTTACCTCCATGAAGTTAATACAATTAAAAGTTTCATCTACTTGGTACCGTAAAATGGGGTTACTTTGAACGGTTTTTTGTTTTGAATCTATATATCTCCAGTAAGGCAGTGAATGAAAAATTCCAAAAAAATATATGTTACGTTCGTCAGTTCGACCTTTCTAATGACAAAAAAATTAGATCTCAAAACGATCAATAACATTTTTTTTAATTAATTTGTGGCTGTTGCTTTCAAAGTAACACCGACTGCGGGGTTACTTTGAAAGCATTCAATGAAACCATGCAATTTCAATGTTACTCCACAGATAAGGTTTCTTTGAACATTTCAAAACTAGAAACTTCTTGTTTTCGAGAGAAAAAAAATGTATTCAACAGAAATACACAATTTACATAAAACGAGGTATTTTATCATCAACAACAGAATTCTAACATAATAAAAAATGAAAGGAACTAAACTAATATTTGGCACTGTTGCACTGTTTGAAAACTATCTATTTCAAAGTTTTCAGGTAAGGGCGAAGATGATTGGCACCAAACAAGAAGGCCCCTCTCGTGTCTTTCTGGGGGTCTGGCAGAGCTGTGATTAATTCAGAGATAGGTATAATGCCCTCGTCAGGTACTTGAAGCCAGAAAAACTTATAATTTAATTTAGATGACATTCTCAAAAATGCAATTTCAACATTTTTGTTTTCTAGGTCTTGATGACCTTTTCCTACATAGTGATGAACTAGACTCTTTACTTTGAATTGAACCACATAAAATTTATCTACTTGTATATCTCTATTCTAAGGGTGCTTCATCTATAGACTCTGGTTTCTGTTCTAGTTGTTCAAACTCTTCATTTTCAGTTTCTTCTTGAATTATGTCTTCTTCAGCTGTGCATGAATTATTATGATATCCTTTGAGGTCATCTACACATATGCTCCTTCCTGGTTGGACATTAATTTTCTTTTTCTTCTGTTTTTGTGTTGGCACATTAACTCCGCGGAATTCTTTCAACACTTCAATTACGGCCGTAGACACGTGTTCCTGTACTGTTGCTTGATTTTGCTCAGACTGATAGTCTGGTAAATGTTTTAGGGGATGCTGAGGGTCTAATGGGTAAATTCCACATGCCTTGAAACCAGCTTGCATATTTGATGACACTTCATTCCCCGTTGGATATAATTTGGTGTAAAGCTTGAAAAGTAACTTTGGAAATTCTTCTTTTGTAAGTGTTTGTGATTTACGTCGCCCATTCATTTTCCATTCATCTAAAATCTGACGCCAATATCTTCTCAACGGCCCATAAAATGCTACATCCAATGGCTGCAGTAAATGGGTCGAATTGGCGGGCAGACAGCAAAATTTTATGTTGTATTTTTCGCACTCCGATAAAACCAACTCTGTGAAGTGGCTGGACAAATTATCCCCAATAAGAACTTTGATTCCTTGCAGTTTTTTTGCAGCCGGTAGAAGTCTTCAAATGAGAACGCATCAAACCACCCACTCTTTGTTCTGCCATAACGGGTTCTTGCTGGTCCACCTTCCGTCCATGTTGTCCACAAATGCTCCGACTTGTAAACTACATATGCGGGTAACATTTGACCCATTGCATTTCCACAAAACAAAATGGATATGGCACTTTTTGAAAAATCTCTGATTTTTTCGGGATATTTTACTCCGCGTTTGAATAAACATTTTTTTACTCCTGGATTGTCCGACAGGTTTGTCTCATCGTAATTGAATATGTTCGTTGGCTCAACGCCCTGAATAGTTTCTTTCAAATTTACAAAAAACTTCGCCACCAATTCTGCTGAAACGGCGGATCTGTTTTTCTTTATATTTTGGCAATTTCGTAAAGTTATATGGTTCTTGTGTCTCTTTAAAAAACCCAACGCCCACTCCTTAGACGGATAATTATTTTTAAACTGACTTATGACTGAAATATTTTATTAATGACTTTTATCAAATTTATTAGATGATTAGAACCAAATTCTTGGTCCCGAATGTGGTGCGTGATTGAATTGAAAATTGGTGTTCCAATACACTTTAACATAATATCATTACAAGCTATCTGGACCTCGAATTTGGTTATTTTTCCGCAGGAAATTAACCTTCCATTTGCACCCTTAGACACGAACTTAGCTCGGAAATGTTTTTCAGCCAGAGAACATATTTCCAAGACATCACTTGATGGATGAATGAGACCACCCTTACTCTTCAAATATACCAAGTTATTGGTCGTGGAATTATCATTCTCCAGTCTGGCGATGCATTCCTCACACTTAATTTTTTGTTTCAGATGGTGCACAACAAAATTTGTCAAATAATAAATTATTTGAGCTGTTTTATCAGACAAATGCAAATCCTCAGGTACAGAAAAGTAATTATGATCAAACAGAGGATCAGGTTCATACTCATTTGACAGAGACCCTATTCTGTCTGTTGTCAAATTTATGTTCATCATTGGATTTGAACTTGGAACTGAGGATGAGGTAGCATGCAATATACCAACACTTTCTAGGGGAATACAGTTGCCAGATCGCAAGTCTGACAGCTCTGTGGCAACGATGATTTTTTTTTAGAGCACTCACAAACTGTGCTGCTGTAGGATTATTATTCCATCCCCCCTTCGACCTAATCTTAGAGAATAATGATTCCAAGTGATCCTGGTTGACCTTATATAAAGAAAGGAATCTTAACAGGTTCAGCGCCATGGCGGACACCGGTGTCCGATTTGCTTCTAGCCTCTACGGCCATGGCGGACACCGGTGTCCGCTCTATAATCCTGAATATGTTTGTCTCGCCTGGCCAAGCGGACAAGATATTACGATATTTAACATATCAATGTGTCCGCTATGGCGTTCCTCTAACGGGATGTCTAGCCAGGTTGTTTGAAACGGGACTTGTTTGAGATATATGGATGGTATTTGGTTTCTAGCAACTTCGGATTTTAGACAATATATAAAGAAAAAATGAAACATATTTTATTTCCACACAATTTATACATCATTTACTATGATAAATATTGAAACATTCGAGACAATACCTCGGTTTTCCTTCACATTGCATACAATATGTGGTAACTTTCTTCACCTTATTTTTTTTCGATTTTACCCTCAACCTTTTTTTGGTAACACCCTCTACAATATCTGCGATTTTGGCGAGCCTTGCAGTCCATTTTACTAAATTGATGTGTTCTGAGACTCTTGGATTGATTGACGGGTCCATAATCAGGGTTTTCTTCGTATTTCAGTAAATCTTCGACCACCGATATACGGAAATCGTTTATCGGAATGCGGTTTTGTTCAACAGTTTCATAAATTATGTGGGCATTCACCATTGACGTCCCTGGAAATATTACGTTTCAATAACAAATCACAAGGCAAAAAATGCACTCACCTAATAGTAGTTCCACAGCCAATTTTTTGTACCATCTGATGGATTTTCTCAAGGAAGAACTATAACTCGACATCTGGTCGGAGAGGTTAATGGAGCTCTTGCCAGAATTGTATTGAACAATAGCAGCTGGTTTGTGAACCATAGTTCCTCTTCTTTGAATTTCCGTCATCTGATCTCCATGGTATGTTGACAAAAGTAAGACGTCCCTTTTGTCTCGCCATTTTAGAATACAAATTCCTCTTTCGTTTTCTTGTGCGAAAATCTATCCTTTTTTTAGTTTTTTTTTATAACTTCAGTCGGATTTCCTTTTCGGTTGGAACGCAATGTTCCTAGACAATGGGTTTTTCTATCTAACAGTATGTGTGCGAGTTGGAGACTGGTGTACCAATTATCGATAACACATATTCTACCACTTTGCAGAAGATCTTTCGCTAACTTCAAAACAATTTGTGTAGAGACGGCTAATGAGCTATCCGAGGTTCTCTCTTTTCCTGCATAAATGCTTAGATTCCAGGTATACCCCTTATCACAACAAAGTTTGAATAACTTTATTCCATATATTATGCGTCTTCTGTGGATTGTATTGTTTGAAAACTAATCTTCCTTGAAAGGGCACCATGGTTTCATCGATACAAAATGTTTTACCGGGAGTATATATAGATTTATAATTCTTCGTGAGCATGTCAACAAGTGGTTGTATCTTATATAAACGGTCACCTTCAGGGCATTGTTCATTACCCGAGAAATGAAGCATCTTTAGCAGCAGTTCAAATCTGTTACGACTCATAACACTGCGAGCAACTTCTGATCTGAGTATCCATTTTTGAGACCAATAACCTCGAAGGGTGTTCATACGAACTATACCCATGTAACCCAGCAGTCCTATAAAATGAATTATTTCTGCCCTAGTGGTCGGTTCCCATGTTTTCACACGAGATTGATTCGAAGTTCGATCATCATTCAGCAAAAATTGTGTAGCGTATAGGTTTGTTTGATTTACGATTTCATCTATTATTTTGAAATCCACAAATCCAAAATAATAGTCAATCGGCCGACTTCCTAACAGTGTGGCTTCCAGTTCCTCTTTCAGGCCTCCCTCAAAATTTTCATCGAATTGCAAATGATTGCCTTTAGGGGGTCCCCAAACTGCTGAATTGAGATCACGTAATGTTTCATTGATCTGTTCGTTTGTAGGTTCTGTCATATTTCCAATTCGCTGTTCTGTTTCTTCGCTGCAGTCGCTTCTCATTTCAATCTCCTCTCCTTGCAAATTTTCATTTGTTGATGAAAAAATCGTAGATTTATTGATTCCCACTTCATCTTCACTTCTTTCGGTTGAATAATTGGAACTTGAAATTCCAACTGGTGGAACAAAAACTGGATCGTCGTCCGAATCTCCAGAGTATGGATCACTAAGCGAATCTTCATCTGTAGAAGTTACTGGTATAATAGGGAAAAATCAAATTTCATGAAAACTTACCATCTGAGATATTTCGCTGTAAAGCTAATTGAATAATCCTTTTGCTGCGGCTGTTCATCTTTCGCACAACAGTAAAATAGGGCACGTTACGCAATGAACGCGAACCAACTGAATGATAGTTTTCTTGTTGATACTTGCTGAATCGGAAAGCGGGCACTTTGGATAGGGGCGTGTCCGATCAACAATCATGGCGATCAGCGGACACCGGTGTCCGCTGATACTTTTTGTGGGCCACAGCGGACACCGGTGTGTCCGCTTTCGAAAGCTCATTTTCATTTTTAGATAAGCACAAATGTTATCAAATGAACTTATATATAAGAAATTGTAAAAAAAAAATGATGGTCCAGGAAGAAATTTTCGTTGAAATACTTCGGCGCTGAACCTGTTAATTCTTTTCTCTTCAATAGATGATCCTCATACGTTCCAATTGAACTGTTTCTGCAGTCAAGGAAACCAACAAATCCAACCTTTCGGTTGCTTTTACACGGTCGACTCCCATCAACAGTTTTCAGATTTAAAATGTATGAGGTATTTCATTGAAGAACTCCTTATTCCTTCCAAAATTATCTGCATGCAGATCTTTTTTGTGTCAAAGGCCTTCAATGAAGTGGCATGTTGCCTCACTACCTGCAAAGGAGATAATTTCTAAATGACGGCAAAATTCAATCGCTTTCGCTACTGATTCACTCGGAGTTTGGGCAGCTAATTTAACCTTCATTTTCTGGTCTTTCCAATTTATTTGACCCTTGGTTAGTTTATTAGCTAACCTCAAACCCAACATCCTTCAACTCATGCATGTTATTGACAAATTTCCACGAGGCCACACCATCTATCAGATCCCTTTATCCAAATGTGTTGCGAACCAATTTGAGCTATGACATGGATAAAGGAATACATATAAAAATCGTTTATGCCATTTTCAACTGAGACCGATCTTAACACGTTGACTGCCGACTACGAGAGAACTCGTAGGTAGCGATCTTTTCAAGGACGTCAACTACGAGTTATCTCGTAGGTACTGTATTCACTTGCCATTCTTGTGTTGCTACGATTGAACTCGTAATATATCAGTGCTAATATCGATAGATGGCTTCTTGGGAAAGAACAAAAAATCAATGTTGGCTTGCATGAAAAGACAATTTATTTGAAAACGAATATAAAAAATGTAAGTGTAAGAATTAAGTCAAATTACAGAAGTATAAGAATATTTACTGTTTGTGGAACTTTTTGAAACAATCTTCCACACACAGAGCTGGCTTTTCATTACATACTGGACAGTAATTACGCGTTTCTCGGCGTTTTTTTTCTTGGTTACATATGCGACATGGTTTCGTTGGACTCTGTTTTTTTTTCGGTAGGCGGTAAACTCTTTAAATAATGGATACTTTGCAATTTACTCTTTTTCGTAACGTGTTGAATTTCTTGTCCAATCAATGCGAGCACGAATTCCTCTCTGAACTTTATCAGTTTTATGTTAGAAGATGTAACTTTTTTAAAAATTTTGTGAGCATTGTGGATGTAAATCTCTATAATGTGCAATGCAACCTTTTTGGGCCATCTAATAATCTTTCTTAGAGATGAATAATACGAAAGCATTTGATCTGATCGGTCAATGCCAGACATTCCATTGTTGTAATCTCGAATTATATTCGGTTTCATAGAAATTTTTCCATTGCGATTGGGCACTTCTATCATTTCAACAACATGCATGTTTGAAATGCAAAGGACATCTCGCTTGTCTTTCCATTTGCAAACAGTAACAGGACCATTTCGCTGCCAAATACACTCCCCTTTTTTCAATTTACGATTTACCAAATCTCTAGGGTTCCCTTTTCTGTTATTTCGTAGGGTTCCACACACATACGTTTTTCGTGTATTTAGCAGTTTTGTAAGTGTAACAGAATTATAAAAATTATCCATGAAAACCGTGTATCCTTTATCGAGATAGTCCTCAAGTAAATGTAAAACAACATCAGTAGTGTGGCCTAAGTTATTGTCAGTTTTCTCAGATTTTCCACTATAAATCTTTATTTTCATAACGAGACCATCGGACTCACAAAGTTCATACAGTTTGATCCCATATTTGTGTTTCTTATTTTTTATGTATTGGCGGAAAATCAATCTTCCCCGCCATAGCATCATAGACTCATCAATACAAATATTTTTATCTGGTACATAGTTTCCCGCATAATATTGTTGAAATGATTTAGAATTGGTCTTAAGGTGAAGTGGGGCAAATGCGTCATATGAAATCTTTAGTTCACTTTCAAAGACATCTCAAAAATTCTCTAATTGTATTACATACTTTCTGTTTTTTTTTTATGAAATCTTCAAACTCATCACCTATCACATGCACAAGTTTAAAAAGCAAAATCCAAGTCTTTTCTGCAATAATGATTTAATTAATTGAAAACAAGCTTTATTAAAAAAATACAAAAATAATAATATAATACATATACTAACAACAATTCAGATAATTCTCAAAAACAAAACTTCATTCACTCAATGAATTCAGCATATATTATAATCTGAAAATAACACGGAAAAAATTGTTTCTCCTCTACGACCCATTTTAGGAGGCGGGAGAATACTGATTATGTCATCTTTTTCCACTAAACTGATGTCTTCCTTGGCTGGGTATCTGAATGTTGTAGTCTTATCACCGGTTGAATATTTCCTCATAAATTTGATGATAGGATCCCCTTCTTGAAATTTCATGACCTGTCCTACAAAGAAGCGGTTCATTTTCTTCCCAATAAACCGCGTCAGCACCCAATCATCCTCTGCCAAGTCGTCGAGTTTTTTAAATTCTATGGCATTTTCATCTGATTGGTCTCCATTCATCTGTTGCACGTATGATTCCCAATCTCCTACCTCTTCTTCATCAGTATCCTCATCAAGAGGGGGGTCCTCCTCAGATTCAGATGAAGTATTCTCGGGCATAGATTTTTTCTTCTTTATTCGTAGCGTTTTCTTAGTGGATAGCACTTTAATTTCACTCTTTCGTTTTAATTTTTCAGCCTGCTTGGCTTTCCTTTCTTTTTTTTTCTTTCTTCTTCTGCTTTTTTCTCTTTCAAGGCTATTAATTTTTGATAAGCTTCATCTGTTGTAATAATCTCTGACCCCCTGGCAACTTTAGTTCTCTTCACCTTCTCACTCGTTTGGTGTTGAGCGATGGTTTCAAGAAGTAACTGATGAAATGTTTTCGTATCAGATCCCAACCCAGATGCTAATGTTGAAGGGATATTTCCTGTATCAGCAGGTGGAGTGACAGTAGCTGCGATGGAGGGTTGTGACGTCGACAAATTTTCAGGAATGGGTATAAGATCATCGTTATTACCTTGACAATTTTGAATATTTTGTTGCTCAGAAAAATTTTCAGATTCGAGGATGAGAGTGTTGTATCGTTTCAGACCTTCAGGATCGAACATCTGTTGAAATTTTATTCCGGTTAATGGGAAATATACCAGCTTTCTCAAATCCTTTTCTTACGATTAATGGATCCAAATTCATCCACAAACTACTCAAAATTTTGACGAAGTCGGCTTTAGGCAACTTTTTTCCAATGTGATGTTTTTGCCATTGCACTAGTTTCTTGTCCCAAGCAGTCTTTAAAGGTTTCATGACAGCTAGGTCAAGGGGCTGCAAAATATGAGACGAATGTGGAGGTGAAATTAAAATGGTTATATTTTCTGCGCGGGCTATTTCAATGAGTTTCAAAGATACGTGGGTTGCATAACCATCACACACAACAAGAGCTGGCCTTGCTCCCTTCAGGAAAGGAATGAATGATTTTTCGAAAACCTCTGTTTCCATCCATCCATTTTTCGTGGCTGCATAAGTTAAACCTTCATACACTTCTTCTCTCGGTGGTTGCCAGTTATCCCAAACTGAAACTCCTTTGAATATTATTAAAGGAGGAAGTTTTTCCCGCCGATATGAATATCAACAAGTGTTACGATCTGAATTGAACTAGCCAACTTGCCATCGTCAAGGCGTACTCCATCTGGGACCTTGACGATGGCAAGTTGGCTAGTTCAATTCAGATCGTAACACTTGTTGATATTCATATCGGCGGGTGGTATGCATCAGAATTTATCCTTATTATGGTACTTCTTAATATTTCAGAATTTATTCTGTGATTCTAGCAAATGAGGGTAATATATACATGTGAGAAATCCGTCTGTGATCTTAATTGCTCTGAAAAGATAATTTTTTATGTTTTTTATAATATCCGTGCTTCAAACAAGAACAAAACATATACAAAAAATTTTCTCATTGAAATATAATGAAGATAATAAGAAACTTTGAAGTTGAAACTATTTTTATTTATCATAACAACACTCAATTCCCCAAATATTGTTCGAGCTGTGGAGGCTCAAGATTAAAATATATGCCAGTCTGACTTCTGACTGGTCGACTAACGCAACAGTACATCGTTGACAAATATGTGGAATTGAAAGGTGATAGGTTGCATTATTTACGCACTCACCAGGTAAATCTACGCACGGATAGCTATGTTGGACTTCAAGACTAAGTCACACGTAAAGTAGCAACACAATTGATCGGAAACGAAAAAATTTGAAAATTTGTTATTCTGCCGAGTACTTTTGCCGGAAGTCCAAGATTTATGCAACAGAACTACCAAGATGCAATGGCAATCGTAGCTAAATTCGGAAGATCATCGTTATTCGTAACTTTCACCTGCAATCCAGATTGGCGCGAAATTACCGATAATTTAGGGAGTAAACTTTTGAACGCGCAAGATAGACCGGCTTGGATAGCGCGAGTTTTTGATTTGAAGAGAGCTTTTTTCGAGGACGTCCTAATAAATACAATTTTCGGAACACTTATAGCATACGTGTATGTGATCGAGTTTCTAAAACGTGGATCACCTCATTTACACTGCTGGCTTACTTTGGCAGATGAGGATAAACTACGGGAGCCCAACGATGTAGACAAGCATACATGTGCTGAGCTACCTTGCGAAAATACTCGAATTTTGACCTCAATGATTCATGGACCTTGAGGCGATGGTTTTCCAAATTCGCCCTTTATGGAAGATGGAGTTTGTTCGAAGCGCTATCCTAAATCATTTTCGGAAGAAACATTAATAGATCAAGGTACGCCAATATACATAAGGAGGAAAGATGGTCGTACTGCGACAATGATGAGAAATAATATTTCATACCAGGTAGATAATAGGGACGTAGTCCCGTACAATCCCTACTTGAGTATGAAGTATAAATGTCACAATAATGTTGAAGTAATCACATCAGTTGGAGCAGTTAACTATGTCTTTAAATATATTCATAAGGGACCAGATGCCGCGGTTCTGCAAGTTAGGGACGAGTTCGTTTTTGATTAAATTAAAGCTTACATCCATTCACGATATAATTCTTCGGGGAAAGCAGCTTGGAGGCTCTTGGCTTTACGGATTCAAGGTAAAAGTCTCTCGATCTTTAGGTTACCTGTCCATCTACCAGGAGAACGAACAGTACACTTTGAACAAGGTCAAGAGGAAACGGCACTTCAAATTCAAGAGTCAAAATTATCACTTTTAGAAGCATTTTTCGAATTAAATGTGAATGATACCCCAGCGCGAAAATTCAAATATTGCGAAATTCCTTTGAATTATTGCTTTGATAAAAAACATAATCGGTGGTCGCTTCGAAAACATAAATGGTCGGTAATTCCGCGAATGTATACCATGAGTCCGAAGTACGTAGAAAAATTCAACTTACGCAAAAGGGCTATTCTGAACGTGACGCTCTACGTAGAATCGAAGCCGTATTGCTTCATCAGGGTAAAACTTTGAAGGATTTTGCCAGAAATCTCTCCAGATTTGATCGAAGAAGACTTTGTCATCGGCGACGAAAATTTGGTAATGGAGTCTGACGAATTTGATCCAGAGAGGTTGAATTCTGACAAGCCAGGAATCTTCGATCGCGTTATACGTGCGATCGCGTCAGATCAAGGAGAAAGATATTTTCATCTTCAAAGTAGCAACCAGTACTGCCGACAAGATTTATTGAATGCCATGGAAGATGTGAGGACTGGTAGGAGCACTACATATAGAGCCTCCAAATTATACAACATCCCATATCAAACTCTGTATGATCATCTGAAAGGACGGAGGGGAAAGTCATCCACACAAGGCAGATGTAAAGTTTTCACACAAGATCAAGAACATCTGATTTCAAGAGGTTTGATTGAAATGGAGAGATATGGATTTGGTTTGTCTCGTGAAGAAATTTTGGATTTGGTTGGTGAATACGTTAAAACTACGCAGATGTCTACACCATTCAAAAATTCGAGGCCTAACGCTGATTGGCTGTCAGCCTTCATGAAGAGAAATAACCTGTCTCTAAAAAAACCCCAGAGTGTTGAAATTGCCAGGAGACGTTGCCTGGACCCCTTCATCATATATAGTTACTTTGACAAACTACAGGAAACAATTGCGCGTCTGGGCCTCAGAGATAAGCCTCATTTAATCTTCAATCTGGACGAAACAAGTTTTTGCCGCGACCCATCAAAAACAAAGGTAGTTGGAGGAAGGGGTTTGCCTTGTTCGAGGACGACAGGTAGCGCTGGAAGAGAAAATATTTCTGTGCTACTAATGGTTTCCGCCACGGGAGAAAAACTTCCTCTTTTAATAATATTCAAAGGAGTTTCAGTTTGCCTCCCTGTTCAGGCGTGATCATTCTATTATTAAGTAGTACATAAAAAAAATCCTAACGAAACTAATTACTAAAGAATAAATACAAATACATATAAAAATAACGGTCTTTGGTAAAACTAAATTCATAACAAAACTACTTATAAACAAATAAATAGAAACATATTGAGGCATACCTATTATAAAACAGAGTCAGTTCAGATTGCATTAAGCAATCTAATGACAAATATATCAAATTAATAATATTTTTTGGAGAAATGCAAAATCACATACAAAACTAATAACTGAATAATTAAAAATATGAATATAAAAATAAAATCAGTTCTTGCTTCAACTAAATTGACAACAAACCTACTTCTACAAATTATAAATAAAAAAAAAATTTCTGGGAAAACATGGAATAATTACTTGCTACACAACATTCTTATAAGATCCTGTTGATTAGCGAAGAGAACCATCTCTATTTTCAATCTGGTCTCCTCCATCGTCAATCTTCTTTCTTCCATTTCCAATCTCTTCTGACGTTCCTCTTTAGCCATTTCAAACTTCTTCTCTTCAAATGATTGCTTTCTCTCTTCCAGATTCAATTCTCTCAACCTTAATGCATGCTGGTTCTCATTTTTTTCCAAATACCTGACCGTAGTTTGTTTTAAATTAGGGTTATTTCTTGTCCGCTTTGGTGCTGAAATAATTTTGGTTTCTTATTTTTAATACCATCATTAATGGAATTCAGTGTTTGAGTACTGCTTATTTTCATTCTTAGATTACACATACCCATTATATTACTTTGAGCCAAAGGTCTTATTCTACTGCTTTTTTCGGTGGGCTCTTTTACAATCGGGGATGAAATATTTTCCCCCTCAATCTCTCTTATACTGATGTTTGCCCCTAAGTCAGGATCAATTTCTATATAGCTGTTCACAACTATATTTATTCTCTTGATTATTGTTATAATGAGAGATTCACTGCACATTGCAAATTCTCAAAAGAGAAAATTCATAATCAACAGTGGACCTCATTTTACAAATATGTATTATGGTTTGAAATATATTACCATTTTCACAGTCCTGCAATAAATTTGCACATGCCTTCTCTCTGGCCACCAAACCCTCTTGATAGCACATTTTGTCATCAACAGTAGTTGTGTTCGCAGTAGTTGAAGTGGTTGTGCAAATTTTTTTTCATGCACTCAATTTGATGAAGTAAATCATCAAGTTCAGACACAGGAATTTTTATTCCTGACCTGCAATTTGAATATACGTAATGAAGAAGCATGCTTTATTTCAAGGATTCGAAATTTAATATAAATATTACTAAAGTATCTTCACAAAGAAATTATCTATCGACACACATTTTCTATTCAGAGATAATGAATGTCGATTCCAACAGACAATACTTGAATCCACATTTAACGAACAGCATTCTCATTCATGAACTTACTTTCCTTTCAAGGATTCTGATTTTAATAGATATTTCTTCACCAAATTCTGAATCCTATCTCTTAGAGTCCTTATACTTTTTTCCCGTGATTTGAGGAAGCGAACTCAGTTAGGCATTCGTCATAGGCTTTGCACTGTCCACATAATATCATAAATAAAGTTTTGGTTGCTTTTCTGACCAATATGGAGTTTTCCCGAGAAATTAAAATTATTCCCAAATTTATGAACTAATTTTCTATGTATTCCAAATTATTTAAATTTAAGCACGAAGCGACAATCTCTTCTAGGAATTATCCTCATTATTTTCATGTTCGTCAACATCTTTTGAAACTATTTTTATAAAATGATTGCAGCATAAATTTATGATTATTTTATTTTTCAGTGAGTCCTGTTTTCCTAATTTCAAATATTGGAAAGAAAAACTAAGGTAATCTGCCAATGTCATATTATTCAGGAATAGTTGCGTTTATAAGCGCGAAACTGAAATCGGTTACCACCCTCTTGAACGATGGCCATTTCTTTTTTTGCTCAATTGCAAATGACTTGAATTTAGCAAGCCATACTCCAATCGAAGTTGTATCGTGATCACAACTTAACATCTCAAAAATTGGGCAAACTCTTTTGTTGAATGAGGTTATAAGTACCCCTGCATAATAGAAAATTCCTTTTTTCACGAATTTTGGCCTTCTTTTCACCTTCCCTGTAGAATCCAAATGTGTGATTAATTCACCTTCATTTCTCATTAGAATATCAAGTTGTTCAGAACTGTAGATTTAAATATGACCAACACATTTTATATTTATTAAGTGAACAAAGACACACTATAGTTTCTTATACAATTTATTAGCAATCGATTTCGGCTAAATAGCCATTTTCGGGCTGTCTGAAAGTACAAAGTTTTTAAGTATCTCGCCATGTGGTATGAAATAATTCCTATACTTACTCGTCAATTAAAATAAGCCAAGCATACAACCAAAAAAATATAGATGTCGGAAATTAATCATCAACAACAGTAAACAAGGTTGACAACAATCAATTCATCAAGCATCAAGAATATTTTAAAGAATTTTTTCACGATGTAATTTGCATTCGAAATGATGACAGCTTTTGATCTTTCCTAGGTTAGTTGGGTTCTGTCTTCTGTCCGTTCTTCTTCCTCTATAATTCGACCTCTCTCTGAGATACGATCTATGCAGGGTAGGTTTTTAAGGATGTTATTTACGGGAAAAGCCTTTATCTCATTTATGAGGTTCTGGTCGTTGCCTCTTTTCAAAATCTCCAGTTGTTCTAACAATATCATGCGCCTGAAATCTCTTTCGTGGTGTAAAATTTCCATATTTTGTATTGAGGTCTGGTGGTTATTGTCTTTCAAATGACTTCCCATAGCTGAAGGGGGTCTATTTTTTGTATGTTCTTGAAAGCGAATTTTGGCTGCTCGTGTTGTCATACCTATATAATAGTTGTCGCAGTTTCCACATTTTATTTTATATATCCCATTTTTTTGTTCGTTATTTGTTTTTGTCTTATTGTTAATTGAAAGATTTTTTATTGTGTCTGTCTTCTGAAAGGGGAATTTTGTGTATTCGGTCAAGGAGGAAAAGGAATGCTGCTCTTTGTGGATAGGGGATGATATGAATTGTAGGGTATGATTATGTCTGTTTGAGTGGGCTTTCTGTCGAAGATACATTGCTTTTCAGCTTCTGGGCTCATTTGTATTCGTAGGTCTAGGAAGCTTATAATGTTTTCATTGGCTTTTTCAATAGTGAATTTAACCACAAATTTTGAATTCATATAGTCTAACAAGATGTTTAGGTCTGTGTCATTTCCTGACCAGAGACAGAAAATGTCTTTGAAGGGTCCATGAAAGAGAATGATTTTGTTTCTTAATCCAATATAACTAAAATGAAATGACTATTGTTCTCTTAGAACAATCTACGTCTTTTCTAACGTCATATTGATATTTCCTCCTGGACAATTAAATATTAAACTTGCCAACTGTACTGGTATTTTTTGATATATTCCTTTTTCATCAAAAAGGCAAGAGCAGTTGTCGATAATAAAACTTGTGAAGTATTCACCGTCATTCAAACTGAGATAATCAGTTATTTCGATTTCTGGTACGAGGCAAGGAACATGGTTGTACGCGGTTACAACATAATTTCTAGTTTTTATTTTTCTACTTCTTTTGTCAATGTTCCAGCGGTCCGGAATATTTTGATAGAAGTCGATGTCATTTACTGAACCGTTAGGAAGAAATTCGATATCCCTCACTGTTCGCCATTTCCTTTCCTCGAAAGACATATCATATTTCCGAAGTTTAAATAAAAAAAAGATTTCAATTTAAGAAGCATGTTGTTCCGCCAAAACAACATATCTCGGTAAACCCTAATTACTTTTAAACCTTTAAAGGTGAAGATTACGAGGTCACACCATTCTCTACTAGAAACATTCAATAAACCCTGAGTTTGATAAAAATGTTGAGAATCTTAACCGAGTCCATTGGAGTCAAATCCACATCATTCGGGTCCTTATTTCTCAAAGAGTAAGTGCATTTGATTTGGATTAATCCATTTTTATCAATAAGTCCTTCCGGAAACAGTCTATGAAGGGATGAGTCCCATCTATTATCAGATCGCCCAACTGAATATTAGTTTTAAAAACTTCAGAATATTTTTTCCGAGCTGCTTCTTCATTATCAATACCATGTTTAGTTTCGATGGTATTGAGAATAGGAGGATCCAAGATATCTCTAACAATTTTAATTTTCGTTCCTTCTCGACACCGACAGATTTTAAAGTAAAAGGATGCAGTTAACCTTTTCCTTCTTTCTTCTCTCCAAATTATGGAGTCCCTCTGTGCAATAGATCTTTGAAAATTCAATTCTCTCTGCTCAGAGGACACCTCATTGTTCTTTATTTCCGCCATGCGTTCATCATTAAGTTGTTGGTTTGGTTCAGCCGAATGTTGCGATGGAGGCCGTATTTTCTCATCGATTATATCGATGGTATCAATTTTATACTCCACCGAAATAAAACTATTTTTTATTGTGCCCACATATAACTTCCACTAAAATGGGAATGTTTACTCTTCGCATTTCTGGACCAAGTTTCTTTGGCGCTTTTTTCTTCACTGTCTCAATAATAATTTATACTTGAAGAAGGCTTCTTGATTGTTGAAGAGTTGACTTTTTGACTGTTATAGGGCGTGCGGTTTTTTCGATCTTCTCGTCAAGTTTGATTTTTCCATATTCATATTTACCTGTTTACATAATGGCTTTATATCGTTTTGGTAAAAGCGAATAAATCTTGAACATTTGAGGTTTTTACTGCCTTCAAGGATGCCACATTTCAAATATCCAAAATAGTTTTCAATGATGGTATTGCTCAATCTCTCCTCATCAGCTCGTAATACGAGTCGAGTGCATAATGGAGCATTAGGTAAATATTTCTTCAAAATTGTCTTTAAAAATTCCTCTTTGAAATATTTATTTTCTCTCTGCTCTTCTGTTTCATCAAAGTTATTATGACTGAGTTTTTCGAGTACCCTTTCAGACTTTCGAATCTCTTATAAAAAGGGCTCTTCTGATGGAGAGATCTAGCATCAGTTTGATGTTCTTGCAATTCAAGATCGCATATATCCTCGATATCATTTTTCGGTGCAATTTCCATACATAATTTACTCATACTTTTATTTGTAGATTCGTTCATAGTTTTACTACTGAGTAGAACAACTATATTTCCGAACCATTCATCCAGCTCAACCAAACCACCTATAGTTATTGAAGCTGCTAATAAACCTTTGAAGAGCAACTTTTGATCTTCGTTCTTAACTGCCGCATCAATGTCTTTGCAAACCATTTTCATAAAATGGGCGCAGCATAAATGAATAGTAATCACACTTTCATCAGGTTTATCTGACATCTCAGTTACGTTATAACATATGTTTAGATATTCCAACAAAGTTATTCTGTTGAATGCTTTAATGGCTGCGTGTATTGTGGCGAAAGCCACAAATCCCGAAAAAAGAAGCCATTTATTCTGTTCTTCGCAGCACTATCTAAAATCGTTTAATAGCTTGAATATGGCATTGGAATCATGCTGTGAAGATATAAGTGAAAAAATGGGGAATATTCTTTTAGTGCTCAGCATAATCACAGCAGCATATAAATCGATTCTATTTTTGTCTTTCAGTAAATTCTCTGTGATCTGCCTGTAATTTTATAAAGTCTAAAATATCGTTTTTATCCCTATCAAACTGAGCGAGTTTTTCGGACCGAATATTTCTTAGTGTAGGATCCGAAACGATAGATCTTAAATTTTTTGTTTTATTCACCAGCCGATCATTGCATTTCAGCAATAATTTTTTTTTGTATTCCAGAGTTTTCGCCTCTCAAGTCGTTCCGCAATAATTTTACGATCCACACCTTTTATATAACCTGTGAGTTTCCTTTCGTGATGAAAATTTACAGATGTCCTGAAAACTTTCACCAATAAATATTCCGTGCCTACTATAATTTGGAATTTTTTTCAATTTTTACTTTTATCCCATACACTCCTCAATACCATGTTTAATTTCGATGGTATTGAGAATAGGAGGATCCAAGATATCTCTAAAATTTTAATTTTCGTTCATTCTCGACACCGACAGATTTTAAAGAAAAAAGATGCAATTAACCTTGTCATTCTTTCTTCTCGCAAAATCATGGAGTCCCTCTGTGCAATAGATCTTTGAAAATTCAATTCTCTCTGCTCGGAGGACACCTCAATGTTCCTTATTTCCGCCATGCATTCATCATTAAGTTGTTGGTTTGGTTCAGCCGTATTTCTTGATCGATTATATCGATGGTATCAATTTTATGGTCCACCTAAATCAAACTATTTTTTATTGTGCCCATATAACTTCCACTAAAATGGGAATGTTTACTCTTCGCCTTTCTGGACAAAGTTTCTTTGGCGCTTTTTTCTTCACAGTCTCTATCATTTATACCCAGTAAACACAAATGATCGCGCCGCCACCGAAACATTTATACATTTCCGATACATAATTCGAAAAAGTGTAATTGCCCCGGCAGATGACCGTATCGGTGAAAAGTTCGCCATGACCATAAAGTAAGTCTGGGTCTGTTCTGTGGCCATGACTGCCAGGCCGACAGTTTGCCGCGGTGCTGTTTTCCGCAGATAGGCCTACGCAGTACCGCGCGTTTGCCGAACTTTTATTTGGCTGTATTCGGGTTCGGCTTTCGTACGGTCCGAGAATTGTTCGTGAATTGCGCCAAACTGTTGCGCCCTAGTATCGAATCCTCTGCGCAGTTCTAGAACCATTCTCGGACTGTCCGAAAGCCGAACCCGAATACAGCTGTACTCGGGTTCGGCTTGTAACGAACTATAGTCAGTAATTGCCGGCATCGGTCAGTCACTTATTTGCCGTCTCTTTAGAATCAAATCCATTGGTTGAAATATATGAAATTGGGTGGTACGATTTTCAAATTGTAAGTAAGAATTGACATTGATATTTCAGAATGGGAATAGAATAAGACATGATCAAAATGAACAACATATAATGAAATATGTATAAACATAAAAATGAAACAATACATTCTACATAGATAAACATAAAATGAATACTCAAAATTATTTAACCTCTTTGGTTTCTCAATTATTATCCTTCCTTCTCGATATTCCCCCTCCTCTGTCCGACATTAATTAACAGATTTTTTATTTTATTAGTTATTTTCTATTTTTTTGCAGCTTTTTCAATAATTCAATATTTGTTTTTATATTTGTTGTATGTATTTTTCTGAGACTGATTTATGTGATATGAATAATAATAATCACGTTTACTCGTGATATGAACAAATATTTTTTGTTGCATATTTTATATGTATATATTCGTTGTGTTACTGCACCATGCTGAATCAACTGGTGAATTATTCGCTCACGCGCGGGTTGATAAGTCGGGCATGTATCTGTTGAAAATGTTATGTTTTCACCAAGTCTTCTTCTTAAAAGAAGAATTTCAAGGTAAGGTGACGTACTTTTCACAGACCCGAACCGTTTTCGAAATAAGTTTCATTTTTTAGAATTTTCTTTTTTCCGTTTTCACTTTTCAAATCTACATTTCAATATAATAAATTTCTTTCATATGCAGTCCATTTCAAGTTCTCAACACGTTGCAATTACGCCTTTTGTATTAGTAGTTATTCACCTTTTTCGTAGTTTTTTAATGATTTGATATTTGTTTTTATGTTTGTTTTATGTATTTTTTCGAAGGACTGGTTTTTGTGATACAATGATATGAATAATAATAATCACGCTTATTCGTGATAGGAACAATTATGTTTTTTGCACAGATTTGTTTGTTTTCACATATTTCCTATAATCTTCAATAGAAATTTTTTTAAATTTTTTGTAGTAGTTAATGAAATAACTATTTTCATATCTTACATGTGATATATACTGAAAGGCTGTTTATATATATACTAATAACAATTATGAAAGTCATTTGATAAGACAATGAATTTCATTTTCCATGGTGATATTATAAAATGAACATAACATAAGAAATTCAATACCCTAAATTTGTCTTCTGAACATATTATCGAAAATGATATTTCTTCTGTCCCTTGTAGTGCTAGAACTACCTCCAACTTCAGGCTCTGTGATTTCTGCTTCATCGTCAATTCTTTCACGGTCAATGAAGTCATCATTATCCTTGAGACTAATATTGTCTAAAAACCGGCGCTTAGGCGGTTAGGCGCTTAAACTGGAGAGCTGTACACACAGTACTCCTGCCTTCTTTTTGTTATATCTTTCGATATTATCAATTTTAATTTACCGGATGAATGCATGTAGGTAGTGATACAGCAGACTATTGACAAGTTTAAACTGACCTGTGATCCTCTTAACCACTTAAATACTATATCATATAGCTAGGTCGTTAAACCCAATCCAATTTAAACAGATTATTTCACCGCGAACATTTGAACTCATTTTGAAATCTTCATAATCAGTGATGAAGTTTTCAATATGTTAATTCTTGATGTTACAACATGAGCATTCATTTTTCCTATTTTATGGAAAGCTTCATATCTCATCGATGACATGTTGACTAAAGGATCCATTTCAGGAGATGTTTTTCTTCGACAAAATCTTTTAATAAATCAAGGGTAATACCTTCTTCTGCAAAAAGAAGCGAACACATAAAAATATAACAAACTTTTCCTAGAAGATTGAATGCAATAATTCAATTCATTAATTAGTTTAATTTAGTATGCCCAAGTGTACGATACTATATGTAATATTATATAGGTATGCAAGTTTGTTTTAGATAGGTAGATATGTTATGACTTCATCCTGAAAATTAGTTATATTCAAAAATAATGCGAATACATACACACATACATAAGCAGTAATAAACAAAACAAATTAACTACACCTATAAGTACAATCAAAATGGTGTACACCTTCTTGAACAGAAAAATAAGGCACCACTCAATATATCGCACACCTAGATCTAAACAGAATCAACTCAAAAAAGCTGACTTTCCAGAAATGGCGAAAAACTGTTTTCTTCGTCACTATACACTGCAGATGTTTCATCCATGGATTATTTCATCTTACGTGTAGCTAGGAGAACAATTATATCGTGGGAATTGTTTCGATCATGTTTTGGTGCCGAAAATTAGATTTTTGTAATTATTTCCCTTTTGCTTAACAATTTCGATGTATTTGTTGTATTATTTCGAGTTAGGCCAGTATTGGTGAATTTAGTTTTGAGTTGACTCCTTTTTGAAAGGGCAACTTAGACTTAAAATGAATTAGCACTATGTGCCATTTATATTTAGTTCAATCCATTGGGCGATTTTTTGCCAATAATAGGGATAAGGTGCTAGGTTATAAAGGGGTCTTGATAAAAAGAAATGTGTAAGTTGGATGATAAATTAGCGAGAAAGCAAAGGAATCAGTAGGTACTGAAAACAATCATTTTTTTTCTGTTGAAAAATAATGCCCATTATGTACTGCTGAAAATATTATGTAGTAAAAAATAAAATTTATTCATAAATTGTAACATAATACAAAAATATAAGAACAATCTTTTCTAAAAAAGATTACAAGTTCAGATCAAATATATCATATTTGACTTACAAAACTAAAAAAATGACACTTCGAGATCATGGCTGTGGAAACTTATAAAAAACTTTGGTTTTGAAAATCATCACAATTTTTTTCAGGAGCGAGGAAGTCATGATTAAGGAATTTCAAAGACAATGAAGCAATAATAATTATTAACTATCATTATCGCCCAGAACACTTTTATAATACAAATCATAGTAGGTTTTTGGAATAACGTTCTTATCAATCAATTCTCGTATGTCTTTTTTTTTCGCATCAGACAAGGCAATTTTTTCGGTGTAGGCCTGTGTTAAGCCAATTGAAAATAACGATTCATCGCTTGGTGACCCATTTGCTCTTGTGCGGGGAACTCTTTTCCGTACACAAGCTTTTCTATAAGCTTCCTCACTGAATGATGTCTTATAGAAAAATGCCTCAGGTTGTGCTTTTTCAACTCTTAGAATCTTTATGTCATGCCACTTAATCTGATTTTTCTCCTCGTCTGTGTTGAAGTTGGTTCCCCATGATTCCTGTAATGCTTTGACATCATAAAATTTATTATGAGTCATTTCTATAACTCTGTATGGTTTGCCGGTTTTTTTTGCAGTAACAATCAAAGTTTTGTACTGCTCGGGAATGAAGATCCGCCCCGACTGCAGATATCTTTTGATTTGTTTTTCAATCACGCTATGTACATTGTCACCCTCGTTTTGGGAATGACCCCGTATCAAAAACTTATGAGTGATTGACTTAACTGACAATTTGTTGACAGCGTAGGCATAGGCTGATAAAAGGAATTTATTTTTTTGTTGACCACCACAATTGTCTGAGTAGAAAATCAAGTCAATCTCTCTATTGGGATTTTGGTCTACCTGAGATTGAATGTAGTGGAGTATGCAGCTACCAATTTCTACAGCCCCTCTTTTTCCTTCAGTTTCGTCCCAAAAGTAGCAAATTACATCCTTTACTTTCAAATCGCTTATGGTGAAATTCAGGCAATTGATCCTAGATTTATAAAAGAAGAGGGATATTTGTCCCTTCGGAATCTGCAGCATTGCTTGTAAGTCATAAACTGCTGTGATGGTACCATCTGTCCTATTCTTATCCTTTTCTTTCTCAGTTCTTGCCAAACTCTTTTCTTTCAGATGCTGTTCATATTCTTGGCTGAGCCGGCTCTTTGCTTCTCCGTCTGAGTTTTTGTACCTTTCGCAAAGATCACATTGATCTTTTTTTGGTAAAAAAAAAAGAAATCGATTGAAATTTATTTTGGGAGGATTTTGCATCTCTTCATAAACTTTTTAGGGTTTTCACTCCCAATCTCTGAAACAAAATCAATTAAAAATGAAATCAACGATTTGCTCCTGCGTAAATTCTTGCACTAATTTGTCAGGAGCAAATTAATTAGAAAAAATTGTTGCCTGACAATGAACTCAAAATGAAAAACGTTGAAATTATAATTCTTTGTGACAGAACCAGACCATTTTAAACGAAAAATTAAAGAGTCTACGTGTATTCTATTAGATCAAGATAATAATTTGGCAAATTGTTCGGTAGGAATAGATCATATTTGGATCAATTTATTAAAGAAGGAACTGTCATCCGGTAATTTCAAAATTAAATGAATCAACGTTTCTGTGCAGTCTCTGTTTCTGTGTGTTGACAATTAATGTCAGACAAAAAGCGACAATTCAGAAGATTTTTAAAAAGTAGATTTTTTCGTCTGATGAAGGAGTCTGATATAGACTCCGAAACGTCACAAAGAATTATAATTTCAACGTTTTTCATTTTGAGTTCATTGTCAGGCAACAATTTTTTCTAATTAATTTGCTCCTGACAAATTAGTGCAAGAATTTACGCAGGAGCAAATCGTTGATTTCATTTTTAATTGATTTTGTTTCAGAGATTGGGAGTGAAAACACTAAAAAGTTTATGAAGAAAAAAAAAGAAATATTGAATTCTGTGTTGAATATCCTGTTGAATGTGGAAGATGTAGCAACAGGTAATCCATCCCTCTCACGAAATTGCTTATAATCTCTATAGATATCGGCCAATGATTTATCTCTTGCAATAAATTCTCTTGTTGTTTGAGCTCTCAAGTAATGAGATTCAATCCTAGGAATAGAATTTATGAAATCTATAACACTCTTTTTAATTTGTGGGTCAATAGTGGGATGGTTAGCATGTTTTCCCCTCAAATCGGCATCAATAACTCCGGATTCCGTTTTCTTAGACAGTGCTGTTTTTATCGCTTTATAGCTTATGTCAAGTGTAGATTTAAAAAATGGCTTGCATACTCTGATTTTGCATCCATTTACCTCAAAATAAAATGCGGTGTTGAGCGCTCTAAAATCTTGTGTACTGGAGTATCGATATTTAGGCTTAATTTGTTGAGAGTGTCTTACTACAAATTCTCTCTGTCTTTCAAGATTGCCGAGGCCCCAGAATGCATCAAAGAGCTGTTGCCTTGACATTTCATCGATTTTACTTCTGCATTTCAACCGACATTTCTCTTCACAGGGTGGTCCAACTTTTCTCTCTGGCATTAGTTTTTTCAATTTTGATAAAGACTGGTAGGCTTTACCAGAATTTCTCAGCGTTTTTGCTACCTTAGATTTCCATTTCGCTGGTTTTCTTATTCTTTTTTTACTTTTTTTTTCTACTTCTGGTTCTTGAAAATTTATTTCAGCAACTATAGGACTCTGAGGGACTACTTTGTCCCTATCGCTGTCCGAGGAATCATTAGATTCGGATGAGCTTGAGCTGCTGGTGCTGGACGGACTCAATGATCCATTAGGATTAGGAGGGAAGAGTGGTACAAATTTATATTCGGTATTCCTCGGTGACAATTCGAAATTTGGATCTGCATCGGAGTCGTCGAAATCACTTTCTTCGCTCCGTATTGGTGAAATGTAATAGTTATTATCTAACCTGGATAATGCAGCATGGGTTGCCGCAGATGGTACTTCATCAATTGATGACATCTTACTGACATCTTCCAGAGGTGGGTGTTGCGGAAGTATGTTAGAAGGAGTGTTGTTTTCTTTGTCTCTTTCCATTACTAAATTCACTAAGAACCGGCCACGTTTCAAATTTTGCCTGAAACAGAAATTATTCATTCATTGACTCATGGGGTCCGATTCGCCAAATTAATTCAAGAAGCTCTCAGAAGAATTATTCAATCCTATTAACGATATTATAGAATTAGATTCGGCAGAATCCATCTAAAGGGATCTAACTCAAAAATTGATCTGTATGAAACGGAAAAAAGTCTCGGGAGGCCAAAAAAAAATTCAATTATATTGAAAAGAAAGAATTTTATTATCATCAACAAAAGAAATTCATTTCATTCGTTTCTTTGGAGAAATATAGGTACGAAAAACAATTACTCAACAAAACAGAATTAACTCTAAACTGAAAAGTTTTCTAACAATATGGAATCAATCCTAAATAAAAATGAAAACTTTACTTACCCTGCCATCGATACTGGTTCAACTGAAAATAAAATATCAAATAACTCTGCACTAGTCGTCAAAACGGCGATAACTCAAAATATAATTTGTTCAATTTCCATCAAAAGGGATTCAACTCGAAATAACTCCAACTTGTTGGCTTCAAGTACGTCTGTTCCGCTTGCAGTTCCGATGGTTACTAGCAATATTGCTGTTTTGGTGGTGTAAGGAGAGGCTTGCTCGTTCATAAATAGGGACATTCAGCGCCATCTAGGGTCGAGTAGAGGTGTTATTTTTGATTCTGTTTTATTGGTCGGTGGGTACTAAAATAAGGAATTCGATGGTGTGAATAACTCAAAAATTGAGATTTTTGAGTTGACTCTGTTTAGATCTAGGTCTGCGATATGAGCATTTCTAAATGATAAATATCTACCCGTTCATCATAAAATTATAATGATACTTCGGAATATGCGTATCTTAGATGTAAAAATATATGCATTACTAGTAATGTTCCATGTTATATAACAACAACTGTATGATATTTCGAACGCCAGAATCGACATGTCTGGACTTCAAAAATGTTTTCTCATTTGGCCCCTCTCGATTTTTTGTTTTAATGCTCATTACGTTCAGAAACACGTGAATTCTGAGGATAGGTTTCCAGACAATGCAGATGGATCCTCACGTCAGCCCGGGTAGCTCAGTTGGGAGAGTACCCGACTGGTAATCGGGGGGTCGTAGGTTCGAATCCTGCTCTGGGTGGTACTTTTTCAGAATTCAATTCCTGTCTACATGCCGTCAAAACTTTCATGATATTAAATTTCAGACATTAAACTATCTTCTCAATTTAAACTTGGAGAAAAATGGAGATGAACGTAAACGCGACTTTACACATACTTGAGTTAAAAATATCGTTGAAATGAACAAAATACTAAAAACTTGCCTACCGTGAAATTTCATGCATAAATGCTCCAAGCCCCAAAGCATGAGCAACTGGTGGATGTCTGGGGTGCATGCGTTAATAGGTATATAGGATCTTGTTACTAATAAGGATCTTAAACGAAACCAAATATTAACTCATTGCAATAACTTTTACATGAATGTGTGAATGATTTTCAAAAACAATTCAACGAATCTACTCTATGAAAATACTTCGCTTACCTGACTCACAGTACCACAAAAACAAATCTAAACTGAACCAAAACCACGCAAGATCCTCATACGATAGAAGTTACGCCGTTATGATTAGTGCGGTTGTGCCTGAAAGTGTCGAAGCAGGTGTAGAGTCTCTCACATAGCGGGGAGCTTCCCTGTTTTCATTCGTCAGTTTGATGCACGTGACGACGTGGCCGAATGTGATTAGAGAGTAAATATCTTTCCTCTAAACAAACGTACCTTACAGAGTATTTTATCATCGCGTTTCTTTTAAATTTTTTACATAAATTCATCATGAAGGTACCGATGTTCAAGATAAAGAAATATTTCTTTGATATTGATATATTTATGGAAAACAAACCAATATTACTGAGCATAATGGGAACATTTTCTAATCAACAAACCTATCTCTCAAAAATACTTTATTTTGTGTAAACATAATTTGTTCGTATTCAACTATGTAATAACTGAAAAAATTATTTAACATTCCAAATATTTCTTCTAAAGCTGAAATTTTTTTGCGGGATAATTTCATGTAACAAATAAAGTTAACCATGAATGTAAAATATTAATATTTATATTAATATTTAACTGACAAGTATTTAACGAATCGATATGTTAAATATGAATAATCCTTTCTCTCGGTGAAGAGTTCACTGTATATTGTCGACTAATAAACCCATCGCATTTGACATATTTATTGTTGGCGAGAATTTCAAATGAGTAAGGGATTTGGTTTTGCTTTACTTTAGTGAAATTATTTCAACATCCTCTATCTCGAATAAGTGAAGTAAATTTGACTCTGTTCGGTAATTGAAAAATATCTTGTTCATAAATCAACATAAGTTTTCTAATCTTACCTCTTTCTGGTAAGCATGTTGTGTATAGTTGGTTCAATGAATTCCAATTTACTTGTTTCATTTTCATATTCTGATGTAGTAAGTGTAGATAGAAAATTTGCCTGATCAGGTTTGTTCTCATCAGTAGTATAACTTGAATCCAGCATTTCCCTAGAAAATTCAGAATGAGTAATGAACATCACAAAATGTTTTATTTTTGTTGCACATTGGATAGAGTCACACACTCCGAAAAAATGTTGTGAATTGTTGAAGGAGGAAAGATTTCATTTCAAGAATAGAGATCATAATAACTTACTGCTCTTGTTCATTGGGGCAGCTTTCTGTCCCAGGAAGTGGTCACTATAACATTTTATATTATATGAATATAACATTGGAAAACAAGCTCATATCATTATGAGAATAATAATTTATAGCATTCAGAATTGAAGAGTTCCAATTTGGTTATGGAATTAGGACGGAAAAAAATTTTAAAAGTAGAATATTGAATACAGTAAAAAGATTACTGTATTCAACTTACTGTATTTAGATTACTTAATCTAATTACCTCAAGTTAGAATTTTCAACTGACAAATGCTGAGGTAACGGATTCGCATCTGTCCTCAGATATATTTTTCCATGTGCCTTGGTCACTACAGCATTTCAGTTGAAGTGATCTCAATAAATAAATATTAATTATTTTCGGGCAGATACTTGACTTCCCAGAAGGGAAGTCCAAATTCTTTTCTTTTTTCATCTTCGCCCGGGAAGCTGAAATCATGGAAATTATACTATTAACATTATGATTCTGAACTCAAAAGTGATTATATGATTTTCACAAAAATTCGTAAAAGTTAAACTCGAGGTTAAACTGTTTACCTTGACCCACCTGAAGATGCTGTGATAGCGAAACACGTGTCGTGGTTTAAAAACCAATTTTGGTGAAAATCATATAATCTGTTTTGAGATCAATCATGGATTTTCATCAAGTAACGGCCATATCAATCAATAATATTATGCCTTTCTGATTTTTCTATATCCGTTGTTCAACTATATCCGTTGATTGAAGTATTGTGTACTTCAATCAACACTCTATCGTCAACGAAATTATCTTTATACAATATGGAACGATAAATTCGGATAAGAATTTTTGTCTTTTCCACAAACTTCGCACTTGAAAACCGTATTTTGTGTAATGCTAGATAAACCATGAAAAACTATAAAATATTCAATATTTGACGCTTATGAAAATCCGGAGATTAATGGTGGTATTCAGGAAAATTGCAATTCTGGATGTTTCTATAGTGATCTATAGGAATGCGTAACTATTTACGATAAGTAAATGACACTGTAAAGAAGATAGTTACAGGAACATTTCCAGAATTGCATTATTTACGAATATGTCAATCAGACACAGAGTAGGACTTACAGATCTATCGTACGCTACAGATTTCTAAGTTGCAGATGAAAAGCAGAATGCAACAATAAGATATTTTCACCAACTTGTTTACTGAGAACTTGTTACTTTCGAATCAGGAAGGCACACAGTCGCAATTAGCCCCAAGAAATTATAAGTCTGTTCTTTTTTATGTCTTTTCGTAGATTAATTCGGGATACAGCAATGAATGCTTTCGAATCTTCTGAACGTTCTCCATTTCTCTTCAAATCATAAGGAGAAGAAATAGGCAGTCTTGCCATAAGTTTGGCTTAGATTTGTTTAACCCCATGGCCTCTAGTGTATAATGTATAGTGATAACTGTATACCAAATTCTGCTATACATATATTTATTTTAAGAAACCATCATTATTTCAAAGTGCAATGATTTGATTGAAAGAAGAATGAAAAAAATTAGTCTCTCAAAATAATTCACTGTCTAGTGTTTTCAGAGGAAACACTTTCCTATGTGAATAAACGTCTCTCTTGTGTTTAGTCTATAGATAAAACTTCCGCCCTCCTTGCAACAGCACGCGACCGTTAAGGTTCTCTTTTACCATGGAGGTAAAGGAACCTCCATGGTTAGACCAGCCCGGCTGTCAACGGCCATAGGACGGAACGCGAATGTTCGTTCCAACGCGCACTTGTCTGTGAACTGCCCGAAGGAGATGGTGCAAAGAGGTTTTAGGAACCAACATTAAAAATATGTTCTTTTATGACTTTCACACGCAAATGTGTTTTTCTTTCATATATAGAGTTTTTACTTCGGAGCACCTAGTTGTACCATAGCTTTCTTGCAGTTAATTTGTACTTCTTGATTTGAGTGAGTTTTATTACTCATATCACAAAGCTCTATGAATTCGCTTACAAGCGTATTCATTCTGAATACTGAGCAAATGAAGTCTTTTTCGTGGATAAGTTAGTGCTGTTCCCTCAACTTACAAGGTACGCATAAATTTGCGTTTCATTTCGGCCTGAGCCGAATATTCTTCGACATTCCTCATTTCATTGCATCTGATCCTATTTTTGTTTCCTCTGTCGAAACTGGTTTGAAAATGAAATAAATTCTTCGAAAATAACAAAAAAACAACCGGACAGAAAATAAAATCGAAATCGACTCGTTTATCGTAGATCGAAGGTTCACAAATCTCAATTATTGAGTTTGCAAACAGTCCACCCAAGTCCACGCTAATGCGATAAACAAGAACTAAAAGCTCTCCCAAAAAGATAACGCCCATAACTCTGAGTATATTCGGAATAATATTGATCACAATATTGGATTATTTTCAACTTTCAGTTTCGGAGGATGAACGAAATTTTTCAGATACGGGGAGATAAATCTGGTGATCAGGAGGGCCGCTTGATCGGACCATTTATAGAAATGATACGCCGTTTAGAGAAATTCAGTCACTTTTCGTGCATTATCCTGTTGAAACCAAATGTCATCGAAATAAATCGGAAGTTGACGAAAAGTTGGAATAATCAAAAAGCTCTACATACAACGTTTGGCAACATTTGGGGCACATCGATAAAAAATGTCCTGATCATATGAAAATCTCTGAGTACGTACACAAATATTTCGATGTTGTATTCGAAAAAATCTCCTGATTTGCTTGTACTTCATAGCAACAGTAATCGTTTCTTCTAGAAATATTTCGAGCTGTTTCTCAGTCATGTCAACATATCAACCGATTGATCGATTTGAACAAAGTTCATCCATCTCAACAGGTGCACTGACGTGTATTTCTCTATTCAGGCGGCTTTTATTTATGGATTTCGGTAGTTAATTGATATTTTTGCATTTTTGACAGATTTTTCACACATACACATATAGATTAATGAAATTGTGAAATAATTTTAGAAAAAGTGGATTTTGAAGGAATTGGCCTATCATCAGATAAACGAGTTTTTATCGATTGAATTGACTGACCCCGGAAATACCATTTAACTATTGGAATTTATTCATCAACATTCAACATTTTGAATTCGGGGAAATTATTTTATTTTCTAACGGTTTTCAACATGTTGCTTCGAGGAGGCCGAGCTAGCAGCCCGCTGACTGGAAGTTGTCGATGACGTATCGCGTGATGTTACAAGGAGAGTTTTTCTAACGAACTTTTTTTAATTTTGTCTGGTATCATTTCATTGCAATTTATTTTTACAACTCCTTTCCTAAAACTCATCAACTGATGAAATGATGTCTCAAATCAATGTGTTTGGAACACTTATGATAAACTGGACTACCATTTAACTGATTGTCATTATTGAATGATTTTGAATAAATTATATGGAAAATAGTTATTTACATAGTAATAAAACTTTATAACTTTATTTCTCAAATAGGGTAACCCTAATATACATACAGTAATCTAAAAAAAAATAAACAGTAATACACTCGAAATATTATCGTGAAAAAGTTAAAAGGCTCCCAATGTTTCAACAAAGTTTAAAGAAAAGAAATTAAAAAACAATCAATCACACCTCCATAAACAGCAAAAAAAGAAAATGGAAATGCCATTCAGTCCAATCATCCTTCCCAACTGTGTCCACTTCTGAGATGACAGGATAAATTTGCTCTGAACGAAGAAATGGTGCAAGAGGTCTTAATATCCACAGGCAACCTATTGAACAAATCAAATCCTCTGAAGAAAATAGAATTCATAGCAGCAGCATTGCATGTTTTCCTAATGTATATATTACAATTGTTTCTTGTTGGATAACCATGCACTTCCCATCCATAGGTGATGAATTTTCTCAGGTAAGGTGATGAAGTGCCATGCAGAATCTTAAAAACAAACAACATTGTCATGTAGTATAATCTCTGCTCGACATTTATCCATTGCAACGACTCCAACATGCACGTGACAGGTGTAAGCCTGCCACACTTTAGTATGATCCGCATTCCCCTGTTCTGCAACTTCTGCAGTTCATTTTTCTGGGTTTTATTAAATAGAAACAACACTGATGGGCAATAATCGAAATGAGGCTGAACAATTGAGTTGTACACGGTAATTTTCGACTGCATTGACAAGCACTCACTGATCCTTGCAAAAAAAATATAGTTTTTTGGATATTTTTTTCTTAATGTACGAAAAGTGTTCAGCAAAGGTCACCAGGTTGTCCAATTGGAAGCCTAGATATTTCACTGAAGATACAAACTGGATTTCTTCATTATTCAACTGAAGAGACAGGATACTTGAATCTATACATTCCAGTTTTCTCCTGGTAGTAAAGATCATAGCTTTAGTTTTATGAACATTGAGTTTCAGCTTATTACCAACCAAATATCGGTTTACCTGCGCCAATGTTATATTCATTCTCCCCAGAACATATTCTAGGACTGGACCATAACAGGCCACAAGAGTATCATCAGCAAAGAGGTTAACGAAGTCACACACTACATACAGTCCAATATCGTTCAAATATAACAAGAACAAAACTGGGCCCAGTACACCACTCTGTGGTATACCAAACCCATTATAAATGTCCTCTGACACTCCTTGTTCAAATCTAACTTTTTGCTTCCTATTTGTGAGGTAATCCACTATCCAGTCCAACACCAAACCATCAAACCCATATACTCGCAGTTTAGAAATCAAAATAGTTCTATCAACCGTTTCAAATGCTCTTCGGAGGTCCAGGAAAACCGCGACAACATAATTACCCTTATCAATTTCTTGCTTGAAATTGCTCAACGCCAATTGAAGAGCCCCCTCACAGGAATATCCCTTTCTGAATCCCGACTGATTCTGATGGATAATATTATTTCTCTCAATGTGCTCAATGATCGGGTTATAGACAGCAATCTCAAGTATTTTTTCTAATACGGGAAGTGTATTAATAGGACGAAACTCTTCAGCTCTATCAGTATTAGGTATTTTGAGAATTGGTATTATCGTACTAATTTTTAATTTGTCCGGAATCTTAGCAGTTGTTAAGGATATATTAACCAAGTTTAAAACAACATGCCCAGCTGTCTCAAAAATCGACTTCAATATTTTAGAGTTCAGTAACTCACTAGTACTGCATTTATCGTCTAGGGAATTGACTATGCATTTAAGTTCACTTAGAGATAATGTCTTGAATTCTTTGAATTTCAAATAAAGGTTACAGTTGTCAGACTTCCACACTGTATATTCTATACTATCAATTATCTCCTTTATACTGTCAACAAAAAACATGTTAAATTCATTTGCAATCACTCAGTGAACCAGAACTGAACCTTATACAAGTGGATGTAGCCTTATGTTTAGTATTAACTAAATTTTTCAATGTTTTCCACATAAGTTTTGAATTATTCCTGTGTTTATCAATCTTTTGACTATAGTATTGCGACTTCTTCAACCTTATGGTGTTAACAACATTATTTCTTTTAATCTTGAATAAATCCCATTTTATATTCCTATCCTCCCCTGTAGCACAACAAAACAATCTATATGCCCTATCACGATCCATAATCTTTTCATGAACCTCAAAGTCGCACCAAGGAAGACTAGATCTATACCTATGTTCTTGAATGGGTGATATTTTATTTACAATATTATCAATCTTAGTTTCAAATTCATGTAATATGACATCCACATCGATTGAGTTGCTATCAAAACTACAAGTAATAATTTCAGATTTAATCCTGTATAAATTCTCCTCACACAGATTTCTGAACCTCTTACAGAGTGAAACACTAGCATTAGTTTTATGACAAAAACTTACTGACAACAGGGAATGATCACTTATTTTGGGAGTTCTTTGCACTTAGTGGCTTTGATCAGCAATGCCACTATTATTAACCAGCACATAGTCCACCAATGTAGAAGATTGATCTGTTATCCTAGTAGGTGAAGTAATCATTTGTACGAGGTATTGTAAGGATTGTAAGAGGTAAAGTAGATTTTGTTTCCCTCTTAGTTGGCACTGAACATAGTTCTTCAGCCACACACAAGAAATTTTGACACTAGGTGTTTTATATTAATATGCCATTTTTAATAATGTGTTCTACCAAGATATCGTAGACGTTTTTGTTCTCGGAGGCTAGAAGAGCCTGAATATTTACTGGAAGTTGTATATTTGTCTCCAATAGTTTTTCAATCATTTCGTGTTTTCCTCTAGTTTTGCTACACTAAAAATCAAGTGGTTTAGATCTGCGATTTCTTCGTCTTCTGCGCATAAGGAAGAGTTTGAGATTCCAATCTTATGCAAATGCTCTTTAAATAGTCCGTGATTGATTTTCATTCTCGTAATTATGGTACAATACTTCTTATTCACATCGAACGCAAAAATGTGTGGTACTTTTTTGGGGAGGTCGGGGTGTATGAGGAAATATTTATTTTTACTATTTTGACCGATCTCTTTTCATCTATGTTTCCATCTTTTTCGAATGCCGTGTTTGAATTCAGCTAAGATGTCCGGGTAGCAAGGAATATTCAAGATTTCTCCGCTTATGCGAGCATCTTTCGCATCGATTATTTCGTTTCCGTCTATTCCACTATGACCCTTTACCCATACAAGAAAAATGTTCATGTTTTTATGTGACGTTTCCATGAGGAGGTTTCTAATTCGATAGATTAGTGGTCTTCTTTTGTTAACTGATCGTATATTGTTAATATTTTCGAGAACAGACTTCGAATCCGAGAAGATAATTGCATCATTACCATTGCCATTCTCAATACACCATTTTAACGACTTTTCGATTGCAACGGCCACAGCTGTGAAAATGCTACAAGATTTTGGCAATTTGAATTTTCTAGTCAGGTTCAAGTTTGGAATGAAGAAGGCACAACCAGCACCTAACGAATCCTTGCTTCCATCCGTGAAAATGGTCGTTGTTATGTGGAGATTTTTTTTTAGATATTTTTATGACTTACCAAAAACTAGAGTGGACACCTCATTCACTTCATAAACTGGCTACTTTTTGTAAGGCATTTTTTTTCTTTATATAATCCAGTGCATATTTCGCATTGTATTTCACCTTCTCATTTACCACCCATAAAACTGGTAATGCAGCAATATCTTTATTATTAAATTCGTACACTTTGTACTCCTTCATTTTTCAAATGGCTATTATTCAGTCACGAAATATCAATCACACTGGCCAAAAATTATAATTGTGATCGTCGAAATAAACTGCACTGTCACAAACAAAATAATTGATAAAATAATAACTGACTCTAAAATTCCGATTGTTCAAAAATCTGCTGAGCGATGAGCGTGATATGGGTTCAAACAAAGGAAACTTGAAAAAGTGAAACCATTGATGATTGTGAAATAACCGTAATAACTTCTGGGAAGTATCCAATACGCACTCCAGGCTGAATAAGTGCCATCTATAATAATTATTATGGATGGCAGAATATACTTCAAGTTTTCTACTAAACTCGTCAAGCCACGTCGTCGGTATTTTTCTACGATGACGTTCATAATTTCATATAGCCAAATATGGCGGTATTTCTAGTTGTAGATTGCTGCTCGATTTCTAACAATTCTTAAAATGTCTGAATATGAGCTAATCACATTCTAAAATTTATAACACTTCACTATCTATCATTTATTTATTTTATTTATTTATTTATTGTTTGCCCCTTCGACAACAAGGTCATTAGCGGTTTCAGTTCGATTTATTATACAGTATGTTTGGCATTATACACAATATATAATATACATGTTGTGGTATTTTATCATTAACATAATCATATTTTGATATTAATTAAGTCTAAGTGTGTTGTAGGGTGTAGGACAAAAACAACAGCTGGATTCTTTTAATCTATATGCTGCTTCTTCAGGCCTACAAAAACAACATGTTACAGCCGCAAACAATCTAATTGATTATTCTTTCTACCCTATATGTTAATCAGGGTAAAACAAATTACATACCTCTATAAAATATAACATTCTTAAGTCATTTAAAATAACGTCTTCTACCACAATCATCTAAATAAATCTCATTACAGCGAAGCCGCATTTGATCATCAACGTGTTATCCTTTAGAAATTTCCAATTACAGAGAACAAACCAGACGAACAATATCTTAAGTTCAGTTCGATTTGGACAATTCCGTAACTCTCCGTTGATAGGGGAAGATCTAATTTGAAGGCTATCCATTTTAAAAATTTTCTTTGAACACGTTCGATACTCTGGATACAGCATAAGCCGGTGACCAAACGATTGTGGAATATTCTAGAACACTCCTGACGTTGCTACAGTAAACTGTTTTCAAAACATTTGAATATTTGAGATGTTTCATTGTTCTTTTCACGAACCCGAGCATTTTGAACGCTCTGTTTGTTACATATTGTATTTGATGTATGAAGTTCATTTTCGTATTGTTTTGTTTGTCCGACATAAATTTTAGGGCAATCGTCACAAGGGATACTGTATATTAAGTTAGAACAGTGTTCTTTACTTATTCTATCTTTCAAATTACTATACATGTTATTCACTGCTTTTAAATTATAAAAAACTAGCTCCGTGTTCTCAATTCTAATGGATCTTCTTATTTATTGAGAAAGGTCGGGGATATACGGCACCTGATTGCCTCCTTTGTTCTCTTTCTCGAATTAGCATTATCTTCTGCTGCTATGTCAGACGGAAATATAAGTTTATGACGGAGTTCATTAATTACTCTTTTAGTGAAAGCTCTATTTCCAACTCCAAATTGAGATCTTAATTTATTCAACAAAATTCTATGATCGACCCTATCGAAGGCCTTCTGGAAATCCGTATATACTACGTCCACCTGACCGAATGAATCCAATGAATCAATTACTTGTTCGAAAAAACATACAAGGTTGGTACATGTTGATCTTCCTGGCATGAAACCATGTTGAGTAGGCTTAATACTTCGCTCAACATAAGGAAATATTGAATTGAATATAATTATCTCAAATAATTTAGAAAAATTAGACAGAATAGCTATTGGTCGGTAGTTTTTATATCGGATTTCTCACTTTTTTTGAAAACTGGGACAATCTTCGACAATTTCCACAGAGAAGGATATTCTCCTATGAAAGTAGACATATTAAAAATATGTGCCAGGGGGGCAGCCAACACAGCAATACAGTCCCTGACCAAGAAACTAGGAACTTCATCGGGTCCAGCTGTACGCTTATTCGAAAGCTTTTTGGACACTTTAACAACATCATCCTCGTTAATGTTTCCGATTTCGATGAAAGTGCTATCAATCACCTGACCCACAGCTGATGTTTCAATACGACTCTCATACACACTGGAAAAATAATCACCAAATGCATCAACAATCTGCTGAGGTTTCGAAAAAGTCTTACCATCTATAGTCATAACACCAGGTATACGAGAATACCCCCTATTCTCGCGTATAAATGACCAAAAAGCTGCAGGCTCGCTCCGTATTAATTTTTCGGAGGAGTTGATTAAACTTTCATGCGCCACACTGATCTTTGATTTTAGTAACTTACGCAGAGACCTATGCTTCAGGATATATGAACTACTTCAATATTTTCTACAATTTCTCAATGCCCTATGCTTGCAGCGGATCAACCAAATTATCTCGGAGATGTACCAAGATGGAAAACGACATTTTCTGCTGATCTTTACCGGAACAGTTTGATCAAATATATCACCAAGGTGTTCAGGAAAGGGACTTTGTATAATTTATCATACCCATTTTCGCCTTTTTTAGGCTGCTTCTGGTTGTCGTTCAAGTGAATGTGTGCCAGAAGCCATTCAAACCTATTTCTTGGCATGATACTTGAAATATGATAATCTCGTATTTCTTTATTGCATGACTAATAGTATTTTATGGACGGCAACCATTTGATACCCATAAGTATATTTATTTCGAGAGCAGCTTTTATTTCATCATTGCTTGTTTTCTTGAATTTGGTCAGATCATTATATTTCTGCAGTGCATATAGATTTGTTTGATCTGTGATATGCGATATGATTTCAAGAGGGAAGAGATGCAGTAATATGTCAAACGGCGGAAGAATTGAAGGAATTTTTTGTTTTACTCCAAACAACATTATCCGTGTCGAATGACAAGCTTTTTTTTCAACTCAGACAAAGGAATTTCATCCTTACTTTCAGTGTCCAAGCTTGAATCCACTGGAACCGATGGGTTTCAATGCAAGCTCCAATTGATGCGAGACTCCTATCTGCACAATGGGAATCGTCCTTCAAATTAGGATTTTCAAAATCATCGTCCGTCTCTGAATCAGGATCTATTTCTGATTGAGGAGCAGATGGTATTTCCTCAATCAAATGAAAAATCTCATCATCGCTCACACTCAAAAGATTTTTGAATGACCAACACTTCTTTCCTGGAAAAAAAAATTCCGATAAGTCCCAGAGGTTTCACAGAACAACCGCAGGAAACAAACCACATGATTTCAAAAAAATTTGATGATTAATGAATTTTATAAAGATTATTCAATACATATGTCTCTATTTTATCGATAAAAGTACTCACCATCCATTGGACACGCTGATTGGCGTAGCTGATGTACGGATTTTGGTAGAGGGAATTTTTTTACTTCATCGGTTTTCAATTTGTTTGGTGAAATTTTGTCTTTTGATATTTTATATCCTAAGTATTCTATTTCTCTTTTCAAAAACCCACATTTCTGTAATTTCAAGGTCAACCCATATTCTTTCAATGTTTCTAAAACAGCTCTAAGTTTCATTAGGCCTTCTTCAATTGTATTGAATGGGATTAGAATGTTATCAATATAAATCAAATCAAATTCATAATTTGATTGATGTTCCGAAAATTATGGACAGGGATAATCTCTGGAAATCTGGAGGAGCGTTTGTTAACAAAAAATGTGTCCTTACAGATTCGAATAATCCTTCTGGCGTAATAATAATCGTTTTTTCAATGGAATCAGGATGAACAGGAATCTGATAATAGCTTGACGCTAAATCTAGGCGGTATTTCTTCTGGTCAGAAGATGACTTTCGGGGGACTAAAATAATCGGTGAGTTATAAATGCCATTAGAGGGCTCGATAATATCGTTTTCTAACATTTTCTTGACTTGTGTGTTTTTTCTGCCTTTTGTGAGTGTGGAGTCCTATAATTTTTAACATATACGGGATTTCGATCGGTTATATACGATTTCTGTTCATAGAAGTTATTTATAGTGAATCTAACACTATCGTATTCCTTATCTTCAATAATATGGATAGATTGTCTTGGGAGTGGAATAAGTTTAAATGAGAGACGTAAGTCATTCCTTTAAGCGACGTTTCGCAACTTTATTGTTGCTTCTTCAAAGCTCTACACTTTTAGTGATTTTATCCGTTTTCAAACAAAAAATATCAGAAAACTCTAAGCACAAAGTCAGAACTTCGTTTTTCGCAAATTCGGGAATGTTATTGTCTGAAATATTCAGTAGAGATTCGTTTCTATTGGTACCGGTATTGATTGAAGAAGTGAAAATGAAATATTCATTTATATTTCGCGTTTGTATTTTGTCTATGTTCACTTTCACATTTTGGAAGTTAAGTGTTTACAATTCTTACGATTGGGTTAGAACTTGAAATAATAGAACCAGATACAAAGACTCCGGTAGCAATTTCGTCATTCAAAACGTCAGCGTCATTCTTCAGTGATTCAAATTTATTGATGTAACGATTGACTTCGCAACGACTGGGAATTACTAAGGAACGGTCGTCCAAACTATTTCTGATAAGAACACATATTCTTTGACTTTTCATTCTGAGAGTCATAGTCCAATTTTCATAATCAAATTTACACTGATAATTTGTAATGAAATAGCGGCCTATAATACCATCTACTGGAATTGGAAATGTTTCTGGAACTATGTGAAACGTATGTGAAAATGCGAAATTTCTTAAATAAATTAATATGTTCGTGGTTGCAATAGAAGATGTGCATCCCTCTGTTACACCTCGAATTTTGCACGCTTTAAACCAAACTACTATTTGTGAAGGGCTTACTTCAGTTCGTTTGAATAAAGAAATATCTGCTCCAGTGTCAATAAGTAACAAAATTCTATCATTTTCACTCATTTCAGTGGTCACTTCCACAAAATTCGAAAGTGAAAGGTCCATATTGTACACCTTTAAACCTGCCCCAGAAGACAGTTTGGGAAATTCCGAGAAGTGTTCTGAAAAGAATTTTGCCATAATTTTGAAATCTATGATAACCTCTACCTCTACTACTGGAATTTTGATTTCTGGAGTAAAAAATAGAAGTGGTAGGCATTTTAGAGCTGATATTCACAAATTTTGCAAGGGCATCGTTACAAGTCGCCAAAGAACTAGCCTCCATTATTATTTTTTCCTATCTGAATTTGAATTTTTTATTGAAGCTTTCACAACATTATTAGTGGCGAGTCCATTTCAGCAGTGAATTTAGATACATCTCTACCATTTTGTCTGCTTACAAATAACTTTCTATCAACTGAGAGCCTTCAGTTTTGATTCCGGTTCTCAACTTATTAATTATGTCAATTAAGGAATCTTGATCAGTTGTGAGATCTCTAGCCTTTCCGATCAATCGCGTCCTTACATAAGCAACCGCATTATCTTCATTTCCGTTCGAATTCAATTGTAATAATGATAGTGCATCAAGAAATGATTTCAATCTATCAGGAGACCCGTCAAATTCTGAAGATGAAATCTTGCTTGCAAAAATTCAGATTTTGTCATTGCCATGTTTTCTGAATTTTGTACGTCCTTTTTTTTATAAATATCTTCATCAGAGTTATCTAAAAACTGTAATTCTTTAGAATTTTTATCAATTTGTTTAGTGCATGAACTAGGAACTTTAATGTCTACTTCTAAAACCTGAAATGATCTGACTACTCTATCTCTTACTTTCGAAAAAATATTTTTTAGAATATATATTTGATCCTCATCAAAATCATGTCAATGGAGAAAAAGATTTGAAATGAATTCATTATAATTCAAAATTAAATTATTTTGTACTTCCTCCCTAACAGCAATAGATTTAGGAATATCTCTTTTCAGAACCCTTTTTTATTCCTTCACTACGGAAGCATAACTATTTTCAAAGTATAGTTTGGCCTCATTCCAGGTAGTAAACATACAGAACGATACACCGAATTGTTGCAAAAATGCTTACTTATGGGTTATTGAGAAATATAAATAATGATTCTAACGAGAAACAAAACATATTACCTAACTATTGTTTTCTGTTGAAGCACTAATTATGATGAAGTTTTTAGTCAGCACGAAAGTTTTTCAACATACCTCATTACGGATCACCGAACTTGTACCTAATTGCCTATCAGAAATTTCGGATTTCTTCTTTGTTGGGATGTTAAATCTCTGGTGCGGCTCTCAACACCATGCTTCTAGATATGTACTTCTTCATACCTCTCCTGTGTCTCTTCATGATTTTCATCATCAAGATCGCACAAACGGCACCAGTTATACAGTACATCATAATTCGAAGGTCGTTGGGCATATTTATATCTTGTTCATCCACAATAAAATTGACCACACCTGAACATGAAACTTCGGACTGTTTTGATTTGCTGCTCCCCATTTCTTTTGCAGTGTCAAGTTCTCAAAGCAGCTGGCAGGATCGCCATGTAGTGGCGTTCAGGGGGTGGTTAGGTGGAAGAGATAACACTGATCGATCACAGTTTATTATTCTAGCATTTGGTTACTACAATGATATTAAATCTCAATTCTGCTTCTGAATCGACTAGTCTGCTAGTTATATATCGGTACTTGTTTACAAACATAGCCACCGACGATATACAGGCTGTGAGTATCTCACTACAACATATCCAATGGCATAATCTCCATAATGCTGTCGAGATGATCTGAAAATAGAAAATAATTGAAAAATGATGCCTTGCAAGGTATTCTCTAGTTTTGTAGAGAATTTTGTAGAGTTTTCATCGAAACTACAATACTTACCTGATTTGTTTTTATCCACGCGACTCAACGCTTATAAGTTGTTTTTTTTCTGTTAAGTAATCTGTGATCATCTCAGCTGTGACTCTAGTAAGATTACCCGAATCTGCTTTCACAAAACCTGCTTCAACTCCTCTACCTGCCATTTATAAAAATATTTTATAATGAACACAATGCATCTCCTTTAAATAATTTGAAGTACCGAACCACAAATTTATGTAGAAAACGTTGGGGTATTATGAAAAACGAGCTGTTCTTATAAAGAAAAAATCCACGAGAAACTTACTAACAATCAAACTGAATAAACAAGCCGAATGTGAAAGAGTTTAAGAGTATCAACTCTTGAAGATACGGATGCTCCGAATTCTTCTCAGAAATTGTTCGAAGTGATCGCCATTCCCGAAGTTATAGCGAATGGTTGTATGCAGCAACTATCACATCAGTTTACCCACGAATAATTCCACAAGCATTTTTAATGCGTTGTCTTAGTTCGTCCGCACTATCCACCTCACCGTCCCTGTACAATACATGAAACATATGATAATTGTCCAAAATATTTGATAAAAAAATGATAATTTTCAATATACAATTCACTTACCTCAAAACGGCTATTCCCCATGTTTGCAACACGTTTTCGGATACTCTTTTTCAAAAGTTCCCACTTCAAGAGCGGTTCTTGGGCGCAACGTGGGAAAATTGAAACCGAAGTGTTGAAGGATTCTGTCAATTTCCTCCAACTCTCCTCTTTCAATTTATTGTTGATAGCATTAGTAGCTCTGCTTGTAAAAACCCCATCAGATGCTACAAATTCCAGCAAACACATGGCCTCTTTTTTAGTCATTGGTTTTGATTTAGGCTGAAAAAATCATTGCCTTCAGAACTTGAAATTAATGAAAAATGAATATCGATAACAACGGCGCTTTTATTTAAAGGTACTTACGGTTGAGGAATTCATTTTCAAGTATTGCGTGGTTGAGAATCTCGACTAACAATTATTGTGATGTATTTATTGCCGTATGCACTTCTCATAGAACTTCCTGAAGGTTACTGTCGATTATGAAACTAAGAAGCACAGCACATAATGAAAAAGTGCGATATTCTGCACTAGAATATAAAAAAGAGTGTCTTGAGTCTGTTCTTCTCAAGCATTGGGTACGATCCGATAGTCATTTTGAAATAATGATTGCAAGGTTAAAGTACTTTGAAAAGCTCCGACTAGCAAAGAGCATGAAACCACCTAACCTTTTTTTCTGTTTTTGATAGATAGATGGATGGATGCTTCTACTCTGGTCAATAACAGTCTATTTGAACAGATGGGATTTATTCCACTCTTATAACAATTATTATATTTATACAATATATTCAAGAGTTGGCCAAACAAGGAATATTAATTAAACAACAAGTTCGATTATTCACAGTTCGAATCACATGTGATCCCTATACATATGTGTGAAACTTATCTTGGGAATTTCATGTCGAAATTTCCATGGTGGCTGGTGGTCGTTGCCAAAGATAACCAGCTTCTCTGTTTCTCCTTAGAAATAATGTGTCTGTCGCAGTCTCCTTGTATCTTCAAGGTCAATCCCTCGAAGAATCTTCAGCAGAAATGTGGAGTTCTAACTCTCTCCAAAAATGTGTGTCTCTCCAAAAAGATGTGTCTCTCCGAAAAATAAAGGAATGTGAAGTTCTCTCCGAGAATAATATGGAGTTCCAACTCTCCACAAAAAAAGCGATTCTTATAAATCGCCACAGATAAATAACTGACTAAGAACTGAACTTTATTCGGCAAGGTCAGAATCTATTCTTTAAAGACGTTTATACAACGCTGTCCGAGACTAGCTAGAAAAGCGAGAGGATTCCGGTCACTGCAGAATGAACTAGTATGTGCGCAGCGCATGGTGGGGGTCGATATCATCGATCGAGCACAGGTACGCGATTTCGTATTTTCGCCATCTCAATAATATCGTCGATGCAATGCCAAAACCGCGAATGTGAAAAATTATAGTAACGAGATAAAGGCGTTTGAATATTCAGAGGAGTACTATAAAATCACAAATAATTCTAAACCAATTTCGTTCATACATATAGCAATAGCAGATGATACACTGTATTATTTGAGTACTAAGATTCAAAATGAATGATGATTTTTTTTCTTATTGCACATTCGTTCGTTTCAGTTTTGGAAATAAAATCAATAATCACTTTTCGTGAAAATGAATATATTGATATAAACAGTTCTTTACAAAAATAAAAGGAGATATCTCTTCTAAAATAAAAGTTATACATTTCTGTTGGAAAAAATACTGAAAAAATAACTAGGTACATGCCAAATAACTGCACTTGCTTCAATTTGAGTCATTATCTGTATCTTCATCAGCATCTGGTTGTGGTAATCTATCTCGTTCAGTATTACTCTTTTTCAATGAGCTATAGAAACTATGGTACACTCTGGGGATAGTAAGATCTTGGTACATTTTCTTTAAATCATTCCATTTTGCTTCACTAATGTGTAGAGGAGAATTATAGGCTCTTTTTAAAAGTAGTTTTTTGTGACGTCCTCGACTCTTCACGGTTTTATTACAATCGACGACGTGAAACTCCTCAGCGAAGTCAGTCTTGTAAAATAAACTCGTTGGTTGCTCCTTCAAGTATCTGAGACAACAAACTTTTCTCCAAGGAACTCCACTGAAACTCAGAGAATTGGTCGCAAATTCTTTGAAGTCATAAAATTCATCGAACATCATGTTCTTGACATTAAACGGTTCTGGTTTTATGCGAGCATCCCGGATAACTTGTGCCCAACCTTCGGGAGTATAAACGGGCACAAATTTGGATTTTTGCTCTATTTTGGAATGGATGGAGTCGCACTCCATTTCAGTGTGTCCTGTTTCAAAGAAGCGATGATCAATTATCTGTAGGGAAGGATGGTTCACTAGAAGCTGCATTAACATAGCAGAAAAAAAAGAATTTTTCTGCTGCCCACCGCATCCGTCAGACATCATACGCACATGCGTGATCTCAGTATAGGACATAACGAAATCGTATATGCACGATGAGATTTCGTTTGCTCCCCTTTTTCCTTGCGTCTCATCCCAAAGATGAGATTACATTCTGATTACCCAAATTGTAGACCGTTAAGTTATAGACAGCTAGCTTCCTCAGATAGAAAATTTGACCTGCTGATCCTTTTGGCGTAGTCAATACAGCTTGTAGATCAAAGTTGAAGGCTAATATTTTGGAATCACCTTTTGCTACCATTTTATCTTCATCGCGTGCTTTTCTGGCTGCATTTTTTCTTTCCAAATGCTTGTTGAATTTATCTTGATTAGCATTCTTCTCATTCTCAGTCATCTGGTTCCGGGCAAGACATTTTTTACACTGATCTTTTTTGGGTTTGAAAAAACCTAAATTGTATTCATTGAATATTTGTCGGTATTTTTCTGAAGAAACCGGCTTTAATTTCTTAGTACTGCACATATCTTTGTACATCCTATACATAATCGACACATTAAGACATGAGTCAAGGTATTTTTTTGTGCTTGAAGCCCTACAATAATGTGACTCCACTGACGGAAAAGATAAAATATGTTCGCGTATTAATGCATCCATATTGTCAGTTAATTTATTCGCTGGGGTGTGTTTTCCGCGTTTATCTTTCTCTTGTATTCCTATGGAGGAACGCTTTTTCAAAGCAGATCGCATGAATGCATCTGTCAAGTTCAAAGTAGCCATGAAGAATTCTCTACAAACTACACGTTTTGTCTCATCAACGGTTAAAGTATAAACGCATGTGTATTTTTTTCGAGAATTCTCAATATTTCGAGTCGTGCGATTTTTCTGCTTCTGCTCTATATGGCTCTGCAAAAATACCCGTTGATCCTCAATATTATTCATCTCACGGAAATCCGTATAGATTTGAAGTCTATTTTGTTCATTCACTAAAGTTATGCACTTATGCTTAGGTTTTGTGAGACATGGGGTTGGTAGAATTGGACGTGCTGGTTTCTCTACACCACGATGTGCAATGTAGGACTCACCTCGAAGCCTTCTATCTTTCCTTATATTTTTCTTTCAGAGGTTTTCATTTCTCTTCCTTTTCTTAGAAACTTTTTCTTCCTTCAGGGATTCCTCTTTATGTTGCTCGCGGTTTTTATCGGAATGCTTCATATTATTATTATTATAGTTCTCAATATCTTCTGAGGATGAGTCGTCATAAGACGATGAGGGTTCATAGTCAAGTGATGATGAACTGGAGTAGTCTAGATCCTCTAAAACATTAGTACCAGATACTGAGGGAAGAACTTCGGGATTTAGGACTTCGGACAAAATTGATGGTTCAATCGCTAATTCCGAATTAGTATATTCGATTAGATCGAATGGAACTTCTTGGTGTAATCCTGATTCGACAATAGTGCATTTTGCGAGCTCATTTTCATTAGAATTATCTGAAAGAAAAAATGTAATGTAAGATAATTGTTTTTGTATTATATTATGTTTTACCTTTAACACTATTTTTCCGTCATTCTTAGAGTTCGGGAGTTCATGCTTATTGCTCAGATAAATTCACTACCTTCACGAATGTTTCAGCAGTACTAACAAACAATCATAAGCTGCAAACGCGAATGTGGCACATTCGTTGTTTATGCACTGGAACAAACACTAAAACCAAACTCTGAGTTCGCGAATGTGGCACATTCGTTTTCTTTGCGATGGAACGACACCAACTCCACAGTCTGATATCGCGAAAGTGGTACATTCGTTGATTATGCACTAGAATAAGCACTAACTCGATACTCTGAAATCGCGAATGTGGCACATTCGTCGTTTATGCACTGGAACGAACACTAACTCCTCACTCTCGCGAAAGTACGATCAAGTCACAATATATATCAATCAAGTCTTGTTGGAGCTTGGGACCAGTGTGTAATATATCATTTAAACTGATTCCGGTACTGGTTTTCTGGCTCGCGTCGAATACGACACGCAGTTTTGTTGTTTCTCTGTCCTCTTTTATTACTGCTTGATGCGGAATGCGTAGTATCTTGTGCTGGTCGTCTGATTTGCTGGAGTCATGTGTTTTAGTTCGATATATTCCCACATGAATTCTTTGTACATTGCTTCCAATTTCTCGTCCTTCTCGAACTTCTTCTCTATCTGCAAAAGTTGAGCGATGGCGGTTTTTCTTGATTGTCCTAGCAATTGTTCCTTCTCCTTGAATGGCAGTCGTACAGTATGTGTGCCATCCTGATTCCTTGTGTACGTTTTCTTGAAGAATTCTTGGCAGGGGCTTTCCTGGCTGTTGTTGTTTGTGAGGGTATCCGCTTCTTCTATTTCCCAGAATTTTGTTATCTGTATTTCCGGTGCAGTGGTGGCGATCATACTGGTTATTTGGAGTTGCGGACCAGCTGATGTGCTACCGGAGAGAATCCATCCTAACTCAGTGTTTTGTGCAAGCAGACCATTTTTAGATTTTTTAACACCATCCTGTACGATTTCCGTGTATAAGTCGATTCCTAGGAGAGTGTCGATTTTTCCGGGTTTGTAGTAAGTGGGGTCGGCAAGGATTACGTTGTTCCAATTTTCGTCAGCAGTTATCGGTTGTTAAGGCATGGAGCTGGTCAATTTTGGTAGGATGTATAGCTCGGCTTGTAATTTGAAGTCGCTTGAGAATCTTGGTTTCATCACGGTGTGGATTTTCCATTTTGAAGTCCCTGCGTCGCAAGATCCTAACCCTGTTATGTTCGCATGATGCCTTTGCTTGGGCATTCCTAAGGTATTTGCGGCTCCTTCAGTTATAAATGATACTTGGGAGCCTGGATCAATAAGAACTCGCATAAGTTCATGGTACCCTTTGTTGTTTTTAACATTAACGAATGCTGTGGCCAGGATGGGGATGGTTGGTCCATCATTGTTATTTGAAGCTTTTCCTAGATGGGACCCGAATCCATTTTCATGCTCTCTTGTGCGTTGACTTTTGGAGGTATCTTGCTTCTGTCCTTGCTGATTTAAATTTGTTTTGAAGTTCCGATAATTTTCCAATGCAATGATGAGTGATGAAAGTTGTTACATTTGAAGCAGAGATTCTTGCTCGGGCATTTCGTATTGCTCGGATGCTTCAAACAATTCTTGCAGAGGTGTTGTTTTCGTACAAAATCGTTTCGTTCTTTTACTGACTTGAATTTTTGGCAACGGAAAATTTCATGGTTGCTGTCACATAAACTGCATGATTGTAAGTCGGTGTGGTAGTTTTGAAATTTATGTCTTTGTCCTGTTGATGGATGATCTGATTTTTTGATTGTGCCTCGAAGTGCTTCGAGGGATTGGAATCGATTTTCTAGAAACTCCAAAAGATCTGCCAGTTCTTGAATATCCTTGTGTGTTGTGGTAGATTGTTCATAGAGCCTTCTTGAATCGCTGTCTAATTTCTTTAGCAGCATATGCGCTATTATGTTGTTACCCAATTGTTCGGCTGTGATTCCCATATTTTCAATGGCTCTCAGATTTTCTTGAACAGTGTCGTGAAGTTTTTTAATGGATGCTGCCGACTCTTGTTGCAAAATTGGTAGATTCAAGATGTTGTCGGCGTACTTGCTGAAGAGAAGTCTGTTGTTGTTGTACCTCCTCTTTATCAATTCCCAGGCGATGGGGTAGTTTCTTGATGATACTTCTAAATGTTGAATGAGCTTCGCTGCTTCACCCCTGGTTTGGCTCTTCAGGTACTGCATTTTTTCAGCGTCCCCTAGTTCATGGTTTTGGTGTATGGTTTGAAGGAATATATCTCGGAATGTGATCCAGGTCTCGTAGTAACCAGTGAAGATAGGGATGGTGATCCGTGGTAAATTTATGGAAATGTTTTTGTTTTGGAACTGTTTAGTATCAGTCGGAGAAGCAGTGATTATTTCTTCTATGATTTCCTCATATTTGGTTCTAAATTTTTCGAAGACTCCGGTTTTCTTGTATTTGATTACTTCTTCTCCATTGATAGCTAGCATCTGTTCATAGAGTGCTTCTATGTCCCGCCAGATCCTGGTTAGGTTTTCTTCGAGGAAGTTGTATATTTTGGGATGTAGTTGGCACTTCATTTTTTCTTGGGCCCTTTCCATTTCCTTTTTGAATAAATCCAATTTTATTTGAATTTGAAGGATGGAAGGGTGGTGGTAGCTGACCTCTTCTGACATCGGAGTGGACTTCTGCCATGTATTGATATAGTTCTTGATTTCTTGGTAGCATTTGGATATCTGACCATTTAAATCTTGTTTGAAGTAGGAATGCTCTTCATCAAGGGATTTCCGGAGTTCGTTTTGAGTTTCTTGGAATTTGTTCAGTAGATCTGCGGCCATCATGGATTTTTTCTTGAAGTATTCCTCTGTTTTGCGTGCAGACCCGTCTTTCTTGAGTGAAGATAATATTTTGCTCAGGTCTTGGCCAATAGTCATTTGTTCTCCCAATTTTTCTTCCATGTTGGTTGAAGGTTTCATGAAATCTCTGCTTTGAAGATTTTTTTTCGTTGATTTTCCGGAAGGCTAGTTCACGGGCTCGTAGTTGGCGCTGGAAGGCTTCTTCGCGGATGCGGGTGTTGGCTCTGGAGGGCTTCTGCTGGCGCTGGATTTGGCTCTGGAAGGCTTCCCCACAGGCGTTGATGATTTAATTGAGATTAGGGTCGTAAATCGTTAGCTCTTATTTTTTCCAGTGGACTCGGTGTGTTCCCTGGCTTTTTTAAATTTTTGATCCGGAAGGCTTGTTCACGGGCTCGGATTCGGCGCTGGATGGCTTCTTCACGGATGCTGTTGTTGGCTCTGGAGGGCTTCTGCTGGCGCTGGATTTGGCTCTGGAAGACTTCCCCACAGGCGTTGATGATTTGATCGAGATTAGGGTCGTAAATCCTTTCTCTCGGTCCGGCTCGAAGGACCATAAAATGTTGCTTCTATTGTTTGAAACAACACTTGAGGCAACTGAACGACCAGACTCAGAACGTTCAAGGGAAGTCTTAACTCCACAGTTGCCGGTAAGGTAAGGTAAATTGATCAAACGATAAGTGAATGATGATCTTTATTCAGTATAATCTAATCTTATATACTAAATTGAATAATGACGATAGAAATAACATTGCCATATGGTATTGCTGCACTGACGGAGTCCCTGGTTGCATCAATTGTTTCTAGCCAGTCAGCAGATTTCGGTAGATCTACGGCTCGCTCGGCGTGACCCAGTTTTGATGAATAATTCAGATGGAATTTTCCATATTATTGAACTTGATTATTTTTTAGAATAATGTTCGAATTTCGAACATAAATTTTTCGTCTGCTTGTAGAAGCTCCTTCGAAATTGAGATCTGGCATTGGACGTCCCTTACGTTTTATTTCTAGTTTTTTATGGATATTCAATCCACTGAAGTTCTTGAATTTGAAAAGTAAATCCATTCTCCTTTCTTCGATTTCGAAAAGACGAAAACTAATTGCACAAAACGCAAACACCCAAGTCGTAAACAGCCGGTCAAATTTAACCCTTTCAGACCTGACTTTTATTTTTCAGTAAAAAAAAATTTTTTTTTTGCTCCTTAGTGTTTCGCAATCTATCAAGGAATCGTATCTATGCAGAATTTGATTTTTTCTTATTAAGAAAAAAAATATGGTGTGTACACTATAGTCCATTGGGACTCAACAGTTATAGTAGTAAATTTCCATATGTACACTATAACGCACAGAAGGTCCCAAAACAAATTTATATACATGTTCATAATAACTTTATTTTCTATGATTTTCTTTGTAGTGATGCCCACGAGAGTCTCGTTTTCGAGAGTCTCGTCTCGTCGTCTCGTCGAAAACGAGACAAGACCTGATATTCCACGTATGAGACGAGTCTCGCAGTGATCTCGTAGTCTCGTGAGTAATTCGGATGATAGAAGGCTCAGAGGAGTATTCCTGTCGAATTTGAAAACTTTGGAATCATTTCGGGTGCAGAAGCTTCATTAACAAGCAAATCGAGATCGGGAATGGTTGATTGAAATTCAAAACCATCAATCGTAGTAGAATTTATTGAAACATTTCACATCTGGCAATACGAATATTGCGTTCAATATCAAATTATGGGAGCATAATAATTCTATTTGTAATTTATATAAATGAAAGATATTGGTATTCTTACACCCTTGGACTTTTCTGTCTCATCATTCCTGATAATGGAAAATAACAATAACAATAACAATAACAATAACAATAACAATAAATTTATTCTCAGAATCCAGAATACAAAGAAATGAGAAACCGTCAAACAAAGAGAAAACTAGAATTACATTTCAAAATTCCTACAATCATATTTCAAAAACTCTAATACTGAATAAGGTTCAATATCGACGATCAAGTTGGTGAGTTTTTTCTTGAATCTTCTGAAATCCATTATATCTAATATGGCTTTGGGGACACTATTATACAATCTGATACATACATATTTGGTGTTTCTTTCTGTTAGAGTCAGATTATGTTGTGGAAAGTGATAAGGAACTGTTCGCCTGGTATTATTATTATTCTTGAAATCTTCAAAGTAATGGGGATTTTTTCTGGTATAAAGAATACTCTCCATAATGAAGAGTCCGTAGAAAGTAAGAATTCCATTCCTTCTGAAATGGCCCCTACACGTTTCTCTATATTTTAATCCTATCATGGCTCTTAAAGCCGATTTCTGAAGTACAAATAATTTACTGGCATCAGAACTGCCACCCCAAATCACGATTCCATACCGAAGCAAAGAATCGAAACTTGCAAAGTATATGGACCTCAAAAGATTCACATCCACCCGTCGAGACAACACTCTCATCATGTAAAGAGCACTATTTAGTTTTTTACCAAGTTGTAGAACATGTTCACACCAATTCAATTGGTCGTCCACATGAACTCCCAAGAACTTTGTGGACTGTGCTATCTTAACTGATGTATTGTTGAAGTCTATTTTTTCCGGAAAATTCAATTTGGATCTATTAGTTTTAAATATGACGCACTCTGTTTTTTCAATATTTAAATTTAGGTCATTCCCAATACACCAATTTTTAATCAATTCGAAGACAACCTGCGTTCGCTCGATACCTGACTGGAGATCCCTATCTTTCACAAGAGCATTTGCGTCGTCCACGAACAGCAAAATAGTGACAACATTCAGGACAAAAGATGATATAGCCGAAGGTAAATCATTTATAAATACTATAATGAGCTCGATATAAATTATATTTACCCCAAAATGAAATAATCCGCAGAATCGTTCGAGTTCGAGGCTCGGTCGGGTCGAATATTTACCCCTTTCAATTCTGATTTGGAATAGTGAGATATTCATGCGACATTTTTTTTGAGGATACCGCAAGCGGTCTACGGCGCAGAATCAAGAATGACCACCGATGAGCACGCGGCGCTCAACGTGTTAATGTTTTGGTCTAATTTAGTTTTTGCTGATTGACTGTTGATAGCGCAGAGATTTAATTTAATTCATTTGCAATTATGGCATCTTTGCCAATGGAAATGTTTATTTCCTTATTACAGCACTGACATTTGGCAAAATCAACCCCTTGATTTGAAGGTTCCTCTGATAAATTATCTGAATCCATTATAGAAATTCCTTGGAACGATATGAAAATAATTAGGCAATTTGAATTTGATGGTACAGGTGAACTGTATTACAGAGTTATTAAGCACTGATTTTACAGTATTTATTTAACAGAAAACGCAAGAAATTTTATAGATATTGATATAAATATGTGAATATATCGTCACGCTTTTGGTGGTGTGCGTGGGTGAATGCTAAGTGTCGACGACTGAGTGGTAATTTTTGTCTTCCCGCTGGATTCTGGCCTTTTTCCCATGGTTTCCTCATGGTTGTTGCTAGGCGAAAGATCTCTGGAGCGGCGGGAACGCCCTCCCTACCTTGAAAGGACCCTCTTTCAAACATCTAGAGGGAGAGGACAGATTTTCTGGAACCCACGCTTGACTACTCCGTAGGAAGTCTTATAGTGGCCACTCTATTAACAAATTAGGCCATTTGGATCAGGACTAAGGGGAGATAGTGGACGGCAATTTAAAATTGGCCCCACTTGACACAACAAAGTCGATAATTCCTCGAAATAAAGAGGTGTTTTGGACATTACTCTTTTAATATGGTGTTTGGAACTTTTGAATCCGGCTTTCCAGAGTCCACCAAAATGTGGCGAATAGGGCGGTATGAATTGCCAATCAATAGATTGTTCAGATGAGAACCTGAGCACCTATGAAATTAGTTGTCGGAATAGATTTTGCTTGGATGAAGGCTCCTGAAGAAAGGATCGAAATCTATTCTAAATGAACTGCCTTAGTTGAGAAGCACACAAAAATGCCCATGTAGCATTTAGTTACCTTGCAGCCGCGTCCCATACGGTCTTTAATCAAAAAGGGACCAGCGTAGTTTATTCCTACTATTGAGAAGGGGCTAGAAGGCATTACTCTGGCGTTGGGAAAATCGCTCATTATTGGTTGAATAGTACTGGCGCGAAGTCTAAAACAGCGCATATACTTTCGAGCTAGATTTCGACCGGATATAGGCCAGTTGGTATTTCGTATAGTGCTGAGCAATAATTGAGATCCGGCATGTAGCGACCGAATATGCTCTTGGTGAAATATCAACTTAGTAAGCTGATGCGTTCTGGGTAATAGTATGGGATGCTTTTTATTGAAGTCATATGCCGAGTATTTGAGTATACCACCTACACCCTCGGCGTCTAGAAATGGAGTTAAACCTGCAAGTTTATTCGATGGCCTTCCATTGCCTTTTAGCAAATATTGAATGTCGCTGAAAAAGCATTGGTACTGGCACGCTATGATTAACTTTTTAGTAGCGCGTTTCAGTTCGCCAGGTGTGACATCACCATTGGTTCTATCATTGCTTGTTTTGAGGCAATTTTCGGTAGCATATAGGCGGAAACATTGCGCATTTTATTGTTTCGAAAATTTGTCGAATGGAACTTTTAGAGGTCTTTCGACTTTGAGAGCCGAATACGATTGCGACTTTAATTCTGGCGCTTTACTGGTTTCAAGTAGCTCGCTTGGCCACCTTGATTGATCGTATGAAAGCCAATATGGACCCTTCCACCAATTATCGCAATGCAAAAGTTCATTCGGTAACAAACCTCGAGAAACTATGTTCGCAGGATTTTCCTTGCTAGGAACATATATCCATTGACAGAAGCACTAATAGAAAAACCACAACCAACCTATATTTTTACTACATTCATATGGGATTGACCTACTAGTTATTGCTGTTGCGTTCTGAAATATATTCAAACAAATAATAATTCAGGAAGCTAATTCTTTCTATCATCTTACGAAAATATGACACAATATTAAAATTATAGAAATTTAGTATGTATCAATCAAACTTGACATTAGTTAATAGTAAGATGTCTAAAACTCTGGTGTATTCACTGATTCGATTTTGTTTTTAATTTCGTGGGGATATGGGATCAGTTTCGTTTTCCCCACTTTAGGTAGCGCTGTTTAGAATTTGACAGAGCATTGTCAATTGATATTTGACAATAATTTGAATACTTTTCTACGACTTACGAATATGTTGTATTTATAAGCGATTATTGGTGTGTAAAAATGTGTTAGTTTCGAGAAAGGGTGCACAACATTCATTCATTCTATTTCTATTCTATTTCTATTTCATTTCTATTCAACATGTCGTTCAGTTTTCTTTATGGGCAATCAAGAACTACAAGAATTCAGTGTTGTTGGAATTTGAGGCAGAACCAAATCAGATGAACGAAAATTCGGGACGGATATAGCTAAGTTTTATGGCAACTTCAGCATTATTTCAAGGGAATTTTATTGAAAATACATAATGTGATGTGAGCATGTATTGAAACAGAAATATATTAATCCTATTCGACTCTTTTCTTTAAATATTCTTTACCAGTGGATATAGTCCACTACAAATGTGTTTTATTAAAATAATATTGAATTACCCTCCTCATGAATACAATTTGTCTTGAAGAAAAACAGTAAATCCTCATTCGAACCCTCATTCGATTGTGTTGAAATATTGACAGATTTGTTTTTACAACGAAAATTTAACTGTAAAGCACAAATATTCCTTAACAGCTGACAAAACGGGCCAGTTCATATTTTGAACTCGTTGATCGATATTCGATATCAATGCAAAACAAAATAAAACGAGAGAGTATCATTGGACTTCCTTTGGCAGAACAAGGATAGAATAAAGCAAATGACATGGTGGCGCCGCCACGAAACTGATCCCATATCCCCGATTTGCTGAAATGTTGATGCTTGCAAAAAGTGACAAGTGCACACACCAATGTTTTAGACATCTTAGTTAACAGATTCAATTTGAAAATAATAATAGAAGGTTACTCTACCTCTTATATCGTTGGTTCCATGTCAAAACTATGAATGTGCAAAATGTTTTGAGATAATTGCATTTGAAGTTTGTAGTAATTGGGAAAAATAGGGTTTTTGTGCGATAGAGAACTGATTTTCGTGAATAATCGACTTGTCAGTTATGGCGCGTAAACACATTCGTGAGTTTGTCATGGTTAATGGGAGTTATTTTTAGACTTGCAGCGCACTTAGGTTAAAATGGTGAATTTTGCACATTCATGGTTTTGACATGGGGCCGACGATATCTGAGTGATATAACAGGAGCTCTGAGTATGTGACACCTTTGATACCATGAAGCCCAAAGAAAAACATCAAATGAATTCATACCTGCAGTGCGGGAAGAAATATTAAGTCCTCCACTGAAACAAAAGAATAGTTAATATTGTATTTAGGAAAAAAAAATATTAATCAAATGCTGAATCTCTTTCCATTCTTTGCAATTATTTTGAAAAACAATATTGCACAGGATGGATATCTAAAGAAAAAAAGAAGAGAGATTAGAGACAAGTCTTCAGTTGTATTTTTTGAACGAAAAACTCCATGAGTGTGTCTGATGAATCATTAATTAATTGGTAAAGGAAGACACACTTGTTTTTATAATCATATACTTAGACTATCGATTTCGGCACTAGGCCATCATCAGGTCAGCTGAAATATAAATAATACATAGATAATAAAGTTAACAAGACGTCAAATAACGTAAAATTTCACAAGTGTTTTGTTCACATTAATATTCTCTGATATACACGAAGCAATATAACACAAACTCACCGTCAATGAAACATGTACAATAAAAGGACATTAGATGTAATATAAAATTATAGTTTTCCTTTGACTATTCGTTTTCTACCCTTTTAGATGTTCTAGGTTAAGTCAGTATAATCTCTAATTCCCTAAGAAAAACACCTCGACAGTTTTCAATTCTTCTTCTTGGTTTTATGTATACACGTACACATGAACGCGTATATGGAGGCAGGTGGAAAAGATTATATAGCAGGAGGGTGAATCATTTTGAATAAGATTTCCCGACGGTCAATCTATTCAAAATGTTAAGTATATGATTATAAAAACAAGTGTGTCTTCCTTTACCAATTAATTAATCTTCAGTTGTATTCAACTCGACTTATAAAAAAAAACTGTCAATTCGGCATAAACTTTGGATATGCATCTTCCTTCATTACCTAATATTTCAACAAGAAATTGATGGGAAGTAAACCATAGAGAAAAGTTTCTGTGGTGCCGTGATATGAATCTAGAAATCGAACTAACCTTATGTTACTGGTGTTACATCAATATTTCCTTGATTGATTTGCTGTTCTTTTTGCGAAGATTGGCAAATCAAATAATAAATTTAGGAGTGTGCTCAACTTTTGCACCCTTTTTCAAACATGAGGTTAACGATTTGGTAATTTTTATTAATCAATACAAATAATTTCAATAGTATTTTTATTTTTCTGTAATCTTTTATGCACGCTTTCTACAAACAGTTTTCTTGTCTACATACGCGTGAGAGTCATGCATAATTAATTTATCATTGACTTCAAAAACATAACCTATACTTAATCATAGAACACCATTGTAAACAAAATAAACTTTTATTCTTACCATTAAAGTACATTATTCCAACATCCTTCCTTACTTTAATGTTACATCATTTAGATATCATAAACTAAACCAACTTAAAATTGAGTCTGCTCTTCATGTTTTAACCGAGGTAATGCTTTAGTGAGTGAATCAGCTTTATTATATTTTCCAAGAATTTTTTTTTTCTACAAGATCGCGAACAAAGTGAAGTGATACTGAAATATGTCTTGAATTCTTAGAAAAAATCCCGAACTTTGCTAATGCTAAAGCACCTGCATTGTCTTCAAAGATAGGAATTGCACACGTGGAATCTTCAGTAAAGCCCACGTCTACCAAAAGATTTTTCAAACATAGAACCTCTTCCACACACTCAGCCAGCGCATAGTATTCTGCGTGTGTAGAAGCTCCTGAGACAGTTTTCTGTTTCTGAGTCTTCCACATTACTGGACAACTGAAAACCTCAATGACATATCCTGTAGTTGATTTACAATCTGTAAGATTCGCTGCCCAATCAGAATCTACAAATGCCTGTATATGTTTATAATCTATCCTCCCTTCGAAAATAGTTCGATATTTCTCGAATGGTAAACGTATATCAAAATTCGAAGTGCATACTTGAAGTGTGACTCGTTATAACAACTCTGAAACCTAATTAGAAAATTTACAGGATAGGCGATATCAGGCCTTGTATCATTCGCAATATACAAAAGAGCTCCCAATAAATTTCTATATTTTAAAGATGATTCCAACAACTGATTTGATTCGATTTTAAGACCAGCCTCAATAGGTGTATATTTACAGTGAGAATCCAACACCTGTTATTTTTGAGCCAATGTAACCAGTTTGATTAAGATACATCATTCCTCTCCTTCCATCATAATCCACTTCAATACACAAGTATTTGGATATTTTCCGCAAATCCTTTATAGGAAACCTTAGAGCCAATTTAAATTTAACTTTCTTGATCCCCATCTCATTAGGACCAGAAATCAAAATATCATCGACAAAAATAATCAAATAGATATCATCTTCATAATTGATATATAGACACTGATCACTTTTTTGAAAAAAAAAAAAACATTTTGATTTCGTTGTGGATTTGGTCTCTCGAAAGCTTCACAATATGAAGGATAATGGGTTTTCTCTCGCCGCTGTTGAATTTGAATCGGCTGAGACGATGCTATGCTGATTATTATAAAATCTATTAACATTATTTCTCGGCTGATGATTAAATGAATAATTATTTCGGTATGTCGACTGATAATTGAATGCTTCATTCGACGGTTGCATATTTTTGTTGCGACGGCTCTTATCTAATAATTCATATTGTGCCATGTTGCACAGATAATTCTTCACGGCACCGACCATTTCGTCGAAAGAAATTGTTAATTAAATATGTTCTCAATTCTACGGGGGCATTCGAAATTAGCACAGTTTAACAAATTTTGCGAATACTATTTGATTTATAAATTTGTTTTTCTGGATCAGGCATTATATCGGCATTGATTCTGTAATTTATTTTAATTTTCATTGCAATAATTTTATCAATGACAATGTATTGAATCCTCATGCGGTTTTGTAGTCAAACATTGTAAGTTATGAATCAAAACGCCTAAATTAATATTATCACCAAATTTGCTATATAGAAAGTTCTTCAATAATCCCCAATTATCAGGTTGTGGAAACCTCAACTAGGGCTCTATCAGCACGGTGACCATAACTTTGGAAGTCAAAATCGGGACATATGAAAACGGTTCAATTCAATTGCGGAAAAAATTTTAGGAAATCGGGACATTTCTTGTATAATTCAGGATGCCGGGACAAACCTCCAAAAATCGGGAATGTCCCGATTTTATCGGGACGTATGGTCACCATATCTATCAGTCAGTTTTGATTTAACGACTATTTAGTTTTCATCCGCAAATATCAATAGATATTGTTCAGAACTCTTAATAAAAGAATGAAGTTCATTTTCAATACCAGAAAATTTAGGCAAGCGCATACCAAATTTTTCAGCTAGCGACAAATCCATTCTCTCTTGTGCCATCTTATTTATTTTCGAAAAATGTTTCATCGAAGTAATCGTGAAATATAAAACTGAAAAACATTATAAATTGATTACGGTATCAATATAAATCATCAATATTAAAATAGTAATCAGTTTTTTTTCAAGAAACCTAGGAAAAATTCTTTAGTGATCGGTTTTTGTTAAAGAAACCTAGGAAAACCTTTTGAAATCGGTTTTTTGAAGAAACCTAGGAAAAACTATACAAGTTTACTAATTTTGTACCAGATTAATAATAATAATAATAATAATAATTTATTGATCCCTTAAGACATAACAGAATATGTATGAGACAAGTCAAGAATACAAAAATTAAACCTATCGATATAAAATTAAACCTATTGATACAAAAATTTACTATCTAACCAAGAAACTATCATCAGCCAAATATTCTTTGACACTATAGTAACATTTCAACATCAATTCACCCTTAACCAATTTTTTGAACTCCTTTTTTCCCAAGGATTTCACAACTGCTGGTAAAGGGTCTTTCAATAGGGACGGGTCGATGTTGGCAGCCTGTGGCGGCCATGTTGTTTTAACGTCGTCTTTCTAACCTATATTTTTTATTCAGTTAGTAATGCCAAATCACCATGGCAAGTTACACAACACGTACAAATGTTAAAAATGTATTACCAAAATGAGTGTTCGTTAGTGCAAACGTTACGTGCATTGCGCCCATTTTACGGCAGACAAGGTGGTCCTTCAAAGTCGACTCTCCAACGTTTGGTGGCCAAATTCGAATCGACCGGTTCAATAAACAATCTGCCAACACCCGTACGTGCAAAGACCGCCAGATCGGCCGAGAACATCGCTGCTGTCCGTGATAGTGTGCAGGAGAACCCGAGGCAGTCAATTCATCGACGTTCACAAGAACTCGGTCTTTCACAAACATAAACGTGGCGCATTTTGCGTCAGGACTTAGGGCTGCACCCGTACAAGATTCTGTAATGGACTCTTAATCATAGTTATTGTTCAAACGAAAATATTGAAATTCCTTAGAGTCCAATCCCCTTTTCACAGTAAGCATTATTCGAAATAGGATAACCAATTATTTCACCTAGTTTGTTAATAAATTTAGCCATTGTCTTCCGTGTATCCACATTCTGATGATACAACAAATTGTCAATAAGTAGGTCGAAAGCATAGGTGAATGATTTTACTTGTAGAACAATGAATCGAGAAATAGACGTAGTACAAGTTACACTGCTCGTTTTATTTTCCTAAGATGGTTCTCCATCTATGCCCAATAAGAGCAAATTAAGTTCGTAAAGAAATCAAACAACACAGTTTATTACATGGCGATCCTGCCATTTCGAATCAAGTGAAATAAGAAGAAAAATAAAAATCCAACATGGGAAAATCCCAATCGAAGGAAGAAGTGATAATTGCTCAAGCAGGTAACTCTGGAGGAGAATCTACGAAGGTAGGCAGTGGAAATTTGTCAATGGGTGAAGTTTGCTCCATCATCGCAATAGTTCTTTCACTGGGTCTATTCATTTACCTGATGGTTCAATGGATAAAGAAGCGCATTCAGAGGAAGATTAGGACAGAAATCAGACGCAGCCAGGAACTGATCTAACAAAATCTGGAAAAAAAGTGACATAGCTGGTGTGGTAAAAAAAAAAAAACCAAAAACAAAAAAAAAGTGCGTGAGTACAAAGTGTGCAAGTGTTATGTAAGCTACCTATATTTTAATTCTAATTTAAATCTAGTTATGTACTACATCCTAAACTCGTATAGTTAAGGTTCCTTAAATGAACAAATTCGAAAGTCTAAAAATTTTATATGACGAATTTTCCAAATTTCATACCAATTTAGGAAAAGATAATAAAGATAGGAGAGAAGATTCTAGAATAACTGAGAGATATTTAGGTAGGTTAGAGGATTTAAAAACAAGATTTGAGGAAATTCGTAAAGAAACCAATGAAAAATATTTAGAACCAGAGACTAAAGAAAAATTTCAGCGATTGATTGTTAAAATAGAACGACTTCAAACTGATATATTTGTTACTTTAGAGAATAGATTGAAATTGTCTAATTTGGTACATCATTCCAACGGCTCTAGTAGCAATAATTCAAGTCAAATTACAGGTATTGCAACAGAAATATCAACAATGAGTGAGACTTTTGATTTGAAAACTGCAACTAGTTTAATTCCATGCATGGATGGTTCGGAAAATGGCACTCGCCGATTGATAGACGCAATTGAATTGTACGAATCTCTATTAAACGATACAGGTAAGCAACTCCTCATAAGGTTTGTTCTAAAAACTAAACTAACAGAAGCAGCCAAAATTCGATTAAATCCTGATTATCAGAGTGTTCAAGAACTTCTAAACGATATTTCTAAACATTTATTATCAAAAAAATCTGCATCAGCACTTTCTGCATCATTACACTCGGCACGACAGAAACAAAAATCCATAAATGAATTCGGTCAAGAAATTGAACAAATGATGTTGAATCTTACAATATCACAAGCAGACGGTGATAAAAATGCTCTGAAATGTCTTCCCCAAATTAATGAGAAATTAGCAATAACGGCTTTCGCAAACGGATTACGAGATCCGAATCTAAGAACCATTATTAAAGCACGTAACTATTCCTCGTTAAAAGATGCTATTAGCGGAGCTAAAGACGAAGAGATTTCTAATAGAGCCGGTGCTTCTGAACAAATATTTCGATATTCAACTAGAAACAAACGCAGTACTAGAAACTTTCGCGGTTCAAGGCAATTCAATCAACGTGGAAATTATCCCCCTCGATCAATTGATAATAATTCATCTAATAACAGAAACAACCCAAACAATTCTTATCACCAAAACTCTCGCGGTAGATTTAATAGGGGTCGTGGTTCTAATAGAGGATCTAGATACTTCAGAAATAATTATAATCAAAGGTCTTTTTTCCTAGAAACTCAAGGACATTCAGAAACGCCGAACGCATCAACCGCAACCCAAGAAAATAACGATTTGTTTTTTCGTGAATACAGACAAAATTAATGAAAAACATGTAACTATTTTGAGTATGAATGGTTTGAATTACGTATGTATGAGAAATGGAGCGAATGTTTTGAAATTCTTATTAGACACAGGTGCGACTGCTAGTGTGATTTTTGAGTCAAGCTTGGATGGTAATTTCAGAGTAGATGGAAGAGAGAAAATTAAAGTACAAGGTGTCGCAGGATACGTATTTTCCTTGGGTAACGTTGGTGTCAATCTTGAAATAAATGGCATAAATCTATTTCATGAATTTATCGTAATGAAGCATTTCATGGAAAATGTAGATGGAGTGTTGGGATCAGATTTTTTCACAAAATTTTCAGCTGCAATTGATTATGAAGATTTCAAAATGAGTTTAAATATTCGCGGTGAAAGAATCTGTTTGCAACTTGAATCCGATTATGATGTAACTACTACAATTCCAGCTAGATGTGAAATAATAAAATATTTAAAATGCGATATTGCCGAAGATTGTGTTGTTATACCAGACCAAATCTGCGAAGGAGTTTTTGTAGCCGGTTGCATTAGCAGACCAGTAGAAAATCATATTCCAATCAGGTTTTTAAATACGAACGAAAAAGAAATAAAAATAAGAAATTTCAAGCCATACGTCGAACCTCTGAATTTTTATTCGATTTGTGAATTCGATGAAAAACATATGACAGTAGATCGTATTGAGGAATTACTCCATTCAATAAATGTATCTAATCTGAATAAAGAAGAGAAAACATCAATTCATAAAATTTGTGCGAAATACGCAGATATATTTCACCTCAAAAATGATAGTCTGACGGTCACGAATGTTTGTAAACAAAAGATTAAATTGCAGCCAGGAGCATCACCTGCCTACATTAAACCGTATCGGTTACCGCACGCTCAGAAGACGGAAATAAATAAACAAATAGAAAAATTATTATCAGACAATATCATTGAACCCTCAAATTCGCAATGGTCAGCTCCATTACTAATTGTGCCAAAGAAAACTGGGCCTGACGGAAATAAAAAATGGAGAATTGTTATCGACTACCGACAATTGAATAAACGGATCGAAGATGATAAGTTCCCCTTGCCATGTATAGAAGAAATTTTGGATTCACTATCAGGAGCGACTTATTTCACACATTTGGATTTGTACCAAGGCTATTATCAACTAGAATTAGATCATACTTCTAGACCTTATACTTCTTTTACCTCGGATCGGGGTCAATTTCAGATGACCAGAGCACCGATGGGTCTAAAAACTAGCCCAAGTTCTTTTTCAAGAGCTATGACTATAGCCATGTCAGGACTTAATTATGATATCTGTTTCATTTACCTAGATGATTTGATAGTATTTGGCAATAGTTTGGAAGATCATAATCAAAATTTGATAAAAGTATTCCAAAGACTTCGAGAAGTAAATTTGAAATTAAATCCCATCAAATGTGAATTTTTGAAAAAAGAAATTTTATATTTAGGCCACGTTATTACTTCAAAAGGAATTTCTCCAGATCCTGAAAAAATACGAGCTATGCAAAATTTTCCCCTCCCGAAAGATGGTAAGGAAGTTAAAAGATTTGTTGCATCTGCGAATTACTATCGGAAATTCATTCCAAATTTTGCTACAATTGCTTCGCCATTAAATTTCTTAACGCGAAAAGGGGTTGTTTTTCAATGGACAGCCGCATGTCAAAATTCATTCGAAACATTGAAACAATGCCTTATATCACCTCCAATTTTACAATTTCCAGATTTTTCAGAAAACAAACAATTCATTTTAAAATGTGATGCTTCAGGAGTGGCTTTGGGGGCAATTTTGTGTAATGACAATGACAGACCGGTTTCTTATGCAAGCAGATCATTAAATCCAGCTGAGAAAAATTATAGCACAATAGAAAAAGAGTTATTAGCTATTGTGTGGGCAGTCAAAAAATTTAGGCCTTACCTTTACGGCAGAAAATTTAAAATTTTCACAGATCACCGCCCTCTCATTTACTTATTTGGTATGAAAAACCCATCTAGTCGATTAACAAAATTCCGCTTAATATTAGAGGAATACGACTTTACGGTCGAGTATATCAAAGGAAAAAATAATATTTTGGCAGATTCATTATCAAGAATAACATTAGACTCGCAGAATTTAAAAGACTTAGCAAACAATGACAAAGTGCTCGTTATGACGAGAGCAAAATTAAAAGCTACTGACAGTTCAAAGAATAACGTTGAAGACAATTCTAGTAAACTAGCTCACGATTACAGGCCTGATCACCCTGGAATTGTGGAGTTATTGAAAAAACCACTAGAATCCCTAGAATTAATACCGATTGGAGACAAATCCTTCATCAATAAGTACAATAAAAGTCGCGACAATAATAAATATTTCAAACTAAATGACTTTGTATACGACATTGAGAAACAAAAATTATTCATGAAACAAGATTCTGGATCAACGCTGATTGCCTTAGGGACTTCGTTGACAGACTTGAAATTCATTTTAAATAAATATGGAATAGCAGAGATATTCATTACGAAAAACGAAGGTACCGAAAATTTAATAAAAGAGTTAGCTAACGCAAGGAAGGAAATTGAAGACAACAATTTGAAAATTTGTATTATTAAGGACGTCCAGAAAATTGAAGATAATGACAGTAAACAATTAATACTTAATGACTTTCATATTCTTCCCACTGGAGGACATGCTGGGATCAATAGAATGTTCAACAATATCAGACGATATTATTTTTGGCCAGGCATAAAAAAAGACATAGTCAACTATGTCAAACGATGTCATTCTTGTCAAAAATATAAGCATTCAATTATAACGAAGCAACCGCTTCAAATCACAACAACTGCAAGTTCAGCTTTTCAAAAGGTATTTCTAGATCTCGTGGGTCCACTTACAACCGATATATCTGAAAATAAATATATTCTTACTACTCAGTGTGAATTAACAAAATTTGTAGGGTGTTATGCTTTACCAAGCAAAGAAACTAAATGTGTTGCTAAGGCATTTGTTGAAAATTTTATACTACAGTATGGTATCCCAGAGGTCATTGCCACTGACCAGGGAACTGAGTTCATTTCCGGTATTTTCAAAAACATATGTGAACTACTCAAAGTCAAGCATATCAATTCGACAGCATATCATCATGAATCACTAGGCTCTATTGAAAATACTCATAAACACTTAGGTGCGTACTTGCGAATGCATTGTCAAAACCATCCAGATTCTTGGAGCTCTTGGATTCAATTTTGGTGTTTCGCTTATAATAATACTGTTCACACTCATACAAAATACACCCCCTTCGAACTAGTATTTGGAAAAAGTTGCAAACTACCCTCCAATCTTTTGAACAGAGTGGATCCAATATATACATTTGAAAATTACCCACTTGAATTGAAATATAGATTGCAAAGAGCATGGAATGATGCGTCAAATAATTTGTTAACCTCAAAAATTAAGAGAAAAGAAAAACTAGATCCATCTAGAAAGGAAATTAGTTTTAAAATAGGCGATAGTGTATTAATAAGAAATGATGCAGCGGGCAACAAGAATGATGAACTTTTTAAAGGACCATTCGCTGTGTTAGAAGATAAGGGCCCTAATGTAGTTATTAAAATAGGTAATAAGACTAGTGAAATTCATAAAAATAGGGTTAAGTTGTTTATTCAATAAAATATGTAATGAAAAAAAAATATTGATATAATTATATGTTTTATTTAGTGACTTAAGTGTGTTAAGGTTAACCAATTGTGTCAATATTGTTTTTGAATTTTCATGATCATTACTATCAAAAAAAAACTTGTACAAGGGTAAAATTTTTTTTTTTTAATTAACCGGGGGAGGTGTAATGGACTCTTAATCATAGTTATTGTTCAAACGAAAATATTGAAATTCCTTAGAGTCCAATCCCCTTTTCACAGTAAGCATTATTCGAAATAGGATAACCAATTATTTCACCTAGTTTGTTAATAAATTTAGCCATTGTCTTCCGTGTATCCACATTCTGATGATACAACAAATTGTCAATAAGTAGGTCGAAAGCATAGGTGAATGATTTTACTTGTAGAACAATGAATCGAGAAATAGACGTAGTACAAGTTACACTGCTCGTTTTATTTTCCTAAGATGGTTCTCCATCTATGCCCAATAAGAGCAAATTAAGTTCGTAAAGAAATCAAACAACACAGTTTATTACAATTCAACTCACTCAGGAGCTCAAAGTTACTGACCATAGGCAACGCCGTTCGTTCGCTGATTGGGCTACAGTGTGTTTGGCAGAAAAATCATTTTTTCCGACGAAGCGCATTTCTGGATGAATGGCTATGTGAACAAGCAGAATTGCCGTATATGGGATGACAACAACCCACACGAAGTTCACCAAGTAGCCATGCATCCACAAAAAGTGACCGTATGGTGCGGATTTTGTGCCGGCGGTGTTATTGGTCCGTACTTTTTTGAAAACGATGTTGGTGAGGCCATTACCGTCACAGGCGAACGGTACAGAAGGATGATCACCGATTTCTTTTGGCCCAAATTGGACGATCTACACTTAGACGACATGTGGTTCCAGCAGGATGGCGCTACGAGCCATACAGCGGATGCCACCATGGATCTTCTGCATGAACGCTTTGAGGGCAAGGTTATCTCTCGCAGAGGTGACGTGAATTGGCCACCGAGATCCTGCGACTTATCACCTTTAGACTTTTTTTTGTGGGGTTTTCTTAAGTCGCAGGTCTATACCAATAAGCCACAATCGACCGATGCCCTTAAAGTCAACATAGCTCAGGCTATCGCTGAAATTCAACCCGAACTATGCGGCAGAGTTGTTGAACATTGGACAACTCGAATTCGTGCCACCGTGAGAAGCCGCGGCGGACATTTAAACGATGTGATTTTCCACACATAATGGCATATATAGCTCTTTCAAATAAAAAAAAAAAATCGTTAAAATCTCACACACGGCCTTTTTTATTTCATGTCAAAATCGACCCGTCCTTATTGAAAGACCCTTTAGATGATTATACAGGATAATTGCCCGGTAACCGGGAGATGTTTCGAATTTAGCAGTTGCATGAGAAGGAATACACAGTGTATCCGAATTTCTTGTTGAATAACCATGGAAGTCAGATAATTTAATCATTAAGTGTTCATTCTCTTTCACAAAAAGTAAACATTTATAAATAAATAAGCCACTCAGGGTAAAAATTTGATGTTTTCTAAAAATAGGCCTACATGAATCAAGAGAATTCAAGTTGAAAATTAAACGAATTATTCTTTTTTGGACAACAAATACTCTATTGGACTCTACAGAATTGCCCCAAAGCAAAACATTATAACATAAAGTACTGTACACCAGACTATAATAAATACTCATCAAAGAATTGAAAGGAAGCGAATCCTTCACCCTGCCAATTGCATAAAATGAGCTACCCAACTTCTTGCAGACTTCATCAACCTGCCGAACCCATCTAAGTGAGCAGTCCAAGTGAACTCCCAGAAATTTAACAGACTCACTAGATTTTATCTGCTTTCCCAAACATTCAACTGTAAGTTGATCCCCGGTTGAGTTTCTTACACGGAAGTATAAACATTCCGTTTTATCTAAATTAAGTATCAGACCATTAGAGCGACACCAATTCTCAAACCTACTAATTAGCTCATTACACAACGCCATGAGCCTCTCAGGACTCTGTGCTGAGAAGGCGATAGATGTGTCATCAGCGAATATAATCAAATTCACTAGTAAACCGGGAATGATATGCTCCGGTAGATCATTTATGAAGAGAAGAAACAATAGCGGTCCCAAAACAGAGCCCTGTGGTACCCCCAGAAACACTTTAGCCTTATAAGATGAAAAATTTCCAATTTTTACATTTAAAGTACGATCAACAATGAAACTCCTGATCCATTCCAAAAAAACCCCACGAAAACCCAGGTTGTAGAGCTTACTCTCCAAGAATTCCGGCGATAGCACATCAAATGCACGTGTAAGGTCGAAAAAGAGACCTGCAACATAATGACCTTCATCTAATTTCTTATAAACGAAGTCAACAAATGAAAAAGCCGCTGTTTCAGTGGACCTACCCTGACGAACGCCGTGTTGGCAGCTTGTTATGATTTTGAACCGACTCAGAAATGACATCATTCTATGGTATACGATTTTCTCGAAAATCTTAGAGAACACGCTAAGAATCGAAATGGGACGATATTGCAAGGATCGTTTTTTTTCCATAGAGGAATGACTGAAGCCGATTTAAGAAATGAAGGAAATTTGCCAGTGTTAATGGATAAATTTATAATATGTGCGAAATGATCAGCAACGACGTTCACAATGGCTTTCAATACCTCAACAGAAATGTTATCTACACCAGTACTTTTTATGTTTTTTAAAGATATGACCGTGTCAATGACCTCCTCTCCAACTACTGGGAAGAAAAAAAAGGTATTCGATGATAATAGAGATGTACCTAGTACATGCAAGTGAATGCACTACCAAAATGATTTCTCAAACTTTTTTGTGCAATAGAGCAAAAATACTCAGCAAACATATCAACAATCTCAGAAGGATCGGAATATAGTTTTCCATCTTGTTTGAGCGAGATGCTCTGTCGAGAAATTTTTTTCCGTCCTGTTTCCCTATTCACAATATCCCATACAGTTTTGTTCTTATTAGATGAACTATTTAACATATCCCCCAATTGAAATGATATATCATGGCAAATGTATCCATAAGAATAATAAATTGAAATGAAGTACTTTCGGACCATTATAAAATTTAAATTTTGTGTACAACATGACATGACTGCTTAACTTCGTTTTTCATCTATTTAGTTTTCCTTTTTCGTTAAGAAATCTACAATGTAATACAAGAACATATCAAATACACTTACTTCTGACTAGGTCTGAAATTTTCAGAACACTGAAGGAGCTTTTCCGCTTATTTAGTAGCAAACTTATTTGATATTGTCCACGAAATCATAGATATTTTTACTGTGTTTTTCAAGTCCTCCTAAACACTGAGATAATCTTCCATTGTTTTCAAGGAAGTCTCATCCTTCGAAGATAATAGGAACCTCGTAAATATTGGGTCCCTTGTTGTTGTTTGATTCCCTCACGCTGTTAAGGAACATTTTATTTCTCCGAGGTCCGTCTTCACTTCAGCTATGATAATCGTTAAAAAGACAAACTGTTTCTTGATTTTTTTAAATTTCATCCTCTATTTATAACAAATTTCAAAACTAAAATATATTAGAAACTTTAAATATCTTTGAGAACTTTTACCTAATTCTATGTTTTGTTTGCAATGCACATGTAGAATCTGCTGTATCAGCATTAGCAGCAGTGTTTGAAGAAGCATCAGAATTTCCTTCAATTATAGATTATTATTATTCTTTCCAAAAAAATTTTTCATTTTCGATCATTCCGCATGTAAAAAGTATTTCTTTAATCTATCGAATATGCAGAATATACATTGAATTAGTGATTTTTTTTTCAATAATCATTAAATTGAAAATTAATTTCCAAAGAGAACATACATTCATCATACTCATTGTCTATTAGTATATTCCTCGGTATATTCTGAATTCATTCCTGGTTCTGAGCAATTATCAAGTGTAAGTGCTATCGCTGGATGAATTCGAGGCCGTGATGTTGGCAGCAGAAGAATCCCCATTATGGACATGGTGTCTGGGTCATGGTCTGGACATCTTTCTCGGTATATATTATAGTTTCAAACAAATCAACTCTCTGGGGGAAGAATAATAGATAGCTAATTCTAAATTTGAGTTAAGTATAATCTGCTTCTTCTGCTATCAGAAGAACCGAATAATGAGTGGAAAAATAACAATTACCTAGCTTGTCAAATCATCGAATTTAATGAAATCTTTTATGTCTTATGTCAGGTCTTGAAAACTATTATTCTCACATTTAATTCCACCTAAGCTTTTTCTCTGCGAATAACCACTACCTCCATCTTCTTACGAAAGATTCATCTGCTCGAAAAAAAACATTTCACATAATGAGTTATGCATAATGAGCTATTCTCTCTCATTATAATTCACGAATAACCCATATTTATACAATTCACGACAATTTGAATTGATCACTTTTTTCCTTCATTTGGCTCCGCTCACTAAGTGCTTTCCAGAAATTTGACATTGTTTATGTTTATTTCTCCGAATGATGCCACTTATTGAATTCTGAAATTTTCTTATCCAACCTTGAGTAGCCATGGTTACCTTTGCGAAAACCCAAATCGTCGTTATTCTTAACGTTATTTTTATTACAGTGTGAAAGTTATTTGGGTTCTTGGCTAAAGGGGCTATTTATAATCAAACAACCATTGGTACATACACCTATATTTCGGAACTATATTGGTTCCTTCATCAGGGTGCTAAAAAATATATATAATTACACAAAAACCTAGTTTTCACTGGGTGTGGGGCTAAAAAAAATCCGAACAATTAAAAAACTTCTTTAAGATAGGTACAAGAAAGAATTATCAACAACTAAAACATAATGTTACTCACATGCGTTAGTTGCTGTAGAAAATAGAGGCAAATTGGAAGGAAAACATTCCTCAGAATATAGCTACGAGGCTATAATATCAAATCATTAAATGGAGACATGCAAAAAAACGATAGACTCAAAGAAGCGGTTACAAACAGTCTTTATAGGTTAGGAGAGACCACAGACGAGAGCAAAAGGCAAAAGAGACTAAGTTTACTTCTATGAAAACGAGGCGGTGGCGTTTATCAAGGTACGGGGGCCATCTTTTAAGTCTAGATGCAAGAGATAGCTATAAATGTTACTCAGACCTTTTATGTCTGTTCTTTTATTAACACTATTGTTGTTTTCGTTGATAAAGCACATTTCCTGGAATATTCTCTTGTGATAATTTTTGCAAAAGGAGAGGACTTTTGCTTGGTCAAAATTAAACGAGTGAAGGTTTCTAACTGCATGATTGGACAAAGCGCAATTTTCAGATAAAGACCTGATGTCACTTCGATGGCCAGAAAAACGACGCTTCAAGGAATGAGATGTTTGTCCTATATAGATGCTGGGGCAATCATTGCAAGGGACAGAATAGACACAGTCGGATTGGTTAAGAAGAGGAATTTTGTCTTTCAATCTGGAAAACAGAGCTCCATTTGAGAAAACGTTATATTTGGCAATCTTTAGATTTCCGATGTTGGACAGAATGTGGATCAACTTATTAGTGAGACCAGGAAGATAGGGCAGAGAGGCAAATTTTGGGATATCCAACACTGAGTTGGTGGTACCATTGATAATTCTTCCTTCATTATTCTGGGGTGCATTGGAAGGTTCTTCTTGTGTTGTTGGGGTGCAGTAAATGAGTTTATTAAGAAGGCCTTTGGGGTAGCCATTCTCTCCGAGGACGTTATACAATTCTCTGAAGGCTGTCCTTTGGTAATCCTGATGTGCAATCTTATGAGTTCCATTTTTTAAATTGAGGATCATGTTCACTTTCACTTTCCAATCATGATTTGATCGATAATGGATGTATCTGCCTGAACTAGTAGGTTTTCTATACCAGTTTGATCTCAAGGTGTTGTCTGGGGCTCTGATAACCCTTGTGTCTAAAAAGGGAACTGAATTTTCATTCTCCTCTTCCACCGTGAACTGGATGTGTTCATCATAGGAATTGAACACCCTTAGGAGCTCCCGCAATCCATCTGCAGGCATTGCTGTGATTATGTCGTCCACATATAGATATAAAAAGGTTGGTTCATAAGGAAGGCTTAGGAGACAAACATTTATTAATTCTGTCATGACGATGAATGCTAGAATGGCGCTGAGATTACTTCCCATAGGGCAGCCGAAGATATGTGAGAAGTGTTGTCCTTTATAAACGAAATAATTGGCATCAAACAGGAATTTGAGGAACCTCAAGAAGCATTTCTGTGGTATGTTTGTGACTGAGGCAATTCTTGCCCAATGTATCCGTTATTTTTATTGGTCATATTTTCCGTTATTGATGATTGGTCGTGATTCTTGTGCATTTTTCCTTTTATTGTTTGTTTTGTTCGTTGACGTCTCGAAGTCCAAAATTTGAAATTTTAAAAATATCATACGAATATTGTGTTTCGAATAATTACATGTGCTTTTTACTATTGATCCTATATCTACTCTACCTCGAAAATCCCCGGTACACCCAACCGTATTGGTACAGTATAATTTGCTCCTGTTTCGGTGTAAAAAGGTGTTTACCTCAATGTCTGATAGTTTGTACATCGAAGAACTTCGAACATCTTCGATTGTGATACATTTTAATCAAATTAATAATCAAAGGAAATAAGTACAATACACAGACGCGGATTATTCATAAGGCAAAGTAGGCACGTGACTATAGTTGCTAGGCTACAGGGGGGCGCCTGCATGAAAAATCATGAAATTACATACAACAGTAGAGGTGAGCAGAATGTTCCTTATATAAAAAGCATTGGACTCAATAAACAGTTTTGATTTCAGTGATGAAAAGAGTGAAATATAATCCTTGCAATTTGTAACTGAGTGAACACTGCCTCTGGGACTAGTTTCTGTTTGTGTTCCAGTGAAAACAAATAAATAAATGATAACCAACGGCCAGGGCCAGGGCCAGGGCCAGCGCGGTTTCCTCTCTGTACGGTTTGGGATAGAATTGCGAGCATTTCCCATCTATTATACATGACGCATTCACGTTTAATTTGCCACAAGGAGCATGCATTTGATAATCTCTAACGCATCCGTATGAAAGTACTCGTGTACGTTCGTCCGGTATATACGTGCAGACATGACGTTATCGATGGCATCGGCATGGATTAATTCATCGTCATTATGTAAAGTTATGAGGATGTGAGCGTGCGTTAAACCTCTTTTTTGAAATTCTATGACATATTGATGATTTAACAAAACGCCGTAAATTTGCTCATGAACTAATTTTCCACGCGGGATATAACGCTCCGGCCTCCTGTAGACACTCGTTATATCCCCCGTCGGAAGCGAGAAGCAAATCTCTTCGATCACATGACATTCGAAACGTGTCGCATACATCTCCATTATCTAACGTTAGAAGATCGTCGAAACAGGTCGCTCCGGCGATATGTTTCAATAGTAACCGGAGGAAAAATCTCTCGGTCCCTCCTTCGGAAGGACTCACGCCGAGCAAAATTCCAAATTGCTTACTTATCTGCGAACGTTTCTTCCATTCGCACCGCACGTCGTTCCATACGTAACGTTCGGGTATCTCAACGTATTTGTATTGTCTAGCGTCGACGTTGTTACGATTGAGAGCAAACCACGCTTCCAATTTAGATCGACGATTCGGCGATCATCGCCTGTCCACCTCGTCGATATCGACTCATTCATTATATAATAATTCCTTTTGACCGGGCAAATGCACAGGTAAATATATTACGGAATGCGAACGTTTATGCAAGCCGAATTCGAAAAGTCTCCACGTCGCTTCCATGGCGTTTACGTATCGTCTATCGATATAATCTTGAATTTCGTCGATACCATTCGACTCTTTGTCGACGTATAACCTGACAGACCACGGTCTCTTGAACATGTACTTATATAAATATCTAACCGTATTCGAAGAACCTACGGCGTCGAAACTGACGTGACATTGATACGTAGCCAAGGCGTAAGCATTATAAGGAACTACCCTTCGATTCGTAACGCTCCGTTGCCAGGCTTCAACGTAAATTCGCCTGCCATCGTTGGGACGTTTATATTCGGCCCTTTTGATGTAAGTACCGACGGCGAGAGCCGTCTCCTCTCTGTACGGTTTCGGATAAAGCCGCGTACACATCTGAGCAAAACAGCCGAATGAGCACATCGCGCCGAATGAGCATTCAGATGTGGACGGGCTAAACACACCGCACCGAACGTGCTCATGTGGCGCGGAGCCGATCCGCAATTTGTCGGTCTATCAAAGAAAATTCGTGCTCAGTGTGGACGGGTTTAGTTGACATCTTTTCCTCGAACCGAACGCGCACATTTTAATATGAATTTCTCGCAAGAAACGTGTTTGAATTTAATGAAATAGTATGAAAACCGCCCAATTTTGCCGCCATCACTCTGAATGTCGTGCTAAAAAAAGTGCTGTTGAGACTACGGTCTCGACTTCTTTGTAGATATAATTGTTAAGACCATCAAGTACACCGTCGTCTCTTCTTCTTTAGCAACTCGTACAGAATTATGAAAGAGGCACTAGCACAACCCAAGTTTTTCATCCTTAGAACATGGAATGATTCCTGTTTTCTAAGTTTCCATCGTCCGCGTTCGTAAGCACTGAACTGACACATCCGTTGGAGCGGCTCCGAACACATGCTCATGCTGTTCGTGCGTCGGAAAGAGAAATTGTCTGCATAAACGCTCATTCGGTGCAGCGTGCTCATTCGGCTATTTTGCTCAGATGTATACCCGCCTTAACACTGAGAACACCTACCGTCTATCATACAGGACGCATCCACGTTTAATTCACCGCACGGAGCATGCAATTGGTAATCTCTAACGCATCCGTATAAAAGTGGTTGCGTCATCTCGTCCGGTATACGAGCAGATATAATATTATCGACGGCATCGCCATCTATTAATTTATCGTCGTTATGCAAGGTAATTGCGATGTGCGCGTGCGGTAAACCTCTCCTCTGAAATTCTATCACATATTGATGATTTATCACAACACCGTAAATTTGCTTATGAACTATATCGTCGATGAATGCGTTCAATTTCATTTGGAACACTCTACATATTAAATCGGGACAATTTTCACATTTTTGATTCGTCAATACGACGTTACTTTTCATTTCTGGCCAATGGGGATTACACGAAAACGTTGCAAAAAGATCGGGATTTCCGAAACAATAGCGATCGATTCCTCTAGTGTCTAATGCGACGTCTTTCGCTTCAGAAAAATGTAGCAGGTAAAATAACCGTTCGACCAACGTGATCCAGTCTCTTCATATTACATCGTCTCAGAGTATCTTCAGTGGTACTACTGAAATCCGCCTGATTCTCTCTGTACCACCACAAACGAACCATCTCGCATTTCAACCAACCATCTACTGTGTATTGCTGAAACAATTTACCGCCGTGGTGGATGGTCGAAAACGTATCTCTAAAATATAACCTATATCTGTAATATTGATGGATGGTAACGGTTTTCCGTGTCGTTTTATTAGGTCTCTCATTATATTCGATCCCAATGTGAAAGCCATAATCACCGCAAGGAAATAACAATGGATATACGGATCCGCCATCGGATCAAGAATTTTTATCTCGCGATGTCTATTGCGCGACTCGGAATCGTCTTCTCTATGAGGATACAATACGAAATCTACATCCATGGCCGGTTCGGATCCCTCGAATATCGCCGCAAGAACATTTATATTCGGTTCCTTAATAGTACCGATAACTATATTATCCACTTCCGTCGTCTTCTCTCTATTAATTCTTCACCCATAGTTTTGTAAGCACGAATGAATCTATTATGCGTCTCTCGATCCGACTGACGAGTCCAGAATCCAACCCTCTTCCTTCTGCGAAAGCGTTTCTTCTTCGTATCGCTTCTTCGTCATCGAGAAAATACATCTGATAAAGTGTGGTTGTTACAAAATCTTGCGCATTAGGAAGTGGATCGTAGAAATGGTAAATTTGCCCACATATCGAAAAACTCCAATGACCTTGATCCCGTCTTCGAGGTATCGGTTTAGAAGTTTTAAACGATGCCACAGCAAACAAACTAAATTGTATAGCTCAAGAATGGCTACTAGTATACAAATTCTTGATTTCTAAAGGACGAGGACTTAACGGTGGTAAACTATACGCACCTCCATTGCAACACGATGTATGCTCATGCGTTCTAGTAATATTTTCTTGAGTACAAAATAGAGCACCACAAACTGCGCATAAACCGTTTAACGTGCCACATTTATGCGGATCCTTACACAATAATTCTATTCGTTCCGATCCAAAGGTAATTAAATTTCTATAAGTGATACGATGCGGAATTGTCTACGAGTCCTTCCTTTCGGCGTACCTGAATTTCGTGTACATGTATCATCGACACTACCATCGGTGGTAGTAGTAATAACTAACGAAGTATTTTCAAATATCACATTTTCTGTATTATTGTCATCACCTTCTAATGCGACCGTCGAATTAGAATTCATATTTTCGTTGGCCCTATCGACGATAATTGTACCTAACTCTCCAGAACAAATTAACTGCTCTATAGGAGAAGACCTCTCTAATCGTAACTACTAAGCGAATTCGTCGTTTTCGTTTCGTCTCTAATCCTATTATCATCGCTATCGTTATTCGTGTCGTCGTCATTCCTATGAACGATTATAGATTCGGATCGATAGGAAATCGATTTCTCGATAATAGAAAACCTATCCAATTCTACCACCGGTACACGTAAATCACCTCGATTCGTTTTGCGGCCTCGTCATTTATAGATATCGATCGAGAGCGAATCATTCGATCTATAAGAGAAGATCTCTCCAATCTTACCGGCGGTATACGTGAATCACTTATAATCGGTTGACCTTGATTTCTATCATCGTACTCGATATCATCATTCACTGTAGATTTGGCTCGCGAACGAACCATTTCATTAATAAGAGCCGATCTTTCCAACCTTACCACTGGTTTACGTGAATCATCTAGCGTGATACTTTTCCAGAGGTGCAGCACGTCAGCTCAATACGAAAACTCAAACCGACAGAGTTGTATAAGAATAAACTTATACAATATATAATTATGAATTTTAGGTTGAAGAGTTGGTTTTTAAAAAACACTTTATTTATAATAGAGAATATTTGAATATTCTGTGTGAACTACTGAATATCGACTAAGGCTCTAGATCTATTTCTTCCCTGAAATCAAGGAAGAAGATGCTTTTATACAAATATCTTATCTATAGGATGTGACTCAGCACTGCAGGTGTTCACTGCGGACTTTGCAGGCTGCAACATAGTCATATACAATGCTTATGGTTAATCTGGATGAGTTACATTGAATTAGTATGGGGTGCGATTACATAATTCCTCCCCCCTTTGGATAAAGGTATCATCTCTTTGAGGTGTAGCTTTAAAATTATGAAAAACTTCACAAATTACCCAAATTATTGTTAAAATTATTATGAGAATCAAAATAATCATAAATGCTGATATCGATGAATTCCGTTTCCAGTCTTCAATTTCTTCTAGATGTATATCTGGAATCTCTTCATCCTCGAAGTCTTCTTTTTCTTCTTCCTTGGAGTGATTATTGAAAAATGTAGGTTTTGGTAAAACTATGTATTTTTCTTCTTTTTTAACTTTGATGGGGTAAATTTCCTTTTGATTATTGCTAATGATACACTTGGACTGGATTATAGCCATTGGCGGAGTAAAATGGTATACATTTTTCATGCATTCTGGAGTCCTGTCGAGGGAATCTTGATCACAGAGGTAGTCTTTTTCTACTTGATGACATTGCTTCGTGGACCATCTTAGTTCCTCGTCTCGAGTGAGCATATAGGGGTTTGTGAAAGGAAGGAACAAATTCCGTTGAGGTATATAGTAAAACTTGTATAGATTATATTTTTCTTCATAAACCGTTGAAATTGAAATTATAAACAACAATGTTTTTTCTTTGAAAATGACTTTGGTATGACCATTGAGTATTAAACGAGTGGGTTCAATACTCAATGGTAAGGGAGAATAGATTCATGCAGGATGTGTAGTCTTGCAAAGCTCACTGCTGTCTGAATCTCATTCAAAATATTTTTGATGTCTACAATTTCAACAGTCATGAGATGCATTTCTTCAATACGTTCTAGTTGAGGTACAGTACGAAGCAATTTGAAATTTTCTGTTTCTGAAATTTATCAATGTACTTATTTTTCAAGTTATTCATATATTAGTAGCAATTTGTTTATGATTCCTCATAAGTGTCCCTTTGTTTTTCTTTATACTTTCAAAATAACTTTGGTAAAGCTCTTCGTCTTCAGAATCTAATGTTCCAAATAATATGTTCGTTATTTTGCCTCCAACATTAATCAATCCTCTCTTTTCTCGAATTCTCTGAGTTAAAAGTTCTTCTAATGTTTTTACATTTATTGAATTTGAATGTTGTAAATACTGATAATGTGCTGTCTGAGAAAACCTTAGTTGTTTATTTTTGAAATGATCAATTTCTTTTTTTGATATTTGATTATTAAATCTTTAATTTTGGCTCAAATCAATATGATAAATCAATTTTTTATGCCTTTTTGTAATTTAGGTTTTTCCTAATAAAATCGGATATTATTTTCTAAGGGAAATCTTGATCTGAAACAAAATATTTAACTACTTTTTTCTTCGTCTTGAAATTTTTTTATGATAAATGTGTTTATTCTTCTTATCCTGAATTCTATGTGTATCGATTTCGCGAGCATTTACTTTTTTGTACACAGAATCGAGTTTTCTCTCCTCCGGAATGAGTTTTCGGATCACAGCAATTAGGTCCCCAACTCAGCGATGAGGAATTCGAAAGGATTTTGTGTGTGGAAAAAGCCAGAGTCTCTGATTATTGAGTGTCTGACATCTTCGGAATAACTTCAGAACTTCAGCCATCACCACAACAACTCAGCAAAAAGGAATTCGAAAAGATTTAGCGTCTGAAAGAAGCCGAAATCTTTGCTGAATCGAATAATATCAATCAATCTGGTTCTTTCATGTCTAACAACTTGGGAATGATTTTCGATCGTCATGGTCAACTCAGCGATGAGAAATTTGAAAGGATTTCGGGCCTCAGAGAATCAAATGTCTCCGCTGAATCGACCAAGCAGATAAATCGATCAGAAAATGACAGATTGGAATTGGCTTTTTGGGAAGCAGAAAAAAGTAGATGATATGTTCAATGGACATAGTTGCCATCAAGCACCGGACAATCAACTCCAAAATTCGATTATTTCACCAGATTTATGTTTCTGTGATGAAGGACTAGCGGCTTCCATCTCATCTTCATCAACTACACCTATCTATTCTCAAATTCACGAAGTGAAAGATCATGAAGATCAATGTTCAGAAGGGATTACCCAAGCCATGGGTTTAGCATTTCGGTTGAGTTTCTGTAAAATTGATATGGCTGTTGCAAATTCTGTGAGGCCTTCTAACAACAAATTATTTCAAACCCATAGTTTGCATCCACAACTGATTCCCGCGAAAAAAATATAGATTTTCTTAAAATATCTTGGGTTTAAAAGAACAATTTTTCTTACCTTTCGGGGTTCTATGGAAAAGAAAATTATTTTTGAACTTCTGACTCTGAAGCCCCACATAATAAACACCACAGCGTTGTCTTCTTTTTAGTTAACTGGTGAGAAAACGTGACATTTCAATGAACCTAAAGTGTATTTCTGTAATCACTTAAACCCACATAGCATAGGATATTTGTCAAATACCTATGAAATATTTGTAAGCAAGATTTTGAATATTTAATAAATCTTTCACTGAAATATTAGTGAAATAAAGTTATGTCCTACTTTTTCTCACATTGAAATATTTCATGAAAAATTTTGTCTAGATATTCGAAATATTTTCAGAAACATTGCATGTAAATTTTTCAAATATTTATGAAATATTTGTAAGCAAGATTCTGAATATTTAATAAATCTTTCAATGAAATATTCATGAAATAAAGTTATGTCCTACTTTTTCTCACATTGAAATGTTTCGTGAAAAATTTTGTCTAGATATTCGAAATATTTTCAGAAACATTGCATGTAAATTTTTCAAATATTTATGAAATATTTGTAAGCAAGATTCTGAATATTTAATAAACCTTTCACTGAAATATTCATGAAATAAAGTTATGTCCTACTTTTTCTCACATTGAAATGTTTCATGAAAAATTTTGTCTAGATATTCGAAATATTTTCAGAAACATAGCATGACGATTCTTCTGAAGATTTCAATCATATTACAGATATTGTTGCTTCAAAGGGACGGTGAAATATTTCTGCAAGATAAGCTTGAGATGGTGGAAATATGTTTTCAAATATTCACGAGTGGTTTTCACAATATTCCAATGAAGGGCACTGAAATCTTTCGAAATATATTTCTTCAATATTTGTTGAGTTATTGATAATGACTCATAAAATATTAAGGAAACTCCTTTCATCTGTATTTCAATGATCGTAAATGATACTCTGAAATCTTTCTACAAGATTTGTATGGAATAACAAGAAATATTTCCGAGAAAATGTAAGACAAGTTTTCAATATTGCAAATGTCTTAGAATATTCCAGCCATACCTGTATTCTGCGAAATATTGTTAGAAACTTTCACAAAATAATGAATTATTGCTGAAAAATTTCAAAACAATTGCAATGTTGAAAATTTTTCTCACATTTTTTTGAGAAATATTTCCTGTTATTCCAAACAAATCTTGCGAGAATATTTTCAGGAAGATTTCAAAGTATAATTTTTGACCATTGAAACATTCAAAAGCATTTCCTGGAAGTAATATATGCATAAGGTTTTTCATTTGAATTAAGTAGTTGCAAATCAGTGAAAAAAATTTTATTGGAATCTATTCATCATCTTAACACCATTTATCTCTCAATCTTCCTGTATATCATCTTCTGGCATGACCAGGGAGAATACCCGTCGACCACTACTGGCATTCCTGAAATGAATATATTTTTATAATACTTCAGAATCACAAAGCTTCATATAGTTTAAAAATTGAAGTTATGTAAATTCATTCTTGTATGAATGAATAAGGTAAAAAATTTAATAAAACATATACATTCTTCTTGAAGGGTTTAAAAATGTAAGTAAATGGGATATTTCTATTATTGAAAAGATGGAAAAAAATTCATGTTTTTGATACCAAGTATCGAGAACAACAAAAAGATTAATTCTGTCATGAAGGTGGGCAGAAAAAAAGCATAAATAATCTCAGGAAATAGTAAAATTCTTTAGCTTACTTCTTATTTCTTTCAGCCCTCGTTTTTGAGTTGTCCAACCACATACGAATGCTGGTAATGATTTCTGCATCTGTGATCTTGTCATTAACTGTTCTTACGGCAACTGTAAAACAGATAAGAGCTTTATTATCATAGTGAAATTATATAATTTGAATAAATAAATATTCACAAAAGTGATCATTTGAAAAGATTGATGAATTGAATTTTTCTTTCATAAAAAAGTGAACAAATGTGAAAACGTATCACTTTCATTATGTCATAATCACTTTACATGGAAGGAAGAAAAATTTTTATATGGAATAGTGAGAAATTTAAGTTTTTATGTTATGCACTAAGTGCAGGAGTGTAGGAAGATAGCATCGTATCTTATACTTACAGAAAATACAGGAGCATAAAAGCAATTCCTGAAATTTGCCTTTTTTCTTCTGCCCGTAAAAGCTGTAATGGGATGCCAGATCATTTGTCACCACAGATCCTAATATATTATAAATTAAGTCATGTGCACTGCTTCCGCCCTTGCTTTTCATGAAATGAACCTGTGAAGTAAATCAAGTTCTTGGTAAGTAAGAAAAATTTATTCTTAAGATCTATATTTCAAGGATGGTAATAACGTTTCTACCCGAATACAAGCATATATTTCTGTTTTGATGCCTTAAATGTTAGAAAAAGCTTTAGAATTATCTAAACTTTGGCTACAAAAACAATTATCATAATTAACTTTTTACCCCAAGCGTTTCTTCCATAACTTCAAAAATGATCTCAAGGCAATTAAACTAAAATAATGTTGCATGGGCATGATTTTTCTTAACAGCTGAAGTATGTCCAAAATGAGTTGAAAATAATTCATTCAACTTACTCTTCAAAGCAAAATTTTTTTAGTAATGGAATCAATGAAGGTAGAAAAGGTAATTAAAAAATAAATAACTCACCACATCATTGAAAATATTCCTTTTTTCAAATCATTTTCCATTATTTCCAATTTTTCTTTAGAATCTATTGGAAAACGTTTTACTATAGCGTCGTTCACCATAAAACTTGAAGTAACACTAGCTACTGCAGTATTCATGAGGCCGCGACTTTCTAACTGCCTCAGTCTTCCTTCTAGTCTGTCCTGCTTCATGCTCAATGCATGAATACTGGTCATTATTTTTTTCAACATACCTACAAAGAATACTATGCTCACTATCTCACTAAGAAAAGCTAACTTATAATTCACTATTCAAGGGATAGTCAAGGCGATAAAGTGAGGTTCTACCTAGAGACCTGCACTTGAATGCCTCATGCATTTTAGTATACCATAGGTATACTATACCATACTACTATACTACACATGTGTAGTGTTCATGGCACATGTAAGTCTTATATAAGCTACTTATATTTACCATGCATAGAGAAGAGTATATCTCTTTCTGAATTTAGTTGCTCATCTATCTGAGTATCTGCAACTGTGGGCCCATTTTGAACTTGAGGTGACACACACAATGAAAGAGATGAAGGCAATGATTTAGAGTTGTTTTCATCTGTATTTTTTAATGTTTCATCGTGTTCATCAGTTTCACTGTCTTTTGAATCTATCGAAATACTTTTATTTCTGTTCTCGAAAAAACTTGTTTTTCCCCTCGACTTAGGAATTTTCATTCTTTCAACATCACTCTCACTACTTGGTACATCTGAATCAGCCTTCATTTCAGCGTCTGCAACAGCTCCACTGTAATCACCTACAAGAATACACATTGCATACGAATAAAAACGACAAAAAAGTGGCAGAAAATAGGACCAAGAAATAGATGGTAACGTTTATTCACATTCGTGACGACGTTTCGCAAAGGTGTCCCTCCGCTTCTTCAGGCCTACAATTTATTAAAAGGAATATTTACATGGCATACATCAATCTGGATTGATGAGAAAATATTGTACCTGGTAGTTTGAGTTATACTATTGTAGAGTTCTTTCAAGAAAGCTGGCCTGCCGTTTTTCTGTTTCCGAGTTATATTAATGGTTTTCTTGATCCTCTTCATCCTGACGTAATGTTTAACTTTTGCTTAAGTTGATACATGTTTTTGGTGAGTTAGTTGATGATTTTTGGTGAACTGTATACCATGTTAATACTACTTTTAATAAATTGCAGGCCTGAAGAAGCGGAGGGACACCTTTGCGAAACGTCGCCACGAATGTGAATAAACGTTACCATCTATTTCTTTGTCCTATTTCCTGCCACATTTTTGTCGTTTTTATTGATGAGATGGAGAACGCTAATCATTCTGACAAATCTTGAATTGGGCAGTATGATTAGTGGTTGATTCAATTATCCGATAATTTTTTTACTGAAATCTTACCAAGACCTTGATAAGAAATTTTCTTTCTTCTTGCCCTGGATTTTTTCATTTTTTCAGCATCGCTACCTCCACTTAGTTCATCTAAATTAGCTTTGATTTCAGCCACAGCTTCAACATAATCATCTACAACAAATTTAACATATGAAATTTCAATAAGAATCGAGATTGAAATAACTAGAATGACAGTCACTTCCGGAATTCCATTTAATTTGTTCGTAGGGAAAGTAAAAAAATAATATATCAACCTTTGCTTTTTATAAAATCAACTTGATAGTCTTCCCAATCCTCTGAGGGATCTTCCAGTTGTAGAATAGCTCTTCGAATTTTCTCCGTATTTTTGTAAGGTGGCCACAATAGAGTTGAATTATTATTCATCATCCATTTACTTGGAACCACTCTTTTTTCATTATTCTCGTCTACAATGATTGCGTATTTCTTCATTGTTATAAGTAACTATAAAAAAACATAATCATTATTAAAAAAATTACATGAAGATAGATTCCACCTCAAATATTTCACAATACTATGTTAAGTTTATTTTAAGAAAAAAATTACCATCAAGGTAAAAATTTTCACTTTACATATGTCCGATACTTACGGAGTGTGTCATGGATAAGTTTGATAAATAAAACTAAAGAAACTGAACATCATACTATCACAAAAGTAGTTTTTGTAATAGCGAAACACCTTTAGTTGTGTGGAGGGTATTCCTTTCATAAGTAGTGGCAACAAAACTGAGTAAAAATGATGTAGTTCAGTTTCTTTTGTTTCATTATGGATTTTCACCAAGGGCAATTCAATATTGAATAAATTTAGTAAAGTTTGCATTGGACTTGAGTTCATCAAAAACGCGACTATATACAAACAATTGGAAAATGTTTTCAGAGCAGCTATAATACTTTGTTACATCACAAATATAGGTACAGCAGCCTTAAATCCTAAACGATAAAAATTTCAAAATACAAAAAAAAAAGCAGTAGCATTATTCAAATATCAGAAGGTAACCAAGCCAAAATACAACCACTTTTTAATGTTACATTTGTGGTGTAGGAGAATAGAAGAGTCACTCCTAGGAAATATAAGCCAAATTCATTAGCTTTAGCTCAGACGGAGAGGACTTACTTTGCAAAAAAAATTGATGTACAGCAACTAATTTTCTGAATACTAAAAATTGATTTGCTAGCAGTTGAAAAACTATTATTCACAGAAAATTATTTTTCTACACTAAAAATGCAATGAAGGAAAAAATTAGGCCTCACGCATATGATTGATTTTTTTTTCACTTCTAGAGCTAAAAAATTTGATTGATTTCACCACGCATCTACCAATGGAGATAACATTGAAATTACAACAAGAATTTGACATTTTTTTCATTTATTATGGATTGTGGTATGTATAATAGGAAATGTTATGAATTCTGTAACACCAGGAATTTTGAAAATTTTTGCATAAATCATTTCACAAGGCCAATCCTCAATAGTATCACTTTCCTTAACCCTATTAATGCATAATACACCACTAGAAAAATTTCCGACAGTATAGAGATCGTTTACTTTGCAATACTTTTGGCCGATCAAATATAATATTCCATCACTTTTACCTATGTTTAATACATTGACAACAGTACCATCAACGAGCAGAACAGAATTATTTCTATCGTCTTTGATATTTATATTCCACGAATTCATTTTCAACTGTTTGAATTGTTCATCAAACCTACGGTGATACGTAACAATTCCGTTGAAGTGCACTTTATAGGCTTCAACTGTATTATTGTTCAAGATTGGGTGACTTCTTATTACTAATATATTTTCATATTCCACAAGTCTTCTTGATATTTGTTGCAATGGCTTATGGCCTTTCCTAACTAATTTTTTTAACGAACAAATAAAATTTTCGAATGGAAATGAGCTGAAAGAATCTAAAGGTCCATATTTACGAACATCTTTAGATAAGTGTATCAAATTATGAATATTGAATGATACATTTTCGGCACCGTATATTCTTTAAAAACCGATTACATATTCCAGTAACAGAGATTCAGCGTAAGCTATATTATCATTATTTTTCACTAACTTTGGATTAGATAATATAGTAATGGCCACGTGGAGCATTAGGAAATTAAAATAAACGTTTGACGGTAGAACGTCCTGCAAAATAACTGGTCCAAAATATAATAAAAAATGCCTGAATTCCGTAGCCTTCCAAAGCTTCCAAAACTTCAAAGATCTGGACCGTCTGTTAAATTCAAATGGTAAGTGGTGTTTCAAATTTTCCAACCTTTCCGAAATTATGTTGATCTGTGAAGCGGATAACTTATAATTTTTATTTCCCCTTCCCTTTTCTCCTAACCAAAGTCTGATTTTCTGTTTCATTATACCCAAATATACTAAATGCATACTATCGAGAGGTACATTTGTTATCAATCCTACGTCTGGTAGAGTATTCAGTATACTTGACCCTTTTTGATAATCGCCCAAATACTAGCAGTTTTCGAATGCCTCGCCAGTTCTTAGATTAACAGTGCAATATTTTTTTAAAATATTAATATCTGCTACAGGAAAGCAAACTGATGAGTGGAATTCTCCTTCTATAGTGCACTTACTGCAACTATGGTAACCACTATGATATTTAGTATTCAAAATGAACGATTTAGCCGGGGCGTCACAGATGATAGCATGTATTTTTATTTGAAATATTTCACCATTAATCTCGAAACCATTAACGCAAACTGCAGTAGCTTCTTCTACGAATTTTCTAAGGAACACATTAGGATCTTTAGGCTTACTAACGCCATGATAAAGTCCGATAACAAAAACATTTTCAAATTCGGAATCTTTACACAATATGGTCCAAAGACCTTTTTCGGCTGAAGAACCTAAAGGAGCTCCGTCCACATGAACCATAACATTTATAGAATTTGTTTTATGATCAGAAGCATTTCGATTTTCTACAATTATCTTTAGTGCATTGCTGAAGCCAATGTGACAATAATGACCGTCGTCCATATTGACAATATTTGTAGATAGCGGAGTTTTCAACAAAGTTCGAGGATCCTTAGGAAACACAGTGTCAGTGAAGGCGTTCAATAGGGCTAATAGAGCTTTCAGAGCATTGTGGTGAATTTTATACGATTTCGCCCATTCAATAATAGCATCTCGAAATTTCCGACCATCAACATCTCCATTGTTTAATAAACAAAAATAGTCTTCAACGCCAGCATAATCATTATCATCTTCTGGAATACTATCTGCATCAGAATCAATATACCGATAAGTTGAATCCAAATCATCAGCACTCAAATTGCTAGTAGTAGAGTTGTCAAAATAAATAGTAGGCGTTGTAAAATTACAATTTGAAGAACTCATTTCCTCCGGCAATGAATGAATGTAATTTTTTGAATTTTCATTGGATATACAAATATCAGCTTCTTGTGTAATAGAGATTTTATCGATACTGGGAGCGTGTGTATTAACTTCATCAATGAAATAATCACTTGACTGGGAACACTGGCCTGTTTCTTCAAGAAATGATGGTCGAGTTTTGATACATTTTAAATAGTCTTCAGTTTTTTTCTGCGCTAATCGCTGAATGTGTCTTGAACTTGTGGGTAAAGTTCCTTTTCGAGTTCTCGGCATTTTCTGAATATTCACCTAGCGAGACCAAAAGAAGAATTAGATTTCAATTTTCAACTACAGAATCATTCTACGGACCAAAAAAAAAATCTTCATCAGGGCTCTGAAATGGTACAACAAGAACTACAATAATCTCAGAAAATATACAAACACAGAATACATAAGTGAGGAAACTTGTTCGCAAAATTATCGACTTACATTTTCACTCTGTGTGGTTCCCTTGTCAATTATTAAAATTTTGGAGATTGGAGACAACAACTACTTTTATGGAAGACTTTGAACTGACAGAGGTCAACAAATTAGATGTTCTGGAGTTTGCGCGGATCATGAGATCAAATTACACACGTAGGGTTGAACAACAAACTTCTATATACTTTTGATTTTTCCAATTAATTAGTAGTACGCAGTATACAAATTTTTCATGTCGTTTATTGATGGAATTTTTGTCCTGCCTTATGGATATCATTTCATTCAATGACCGTTTGTTTTAATTTGTTTGTCTACCTAATATTCCCACTGAGCCAAGATCGAAATTAAAGAAATGAAGAAAATTTTTTACATGTTCCGCTAATGCCGTATTATTTTCATTCCTTTAATTTCGATCCTGGCTCAGTGGGAATATTAGGTAGGCAGTCTTTTCAAAGTCTTTCATGAAAGCAGTTGTTGTCATCTCCAAAATTTTAATAATTGATAACGGAACCACACAAAGTGAAAATGTAAGTCGGTAATTTTCCGAACAAGTTTCCTCACTATGTATTGTGTGTTTATATAATTTTCAAGATTATTTTAGTTCATGTTGTACCATTTCAGAGCCCTAATGAACACTTTAACCCTTTACTGCATGATATATTAAATAAGTGAAAAAATTTTTTTTTTTCGAAATATATGGTTTTATTAAAGGTTCAAAATTAATTATAATATTTTTTTATCATCAAAAAGTACCTATTTGAAATTTTTTTTTCAAAAACCATATATGGTTTCGTATGCACTGAAGCTTCAATCCCCTTGGACATATATGGTTTCGTATGCACACAAAGCCAAATGATAAGTGATATCAAAAGCTTAATATATTTGACGAAAATTAAGTATTGAAGAATGTTATACAAAATTATTGATGAAACTTTATCAAACAATTCCTCTTGTCATTATAACATAAAAATACCCTATATTTGGGACATTTAGTATAAGTTTTCATTGAACAAACTTTACAAATTTGACGATTTTTCTGTCACTTTGGCAAGTGTCCAATATTGTCAGTCCTCACATAGGTCAAGGGTAGGTCCTGATGCTTTTCTGGAGCTTTTCTCATCTTCTTCCTCTGAGTTACTGTCCTAGGGCTTGAACAAACTGATGGACTTCCATGGCGGCTCGTTGATGGTCATAGACATATAGACATGGAGTGTGCCTTCCCTTTCTATCTATGCATGAAATACGGTCAAAAAAACTGACAGAGAGAAACTGAACATCAGGCATGCAGTTGTCTTTTTCCAGAATTCTGATTGGTCCACACTCCCCTCTATGTGAAAAAAAAACAGACAGGTAAATGCCCGACGATCTTTTCTCTATTTCTATAAAGAAGCCAATTTCATGATGACATTGCTCAGTCCATGTCTCTATGTCTATGTTGATGGTGAACTGGTCACTGAATTTGACAATGGACGACCTCGTTTACGAGGAAGAGCCTTTTGCTTTGCGCAGGTGTTCCGAAACGGCTTGTTTGAAGGCGAACAGAGATAAATAAGAGTTTTTTTTTGCCACAAAATCCACGCAGGGTCTACTTCACCACTAAGAAAGAAAAAGACAGCCTAGCATGAAGAAAACATGAAGCAAATTGAAGAAAAACCATATTCGCGTGCGTAATTGATAATCATGCTTGTGTGCATACGAAACCACATATGTCTAAGCGAAGAAGCGAAGAGTGCATACGAACCCAGATATGGTTCCGAAACAATTGTTGTTGAAAATGCGTGAAATTTGAAAGAAAGTGAAAATCTAGTATATTACATACGAACTAGAGGTTATGACAAAAAACAAAACATTTTTTGTTGCTTGAAAAACTCATTTTTTCATTTTAATTTCTCTTTGCAAAGTTGAGAATCGCACCTGCATGTTAACATTTACTCACAATGTCTGGAAAAGTGAGATTATATCCATGTGGCATGTGATCATGGACAAAATGGATGTGTTTTGTTATTGCTAATGATATAACTAATACACTCCGTTAGGATCCATACGTTAATTTTTCATTTTTTTAGAATGAATAAACTGTGAACATGTCAAACCATTTATGGTTTCGTATGCGGTAAAGGGTTAAATCGTGGACCTAGAAACCTGTGGAAAATCATTCATAGGTCTCACCATTATTCATCGAAAAAACAGAATGTTAGAGGCTTGTCCGAAATGTCACTCATTACCAATTAAAAACTTCCCCGGTTTTCGCTTCGCTAGTTTATGATGGTGTTATGCTTGCCTATATGATATATCGGTTAATCGGCACCTAAATATTTTGGAATGATAGTGTAAAATGTCAATTGAATAATGGGTTTTCCTACTAGCGTTTCGAAAGTATTACTTTTCCACACGCATTGACGTTTGGGAAATAGTATAGAAACAACACAATTTACAATTGATATTCTGTGGTTTTGACTGATAAACCTAGAAAAAAATATCGAAGTTATCAAAATATATTGGAAAAATGCAATTTTAAAAAATTAATTCCTCCTAAACTACGAGCCTGCCGGAGTTGAGATTGGTACCAATCGATTCCTTATGAAAAACTGCATGTAAAAAGAATTACAAACAAAAGCGATCATCGTCCGTGAAGTTGGGTTGTACCACTTCATAATAAAATCAGTTTTTTTGAAACAAAACAAAATTAAGCCAATCTGCATATAACGAACACCTGCAGACAAGCTGGGAATGATATGAAGAAAAGACATGAAACCGAAAGGTTGAATGTTAAGTTGCTCCATCTAAGAAATACTTTCAATCATGTTGACTGTGGTGCGCAATGAGATGCAACTGTACTGACTGTTCCTAATAATTTCAATGTAGTTCTAGCTAAATCGTTTTTCAAACTCCCTGTATCTCAGAAGCGAAGCAACTCCGGACGTATATATGTTCATAGGAACGTTTTTTCTAAACGATCTAGGCTAAGGAAACACCTTTTAAAATTTCGTACCGAAGTAGAAAAGATCCCAAAACAGAATTAAGAAAAGCACACAGATAACGACAATGAGTCCATTATTCGTTGAATATCATGATCATTTAGGTTTATACAGGGAAAAAAAGGAATAGCATGAGAAATTGCACAAAAGCAGAGTTGGTAACTGAAATAATCTGTGCACAAGCATAACACATAAACTCATTGATTAATTAATAAAGTACATCTGTAATCAAATACAAATAATTCAATGAGTTCATGGTTCATGCACGTGTACAAGATTACGAATAGATTTCATAACACGTGAATAAAAAAAAGTGGAAAAAAGGTACTTACCTAGAATTATGTAGGAAATCAATTTGCTCTTCCCAACACACAATGAAAACAACACAGTACACTAATAATAAGAATCAAACTGCAATACGAAAATTGAAAATGGCAGCCGCGTCAGTCGGAAGCTTCCAGCTTTTTACTTGGATAGGCTTGCGCTCTAAATAGTAAATGGACTGCATGCTTCTGACTAGTTTTCAGCGTTGCCAGGTCTGTAAGTTTTTATTCCCCAGTAATACAGTATGGGAGATTAGAGAAACTCCTCACTCAACGATATACCCCAAAATGTTTTGTTGCCAGGCAGATTTCGAATGAAATAACCCAGATTTTTATTTTTATCAAGCGTTTAAAAAAATTGTTGTAGAGAGAATCGAATGAAATAATACAGGGGTCGTGACAGTAGTCTATATAGAGAATATGATACAAAGTAAGAATTCTATTTTCAAAATTATTCATTTCTTTCAGCTCAGCAGGTGCGTGAATTTGAAACATTTTGTATTCAGAATAATACACAGGATTTATAAATGTTCGAAACATCTTAGTGGCAGTCAATTTTGAAATTATATATGATATTTAGTTTAAAGGCCCTGAGTAAAGAACGGCATAAAATAATTCAAAGCAAAATTCGATATTACAATCATTTATGAAGACCCTCTAATGGATTTGCAGACATTAGAAATGAAATGTAGGGAATAATCCTCAAACGTGGCATCGCTGCTGCCGTTGGGCAGCTGGCTCTAGATAGCGCTTCGGCGCAAGCCGAATCAGAGGTCGTCCCTGGCCGAATGGATAATTTATTAAATTCTTACTGCTGTTGCGGAGTAAAGCGCGCGGGCCACAGATACCTCTGATTTGAAAATATGGGATTGGATAAGAGGAAACAAATAGATATTTGTGAAGTTTTTCAAGGAATATAGCATGTGAAACAATATCAGATCTTCAGATCTTTTCGATTCTTACATTTGACTCGAAAGATAAATATATTGAATCCAGCACATTTTGTGTCTCGACTTTTTCGACGAACAATTTCAGGAGAAAAAGTCAAAAACAGAAATGATGACAAATATTGTGATCTGCTCTTCTCGATGTAAATGACAATTCAATGAATAGCATTATGCCGAATAAAACAATTTTTTTGCTCATGTATAGGCAGTAACTTGGAGGGAAAGGGATTTGGAACAAGACATATGAAAGGCCCCCATGCAGGCCTTGCAAAAATATTAATATATTTGTTATGTTGCTTATAATATTGATGGTACATTACTTCTGTGAAGTCAATGGAAGATATTTACAATGTTTCTTTAATTGTAAAGTAGATTGTTTCAGTGTATTCCATGAACATGAACTTCGTTTTCCCCCAGAAATAATTTTAAGGAATTTTTGAGATATCTCCCTAACATATTCATGAATTATTCACTTGTAATACCCTTTGAAGGATATATTTGAAGGCATACTCCATGAAATATTTATTTCATTTTCGTCCAACGATTTTAAGATTTGAAATTTCTGGATTGAAAACCTTGCACCGAAAATATTGATGAGAGATCTGCACTAAAATATTAATGAAAGTTTTGGTCAATATTTCTTATAGCTACGTTTGAAATATTTAATTAAGATCCCGACGGAATATTTGTTGAAAAAATTTTTAAACTGATTTTGCATATCTGTCCTCTAAGACATCGAAATTTTGTTTTAAAATATCGCAAAATAATGCTTACACATTTCGTAGAATATTTCATGAAATATTCATGACTTATTCGAAGAAATATTTCATGAAATATTTATTCACTATTCGGTCAATGTTTTTGAAATTTAAATTTTGGATTGAGGATCTTGCACTGAAATATTTTTGGGAGATTTTGTCCATGTTCCGTATAGGTATGTTTGAAATATTTAATGTACATCCTAACGGAATATTTGTTGAAAAATTTATGAAATTTTTTTTACATATGTCCTGGAACACTGAATATTTCTTTTCCTGAAATATTGCAGGAGCTCGCATAAATATTTCGTAGAATATTTCATGAAATATATATTCGATGTTCGATGAAATATTCCTTAAAATATTTTTGTCGAATCAGAGAAATATTTGTCCAATGCTTTCAAGATGTCAATTATGGGTTGCAAATCTTGCACCGAGTCTTGCACTAAAATATTAATGAAAGTCAATATTCCTTATAGCTATGCTTGGGATATTTAATAAAGATCCCGACGGAATATTTGTTGAAATATTGTTGGAAATTTTTTTGCGTGTATGTCCTCTAAGACATCGAAATTTTTTTTTTAAATATCGAAAAATAATGCTCAAACATTTCGTAGAATATTTCATGAAATATTCATGACTTATTCGAAGAAATATTCCATGAAATATTTATTCAATATTGGAGAAATATTCGGCCAATGTTTCTAAAATTTGAATTTTGGATTGAAAATCTTGCAACGAAATATAAATGAAAGATTTTGTCAATGTTCCTTATAGGTTTGCTTGAAATATTTAATGTACATCCTAAGGGAATAATTGTTGAAAAATTTACAAAATATTTGTTACATATGTTCTGGTAGACATTAATATTTCTTTTCCTGAAATATTGCAGGAGCTTGCATAAATATTTCATAGAATATTTCATGAAATATAAATTCGTTGTTCGATGAAATATTCCATAGAATATTTGTGTCATATCAGGGAAATATTTGATCATTGCCTTCAAAATTTTCTTGGCGTTGATATTTCCTAAACCTTTCGTAAATATTTCTAAGAAATCTTTCTTGAAAATATTTTGAAATGTTTCTCTGTAATATTCCATGCTATGTGGGAAATTTCTGAAACATAAAGCTATTCTTTATTCAGTGTTAAAAGAGAACAGAAACCTTTTTTGCGAGCTCATTTATTAGAAAATATTCATCACATCCACTGCTAGTGATATGATTCCATTTACACTAATGCGAGCCCATCTGCGGCATTTCCTTGTAGATAATAATAATACCATTTATTGATCCTTTCAGACAAACAAGTATAGGACAGGTCCTATTATAATTATGTATATATAAGATGGTTTTCTCTTCTTTTGTAAATTGGAAGTTAATAACAGCAATTTGATGGCTGTCTCTATATACAGAATTTATTTATATAAGTTTCAACAAAATGGTACAAGAAATATAAATATTATAGAATTCGTAAATTGATTGTGATATTCTATTTTTTATTATATAGGGTCCTTTCCTAATTTCATCGAGCTTGTTTCTATTGAATTTATTACAATTTTCAACATAAACACGGTCCTCTATGTTGAAAATCTTTTCTTTACGATTTTTGTCTACTCTAGCTTTATTCACATAATGATTTCGTTGAGAATTTTGTAAAGCTCTTTCCCTATCTTTTTCTAAATCATATGGTTCTCTGAAAACTGTTGGTAGTAAGGATGAATATTTTCCAAACAACAAATATTTTGGCGTAAATTGTGTGACATTATGTACTGTTCCATTATATTCGGATACACATTCTGTGAATAGACTGGTCCATGGTTCTTACTGATTTTTGTCATTTAATTTACATCTCAAGCGATTAACCAGAGTTTTGTCCTAAATGTTCTGTTGGACCATTAGATGAAAGACAATCGACCGGTTAAATAATAATATATGACGATTAAGAAATGATCTGAATTTACATGAAGTTCAGGCAGGATAACGATCTGATAGTTATAATTTATATTCTATGATTTTTTATAATTGGTGATAATAATTTGATGAAATCTGAAGATGTCTGCGTTTTCGAAGTAGAGGAGTAGAAAAATGGTCAGTTAATAAATGAAAATATTTTTTTTTACCGAGTTATAGCCATCCAAACCTCCTACGGTATCAATGGACATTATTTCATAAGGTTTCCTAGCTGGAACTAATTGAGATAATAGACTCATTGTTCTCATTCTGCGAGTATTATTTTTCTTACAAATCTCACAATAATCGCAGAATAATTTGATTTCCTTATCCATATTATGAAAATAAAAATGTGGCCGAATGTGTTTCTCAATTTTCCCAACTTTTTCAATCAAATCCTTTCCAAATTTTGGAGATATAAATATGCGTTCATTTTTCCTTATGTTTGTGAAAACCATATTATTTTTTTTGTAATGCTTTTTTGAATTTAATTTACATAATTTTTATCATCAATTGTATCGGAAGATTTCAAAACGGGATTTCGTGAAAGTGCATCTGCTTCCTGATTCGAAGAGCACAGTGAGTATAATGGTGAAATTATATTGTGACAAGTAATATACCATATCACCAAGTTCTCAATCAGTCCTAGACTTCAACTTTAAATTTTCAAGTGGCTTATGATCAGTAAAAACTATAAACTGAGTACCAAGTAAGCAATGTCTCCAGAGACATTGGTTACTGTTGTTACTGTTTTATCGCCATGCATTCTAAATAAATTGCTTTTTTCTTTCGTTGGCTAGCATTAAGTTTTTTTGAAAAGTAAGCAACTGGAAGAATATGACCGTTATCTTGTATTTGTTTTAAAATTGCACCTCTTTCTATCCCTGATGCATCTGTATAAATGTAAGTTTTTTTTCTGGGACATAAATGGCTAAAATTCTACTAGAACATAAATAATTTTTCAACTTTTGAAAAGCTTTCTCACATTGAACATTCCAATTAAATGATGCGTTATAACGTAGTAAATTATGCAGTGGATCTAATAATTCTGAACATTTCGGAATGTATTGATGATAAACATTAATTTTACCTAAAATCTGACGTATATTTTTTTTTATTTTGAGGGGTAGGAAAACCTCTTATCGATTGTAAATTATTTGTATTCGGTTGAATGGAATTGATACCAAGAATGTGACCAAGGTATCTCACTGACTGCTTTGAAAAATTGCATTTTTTTTAATCGGAACCCTTCTTCATAAAGAGCACGATAGACCTTCTTCATTTGTTCGACCTGATCTTCAAAATTTTATGAGAAAATAAGAATATCGTCAAGGTTATTAGAGGAAAAATATTGTAAATTATAATTTCTCAAAATTGTCGAAACTATTCTCTGAAAAATAGCCGGTGAATTTTTGAGACCGAATGGTAGACATCCTTATTGGTAGTGACCATTTTGTGTGACAAATGCAGTCTTATAGCGATCTTTTTGTCCTACTGGTATTGACCAAGAAGCAGAATTTAAATCAAAAACAGAACATCATTTTCAATGTTTTGTTCTTGTGACTATATCTTCTATCCTTGGAAAAGATTGTGATTCTGGTATAACTTACTTATTCAAATATCTAAAGTCTATCCATAGTCTTGATTTTTTATTTTCTCCTTTTTTGTATGCTTCCACAGATTGAACAAGGCTTCTTCTCTTCCCTTGATTGATTATTTTTTCCTGAATAAGATTTCCTCAGATCTCTCGTATATTCCTTCATCATCTGTGGTCCTTGTTCATAACGTAGTAATATCGATATTAAATTTTCTCTATTCTTGATCTGTGACCTGATTAACTTATCTTGAATAGAAATCCGCAATCTAACCCCAATGATGTTTATTCTTGTTTGAGTTAGAATATCGGGATCTGACTGTAGCAATTAACGTTCTTTCTTCAAGCATATTCCACATAAGAACCAGCAATATATAGAAATGAACAAGCATATCTCAAAGGAGTCCAACTATAATCCAGAAATGATTTCAAGAATGAATTTTTCCATTCTTCGCATGAACTTTCTAATGATAGGTCATACATAGTTGCGTTGTACCAATCTAATGCACTATCTACTAAAAAGAAAAAGAAAAAGCAATGGACATCATTCTCGTGAAGGAGTTTGGGCTAACTTTGAGTCTTTTAAACCTGAAGCTTCCTGTATCTACTGTAAAACTTGTGATATCTCTCGAGTCTTCATGCAGTCCTACTTGATGAAAACTAGAAATCAAGTTGTTAACTACTGAAAAATATTTCGCTTTTCCGAGTTGATCCAATATATCATCTATTCTATTCAGTAGGCGATAATCGATTATTAGACATTATTTCTTCTCGTCAGAAGATAACTTTCGGGGTACTAAAATAACAGGCAAGTATAAATGCCATTTGAGAGCACGAGGATATCGTTTTCTGACATTTTCTTGACTTGTGCGTTTATTTCTGCCCTATGAAGTCCTATAATTTTTAACATATAATAATAATAATGAATAATAGTGAATTTATTTTCATAATTCATTGTAAAATTACAAAAAGAAGAAAACAGGTCAATACGGGATTTCGATAGATTATATTCAATTTATACAAGTTATTTGTAGTGATTTTATTCGTTTTTAAACGAAAAAATATCAGAAAATTCTAAGCAAAATTCAGAACTTCGTTTTTCGCAAATTCGGGGATGTTATCATCTAAAATATTCAGCAGAGATTCGTTTCTATTGGTACCTACATTGATTGAAGAAGTAAAAATAAAATATTCATTTATATTTCGCGATGGTATTTTGTCCATGTTCTTTTTCACATTTTGGAAGTTCACAATTTTTACGACTGGGTTATAACTTTGAATAAAAGAACCAGCTACAAGCTACAAAGACTCCAGGAGCAATTTCGTCATTCAAAACGACAGCGTCATTCTTCAGTGATTCAAATTTATTGATGTAAAGATTGACTTCGTTACGACTGGGAATTACTAAGCAACGGTTGTCTGAACTATTCTGATAGGAACACATATTCTTTGACTTTTCATTCTGCGAGTCATTGTCTAATTTTCATAATGTTTCCGGAACTATGTGAAACGTATGTGAACATTCGAAATTTCTGAAATAAATTAATGTATTTGTGATTGCAATATAAGATGTGCATCCTTCTTTAACACCTCGAATTTTGCACGCTTTAGACCAATCTACTATTTGTGAAGGGTTCACTTTAGTTCTTTTGAATAAATCCAGTGTCAATCAGTAACAAAATTCTATCATTTGCACTCATTTCATTTTAATAAGCGAGGGCTTATTGTATGGTTCGTGAAAAGAAAATCAGGATATATAAATATATATCCTGTACTATTTTTGAAAAAAGTATTGTACATATTTGAGAAAAGAAAGATACAACGAAAATCGCGACTGATTTTCAGAAATGAATGAAATTGCGACAACATGATTTTTTCTCCATTGTCAAAATTATTTTACAGTATACTGTGATAGATAGATTCTGACTGCTCAAATATAATGATATTTTCTTCATTTCAAAATTCTCCGGAGGAAACTTCAAACCGAAATTTGAAAAATGTATCCATAAAGTATGCTGACATCAAATATTTTATTAAACCACAAAGAACATGGACACGGCGATTTTTTTTTATCAGAATTTCAAAATTCCTCAGGGATATTTTGGATGAAATCGAAGTCATTAAGAAGTGGGAAATTCAGAAAATATGAAACAAATTTTATGTAGATATGAATGATTTCGTTTCAAATTATTATGAATGAATTACGAATGAATACTACTTTGGGAACAATTTATTTGTAGTTCTGTTCGAACAGCAACGCTTCGGGAGACTATGTTCTCTTCCTCAGGAAACAACAAAACACTTTAAATAGAACAGGCACCCACTAATGGAATTAACTATCACATTTTGAATTATTGAAATTGCTTGAAGCGAATCCACCACAAAGGCAAAAAATCACAGTACAACCCACCTTAAGAATAATCAATTATATATTCTAATTCATGAATAATAACTTCAAACTCTCAATTATTTTTGGAACTCTTTTGACGTATCAATACGCGTTTATAAGCGATTGTTGTTCTTTGTGGTGGATTCGCTGTCAACAATGTAATATCCAATGTAATGGTGTGCGTCTGTTCTAGGTATTCAGTGTCTTGGTGTTTCATGCATCCATGTTATCCTAATTTTTTATAACATGAGGAAGAGATACTTTCCCGAAACGTTGTTGTTTGAACAGAATCGTAAATAATTTTCTCCCGAAGGCTTGATTGTTTACGTTGATTTTCTCATTTTTTCTTCGAGGGAATACATAAAATGAACATCTGTCGATATCGTCTCCACAAGATCGCGTATGGATTCAGTACTGTCTCGGTTGTTGTCACTTGAGGATATCGCTGCTTTATTATTGATTATTATAGTTTTCCACCCGCTCTTGAAATTCTGCTAGATTCATAGAAATTTCCGTGAATATTAGAATACAAACACCCGCTATATCAAGACTTTAGTTTCACCCGCTATTCACTATAGATTTGTTCGCAATAGTAGTTTGTGCCGCTGGTGTCTTCTGTTTTTGTGTGACAAGAACTAAAATAGAGAAAGGGTGTTTGGTGAAAAAGGAGCCCTCCGCTCCTTTTTCACCCTGCAGCCCAATCTTTATACTGTGGTTCACGAAGGGTAAGATACACCGACTTATTAAATACAAAGGATTAGGCTGTGGTAAGTTGAAGTCCAGCATTTTCCACCTTGTTTTTATAATTTTTTTCACTAACAGAAAAGTTTTCCGTCTCCGAGACAACCGGAAGATGGAATGAAAAAAATTTCAGAAATGATTTCAGAGAACAGTTCTAATTCGCAGAATGAATTCTTTATTGAAAATCCTGTTCATGTGTAGGTTCATCAATTTTTTCGATAGGTCGTGAAAAATACTTCCATACGATGGTTCACTTTTTTATTTTTTCCAATTCACAAAATTCAGTGATCCGCGTACTCGAAATGTTCTCTAGTTTACTCGAAATAAATACCATCCGACAAATTATACCACCTTGTATATTTTGGATGTAAGCTGAATATCAGCTTAATAATTTTTTTCTGGCAAATGAGAACCCTTGTAAGTTCGGACGTACCGCCCCAAATGAGAATGTTGTATGCTTTATGAGGGTATCACATACAGTAATACACCTGAAAAAGAGATTCGAGAGAAAGCAGTTTTTTAATTCTAATAATAGCAAAATAGGAGGAATTTATTCTTTTACGAACAGCGTCAGTATATGTACTTTCCATATGAAATGTGAATGTAGATTGCTGGGGGTAGTTTTTGATGCACAAATTATTTCATCTTATATATCGTGTTCAGTATGTTGCTAACAAACCACTTTCATCAGAAAACCCCTGTTATATTTTACCGAGTATTTTACACTTTCTACTGTATCAAGATAGATCATCTTCAGATAGTTGTTGGGGGGGTAGTCTTGTGATTCACAAAATATTTCACCCTATAAGTCTTGTTCAGCTTGTTGGTAACAACCCATTTCCATCAAAAAGCCCAGAGCAACGGTTATTTTTTATAATTTTCACTGCATCAAAATAGTTCAACTTCAGAGGGTTGGTGGAGTAATAGTTTTTGATGCACAAAATATTTCACCCTATATGTCGTGTTCAGCATGTTGGTAACAACACATCACCATGGAAAAACCTCGAGCAACGGGTTTTTTTCACACTGTATCAAGACACTTCAATTTCGGGGATTGGTGGGGGGTAGTATTTGATGTACAAAATATTTCACCCTATATGTCGTGTTAAGCACGTTGGTAACAACCTATTTCCATCAAAAAACCTAGAGCAACAGGTATTTTTTACACTTTTTACTGTATCAAGATACTTCAACTTCAGAGAGGGTTGGTGGGAGGGGGTAGTTTTTGATGCACAAAATATTTCATCCTATACGTCCTGTTCAGCATGTTGGTAACAACCCATTTCCATCAAAAAAACACCCAGCAACGTTTTTTTAATACTTGTTACCGCATCAAGATAGTTCAACATCAGAGGGTTGGAGGGGCGATAGTTTTTGATGCACAAAATTTCACCCTATATATCGTATTCGGTATGTTGGTAACAACTACCATCAAAAAACCGCGAGCAAAGGTTATTTTTCGCATTTTTACTGTATCAAGATAGTTCAACTTCAGAGGGTTGTTGGGGGGTAGTTTTTGATGAACAAAATATTTCACCCTATATGTCGTGTTCAGCATGTTGGTAACAACCCATTTCCATCAAAAAACCTAAAGCAACGGTTTTTTGTTACACTTGTTACTGCATCAAGATAATTCAACTTCAGAGGGTTGGTGGGGTAGTACTTTTTGATGTAATTTGTATGCATCTTTACAGTAGCTTGTGAAACTTTTGGGCCAAGTATTCATGGGAGTAATTTTGTCGTATTTTCATTGAAAACCTCAGCAACCGATCAATTTTCGAAACTTTTTCAACTGTCCAGTTCAGATAATAATGATACTTTAATTTTAAAGCGAGAACCCCAACATATAATGATAATCCGAATAATAATTAATTGTAACCTGAAAAATAGATAGATACTAGATAGTATCCAATCTTTTCAACTGCTATATATTATAAGCAATTAAATCATCAGACACAAACTTTTAGGTTAAGATTAGAAACATAAATCTTCAATTTCTTCGGCATTTGAGTACTTACAAGGAGAAAAGTACATAACTGTTTCAATTATTCGAAGAACTTCCGTTTACATACCTTCAAATCGCTGCTTGTGCAAATGAGACAAAATGAGGTTTATCCGAATCACCCTAAGTAAAATCGCCTTGTTTGGATCTATATAGAATTATATTTTTTACGATGAAATATCCGTTTTTAAAAACACAAACTTTATTTTGGAAATATACAACGATGACTAGAGACTACTCTATATAATGAGACAAGCTAAGTAACTGATTGACTTCTGAATTACTCTTCTTGCCATCCTGAATGAATTGATATTTATAACATTGGGTTATCTTAAAAGAGATAAGGATGCAGGTGCACTATTGCGTAATATTAATATTGTATGGCTATATGTAGATTCAAATGGGTAACAAACACAAAAGTCTTATTTAAGTTAGTAAGGGTTAGGATTATGTAATTCCTCCTCACCTTGCATAAAGGTATCTCCCGAAGGAGTAGCTTTACAATTAAAATGATTATTAAAATATTTAAAAACTGAAAATGAATTATTACTAAAATTATCAATATTAAAATAATTAAAAATGTATGATTATTATTTTGGAAGTTCCATCATTTCAACTCTTCTAAATGGATATCAGGGATTTCTTCATCCTCTGTAGCATCATCTTCTCTCTTGGAGTATTTGTGTTCAGGTACCATCTTGGGTAAAACGATGAATTTTTCTTCACTAATAACTGCAGTTGGGGAAATTTCTTTTTGACCATTACTGACGACACAATTTGTGCGTATAATAGCGATTGGAGGAACAAAATGCCATTTCGTTTGATGAGGACAATCTTCTTTAATTTTCGTATTTTCCACGGAGAGGATATTTCCATCTTCTAATAACTTGAGGTTTGACGTGGGAACCATTTTTCGTCTTGTACAATTTTCGAAGTGGGTTTTCAAGATATTTTCCATACATATTAGAGGCTTGGATAATGATTCTTTATCGCAGAGGAAATCATCTTCAACTGGATGACATTCACTTGTTGACCATTGTAATGTCTCTTCTTGAGTGATATTAAATGAAATGAAATGAAAAATGAAGTTTGTGAAAAAAATTACAAATATAAAACAAAAAGGAAATGCGGTTTGAACAGTAACTATTTACGATAAGTAGTTCAAAAGTGACACTGTCAATGAGATAGTGACAGAAACATTTCTGGAATTGCATTATTTACAAATCTGTCAATCTGAAACTTACAGATCGATCGTACGCTACAGATTCGTAACTTACGAATGAAAAGCAGAATACAACCATTAACATCGTTCCGTATATGGTAACTTTAAAATTGGATTTTCTACGTTACTATGGACAGTAAAATCATCATTTTCATTATTATGATTATTAATATTCTGATTCAGATTATAAGTATTATCATCATGAGCATTCAAGAGCTCTAAACATTCATCTAATTCTTCTTCAGTAACTTGATTAATCATTGACGCTAATTCGTCTTCATCTACTTCTTCATAAGTAGCTTCTTCTTCAATTTCATAAATTCTTCATATTCAATTCCATCAAGATCAGTATTTTCGTTTTTATCATTATTAACTTCCCTCTTCTTTTTACTTCGAAAATTATATATCATTATATTTATATTTGAATGCATAAAAATGAACTGTATTATTTTGATTATTATAGACCATTCCAATTGGTCTAAACCGCACGCAATTCGTGGTAACGCTAAATATTTTTCATTATTATTTTCACATAATTCCCGTAAATTAATTAACTCTTTAAAAACTGTTTCATACTTGGTTTTTCATAATAAAAGTCTTTCGTAATTAAATAGTAAATATTTATATTTTCTCGGTTAATAAAAGCAACTTCTCCTGTAGACTTATTTTGCGATTTCAATTTATTGGTTCCATCATATTTTTGTTTCAACGTTTAAGCAATACCTTTATTCGTATGAAAATCTTTTGATACACAATGGGCTAACGCATATTTCTTAGGGGCTTTGAATAAATTACCTTCTTTTTCTTGAACATTAAAATTTTCTTCAATTTCTTTCTTATCGTAAAGTTTCAAAAATTCAGATGATCGGTTGAGTTCAAAACAATTCTACTAAGGGCATCGGCATTATTATTTGAACCTTTTTTATATTTGATTTCATAATCATATTCTTCCAATTTAATACGCCATCTCATTAAGCGTGAATTTGGTTCCTTTAAAGAAAATAACCATGTCAAAGGTTTCTGATCCGTGTATATCGTAAATTTTCTTCCGTATAGATAGGGTCTAAAGTGCTTACATGACCAAACTATTGCGAGGAGTTCTTTTTCGATTGTACTATATCTCGATTCTGCAGGGTTCAATGTTCTACTTGCATAAGCTATTGGTAGGTCATTCGGAGGATTACCTTGAGATAAAATACTTCCAATTGCAAAACTTGATGCGTCGGTACTAAACACAAAGGGCTCATTGAAATTCGGATATCGCAATATAGGGTGATACAATAAATTTCTTTTACAAACTTCAAAGGCTTCAATATATTTCGGATCTATAATATTAATTTTTGCGTCTTTCTTCAAACATGCCGTTAATGGTTTCGTAATTTTCGCGAAATTAGGAATGAATTTTCTATAATAACCAACTAAACCAAGAAATGACTATATTTCTTTTTGTGTTCTAGGAATAGGGAAATCCTTTTAACTTATTTGGATTGGGTTTAATTCCTTCAGGGGTAATAATATGTCCTAAAAATTCAATTTCATTTTTAAAAAAGTGACATTTGTCTAATTGTATTTTCAAATTATCTTTTTTCAAAGCTTCAAGAATAGTATGAATGTCAGCCAAGTGTTGTTCGGGTATATCATAAAATATAATGACATCATCCATGTAAATATAGCAAATTTTTTCATACGTCATTCATTAATCTTTGAAAAGATGCCGGAGCATTTTTCAAACCGAAAGGCATTCTTAGAAATTCATAATGACCATCATCAACAGTGAAAGCTGTTTTTTCAACTGAATCTTCATCAACTTTTATTTGATGAAATCCGGACGCTAAATCAAGCGCGGTAAAATATTTTTTATTTCCTAATTTGTCCAATATACTTTCAATCTGAGGTAGAGGATATTTATCATCAATTGTTTTATCGTTTAATTTTCTGTGATCAATTGCCATACTCCATTTTGTTTTACCTGATAAATCTTGTTTCTTTGGAACACTGGAAAAGACCATGGGGAAATACTCGGTCGAAAAATCTTTTTATCTAACATGTCTTTGATTCGACTTTTGACTTCTTCGCGATGAATTTCAGGATATCTATAAATTTTACAATGGACTGGGACATCATCAGTCGTACGAATTTTATGTTTTACTCTGTTTGAAAAAATAAGGGGTTGACCTGGGAGTTGAAGTACTTCTTCATTTGTTTGGAGTATTTTCATTAATTGACTATTTAATTTCAGTTCTAAATGACTCAGATCAATTGGAATCTCTTTTTCTGACAAACTTGTTGGTAATAAAAAGGTATTTGACAATCATCATTGAAAATAATTTGATTTTTGAAATCAAAGTCCGTATTTATTCAGGAAATCTGCACCAATTAAACCATCATAATTTTTAAGAAATTTTTGAAAAATAAAAGGATGAAAATCATCTGTTCTGAATTCTGAAAATAATGGTGATAAAACTTTTTCATCAGAAGTCTGCTTTCTAAAACAAGCAGTTAATGTAGTTGATTCTTTAAAAATATTCTTAAGGAAATGATTTTACGCAAATTTTGGATCTATTAAACAAACTGAACATCCGCTATCAATTATTAATTTACACTTTGGATTTTAGAATTCAATATACGGTAATTGATTAGAGTGATCTAAAGAATTATTTAGGTCAATAGCTCTTCTTGAGGCGTTTCGTGAAAATTTTCATTACTAGGAGAACAACCAGGATTTTTCGAAGTAGATTGTACATGCGTTAAATCTTCAAATGTAAAATTAGGTTTTAGATTTTCCTTTACGAATCTTCTTTGAGGATTTATATCATATTGTGAGGAATAATTTGGTCGTTTTTGAGGATAATTTCTGCTTTGAATAGACATTCTTTCTGGTGGATTATTATTTCAATAATTAGGATGTTGTTTGAAAACATTTTGATTATCATTTCTATTATATCGATTTCCAAATACTTGCTGATTAGTCGGATAATTATATTTCACTGGACGTTGATTTAAATGTATCGGTTGCGAAGGAAATTGCATATTTCTTTGATTATTTCGATTGAAATGATTGAGATTATTTGCTAGACGATTGTAATTATTTGCTGGGCGATTAAAATGTGTATAATTCATTTTTCGATTATTTTGGTTGAAATTATTAGAATAGTTACTCTTATGAATTGGTTGAGGCTTATTCCGTCTGCTTCTATCAAGTAATTCGTATTGTTCTATATTAGAAATATAATCTTTTACAGCATTCACAGTATCATCAAAACTATGGTCGTTATTCACAATCCAATGCGTTCTCAATTCGGAGAGTGAATTTGAAATGAAGACTGTTTTGCAAATTTTTAGAATATTTGATTTATAAAGTAATTTTTCTGGATCAGTCATTGGATCTGCATCTATTCGATTATTAATTCGTATTTTTAAGGCGTTCTATGAAATTCAATAAATCTTCATGAGGCTTTTTATTCAAAAATTGTAGATGGATTAATACGTCTAGGTTGATAAGATCTCCAAATTTAGTATAGAGAAATTGTTTGAGAAGTTCCCAATTGTTAGGAATATCGGAAGTTGATGCTTCAGCACGCGCTCTGTCAATTAATTTTGATTTCACAACAGCAAAGCAATAATTTTTAAAGATTTGGTTCTCATTAGCAAACATCCTCAAATAATCTTCAGCACTTTGAATAAACGAATGCAACTCATTTTCTATACCTGAAAATTGAGGTAATAGCATGCCAAATTTTTCTGCGATAGACAAATCTATACTTTCCGTAGCCATTTTAAATTTATTTCATTTTTTATTCTTTTTGAAAGAAAAATGCTTGATTGAAGTAATCTTGAGTTTTCGTTATTTTAAATAATTATTCAATATTAAAAATTCACATTAATATCAGGTTTTGAGAGAAACTTGGAAAAAACTCTTCGTAATCGGTTTTAATAAATGAAAACATAGGAAAAACTTTGGTAATCGGTTTTTTAGAAGAAACCTAGTGAAAACTTTGGTACCGGTTTTACGCTCAAAACTGGGAAAAGGAATGATAACTTTGGGCCAGGTTATTAGACTGGGGGAAAAAATTCAGGACTTGCTCACCACGTTGTATTCCTTTAAGTTGGTCGTCGAAGGGCGCTACTCGATCAATCGGACTCCTACGGGGTTTCACTTTATTCTTTGGTTGTGCTGGACAGTTGAAACTGACAATTCGTGGACGCTCTGGATTCTCGGCTTTCCACACAGGCACAATTCCAGATTTCCTGCTTTTCACACAAAAAGGCACAATCCCCTCCTCGTCGCCAATTATATTTTTTACGATGAAATATCCCTTTTTACAACCACAAACTTTATTTTGAAAATATACTACGATGACTAGAGACTACTCTATGTAATGAGACAAGCTAAGTAACTGATTGACTTCTGAATTAATTCTCTTCTTGCATTCTGAATGATATTTATAACATTGGGTTATCTTAAAAAAGATAAGGATGCAGGTGCACTATTGCTTAATATTAATATTGTATGGCTATATGTAGATTCAAATGGGTAACAAACACAAAATTCTAATTTAAGTTAATAAGGGTTAGGATTATGTAATATTCGCCTCATATTTTCTAGTGTTCTTATACTTTTAATTAGATTTATTCCTTCTGATACACGAAAAGGACTGTTGAATCTAGGTAATGATCATAATTTCGAAGATAGTTTTGAAGCTTCTCTTTTTTTTGTAGGGCTGAAATCAGATTTGTGTCTCATAAATCTTTCGTTTCAATGAATATAATACGCTCAGCAGATAATTTTGATGTTTTGACGTTTCGACATTTTGAGACGATATTATTCAACCCTAAGCAACTACGGTAAGTTGACGTTTATCCACTCTGTGAATTATTGTTTTATAATTCAAAAGTTCAATAAAAAAACTAGTAAGAGTGCATAATCGTAATCTTGCCCTTATTGCTATGTATTGAATAACGGCCTAGCGAATTATAATAATTAACATAATGCTCTGGGAAGTGTTATCATTTGAATCCCAATTAAAATGGAATCGAATTTTATATACAACACGTGAGTTATAAATGTAGATTGATTCAAAGAAATCAATAAAACTCACTTGTTGTCTCGTATGAATTTCTGTTGTCTAGTTGCTTGTTATCAGATAGATTGAAGTTTGAACATACATAATGTGCAAAAACTCATCCAATTATTATTGGAATTCGAGATATCTCTTTTCTTCTTTCACCTATTGTTAGGTTTGTAATCGGTACTGTAGATCCAAACTCGATTTGTGAGGCTTCCATCACCAAGCAAGGTTTCTTTGATGAAAATAAAAATTATATTATGTAAATCTGTCCACCTTCTTCAGCCTAATAAATAAATGGCAAGTAATAGGGAATACTGCGATTTGTCTCATAGTTTATTTTTCGGTGCCTTACAGATTGCTCGAGGTCAATGTTCATTCAGTAGTTCCTAAATAAACGGTGTAATGGTTCACTCACTGATCATATCTACGGACAGTCTGCCTAGGTGTTCTTCGCCAGGTGTAGATTGCTGCTAACTACTACACTTACAATGATGGTCCGATATTCCTGTGAGAAAAAAGCAGATTTTTATTGGTCAATGAACTTCATCGGAAGTAATAGTGAAAGGAGCATTAATATGTTGAAGTGGTGGATCAATACCGAATAAATATTACCCAGGGGACATTCTCTGGATGAAGACCACGAAAGTATCCTGTATGGTTCGGCTCAACCATTTACCATGAAATACATAGCTTCCACAGATGGATTGGAACTTTCTAATAGTTTTCAAAATCACTTATTCCTAGAGAAATTTAGAGAAATCGTGGTATTCCCTGAATGGTTCATAATCCATTGAAAATACTCATCATGATATCCATCAGCTGTTGGTAATAATGTGAAGCCGATCAAATTTAGAACCTACGGAACCAGTTTCAAGCAGTCTAATCCTACTTCGATTTGTTCTTTCTTCATTTTACCAATTTTATTTTCAGTTTAGCCTGAAAAGTTTTCTTTCATATTGATTAAAAACATATGGAATTGATATGGCGGGTACTTGATACAAAACAATAAAACTGAAGAAACTGAGTTACATTATTTCCATCAAGTTTTTACCACCACTACAATTGTTTCGCTATTCCAATAGAGTCATAGTTCAACCAAGTTAATTAATTTCACCTACCTTCAACTTTGTGAAGGAGCTATTGTGTAAGCTAAACTTGGTGTGGTAATCATGCAATTTAGTTTCTTTATTTTAGTCAAATAATGTTTTTGTGGCATGTTTCGAACTCTTCTGGTATGACGAAACAAGGACTGAACTATATACAAATTTCTTTCATCAATAATAAATGAGCTTATCCAATATGATAATTAGAAATATCATCAATCAATATTACATCTGATTTCAGATCTGCTCTGAAAAGATATCTACCAACTTCGTTTTGTTGATTGTAGTAATTAATGTAATTATAACACTCTTACAAACAAATAAGTGTAATAAAAAAAGCAATACAATTTTTACGAATATAACATTATGTACATAGACCAAATTCAACAGTTCCTATAAATAAAATATATTAATTTTTTGTCGTATTGTGGAACTCTTCCTAGGCAACATTTGGCACATTTAATAGATATTGGTAATATCTGTAATGAAACATTACTGTCTGTAATGAAACAAAAGCTGTCAGGCATTGAATCGTTTTATTCTCCTTCACGAACTTTTTCAAGCCAACGTTTCGGAGTAGAGCTGCTCCTTTTTCAAGGCTAAAAATAAATAAGGACTAGAAAAACACTAATGTGTGTCTGTAATCTGTAAATTTATTTCGCTTTGCAAAGCGTTTCGACTTTCTAACAGCAGACGAATATACTTTTCTGCGAAATGTAAAATTTTATATACTCACTACATCTGAAGGATTAAGAAGACCTCTTCGAGAAGAAAAATGGTTAATCATTTATGAGCTTCTGGCGGGGCAGAATGAGTGTGGTCAATCCTTAAATCACCCTTATGAAGGGTGTTCATAAAAAAGGTGACCCCGTCTCTAGGATAGGCAGAAAACAGATAAATAATTGGGGTTTGCTTAGAAGAAAAATTTTGTTACACCATCCGTATTCAAGATGAAGGGCTTTGAAAAGAAATTATAGGTACGAATATGATGCATATTCATATACAGAGTGAGTCAGACTTGGCCAAGCTCGGGTAATTCTCAATAACCAATACAATTTGAGATACAATTGGGAGGGACAATGGCTATGCACATATTGTACCAAAATGTACGTGGTCTACGTACTAAATTACCTACCTCAAATTGAGCTTGCTGTCCAGTTCTTTTGATGTTGTGTTGATAAAAGAATCTTGGCTAAGTGACGATGTTACATGAATAATGTAATTTGTGGAAATAAATGAATGTAAATATTTGAGATAATTTATTTGGATGAAAACATATTATGCAGTTCAAAATGCCAACACAGAAATTATTTTCCAGCAATTACAACCAACTCAACAAGACCGCCTGAAAATTTATTCTACGATTGTAATTTCATTAACGAAATCTGAAATTCTTGTCGAACAGTTTGATTATTGATCACTTTCAACTGCTCGTAAAATTCCAAATCAAATCACCACTTTTCATTTGAAACGTTCTCACCATATCATTTATTGAAGATTGCAAATCCAGTAATGCATGTACAACCTCAGTTATGTCAGAAATTTAATCTCATATACTTTCTTTTGCTCAGGTTTCTCGGCACTATCAAAATCATGGAAATGAATATTTGCATTGCCTTCCTTAATCGTCCAACACCAGAAAATTCATCTAGAACAAATGTATCTCCTAACCTAAAATTCGAGTGAAAATTGGTAAATAGTTTCTCAACTGAATCACAGTGATATAAATACTCACTCAATTTTTTCAATACCTATTTTTCTAGTCAGACCTCCAAAAAATTAGTTCATTGTTCAATTGGTAACCGAATATGTAATGAAAATATCTAACCCAAACAAGTTGAACTCTATTTATTACTCACTTTCTAGGTTAGTGATTTTTGGATTCGCCAATATCGCGAATAAAACTATAATAAAATCTTTCAATGATATGCAGGCAGCAGAACAATGAAAACTCGATCAGCGACATGTCTTTTCAATAAGGAATATAATATGTTTTCAATTATTTCGAAACAGAATTCGAAAAATTTGAGATTTTCAAACATTTCTTTCATGTCCAATCACTATGTGATAAGCTGTAATTTGTTTGAAGCAAAATGCAAATGTGAATAACTTGACGCTTCTATCGTTGGTTGGTCCAAACCGGAGCTGATCCTGGATAAACAGACACAAAAATTTCAAAAAGAGTTAACTCCGTTTGACTAACGTGCAAATACCAAAAAAATCTCAAGAAAGAATCTATATATTAGAAAATTATGGACAGGCACACCAGTTTCACTAATTAGCATAGATTTCGTTTCATTCAAAAAATGTAGTCATTTTTCTATAGGTTGATGATCCAGCAGAAGAGATTAATCGGCAATGTTTCGGAAGTGGTGAAAGTATATAAGTAGTCTAGTTTTAGGGCAGGTTAAACCAAAAAACTGAATTACGTGATTTCCACTAACATGAGCACACACTACTCATGTTTTGCTATCACAGTATCAGGTTTTTCACTAAATTATGTATGTAATTCTGTTTTTAGTTTAATTATTGATTTTCATCAAGCGTCGACCAAATCAATTCATTATTTATGGCAGGTTAATTGAAATAATATTTCAATTAAGTTAAAATTCAAACTTTTTAAATTTCAAGCTTTTATTGCTGTTATTATTGATTATATTGTTGTGTTTAGCAATGGTTGATGTATTTCTATATTGTTCTCTGCTTCTGAAAGCTATAAAAATCATGTTGAGATCGATATTGTTTTTACAGAGGTGAATACTTGAACTCGAGAGTTGAAAAACCATGGAAAAAATATAATAAACATGCTAACAAAAACAAGAGAGCAGAACTGAGGAGAGTATATTCACACTTGGATGAACATTGATTAGTATTTTGTATATAATATATGATTAAAAACCAAACCCAATTATTATACACATGGATTTGTCCAGGCGAGTTGACTAAGCTTGTTCGCCAAGGAGTAGAGTGGATAGAGGGTTCTCACTCTCACCCGTGGAAAAATATAATAAACATGCTAACAAAAACAAGGCAGAAAAACTGAGGAGGGTATATTTACACTTGGAACCCATTTATTTATATGTACAATACACATGGATTTGTGTGACCCTATAGAAGAAAGTTCATTAAATAATTCTCGTTAAATATTTTTATTGAAGGATGACATTAGTAATTATAGATTTGCTTATCTCTTGAAGAATAAATTTGATGTGTATGAAATATTCAAGAATGTTTGAGTGTTTTTCAAGAATCAAACAAATAAAAGGGTTAGGATCATGTGAAGCGACAACGGTACAGAATTTTTGAATTCGTCAGTAGAGTCTTTGCTAAAAAGGGAGGGTATCAAACACGAATGTACGGTGCCCTATACTCTACAACAAAAGAGTAGAGTAGAAAGGGAATTCAGAACGATAATTGAATAGTTGAGGGCTATGCTCGCGGAGAATATCTATTATTGATTACTGCATAAAATCAAGTGATGAAGTCTTCTTCTAATTGCAGGACCTTGAACTTTTTCAGTATGAACTTTTTACACAGATTGAATATTCTAATTTTAGAATGAGATCTGGCAATATTTTTCACTAAAAAAAAAGTCATGATGTCTGCCAATCAGTGAAGAATATAAAAAATGTTCTTTCAAGGAAGCGAACAAATCATCAACTCGATCATAAAATTTTTGGGACTGAATAGTTGCAAATGCTTCGAGAAAATTTTCATCTCTTCTTCATTCTGGTCTTTCATTAGTGAGAGAAAAGGTAACTCCAGAATTCCTGGTGAGATGAGATATAGCGGAGAATCTTATTGTGGACCTACATCTATCGCTAATGCCTTTGCTGAATATTTCCGTTTGGTTTATGATCCTGTTGTTGAACGTGACGCATGTGATATGGACGATGCTGGTGGTCAGGATGCAATACATATTGATTCGATAACTCGGGATCAGGTTATTGTTGCTGCCAGGAAGCTCTCTAATAGACTTACATCTGGTCCTGATGGGATACCAAGTTTTGTTGTGAAAGATTGTATTGATGTATTGTCACACCCATTGAACCACATATTCAATCTTATCTTGAGCAAAGCCACTTTTCCTAGAGCTTGGAAATTGGCCAAAATTGTGCCAGTTTTAAAGGGGGGAGACCCTTCCATTGTTGATAACTACAGACCAATTTCTATTTTATCGAACTTCTCTAAACTGTTCGAAATTGTTGTTTACCAAAGTGTTTATCCAGCCGTGAAGGACCATATTAGAGTTGAACAGCATGGATTTATGGCTGAAAGATCTTGCACAAGCAATTTGATCGTGTTTTCCCAATATGTGTGCGAGGTGTTTGATGCTGCTGGCCAGGTTGACGCAATATATACAGATTTTCAGAAGGCCTTTGATAAAGTTGCACATGAGCTCCTCTTATCGAAACTGCGCAATAGATTTGGCTTTTCTGAGAGACTTGTCAGGCTGTTTCGCTCATATTTAGTTAATCGTCGTCAGTTCGTCCAGCTGGAGGGTGTACGGTCATCTGAGTTCATACCCACCTCTGGGATACCCCAGGGGTCTAATCTCGGTCCACTCCTGTTTATTTTGTTTGTAAATGATCTGATGGGTTACCTAGGGTTGCCGCATCTGATGTTCGCTGACGATTTGAAGTTATATTATATAATTCGGTCACTGGCGGACTGCGCCCGACTTCAGCTCGATCTGGACAATGTTGCAAGGTGGTGTAGGGATAATCATTTGGGTTTGAATGTATCAAAGTGTAAGGTTGTTACTTTTACAAGGAAGGTGGATGAATTGGGGTGTGATTATGTCGTCGGGGATCAGGTCCTTCCCCGTGTTGATTGTGTGAGGGATCTTGGTGTGATCTTTGATAGAACGTTTTCTTTCATCCCACATATCTCTCAGCTTGTTTCATCTGCCTCAAAAACATATGGATTCATTGTTCGCAATGGCAAGTACTTCGGGAATACCTCTACATTCTTGACCCTCTTCAATTCCTTTATCCGTAGCAAGTTAGAGTATGGCAGCATGATTTGGCGTCCTATTTATTTTTGCCATCAATACCATCTCGAGGCGGTTCAGAGAAGATTCTTGAAGTATTTGGTTTGGAAGGAGGATAAAGTTTATCCACCGAGGGGATTCGATCAGAGTATATTGTTGAGTCGATTCAATGTCATGTCACTACAGGGTAGGAGAGAGATTTTGTGCCTTAAATTTCTTTACAAACTACTGCACAACAATATTGACTGCCCACCTCTGTTAGCCGCTTTGAGTTTCCGCGTTCCGAGACCAACGTCCCGTGCTGTGGAGTTGTTTCACCTGCGGACGCCAAGGACCAATTCGCTTATGCAGTCCCCAGTCTGGTTTATGGAGTCGGTTTTCAACTCAATTGCGAGAGATTGTGACATTCACGTTGACTCGTTGGCGTCAATTATCGAGAAATATGTTATGGGGTTAACTTAAAGTTAGGTCTCCTCTAGTTTTTGTTGGTATATAGTATATGTGTACATGAATATATAAAGTTGTCTGTTGTTTGCTGGATGAATATAAATATTTTTTTTTATTAGCACTGTTATTGGTTTCTCTTCATTATACTAGGTTTAGTTATTTTCTGTAACTGGGTATGTACCTGTTGAAAATAAAGAACTTATTATTATTATTATTATTGTAACCAGTCCGGCCCTTGCGGTCGGACCTTTCGAGAACCAGAGCGGTCGAAAGCTTCCAGAATAACCGCGAAAGGTTCTCGAAGGTACCTGAATGTTTCCGGCGCCTATATAAGCCCAGCGGAGGAGCAGGTAGGCAAGTACAAGTACAAGTACAGTAATAGTGCAAGCGACTAGTGGAAATAAACAAGAGTGGAAATAAATAGTAGTGTAATAGTTAGTTTGTGAGTTATATGTGTATTAAGTGTAAATAAATAATTTTAATAAGTTGGACGTTTTAATCAAGCGAAGAAAACGTTACATTGGTGTCAAGTGTGCGGTTCAACATCGCTCGAATTAAATAAATAATTTTGGATATTTGGAGTTCATGCCAGTGACCACAAGATTACAGAACGCAATGGAGACTCAAGCTGTAATGGACCTTTTGAGTAAGATGAACGAAAGAATGGAAGAAAATTCTCGAAAATTAAATGAGAAAATGGACGAGAATTCTTGTAAGTTGAATGAACAAATGGTCCAAAATGAAGAAAATTCTCGAAAATTGAATGAACAATTGGAAGAAAATTCTAGAAGATTGAATGAGAAAATTGATGAGAAATTGAACGAGAAAATGGACCAGATTAGGGAAAATTGTAACGATGTGGTGAGTCAACTTACAGATAAATTGGATAAAAAACTGGAAACCATAAATGAAAAATTTGAAAAAGTAGACGAGAAGTTTGATATAGTGAACGAAAAATTTGACGAAGTTTATGAAAGAGTTGATGAAAAGTTTGACAAAGTTTATGAAAGAGTTGACGAAAAGTTTGACAAAGTTTATGACGACGTTAATGGAAAATTGGAAGAAATGGCAGGAATAATTGAACATCATTCCAAATTGATAGATTCCTTGAAAAGAATGTCAAACAGAACAGATATTCTGGCTTCAACACCCTACAGCACAGCGAAAGCGGAAAATGACGGCGAAGGTAGTAGAATGAAGATCAAGCCTCCAACTTTTGATGGAAAAATACCCTGGTCGACATATCAAAAACAGTTTGAAGCTGCTGCCCTGGTAAACAATTGGAACGACAACGAAAAAGCCACGGCATTAATTATAGCTCTACGAGGAGAGGCACTCAACATTCTCCAGACGATCCCGGAGAGTCAACAAGCCTGTTACGAAGTTCTTACATCGAAACTTCAGATGAGATATGGTGATGCTCATCTACAACAAGTATACCATGCACAAATAAAGAACCGAGTGCAGAAAACAGGGGAAAATCTCCAAGAGTTTGAAGCTGATGTGGCGAGATTAGTCAGGCTAGCTTATCCATCTGCCCCAGATAGCTTCCTGGAACAGCTATCAATCCAGACATTCGTGGATGGGATAAAGGATAGTGAAATACAACAAGCCCTGAGACTAGCACGCCCTAGAACCATTGATGATGCCTTAGCCCAGGCTTTAGAAATTGAGGCAGCAAAGCAAGCGTCACATAGAGGACACCTTCGTGTAAGACAAGAGCAAGAAACAGATCGATCTGTTGAGGAGATTGTCAGAGAAAAAGTCCGCAGAATATTGCTTGCTAGGAAAAAGGATGCTGTGTGCTGTAACTGCAACAAAAGGAGGCATTTCAAGCAAAATCGTCCAGAATTTGAAAGGGCTACAGCTGGGAAAATAAAAGGATTCGCTGTGGAAGATAATGGCTCGACCAAAACCATTGAGTGTCTCCAGAATTCCAGCCATTGTTCGCGCCTGGAAGAAAATATCGATTTAAGGCGGACCACCGTAATCGAAGACGACTGGCTACCTGAAGAAATTCAAAGAGCACAAGAGGAAGATAACGACTTGAAAGTAATCCTGAGTTGGAAGAAGAGCGGTAGACGACCTACTTGGGAAGAAGTATCCAGACTGAGCCAGAATGTAAAGTCGTATTGGGCACAATGGGAAACGCTGAAGATTGATGGAGGTCTTCTGAAACGTTGCTGGGAAAATGAAGATGGAACTGAGCAGAGACTTCAGTTGATTGTGCCGAAGAGCCGTGTGACAGACATTCTGACCAGACTACATAACGGAACTTCAGGTGGACATTTCGGGATAACCAAGACATTGGAAAAAGTCAGGCAGCGATTCTATTGGCCAAATTGTAAGAGGGACGTTAAAGATTGGTGTAGAAGATGCAAGGTTTGCGCTGCTGCTAACGGACCTTATGGTAGAGGAAAAGCACCAATGAAGCAATATAACGTCGGATCTCCCATGGAACGAGTAGCTATCGACATCGCTGGCCCCTTTCCCGAAACAGACCATGGAAACAAGTACATTTTGGTAGCGATGGACTATTTCACGAAATGGGTGGAAGCCTACGGTATTCCTAATCAAGAGGCAAGTACGGTAGCTGATAAATTGGTCAGAGAATTCTTCTGCAGATTTGGAATACCTCTGGAGCTGCATTGTGATCAAGGCCGAAATTTTGAATCGAAGTTATTCCAAGAAGTATGCAGCAAATTGGGAATTCACAAAACAAGGACTACACCTCTTCATCCACAATCAGACGGCATGGTCGAACGAATGAATCGGACCATGGGAAAACATCTAGCCAAAGTAGTTTCTGATCACCAGCGGGATTGGGATGAATATTTACATCTATTCACCATGGCATATAGATCTTCGGTTCAAGAATCTACCAAGGAAACTCCATCCAGTATAATGTTCGGCCGAGAAATAAGGCTGCCTTGCGACTTAGAGTTTGGATGTAAGCCTGGAGAAGACGTAGCTGGGGAGGACTACGTTAGTAAATTAAGGAACAAGCTGGATTACATTCATGACAAGGTACGCAATCAAATGCAGCAAGCAAGTGACCGAATGAAAATGCGCTACGACATCAAGGCTATTGATGGTGGATTCACCACTGGAGATCTGGTGTGGCTACATAATCCACAAAGGAAGAAAGGTTTTTCACCAAAGCTGCAGAGACAGTGGGAGGGACCGTATGAAATAATCAAGAGGATAAATGATGTAGTTTACCGGATACGGAAGCTCCCCAGAGGAAAACCAAAGGTTGTCCATTTCAACCGATTAGCCCCGTACGCGCAGGACAAAGAAGAAGTACGTCTTGTGGAAGCCCCGATGCAAGGTAGCAGCGATTACCAGAAGTTTATGGATTGTTATGGTGAGACACGCGTTGCACGGTTCGGCGTTACACAGGAAGTACATCAAGATCTCTTTACTGTGTCTGAGGAATACTCTCTCGCTCATTGCGTAGCGGAGGACCTTCGTATGAGCAAAGGAATAGCCAGAGTATTCAGAAATAAATTTGGACGTCAGGAGCAACTATTGCGACAGCAGCCAAGAATCGGAAAAGTTTTGAAATTGAAGGCTGAAGGTCGGTTCATTTATTACCTAGTCACCAAGCGACATTCCTATCAGAAGCCAACCTATCAGAATCTATGGACGGCACTGCATAGCTTGAAAGAAGACCTTCAACGCTTTGGGGTTAGGAAATTAGCTGTTCCCAAGCTCGGTTGTGGATTGGACCAGCTAAATTGGCGAGTTGTGCGAAGCATGCTGGAGGTGGTATTTCAGGGGACTGGTATACGGATCCTGGTGTGCAGCTTCAACCCAAAGCAGGCCAGGGAGCCTGGAAAAACTGTGGAGTGCTACTTCCATCAGAATGGCTACTGTAGGAATGGTGATGAGTGCAGGTTTCGCCACGGTCCTCGGAGGAATTCACTAAATCTGTTCTGGGACAGAACAGGCTTAAGGAGGGGACAGTGTAACCAGTCCGGCCCTTGCGGTCGGACCTTTCGAGAACCAGAGCGGTCGAAAGCTTCCAGAATAACCGCGAAAGGTTCTCGAAGGTACCTGAATGTTTCCGGCGCCTATATAAGCCCAGCGGAGGAGCAGGTAGGCAAGTACAAGTACAAGTACAGTAATAGTGCAAGCGACTAGTGGAAATAAACAAGAGTGGAAATAAATAGTAGTGTAATAGTTAGTTTGTGAGTTATATGTGTATTAAGTGTAAATAAATAATTTTAATAAGTTGGACGTTTTAATCAAGCGAAGAAAACGTTACATTATTATTATCTCTTGGAACTCTATTTTCTGTTGAAATCATCTAATTCCTGACTGACATCTTTACATTTCGACATATCTGCATAATTCCATATGATGGTACATGAAGTCCCCCTGAAACAAACATAAAATAAAATCATCTCAGTTTCATATTAAATTATCTCATCTTACCTTTATTTTTGAAGAAAATTGCAATTCCCTCAAGACTGGAGAATAACTTTCATGGGTCACAATATCATTCTCTACATTTTTTAAATATCTTTTCATCAATGTGGCACTGAATCAAAAGATTTCTCCAAATGATAGGCAGCATTTTCAGAAATACGTTGAACTTGTCTCAAAAAGTCCATCACTTCTTTCATGTGTTGTATTTTATTTTTTAGAGACTTAATGGTTGTTCGGAATCCCTGAAGGTTCTCGAATATTTGATGAATTTTTGGTTTTCATTTTGATTCGTTTCATTTGGAATATTTAAATTGCATCATCGACGCCTTGGCGCAAGTTTATACATTTATTCATCCTCGCAGAGAAAACACATAGAAAATGACATGAGAACGATTCCTAAGTTTTAAGCTTATGTGTGCATATATACGACATAATATTAACTTTTGCCGTCGTCGCATTAATTTCGGCTTCAATCGCCAATCTTAGTGTTTTCATCCCCTTTGTCGGGAATAAATTATATTGTTCGTCTTCTGCGAGTGATAAGACACTTTTTAGACACTTTTCGAGTGATCACGTTCTGGTGAACGGAATAGGCAGCAGAAAAATTACCCGTGCTGCACAACGGCAAAGGGCCCTTTGACCAATTTAGACGACACCAACACCAGGAAGACCTTTGGTAAGTCGTTGATGCAATTTTGCGGTTTTTCATTACTATTACGCATTACGTTCTACCCTTCGAAAACGAAAAGAGAACTTACATCACTTTCCAACCAATTCTAGAGCTATCGAACAAATAACAATGGTTTTTCTGGCATTGTATAATTTCCTTCTACATGATGCTTGGCGTATTTTCAATTCGATGTTTCTTTTCATCAATTCCGAAGGAAAAATACTGAAACAAGTTTAGAAAATCTGTAAATCTATCAAAGATATTAAAAAATTGATATAGTTGGGAACTGTGAACCACTGTCTAAAATTTCTAATGTGTGTATTGAAAACAGAGAATTTCCATCTCATTTTTAAGATCACTCTGGTCACACCTGTTTTCAAGTCTGGAGATAGGGCCCAGCCATCCAATTACAGACCAATTTCCGTTTTGTCAGTATTTACTAAGGTCTTCGAAAAAATACTGAAAGATCGAATTGTGAAATTCTTAGAAAATATAAATTATTGTCGAAAAATCAATATGGTTTTATAAACGGAAAATCTACAGAAGATGCAATGGCACGTCTTCTGGGGAAGATTTATGAAGCGTTGGAAGGCGGGGTTCCCGCTCTTTGTGTATTCATTGATTTGTCAAAAGCGTTCGACACCGTTTCCCATTCACTGCTGTTAGAAGCTCTTGAGAACAAAGGTTTCAGAGGAAGATCATATGAACTATTTAAAAATTACCTGCATAATAAAAGACAGTTTGTCATAATCGACTGTATCAGGAGACCAGAAAGTAAAATCACAATTGGGGTACCACAGGGCACTGTTCTTGGTCCCATATTGATTACCATATATAAAAATGATCTCGTCAACTTGTCAATCTGTGGAGAGATTGTGTTATTCGCCAATGACACAGCTGTACTGTATAGAGAGACTCGTCTTGGAGTTCATTGATAGAAAAAGTAGAACTTGATTTCCGACAGATAATTAATTTCTTCCGATCAAAGTTACTCACCCTCAATTCGAAGAAGACTTTTTTCATGCCATTCGCTTACTATGTTCCTCACCGGAATTCCAAGATTTGGAATTCAATTTTGAGAATGAAATTATTACCATAACAAGAGCACATTGTAAAGGGTTTAGTTCGCAAAAGGCTTTTATCTCGAGCGCCAGCTATTCTTTCAATAGGGAGGAATAGCAAACCCACCCAGGTACCTACTAGTCGGAGACAGAGTTCGGGGTTATCTAAGGTGGTAGCGATAACAAGTACTTCGAAACCGAATTTATTACAATAATCTAACTTACAGTGAACTATACAGTTATTTCCAAGTCCAGAAATATATACAGCTGATGACCAAGTTCAAAAATGAGGAAAACAAATGCAATAATTAACTCGTCACAGCGATCAGAAATTCAAACTCAACACAGTGAAATTAATGAATTAAAGAATATTCAAATTAATTATATTCATTCAGTCAAACTATCAGGCATTAAAGAAATAAAATAATCAATAGCGGTCACTTTGATTCCTTCCGAGACAATAAAGGATGTACGGGGTTTATACAAAATTTACAGTAACCGGGTGCCTCAGAAAGCTCCAAGTCTCTGTAATTGGTTAATTTAGCAATGGGTTTGGTCCCGAGCACTTTCAGTGATATTCAGTGTACAGGCCAATCAGAATTGAAACTATTCAATAAACGGGACGGGGTTGATGCAGGTGAAACACAATTTACAGGATAACGGGGTAGTTTATCGTGGTCTCTCGGTGGCAACCTTGGGTGTACACGCCAAGCATTACCAGTAGAAAAACTTCGAGACCTCTGCCGATTGGTTTCCGTCACCAGATAGCCAGGCGACAGAAGTCTGCGGTAAACGGGAAATCTAAACGGAGCACAACAGGGGTAGTACGGGCTAGGTTACTGTGGTCTTTCTGTGGCAACCGCGGATATACACGCAAATCATTACCAGCGGAAAGACTCCGAGACTTCTGACGATTGGTCTTCGGTCGCCAAAGAGCCAGACGACAGGAGTCTGCTTTACACAGGAAAATGAAAACGGGTCACAACAGGGTTAGGACGGGGTAGGTTACTGTGGTCTTTCCGTGGCAACCTTGGGTGTACACGCCAAGCATTACCAGTGGAACGACTTCGAGACTCCTGTTGATTGGTCTTGGCTCACCAGAGAACCAGGCGACAGAAGTCTGCGTTAAACAGGGGAATTAACAACAAGGATTAACACAAACGAATAAAAAAATGCAACTTTTAATCACGAAGTATGCGGTATCAAGAAAAGACTTACAATTTGTTCCGGTACGGGCACACCACCACTTAGAGAACAGAAAAAGAAAAGAAAAACTCTAATAGGAAGAAAGAATGAATCAATCAAGAATGAATTAATCGCCAAACAGTGAATAATGAAGCAAGAAAGATTACTGAATAAAGAATTACTAAAGAACACCGAATCATGAATGAATGACGTTCGTCTGGTGGTGCGGCCCTTTTTATCAACTTTCCAACATGTGGACGGTCATGTGACCCAAATTGCATCCAAAAATTCGGTATTCTCGAATATTCTCCCCAGAAGAAATATTCTCGGTGGCGGTTATCTCTTTGTCGGTAAAAAAAACTGTCGTTATCTGCAATCCACGTTGTTTTATGCTGAATTCGGTGTGTTTTACTGGACGGAAAAACAACGCCGAATGCAGAAAGACACTTTTTCTTTGTTTTGGATTCTTACGGCGGATTAATGATTGAAATTTCAATTATACGGAATTTGAATTTATTAATCAGGATTCTGAAAAATATGTCTAAAATGAAACGGCATAACTATATCGAAACTGAAATCTCCATCAGACGGTGTTGCATTGCTTCAACTGGAAAATTCAGGGAAACGGATATTTAAAACGAGGCTTGATTTTTATTTAAGACAATCAAGTCTCGTTACAACATCATTTAAAATATTTAGGAGTTGAAATTGATTGTCATTTACGATGGAACCATCATATGCAACATATAGCCAAAAAACTACGGTACCTTTTCGCTGTCTTTAAGATCTTTAAAAACATTTGTACACCAGATCAGCTACGAATTTTGTATTTTTCACTAGTAGGTACAATCCATTTTGACATATGGAATCTTGGTATGGGAAGGCGTAGAAAATATATGGTTACAGAAAGTAAACGTCCTGCAGAGGCGTATTTTGAAGTCAATGCTAGGAAGATGCCTTACTTACCCTACGGATCAACTGTACGCGGAAAGTAGTTTATTCGATATGCATCAGCTGAATATCTACAGAATATTGCGCTATCAATTCTTTAACAGAGCTCAGGAGAGTTTGATTGAGTATGAATATGAAACTGGGTAGGTACTCTGCCTATAGTTCTCGGTTTGTCAAAGCCAGGCTGACGGTGGGCCAAAGGAGCTTCACTTATTTGGCTGTCCGAAAATTCAGTCTCATTCCCCGCGAAATAAAATCCATTTGTGAGTTGGGGACATTTTTCCCCAGAAGAAAAAGTGGATACTCTCCCAACCACGCTCGTCAGTTGCTGATCTGATAGACTTGAAAAATAATCTTATAGGATTCCATCGATTCTCTTCTCCCTGTATCAGATATATGTATCGTTGCTTCTTTTTTTCATACTTTATTTATGAATATTTTAATAAATTTCGGCACATTCTGGATTTTAAATTGAAGCGTGGTGCAGCCAAGCACAAGGCTTGCCTTTTCTCTTGGCTTGAAATTGTCATTGTTAATGCCGTTTTTGGAATTATCTATTATTTTTCTCCTCATTCACTACATTTTGTTTATACTGTTGTTATATTTTGATAGTAAGAATAAAGAGAAAATTATCATTATTATCATTATTACTTAAGTATAATTGTGAAGTAAGCCATTGTAAAAATCCTGCTATTCAGCGAAAAAAACTAATAAAATCACACCAACAATACGTTTATATTTGTTATTATTGTTTATATTTGTTACAATTGTTTACATTTGTTATCAATGTTTACATTTGTTTACTGAGTTCTTTTCCAATATGCTATTTGAAATCTCGAACAAAATTTTCCCGCAAATGATAAAGTGTTCTGCTAATGTCGAGTAAAAAATATCCAAATTAAAAAAAAATGAATATTGAATATTCATTTATTCGAAGCTTCAACCTTATTACAGAGAAATAAAATGCAACAAAATGGAACGGATAGACTTATACTATATTGAGATAAATAACAATATTTAAATAATCTGTCTTTCCAGATTTGATATCTCTGGGCAAACAGGGGGTAAAACCGGAAACAATAATCTTATACATTTTTTTACATCAAACGCCTTGTTTGGGTTGTTTTATATTTTTCGTTTTCATTCTGTCCAGACGAATTTTATTGGCAAGCTTTTTGACAGAATTTGTACCAGTATAAAGTTGTTTTTTACCCTGAATAATTTTATCAACATCTCTGCACCAATTAGGCACTAATGTTCTGTTTGAGAATTTTGATATTAATTCAATAACTTTTCTTTTTATGATCCGGTTGGTGACATAATAGAAATGTGAAATCAACTGTTTCATTGATTGCACATTCCATTATATCTACTATCATCAAATTTGTAGAACATACTTGTTAGTCCGAACAAAACTGAATTATTTGCACTACATTAAAAGAGGCATCAACAAAGGTGAAAGTTGGATAGCACAATCTTCTAGCAATTGATTCACCATAATCCCTAGCAGATATCAATGAATTGGAATTTGTACTGTAATTATCAGAAAACAAGCATTTTCTACAAACCGAACAGGTTACTTTCTTCTTAATTTTTTTTTTAAATAAAACCTGCAACATAATTAGTGGCCATCTCTGATAATTTATGTGAATTATCAGTCACATTCTGTTCTGATAAGTTTGAGAAGTCCTCCAAATTAGAAGCAATGTTGGCCTTCTTGTTGCTTTCCTTCACAAAAAGTTTTTCATGGCCAGGAACATGTTGTCGCATTTATCATCCTCACAATTGAAACTTTTTTTTAAAAGGACATCGCACTATCAAATGTTCATATTTTAGAACTCCCTGTAAATTGATGCGATGCGGGATTATTATTTTGGGCTCCAAAGCTTCTTAAATTGTCCAAATGCATTTTCGAGGGGATTTTGATTCAATCTTCTAGTGAGAAGATATGTGAATCCGTCTGATTTCGAGACATCCCAAATAGACTTGATATTCCTTATAGTGAAAGACCAATTTTTCAGACTTGAGGGTCTTGCTCGATCCCTGGATGACCTTTTGGATTTTGGGAACACTGATGGTCAACTGTCATATATAACGTATGTGTTCTGTGGTTAGTCAGTCGAGTAGCAGTAGATGTATGTAGAGACAAGCAAAAAAATTATAATCTTAGCCTTGCGGCTTTCACACTCCTCGCCAGAGGAAAATTTACTTATCCCAGATATCTCAGATATCAAAAGGATTAAGCTCTGTTGGAGCCCTTTCCAGGTTTTCGGGCTCATGGTGGTGGTCGGGTTCTGGTCGCTCCTCGGCTCCCTGCTGTAGGTTGGATTCCTGCTCCACCCGCACTTCCTGTCGAAGCAGATGGTGTTCCTCTGCATTTCCCATGTACTGGCGTACAGTTTTCGCCGTTCCCAGCAGTACCGCCTTCTGCATGACTCTAGATATTTTCGTCCAATTGAAGTTTCCTCAAGTTCTCTAGTAGTTTCTTCGGTATCAGGCCTGTACATGATATGACAATAGGGATGGTCTTGATATCTTTCAGCTTGCACTGTCTCCTGGTTTGTTCCTCGAGATCTCTGTACTTTGAAATGATTTCAGTGTGCCTATCTAGAAGATTGTTATTATTTGAAATCGCTACATCGATTAATAGTGCTCTGTCCTCATCCTTATTGGGCAATATGAGGTCTGGTCTATTGTGGGTTATTTTCCAGTCTGTGAGAACCGTGCGATCCCAGTAGAGATTGTGATGTTCATTTTCCAACACAGCATCCGGATGGTAATTGTAATAAGGAACCCTTTTCGATCTTAGAAGTTCATGTTTTAGTGCAAATTCTTGGTGAAGAATCTTGGCAACGGCATCATGACTATTTTTGTACTTCGTACCCGCGAACTTCTGACATCGCCCGGTGATGTGCTGGATAGTTTTTTGTGTCGCACAGCCATAACGACAGCTATCATCCGCCACTACGACATCCTTGGTGATATATAATATTTCATGTAGTTCCTTCCTCTGTCTAAGGAAACAACCTTCCGGAAGTCAACCAGTAGTTCGACGCAGATATGTCGACGTAATCATGGTTGACCTCGTTCTGGGGCCTTCCATGCAAAGGTTTGCCAATCAGTTTCAGCATTTTACTTTCTGCAGAGTGTTCAACGGTTTCCAAGTGGTCCTGCGGTTGCTTTAAGGGTGTAGAACTATCAGCAACACAAACTACTTGATGGAGTTCTGATGAAGTAGCCTTGCTCAGAAAATATTTTCGAAGTCCTTCAATTTCCTGGGTCATACGGTTGGACAAATCAACAATTCCTCTACCCCCAAGATGTCGTGGCAGCTCTGTCCGTTCTATTGAGCTTTTGGGGTGATGTTTATTGTGTTTAGTCAGCATCGTCCTTATTTTTCTCTGTAAGGCTGCTAAATCGGCGGTGGTCCAAGAGATGATACCGAATGAGTAGCTCAGCGCCGAGCAAGCGTAGGTATTAATAGCTTTTATCAGATTCTTCCTGTTGAGGCCAGTTCTCATTATCCTTCTCAATCTTCGGGTGAACTCCTCCGTTAGTTCTTGGCTCTGATTGATTTTTCTTGCCTGTTTTATGCCTAGATACTTGTATGTGTCTCCTTCCTTCAATGCTTCAATTTCTGCACCTTCCTTGAGTTTGAACGTACCATCTTCTATTTTCCCTCTCGTTATATTCAGCAGTCGACATTTTTCTAGTCTAAACTTCATTTCGATGTCGAGTTTCAAATCGTCCATGTAAAGGAGATGATTCAGTTCCATCATAGTTCTACTGCCGCTTTTGATGGCAAATCCGTAGTCCGTAGAATTCAATCTATGAGACAAGGGATTCAGGGCCATGCAGAACCACAGAGGGCTCAGCGAATCTCCTTGGAAACTTAGTTTTATTATTATCATAAACGGAAAAGAGTTCTCTCAACTCATATAACAGTTAGAAATGAAAAATCACACAGAATGAAACTAATGAAAAAAAAACACAATTAAACATCAATAATCACTGAAAAAGTAATAGAGAGAAAAGAAGGAAAAAATAATAACCAGTAACACACAAACCCCAGCACTAACATGAACCGGCATCGCACCAAGCGTCCAATTTATTCTTGAAGGAGTTGATACTAGATTACTAGATGCTCCAACAACTTCGTCCGGAAGACTGTTCCATCTATGGAATATCCTCTTAGTAATGAAAGATTATCGTGGGGCACATTTCATTCATTTTCGCGTCAATTTGAACCTGTGACCCCTAAGTTGTCTCGTAGATGCAAGGTCAGGCATTTGAAGCTAACGTACACACCTACGCATACTGGGGAAGTCCATGGAGTAGTGCAGGCCATTTGAAGCTACTACACAACTCCACGGCGGAAAGAAGGGTATGTGGGAAAAGAAATAAACCGGCAAATTAACCGAAAGAGTAATTAAAATAATCATACCTGAGACCTTGCCCATGTGTAACCCTTGAATGTACTTACTATCTGGTATACTTCTCGGACGGTCGGAACACTCTGGCTTCATTGACTGAATTTACGAAATCGCTCGAATTTATACCCGGCACGGCCTTTTTTTGTACAATTGTCAAATGCGCAATTAAACAAATTCGCACTGCACTGCAGCGTCCTTCTTCCTGGGCCTTTCGGTGGCTCCCTTTGGGCACCCACAATCCCTGGACCGTACCCCCACTAGTCCGCACCTGGAGCAGAACATCAACGGGGTCCTTCTGCATGTTCGCCGGTCGTGGTCTGAGTACCCGCAGCGCCAGCACAAAGGGTACTTGGCTACCGGCAGATAAACTGGGGCCTTCTCCTGGGGGTCCAGAACCGGCGGTGTAAAGTCTCCCTCCAAGTCTACCTCCTCCTGCAGCACCAATACGTTTGCATCTCCCATATCGAATAATCTGGAAGCACACGGGATAAAGGTCTACAAAAACAAGTAAATTCAGACTTCAAATTAACTTTAATTCGGCGGAACAAACAAAACAACAACAACAAAAATAAAGTAGGAGCTAAATATTGGCCGGGATTTTGATCCACCGATGTTGTCCTCCCACCAGCAGCTTCAGTCGGAAAAACTTGTCTGCCGGCCAATTTACCAGGCGCAGGTTCCTGGCCAGGGTTTGCATATACGGCGTCCAGTTCGCCTCTCCCGGGGGTGTCTGGGACAGCAAATGACCGAATTCAGCTATTAATTCCTCCCTGGTAGGCGTAGGCGGCGGAGGAGTCGGGGGTAGCGGACTTATCGGCCTGACCACCACAAGGTCGGGGAACAGCGGTTTCCATTCCCTTTTCCTCTGTGGTGGTCTCATCTTCAGTGGTTTGGTTGACTTGGGCATTCTTTCCCTGAATTGGAATCTGAAAATATTTTCTCCAAAAATTAATTCGAAACGAAGTCATTCAAAAATAAAACTAAATTTCAAAGGAATAATTATTCATTCATTATTAATTCATAATAAATTATGAATGAAATTATTCCAAGACTGAAACTCAAAAGATTGTTCGAAAGGAAAGAATTTCTCTACGACGAGGATGCGTTTTCCCCTAAAATCACCCTTCATTACACTCCCGGTGCATCGGTAGAAAAATTCAATCCACGATGGCGCTCGTTTTCCTGCGCAGAGGCCCAATACTCCCACCAACCCCAGTGCCCACAAGTCCACTGCGGCATCGTAATGTTCCCGGCGGCGCTGCTCCGGGCACCAGTACGCCTTGGTACCCGCCAGCTCAATCAGGAACGGCTGACGACAAGTCAGCCGTTCAGCTAATCCGAAATCGGATAAAAGGAACCGGGCCTCCTGCCGCAGTACATTGGCGGGTTTCAGATCGCGATGGGCCACCCGTTGTCGATGACATTCCGCGAGGCGATCTGTCGCACCACCTGGAAGAAAGACAGTCCAAGTCCTCCTCGCACAGCGGCAGCACCAGAAACAGGTGAAGGGGGCTCCCCCAAAGCTTCCAGGAGCGGTAGGACGTTGTGATGTTTGCAGAGTTCCATGAACTCAGCCTCCTGGATTGCCTCTTGATGCAGTTGGACTTCCTTGACAGACACTCGGTCGTCCTGGTCGCGTCTCCTGGCGCTATATACCCGGCCAAAGCCTCCCTCTCCTAGAATGGCTTCAAGGCGGTAGTCTTGCAAGTGCAACGGTATTAACTATTAACATCATTTAATGATCGGAAACAGAAAGACAGTTCTGACGGCGTAATCCTTTTTCTGTCTCGTCTAGGGAATTTTCTGCGGATAACTACGGATGCACCTACGGCGACGGGGCCACGGGCTATCAACCTGGAGTAGGCAGTACCGCTGTGTCAACGAGAACGGTCAACCCGATGAGTGAACAGCAAATATTCTTTGTACACTTTACTTATACTTGTTACGTTACCATCTGCGGGTGCTGCGAGTCCGTCGTGCACCTCGGACATGCTCGGAGGGCGAGTTCCTCGCTCGTCGGTATCCGGAGCGGCCAAGGAGTATCTCCCCTATCTCCGAGTCAACTGCATGTCTCCAGGGTGTCCCACAGGCCACAACGGTTGCAGCTTCGGACGAAGGGTTTTCCAGCGAGCCCTGTCGGTCCATGAAGGCCGCAACGCCAACACGCCCCAGATACGGTGGTGTGCAAGTCAGACATCTGAAACTTATTTTTTCAACATGTTCATTATTTATTACCGGACGGCGGTCTTGATTGGAGAAGAAGCTAAGAAAGACGAACCGTATCACCCTGAACAGAGACTCGGAAGGGAAGTGACGGGGTGACTAACGTATTAGTCTCACATACACAGTCGTTATACTATGAAATGATTAACGCTCTGATGAATGGAATGGTTTTAAGTCTTTAACATGAATGTTGACGATTTTCTTACCACTGTCATCTTTCAGGTCATAAATAGCGGGTGAGATTACTTTCACAATGGTGTACGGACCAGAGAATTTCGGAGCCAATTTGGCTGCAAAGCTATTAACGGCGGATGACAACGGATTAGCACGGCGTAGAACTTTGTCACCGACATGAAAACGAACGTCCTTCCGACGGAGGTTGTAAGTGTCAGCCTGCTGCTCAAAGGCACGTACAACCTGGTATTGACAAACTCATAGGCCTCCTGAAGATGACGGATTTGTTCTTTACGGTGAGTAAGATTTACTCTACTTTCTTCTGGGCTTCTGTTTGTCTCCTCTGTGTCTTCGTCTTGGAAGAATAGATTGCCTTTGGAACTGTTAATTCCCTTCCATAGTTCAGAAATGCCGGTATGAATACTGTAGATTTCTGTTCGGCGGTGTTCAGGGCGAAAGTTAGTTCACCTAATTTCTCATCCCAATTCAGGTGGTCGGCTTCACAGAACTGGCCTATCATAGTCTTCAACATACGATAGGCTCGTTCTACGGCGTTGCACTGAGGTGTATAAGGAGGGGTGAAACGGTGAGCAATGTTTAACTCTCGGATTCTGTTTTTGTATATTATTGTTATATAGGGCTGAGTAAACGGTTTTAGCAGTGGCTTCCCGCAGCGGACAGCATTCGACCCATTTCGTAAAACGATCACTACCACATAAGAATTTCCCTTCTTGGACCCGGGAAGTGGCCCCACAAAATACGTACAGACCTCTTGGAACGGCGCATTTTTCCCCTTTTGCCGTCATAAGCTTTCTTTTTATTCTGAAAATGTGCTTCATTCGAATCTAAGTTTCTACACGAATATGGACATTTCACTTCTATCAAACCAGTGTCATTGACCAATTCATCTGGAGAACCAGCAATGAATTGATGTATTTTATAGATTATCAATCCAGAAGGTATTCATTTATTCCTTGTTAAAGCTTCATAATCTGCCACAGCCTTTTTTTCGTTGTCTATGCCATGATTGATAGCTATACGTTTGAATTCAGATTCATTATATTCTCCATTTTTTTATAAATATTTATTTGACTATTTTTATTTTTACTCTTGCAAATTTTTCGCTCATCAAACCAAGTTCGACGTAGTCTTCGATCTCTGGTGTGTTCCTCATTACGCTTGAGGTCTTCAATAGATTTCCTATAATTTCCTTCGAAATATCGAAGGCAAATAGAATCACACTCAACGACTTTTTTATCGGTCACATTTATACAGCAAAATTTACAGTAAAATTCGCCACTTAATGTGGATTCCAAATACTCAATGCATACTAGATGAACCAATTCGTTACATTTGTCGCGTTGTACCCACTCAGCTTCGAATTTGAACTTTCCGTTTTTACAATAAATACATAAATCTGAGATCGGAATAATTGAGAATTTTTTAGTGCCTGTTTCAAAGAAGTCCCAAGAAAATTATTATGCTTTTCCTTCTTTTCCCAAACTTCCCGTGAAGCTAGGCCCTCATCTCTTTCAAGGGGAACTTTGGAACATTCAGACTTAGTATAGTAATGTTGAACTTATTTTCTTTATGGATGAACAGCACATATTTTCTAATCTTTCTAGTTACGTGACTGCTCTTTTGACGCATAATTCTTCTAGCAACAATATTTTTTGCGATTCCAATACACCTCTCTACTGGTGCATTACTCAACCTTCCTTCATTACATAACAAAATCCGGCTCCAAAGGGGTGAAAATGGCATGTAATGTTTAAAAAAGTACTCGAAAAAGTCCACATTTTTATACAAATTCTTGGGAAAGTTTGAGGAATCACTATTTGCTGGGAATGATTCAATCATCTCTTTGAAATATTAGTGAAATAAGGTGGTTTCATAACTTTACAGTTCTTTCTTATTGAATTTGAATGAAAATGTATTTTTTTTTCGATTCCTGATCACTGACATCATCTGTGTAGGGAGATAATAGGGATAATTTTCCAAAAGAATAAAAAAAAAATCTTCTGAACATTCATCTCCAGTTTATCAAATGATTTAGTTACTGTCCTTGTTCAATAGGCCTTCCACAACAATATTCTTTCTTCTAGATTGAGCGTCTGCCATTGTTGCATTCAGGTTAGCTTGTTCCTTCAGATCCTTCAATTCTTTTTTCATCTTATTCATCTGTGCATTCATGTTTTCTTGTTCTCTTTTGAGTTTCTTATTTTCTCCTTTCATAACCTTCCTCATATCGTCCACTAGTCCACTATTTGAAGACACCGCTACTTCTAGGTCTTCGATCTTCTTCATCAGTTTTTTGAACATTGCTTCTACCTTGTTTTCCTCATCGGGTTTCCCAGACCGTCCCAGACTTTTTCTCTCTTCAAGCTTTTCAACTATTTCGTCAGAACTCATACTGTTATTTGGTTTTTACATTTCAGACACTCCCAATCATTCCTTTTTTCTTAATATCCTCCTATTTGATGTCCGTACATCCTAAATGTGCCCAACCATCGCATCCACTCTGGCACTGGATCTTATAGCCGCTTCTACGGATGGTTTGTCCGCATTCTATGCATACAAATAAAATCTCCAGCCAGCGTACTTTGCCTAACAATATAGTTTTCACACTAGGTACTTCGCCTTCTGGTCTGTAATGAAATGTTTGTCATCGACAGGTGTTTTCTTATCACTTTCTTTCTTTCCTTTTTTTCTTGAACGTATAGGATGCCGATATTGTATACTCCCGTATAAACTAATATTAACTATTTCTTTATAAACTTTTTAGGGTTTTCACTCCCAATCTCTGAAACAAAATCAATTAAAAATGAAATCAACGATTTGCTCCTGCGTAAAAATTTCATTTTTAATTGATTTTGTTTCAGACATTGGGAGTGAAAACCCTAAAAAGTTTATGAAGAAATGTAGAATCCTCCCAGATAAATTTCAATCGATATCTAATATTAACTAGTTTTACTTAAAGAACTCACTTTGGGGCGATACATTCACATAAATCAGTATTTTTTCATACTCACTTTGGTATAAAAACCACCAATACATTCGTACGAAATAATTTCATCATTTTACACAACTGTCCACCTCAAAAAAAATTGAAAGAAATTCCTTTTCAGGTGGTAGTTTTTAATACGGAATCTATTACGCATTTTATCAACATTTCAAAATTTCAAGCGCGTGTAAAATATAATCGATTTGATAACATTTCGCAGTTGATTTCAGTGAAAAATTCCTACAAATTAATCGAGAATCTACCGAAAATCATCCAAAAATGCAACATAGAGGATCGGCGGACCGGTAGAATTCCTGAGTGTACTCGATAACTTGGTTGAAGCGGCAACGCTGATATTTGTCTATCAGCTACCGGCTTGATGTTTTTTACCAGGGCCTGTTATCTCTCTTTTCTACCGTTCTCCCTCTCCGTGGGTATTCCTCGATGCGGTGACCGAATCCCGAAGATGCACGAACTGGCGATGGCCGCCAGTGGCGTACACCTACACTTATTTTCGCTGAAATAATACTTCTGCAATTCGCAATGACATTAGAAGTTGAAAGAATATGAATATGTGATGCTCGGTACATAAAAATTCGATAATTGCAACACCTTGTTCTAAAAATGAAATTGTTCAATTTGATTTCTTGATAAATTGAACTGAAATCACCTAGACGCGAAGTTTGTTTCATATAACTCTGAAGTTTTAACGACTATCAAAATGAGATTTTCACACAAATGATTGTTGACTATCCAAGATTCATATTCCGTTTTAAAAATTTCATGCACTGCCTTGCACCCCTAATCGAACCTTTTCCGTATGTTACTTCGACTTGCCGATCTAAGTCGCGAAGTTTCTTCTATATAATTTCTGAATTTTGACGACTGTCTAAATGAGATTTTTACTCAAATGATTGTTGACTATTCAAGATTCATATTCAGTTCTAAAAATTTCTTGCACTGCCTGCACTCCCTTTTCTGTATATTTCAACAATCTTTTCTCTATATTATCTGAAATTTGGAGGATTTTAATTGAGAAATGTTCTCTTATTTGGGAGAAGAGTGCTACTGTGTGTCTGTGTATTTCATATCCTGAAATTGGATAGGCTTTAGCGATATGTTGGAATGAGTTCTATATCATTGATAATATTTGAATTATTCACAATTTTACTTGTTTTACACCTCTCCAGCTATTAAAACCAAAGTGTACAAGCTTCCTTTCTTCGAAAGTTCGAAACAGATTTTCGAGCGACTACTTCAACGCAAGCACAATTTTATTATTATGTGTTAAATCAGATATGAATGTAGAAAGCAATTTTTATTATTCTTATTACGTTATCGTTATTGTTGTTCCTATTGTAAGAATAATGTGATACTGATACAAAATAGGTAGGCTGAGGAAATTGGCAATTGAGACGTACATTGATAGACGTTAGAATTCAGTTAATCGGAAAATTTGTTAAAAAGGGTTGAAAAATGACGTTAGTCGAGACGAGACCGTTATTTAGAAGAAGTTACGACGAATTTTTTATTGAGACGTAATAATTGTATCAATATGGTGTATTTCTGATTAAAGAGTGAAACCAGTAAGAATATTAACCCTCTAGAGTCTAGACCCTAGAGAATTATAAAAAAACCTACATGTATCTCTCAAGATTGCCTCGGTTTTTATTCAAAAGAGAGAGAGAAAAAGAGAGAGAGAGTGCGCACAAGTGTTCGGAACTTCCCTGCTTCCATCGAAAAACACTACAAGTGTCATGAAAACACCACTTCATTTTCAAATACTTAGTTAAGAATATTTCGAGAACTAATGCATAAAATGAAAAAACAATTACTGTGCTGAAATCAGTATAAAAATACCTTTCAAATGAGGTATCACTCACCCCATCTTCCCTATTCAAAAATTGGGGGTGATGGTTGTAGTAGCAAGGGTTGAAGCGCTATGCGTCCGTAACCTACATCTTAAGTTGTCCCCCTCGAAACAGAAATCGACTTGTCCGAGCATTTCTATCGAAAAAATTTATTTCGTCTGTAATCTCGTCTGTTTCGTTTTCAAATGGCCACCCTGTATAGAAAACAGTTGCCAGATTGGCAACTCAAACTCATATGGAGAAAATGGTTGAATACGGACAGTGCCAGAATTTTTTTTACGGATTATGAATCTTGAATAGTCAAAAATCATTTCTGTGAAAATCTGATTTTGACAGCCGTTAAAACTTAGAAGTTATACAGGGTCTTTCACGAGGAACCTCACCCATATTTATACGGGAAACTACTGAACGTATTTTCATGAAATTCAGCACTCATAAGTATTTCACGATGCTGATGAAATCTAAAATATTTTCAAGGCATGAGCACCTCCGGTTTTTCCGGAAACGACGTCAACTTCCGTTTTTCAAATTAGAACACCATTTTTTATTGCAGAAATAGATTCCTTAGAAAATTTCAAGTTATTTTGATGTAACATTTTTCAGTTTTGGTTGGAAAATTCTCTCTGAGCGGGAAAATTCGAAAAAAAAATCGAAAATAGAGCTCCGCTGAAACAAGAATAACTTCGAGGTTTTTGGATAAAAAATTTTAATTTTTGGGATTTTTCAAGATGTAAAATTGATGTATCCACTTTGAAAATCGAAATCGCGATTCATGATACAGGGGGTGAAAACATCGCTTTCAAAGTTAGGGATGACAAAATCGTGAAAAATCAATTTTTTCAAATTAGAACCCCATTTTTTATGGCAGATATTGAATCTACGTTAAAAAATAATGTGAGTGTATGCATCACACCCTTGCCCTAAAATGGATATTTTCTGAGTTATTCACAAAAAACTGTTTTTCGTCTTGAATTTTCAGCTATTTCTTTTCCCTTCACGCCAAAAAGATGAAATTTTCAGGAAGTGTTACTTAAACCATGCTGTAGATTTTTCACCCCTTCTTGAAACCGACTTCAAGTTACTATTAGGAGAACCATGGCAAACTCTCGCAGTTATAACTAGAGAAGATGCTCAAAGTTTTGACCGTTAATTTCTAGACATTTATTTATACGTCTCGGGAATGCTTCGTGCGTTGCTCTTCTTATTTCATCGGGAGGAAGAGATCTGCAAAAGTGTTTAAAAACCAAATTGAGTTTCAAAACTATGAATCTAAAAATCTAAACAAACCTGAACGCATTTCTGACTCGTTCTATGCAGTCCTCTTTATCAGTCAGGGGAGTTGGGTAGACAATATTTTTTATCCTACCCCAAACATAATAGTCTAAAGGAGTTAAATCGGGAGAACGTGGTGGCCAAAGATGTGGACCATTCCGATACAAATTCGAATCAAAATTCGCCATCTATTTAGGAACAACCTGTAACTTTTTTCTCTTGCATGTTAGGGTAGTAAAATCTAAAACATGGTTTAAGTAACACTTCCTGAAAAATTTCATCTTTTTGGCGTGAAGGGAAAAGAAATAGCTGAAAATTCAAGACGAAAAATAGTTTTTTGTGAATAACTCAGAAAATATCCACTTTAGGGCGCGGGTGTGATGCAGACACTCACATTATTTTTTAACGTAGATTCAGTATCTGCCATAAAAAAATGGGGTTCTAATTTGAAAAAATTAATTTTTCACGATTTTGTCATCCCTAACTTTGAAAGCGATTTTTTCACCCCCTGTATCATGAATCGCGATTTCGATTTTTAAAGTGGATACATCAATCTTACATCTTGAAAAATCCCAAAAATCCCAAAATTTTCCATCCAAAAACCTCGAAGTTATTCTTGTTTCAGCGGAGCTCTATTTTCGATTTTTTTTTCGAATTTTCCCGCTCAGAGCGAATTTTCCAACCAAAACTGAAAAATGTTACATCAAAATAACTTGAAATTTTCTAAGGAATCTATTTCTGCAATAAAAAAATGGTGTTCTAATTTTAAAAACGGAAGTTGACGTCATTTCCGGAAAAACCGGAGGTGCTCATGCCTTGAAAATATTTTAGATTTCATCAGCATCGTGAAATACTTATAAGTGCTGAATTTCAAGAAAATACGTTCAGTAGTTTCCCGTATAAATATGGGTGAGGTTCCTCGTGAAAGACCCTGTATACATAAAACCTCTCGCCTCGGTAGCATGAACTCATATGCGGAAATGGATCGAGAAGGGGTAGTCTGCAGGTAGTGCAAGAAAAAATTTTATGGAATAAGAATTTTGAATAGTCAACAATCATTTGTGAAGAAGTCTCATTTTGACAGTCGTTAAAATTTATAAGTTTTATGGAAAAAACATCGCGCCTCAGATCGGCAGCTTGAATTCACATACGGAAGAGGGTAGAAATCGAACAGGGAAAGTCTGCAGGCACTGCAAGAAATTTTTTTACGGAATATGAATCTTGAATAGTCGACAATCATTTATATAAAAATCTCATTTTAACAGTCGTTAAAACTTCAGAGTTGTATATGGAAAAACTTCGCGTCTAGGTGATTTTACCGAGAAATTATATCGAACGGTTTTATTTTTCAAACGAGTTATTGAAATTATTAAATTCATATGAACCGACCATCAAATATTCATATTTTTTCAACTTCGGTTAGAATAACAGTTCTGCAATTCGGAATGCCATTAGAAGTCTACCAATGTCATACCGAATTGAGGAAGTGTTATTTCGGCGAAAATAAGAATAGGTGTACGCCGCTGGCGGTCATCGCCACTTCGGGCATCTTCGGGATTCTGTCAGCTAGATATTGTAAGCCAACAGCCAACTTCACACCATGTTACCGCTCCGTGTTGATTACTTTTTACTTTTCTCAGCGTCCTGGTTTGAAACTCAAGAACATTATTACATTGCAACCGTTTTAGAAAATATTAGTTGTAAATAATCTTTGTGGATAACGTATGCATTTGTTCGTGTTATAAATGTGAAATACTTCGTGATCATTGTGTTAATTGAAGATTACATGCTGTAACCTATACCGGCATCGTTTGATTGTGAAGCATTTATAAAAATTCTTCGGGATCGGCTCGACCAATACTTCCACGGGATTCGAGGATACGTCGTACTACTTTTTAAAAGATTTTGTGTACATTCATTACTGCTGAGGCTTCTCCCCTTTGTTTAGTGGTTGTGCTAGCTGGGGGTTGATGGGCTTACTTGAGTGGAAGAAGATGAAAGAATTTCAGTCTTTACAGCGCTCCTGATCACCACAGATTTCAGTGATCTCACACATGCACGCGGGTTTTGTGATAACTACTCATAAAAAACTGCAAAATTTATTATCAGTATGTGGATATAGTTTCTGGTCAATAAGATTTTCATGATATGAAGATATTCAATCCCGTTAGTGTTGGAATTTGTTTAGTACATCAACATGTTGGAAAGCAGGTGAAATATTTTTTGGAACATTTTATATGCGATATATATAAATTGCCCATTGATATGGCTCGTTCCAGAATAGCATTATTTCAATCTGTTACGTCAATACCGTCCAATCCATGGAGGTTCCTACCTCCATGGTCATCAGAGCAAAGTAACCTTAAATAAATAAATAAAATCTGCTCGCTCTCTTACCTCCGAGATGTAATTCTGGAACTCTGCTAATATTGTACTGTTGCCATAATTGATTGTGAAAACAGGCTCGACTTCGACTTAGGCCCCACCTCAGATTTTCATGATTATTTTTTTAAAGATAGAATTTTTGATGAGGAATCGAATGGTAGTTATCTCAATCTGCGGAAACTTATATTTCAGTAGCTATGATTTTTTGAAATGTTCGTTGAATGCACTCAATTAATTCGAATGTTTTTCTCAACATAACTCAACCAATTGTGGTTTTGCGGTAATTCATTGAGAGAAAAGTGAATAACTGATCAATTTTGCCTAAAAACTGAACTGAATCATTTTGAGGTTAGGTTAGGTTTTTAGGTTTGGTTAGGACAGTGAAAAAACAATTTCATACATGAAAATATCAATTTTGTCGATTAAGATTCAAGTTTGAAGGTCCGAAAAGTGAAAATATTATATTTCATGATTATTAATGATATAACACGTATTTTGATGAAATTTTCGAAAAATCGTTTCTCTCAAATTAAAAGAGATTGATAGTTATACAAATAGATTTCGTATCTTCTCCTGCATCAAGGAAAAAATCGACAAAAAAATCTGACGTAGGCACTTTGTCGAATTCGTGATAAACTTAACAAAAATTTCAAAAAATCATAACTGCCGAACTATGAGTTTCCGCCGATTGAGACTAATACCATTCGATTCCTTACAAGCAATTCTATCTATAGAAAAAAATCAGTAAAATCTAAGGTGGGGCATAAATGAAGTTTTAGGTGAAAACTTAATTGTAGGACTTATTGGACTTTCACAGGGTCGTTGTGTTAAGAAAAAAAATTGGACTTAAGAGAAAATCAATTAATGTAGGAAATATTTCATCATATTCATACCATAAAATAAACGGTTATCAGTGGAATCTCCACTTTCCCTTCCATACAAGCACCTTCCTCAATCCCGAGCTCTATCTCATATAAACTACCGTAGGATCATCACCTGATGCTACACTTTGTTTGTTTTGACGAACTTTACCATTCACTTACACTTCATTCGTAAGATCAGACAAATTTTTTCTTAATGAATTACCTCGTGAAATACTTATAGCGAGACTTATAGCTTTGTAGACTGATACTCAGATTGAAAGGAAGAGAGCCATAAAGACAGCAAGCTCAAACGTTGGAAAGAATAATCCTAAATCATGGAAATAGTTCAATAAATCCTTAATAAGTCTAGTAGTAATAATTCACAATTTCTTGTAAAATAGAGTCTGTTGGCCTTTTCTACAGGAATACATCAAGAAAGATTGGTCTTTCTTTTAATTGGAAAAGTTGTTCAATGTCTAGTTGCTGCTTTTCATTTCTGCGAAACTTCTGTTATTTCCTAGATGAGTTAGTAGAATTCTTCAGTTCTTCAATTCATTGATATTGACTATGTAGGCTATCTGATATTTACATAGTAAATATATACTTGATGTGATTATCAGGATGTTCTAATTAGAATATTGACCATTTACAGAATCCTGTGCACTAGGAGTTGAAGCATTGGATCTAGGAATTTTTGTTTGAACGATGCTATTTCGGCATATCATCTTACAGGGAAGTATTTCAAGGGGCTCATGGGTGAGTAAGATTTTTTATTTGGGAGATTTTATTCTAAAATGTTGTATTAACTGCCTCTTGTTAAAGCAGTGATGGCTTCTGGAAAGGGATAACATAAAAATAATAGTCTCTCCATTTGTGACATTATTGGTACAAATTTACTGGTAACAACTACACATCGAATGAGCTAAAAGTAAATTATAAGTCTTTTCCATTACAGAGAGTTCTGTTCGCTACAGGGCTAGTTAAAAAATCTTCATTAACATTCAGATTAGTCTGACGTTGAACCAAAAGTGTATGGCTATGACCCCTGATGTCGGATTTTGATGTAAGGGAAAAATTCCGTTACACATACAGATTTATTCTTAAAGATATCAGGAAGTTTTGAATTTGATACTACAGATTCTCATTGACCGAGGTAAACTAGGAGGGTCTACAACTGATCATAAACACTAATGTTTTCTTGAATTTTCTCACATGATGTGATTTATATTTCTGCATATTCGAATTTTATGTTGATACAACATGAAAAGCCGAAAAAAAATTCAGAGAAAGACAAATTCAGAGAAACCCATAGTTACTTTTTTTGAGTACTCATAACATCCTCCTTATTTAGAAAGAGTTGAACTATAATTAGTCTGACAAGTTTACACAATTATCTTAACTCTTAATAACAACTTTTGGACAACTTAAGGGGTTAGGTGGGTTTCAGAAATTCGAATCAAAGGACTTATCATATATTTTATTTAAACGATTCAGCATATCAAAGATACATATTTAAACATGATTTTGTGAAATATTCCGAAAAATCAGCTGTTACCCATCTCTCTTGACGTCGCAATAAAAATGCTCTTACCGTGGACAGCATATCTCGTTATTTTCCCTATCCTATTCCGTGATCTTCCTGTATTTTTCTTTAACTTCGTAAAGCCTATTTATTTTAAGTTCCGATATTCTCTTTTACTGACTGACAGACTCTACAAAACTTATATTTTCTCTACTTTTTCCGTACTGACTCGAAGGGATATAATTCTAAGATGACTTCCCCGGACCGACTGACTAACTTTTCCGAGGTACTTCTGATCCTATTCTTTCTTTCCCACACTATGGGTGGTACCAAAACATCCCAAACTCGAAATCATCGGACGATCATTCTTGCTGAGTTGAAAAATCAGCGTTCCCAAGCTCGGCGGTTAGAAGAAAATTTCGGCAACTTCGAATTCTGCGAACTGATTTCCTCTTAGGGTCTCCCCAGGGGTCTCCAGACTAATAAATGTCCTTTATCAACATGACTGACCGTTTTCATTCGTTCTGAAGTCCCTATCAGCGGATATTGGAATCAATTACATAGGCCGCCGATCGCCGATTTGCTCTCCGAGCGTACATTGTATCTTTATCTTCAGATTTTCTGCCTGAGTATCATGAACACTTTCGACTCTTATCGGTCTGGTTATTATTTAAATTCCTGCAACTCAAACCGCCTGATCTCAAGCGCCTCTGAGTGTCATATTTCCGCATAATCAACGTCCATGCAACAGTGCTGCAACAATGTATAAAGGTTCCAGCGATACATCGTCTTAATTATCCCAAATTAATTCGAATTATCTTATTCCGATTTATTACACTTCCCAACTTTTCGAGAAATCATGTCCACTGACTTGCGAAATTGAGTTTTGAGATAAACGCGTTTGAAGTTTTAATTTGAAACTAGCTGATCCGGCAAACGTTGTTTTGCCATATAAATAATTTCCATGTTGTATCATAAAAAAATAGAAATTAAAAATTTTGTCTGAAAAATAAAAAAAAATTTAGGGGTGGACTACCCCTAACATTTAGGGGGATGAAAAATACCCAGACCGGTTGAGACAATAGCTCGCTCACAATGCACGCTCCCATCTCTGGTATTTCTGACGCTACTCTAGACGCCCTTTCCCATCTTCGTAAACGGCGGTACCCTGCCTACCGTATCGCATCGCTTCCCCAGTCAGCGCCGCTGGTGGGGGAGTGTTGTGGCGGCGTAGTTGTACCCATGGTAGAGGAATACTTCATCTCACCATGATGGTACCAAGGGTAGCCAAACGATGGCATCACTGCGCACGACGGTTGCGATCACAGGGTAAATTATACGTCTATTGCGGTGCAGCATACGCCATACGATGGCGCCACCGGCGACGCAACACTCTATACCCTCGACGTAACCTGCGTTTATAGCAGGCACAAACTACGCTGCTTCGGCGATTGTCGTAGGTAGCTGCTAGGGTTCATTAACCTACCTGATGAGTCCGACCCTAGCAGTGGGACGAAACAATCACCCCAAGAGCACGCCATTCTTCAAATGGCGTGAACTCACCCCAGCACATACCGCCAAACGTGCAGCGCAGGAAAAAGCTGCGTGACCCTGCGTCACCTCACCAACCTGCGTTTCTATTTGGGTCATTCTTAATAAATGGAGAGCCGAGCTTCATGATTTTAATTTTTTTTTAAATTATTTATTTATTAATTTTTCAGTATCCAAATGTTTATTTAGTACTATAGTAAGTAAAATACATTCCCTCCGAGCTCGCTGAGTAAAAAAACCCTAAGAAATCGAATTTTTATTTATAATGGTATTCACGGAGGGGATAACATTATTAACGAAAAGAGATAATGCTAGTGGTTCCTAAGGTGTTTTTTTTTTATACTGGATTAGTGGAATCTCTTCATCACTTGAACCTTCAGAGGATGAATATACTTCATAATAGTCAATACGATTATGTGGAATCATTCTTGTATTGGTACCTGTAAAAGTAGAATATAAATTAAAATCTTACCAAAATTGGAGAACGCACCTATTTTGCTTACCATTGTTGCTAATATTAGGTTCATCAACATTGAAACCGTGATTCTCATTGTAATTCTTCATATTATTACAAGCATTATGATTGACGTCGAAGTAGCTAGTACCCACAGAAGGTTCTTTATATGGGTCATTTTCAGGATTCTTCCAGATACTCTCTATAAAATAAAAAAAAGTTGAAAAAAATACATAGGTCTACAGAATAGTTTAATTACCATCCAAGTCTATGTGTATGTTTCCCAAGCCATAGTGATTGCAGTTTATGCCCGGGCTACACTCTAAACAGGTCAATTCTCTTACAGAAAAAATATTAGGCAATGATCTCAGCCAGCAAATTTCATGGCACTTTAACGTCCCTTTGAATGTTGAAAGGTTTTCTGGTATCAACAACTCGATGTTTTTGTATGCTTCATTGAAATCATGTTTGTTTAGTCCAAAAACTTTGACAGAAGAAGTGCTAAAAGCATCAAGTATTTTTCAAAATCGGAAACATCTTTACCAAAAGAGACAAGACGATCTGCTTCTCTTTTTATGTAGCCTCCAACGCCATCAGGCGCACCTTTACCATGGCCACTTTCACTGTAGTCCATCTCACAGTGTTTGTATGCAGTTTTTTAGAAAGATAAGCACCCATCAAAAAAAACATTTTCCGGTTTCGATACTGTGTTGTGGGCCCGTCACTTAAGAAATGCGTAGTATTTAAAGTAGGTACAACTTTTTTAATTTCTGTTATCACTAGATCTAAGTGAACACATATGGCAATGGGATCGTGTCTTAGATCATCTGACATTGTACAAAAAGATAATGGCACCACAGCTGATTCACTAGTAGGTCTATAATAAACCACTACCGTATGCAAAGATATTTGATGCTTAGAGCCCCCAAAGTGTACTGATTGTACTTCTTCAGCATATTTGCATAAAAAATTTTCCGAGAAGTCAATATGGAAAAGCACCTCAGTATCGGACAATGATTTCTTTATTTGATCTATACTTTTGTACTGATGGGAGATATTCCTTATATGCAACAAAAACTTGGGTATTGCTAAATTTAATTGCTCACAAAGCTCTCTTTTTCTGCAATGTACCTGTTCTTTAATAGTTTTGGAACAAGTTTTTCCTTGTCCCTTTATTACAACTACTTCTCTTTTAGTCAGCCACTTTTGGTAACTGGTGAAATCTTCTCCATCGTATTCTAAAAAGAATATCTTCTTTTCTTTACAATTTTGGCATTTTCTCTCCAAACATTTTTCACTATCGCGATTACAACACAACGATTTTACTACTTCTTGTGGAGAATTTTCATTGATCATCTTTAGATATTTCAGTTTTTGCACCATAAGACTCATATTGGCATGTGTGATACACATACAAGTTTGTCTGTTGTTCACAGTTGGCTGCAATATCCAAAATGGTCGAAATTTGCAAAAGGTAGCATAAGAAATTTTCGAGGTAGGATGGTTCTGCTTGAATTTTGCATACAAATTTTTAAGTGAGTCATTTAAATAACGTTTTTGTTTTTTAATCCTTCCTCTTGTGATAGTATCTCTTTTTCCAGGACACAGGCGACTATGCTCATCTTTAGACAAAAAATCTTTAACAAGTCTTTTAGTAAGCACAATTTTTTCCAAATAACCTTTGTTTTTCTTGAGTTTTCCATATAAAATTTTGTTTGAGGCAATCTTAGAAAGGTATTTGGTATAACCGTCTCGTCTTAGTAAATTTCCAGATATATATTCTATGAACTTTCTCTTTTCCTTCTTGCCCTTGATTTGCTTAAAGTTATTTTTTACTTGGGAAAAAAGGGCGTCACCAAATCCAAGTCTCTTTTTAATGTTTTCCGTAGCCGAAATCGAGTTTAAAATTAATTTCACTTCCCGCTTTTCTGGGCTTTCTTCTCTAAAATTATTATTCTCTTTTTTTAATCTTTAATACCGCTTTTTGTATTTTCTTGCGCGCATTTCAGATTTTTTTAGTAAAGCTTGTAAATGGTTTATTTTTGCATTTAACTCATTTCGGTTCTTTCTTTTAATTTTTTCTCCTATTACAAATTGTCTGCTCACTCTTTGTCTATTAGGAACTAAAATTTCAGGAGAAACTTCTCTTGGTAAATCATTTTGAATCAAGTTTTCTTCGTCGAATCTTCTATCTGGACTGTTAGGCGGAGTATGTTCATCCAAAAATCTTTCCAATCGTTGGTTTTCTTTCTTTTTTTTATATCTCTGGTTAAATTTCACACGCCATTCTTTTCTGATACGCCTTTGCTCACGAGGAGTCATATCTTTGACTGATTTTATTTTACCCGCTGCTTTGCGAGCATTATATCTTTCCCTCTCCTTTTTCTTAGACTCTTCATATTTTGCTGGATCCGACCTTATTCTTTCTCGTAGTTTACGCATCGCTTCTTTGCTTTTTTCTCGTTTTTTTTTTTAACTCTTCCTCAGATACGCTTTTCCGATTCTTTTTCTGATTTTTTGCCATATTCAATTCTGAAAATAACACTTTATGTGAGTGAAAACAACTTAAATACAAAATATATCCCCTCCGTTAACAAATTCTCCACTCCGTTACCACGGAATTTAACGGAGCGGAGAGTAACGGGGGAGAGAAATTTTGAATTTACCGCCATTTTCCCCTTGATAAAATGGCTTCTGTAAACAACTGAGCCGGCTTTAGAAACACACCGTTTTGAGAGTGTAGGAAAGCTATTATTCAATTTTATATCAAATAAATTACCTAATCTACTGACGCTAACGGTAAAGAGAGTTTATGCTTGACATATTAGATATTACTTACCTATATTGTCAATTTTTTTCTGCTTTTCTTGCTTTAAAAAAACCAACACACCTTTTCCTTGCGAACAACAACACAGACTGACTAATGAAAGAGTTGCAACAAGCGCCCGTATGTATCAGCTGATTTTACGCGCGAATTTATAGGGACCAACGGAGGAGAGGAAAATGACTGGGGACAATATATTATTCGTATTTTTTGGGTGTTGATATAAAAATTACAACTAAAATGCAGTATAGTGTTAAGAATTAAAAACTATTCAACGACAGCAGGTACAAATTTTACTCTGCTTAGCTTTATTCTGGTTTAAAATAATAAATACAACAACGACATCAGCGAAGAGACACGTAACGGAGGGGAGATTTGACATCTTCAAAATAATTTATTTATGGTAAAATGAAATTTTGCAGCTTTATCACATAATATAAATGAAAATATTGGACCTTTTCTTCAATAACAGCAAATTTCAGTTAAATATACATATTTTTTAACGAAAATAAATTGAAGAGACAACAAAAGTCTCCTTTTGGTGAGAATGACCCATTTGCGCCTGGCCTAACGGAGTGGAGAAACTGGAGTGCGAAGGACGAACCGACGAACTCGAAAGTTTTTCTTTGGAACACCTGCCATGCAAGTTTGCCGCGTTTGCGTACACAGCTGCTGCTATTTAGAGCGTAACTAACGCATGCGAATTTTGGAACTTCGAATATTGCTGTAAAGTCGTCAATTCTACTGAAACATGTACACCCTGCAGTGTTGCATTTGTTATATTTATTTATGGATTATAATCATATATCTATTATACCAATATTGATAACACGCGTTCTAGACTACGTCAAAAAGTGAAGCCAAATTGTTGGGAGGAATCCACTTGTACGCATGCGCGAATTAGAAGTTCGAAAATGACAATCAAGATATTGGTTAGTTTGTTTTCATATGATGAAATGATTGAATGAATTCAAATGATGATTTATTTTAAATTCTTGTACAAATTTTGAGAAGAATTTTCCATACCAGTTTCAATATTGCCTGTACGTGTAAACATCATAATTATCTCACCTCCTGAATTTCCCCACTTGTAAATCTACTCAATACTCAATAAAAAATATTTTTGGGTCCACATTTAATGTATTATGTAGTTATATTATATTTAAATGCACAGAGTGCTCATTGAAAGAGCCATGCTTCAATAGAAGCAATACAATAATCCATTTGGCAATAAGAATATTTAGAAGATGAGAAACTGGTAGATATTAGTAACTACAGTTGAGCTTTATAGATATAGATGTCGATTTAGATGTTTCACTATTTGAGTGCTGATAAATTGAACTAGAATTATTACCTCAACTCCCAATTGAATTCCAAGACAATAACAGACTTATCTAGATACAATGCAGATAATATACGATAGTGAACAACCTAGAAAAATGTATTCACAGTCCTACAATTTTGTTGATTCAACATCACTTTTGTTAATCACTGCGATCCGCAGTATTTCTGTATCTAATATATAAAATTCTCGTGTCATAGTTTTCGTTACCATACTCCTCCGAAACGGCTTGACCGATTTTGATGAAATTTTTTGTGCTTATCCGGTATCTATGAGAATCGGCCAACATCTATTTTTCATCCCCCTAAATGTTAGGGGTAGTCCACCCCTAATTTTTTTTTTGTATTTTTAGACAAAATTTTTAATTTCTATTTTTTTATGATACAACATACAAAAATACATACAATCCTCAATTTTCACCCTTCTACGATCAACCCTTATTTTTTAATAGCCATTTTAGTAATTTAATCATTAGGAAATTATTTATATGGCAAAACAACGTTTGCCGGGTCAGCTATCTATGAGAATCGGCCAACATCTATTTTTCATCCCCCTAAATGTTAGGGGTAGTCCACCCCTAAATTTTTTTTTTATTTTTTAGACAAAATTTTTAATTTCTATTTTTTTATGATACAACATGGAAATTATTTATATGGCAAAACAACGTTTGCCGGGTCAGCTAGTAAAACACATAATATTTCACTTTTGTTATGTATTCGAGTGTCTAGTGTTGCAATATGATGAAGTTTCAAGAATTTTGATTTCTAATTATTATAAATGAAACGATAAAATACAGTACTACGTAATGCAAACCCGAGTTTGAAGGTCGAAAATATTCGAATGGTTGTGAAGTAAAATCATTTCATTCTTGTCAGTTCATCAGGTGTGCCATTATCCATATAGAATATAATAGATATATGATTATAATACACCTGGATTTTTTTCGCCGTTGGTGAAATATTGATGTACACAGAAAATTTATGATATAAAGAATACTGTCTTTTACCGGAGGAAAATCCTCAAGCAATGAACGATAGTTCGTGAGTGGTTCACTAGTTGGACTGTATATGTATATGAGAAAGACGACTCTATTTGAGTCTTTGAATGAGGTACTTGCACCAGACTTACTTTTCTGATGCTTTCTTTCCCGACGAGGTGACTGTGTTGGACTGCTGAAGGGGCCCCTTTGAAGATGACAGCTGCTGGCCACGTTGAAGGGATGCTCCGAAGAATCCAAAACTAACACTAAGCACTTAATGTAAATACCAACTGATGGTTGTTAAAGTACGAGAATATTCGTCTATAATTTTATGGTGACTGAGACACTGAGTTTGATTTATCTTCCGAATGAGAACGATTAATAATGCGACGGCGGCAATTACTAAATTCGCTCTTTGGCATCCAAAATCATACTGTTTATGGAAATGTCTTTTTAGTCTATTTTTTATAATAAATGTTCCGTGAATATGCGGTTTCTCGTAAAGAACGGTGCAAGTACGTGGGTCGTTCGAGAATTAATTGAACCACTTACGTGAATACCGAACAAATACAATTTCGTTGAAACAATTATTCCATTTAGAAATTTATTTGATCTTCTTTTTAACAAAATGAACAATTTATTGAAACCAAAATTATTTTATAATATCAATCAAATAAGTGGTTGTATTCAATTGAAATATTTTCAGCAGAAATCAATACAAACAAATAATTTTTTTTGAATTAACTAGTCGTATGTGTGAGTATACGGAATATTTCTTACGTTTAAATGAATTTGCTCAAATAAATTCTTCATGTGAACCAAAAAAATCATGCTGATTGACTGTAAGAACGCTCATTCACCTCGAAGAGATCTTATTTAATGAAATAAAAACATAAATTGAATTCAAAGAAAACCTGTGAAACAAATAATTCAGTTTTTGGAACCATGTCTATTTTCTCAGTGTAGTTTAACCACTTAGAACAAATTGCTGACAAAAAAGTGTATAAAATTCAAAATCAAAAACCTACTGACGTCCAGTTAGTTAGTCTCGTAGCCATTGGCATATGGCATATTCTTATTTTGTATCACATTTGTCATAAATTTTCTAAGGTGGCACAGCAATCACTGTGGAAATTTATCTCAAACAAAATTTACACTTTGAAGGAAGTTTTTGGCGGCATGCAGATAAGAATTGAATTCTGAAAAAAGTACCTCCCAGAGCAGAACTCGAACCTACGACCCCCTGATTGCAGAGTCTTGCTCTGGGAGGTACTTTTTTTAAAATTCAATTCATGTCTGCATGCCTTCAAAAACTTCCTTTATATTTGATTTTCAGACACTAAAAACTATCATCAAAATTCACACTGGTCGCTAGATGATCCTCTTTCTTCTATACATAACAGACCAAACCCATTAACTCTTCAATATTTTCAATCTTCTTTCTGTGTTCAGCTTAAGGAGTATCAGAACATCATTATCTTGAAACCATTCGCACTTACTTGGAATATGCGAATAGAAAATACCGTATTGAGAATTTTCGGAACAATTGATTTCCATCAAAAAGGCCCAAGCAGCTGGTATAATAGTTCAAAAACAACTGCGAGAAAACTTTCAGAATCAGGAAAAAATGTGAATTCTAAGAATGGCAGCGTTAACCGACCAATCGACCAGTGCATGATTCAAGCGACAAATTTTCAACTATTCAACTAGATCGATGGACTCTTTTCCCATAATTCCAAAACTTCGCAACGGAAAGACGATACTGCTTCGAAATGAAATTATTACTTCGAATTCCAACATTATGTAAAAGTAAATATTCAAGTGTTATTTTGATCATCACTCAATTCGAGAGACGATAAATTTATCAATTGTTTCATCAGGAGATAGGCGTGCAAAATTTGGGAACTGCGGATGTTTACGAAAATCTGTCGAAAACACAAAAGTGTTGATGAACAACAAAAATCAATGAGCGAAATTTTTTTGAGCTTCGTTATCAACTCGTTCAGTTAGAACCAGGTACTCAAATATCAGTTTAATGGGGAGACTCTCAGAGGCCTAAACCAGGCGATTTTCAATAAAATTATAGTTTGACTTATTCTCTCGAGGGACTCCCCATTAAACTTCATATTTGAATACAGTGAATCAGTGGAAATCGTCTAAAAAGAGAAATTGTGTTGCCCTTGAAACCTGAGAACTTTATTAGAGTAAATGAAATTGCTGAACATGTTGATATAAATGCTAGAACTGTTTGGAATATTTTGAAGAGCTACACTTACCATTGCTCCAAAGTGAAAACTAATCTTGAATTTTTTCCGGAGACAACGTAAGACTGATGGAACTTCCTGAAACGACGATGTAAGGCTAGGAACAAAATATGTAGTTTTTTTCTGAAAAATGCCTTACTAAAGAATCATCGTTTTCCCTCGATAGATAACGCAATCATCAGCAGTCTCATATTGGTCTCGGAAAAACAATTTTAAGTATCCCTGTGTTTACTCGATATACACAATAGATCAATATATCGACAGGGATTTATAGAAATCGATGGAAACCTGAGCGCTGACAAATATCTGAGGCTCTTGCAAAATCAAATTATTCCGATAGTTTGGCAATTTCCAATTAATTGTGATGATTTTAGGTTTCAACAGGATGGTTGACCAAGCCATAATGTGAGTGAAGTGGCACAATTCCTCCCAAAAAAAGATTAGCTGATTCATATTCCATGTGTTTTTTGGATATTAAATGCTAATGGACACGAAGATGACCAAGCTACAAATGAATTGGTTGCGAAGATAATCCAAATGTATGCCAATATTATACCCAATCTACTCAAAGATGAAAGATTGGCTATTTTTAGGCAGAGGTTGCACTATTTGAACACTGGTCAAGGCGATAAGTTGTTTCTATTTTCTTATATTCATAGAAATTAATTTATTTTCGACCTAGTTATGACGAAAAGGATGAAAAGTAATTATAATTAGATCGGAAATTATTGGCTTCAATGTTTTTCTGTAAGCTTTATGTTTCTTCCTAATGGATATTCATTAATATTCATTCTGGTTAATTGGATAAAAGTATATTAGTTAGGCCAAAAATAACCTTCTTGAACATGCCCAAAATTTTTAACTTATGGTGAATTTCAACATAGAGCATACAGAATAACTATTTATGCCGCTAATGAATTCCGCACGTGCAATGGAAGAAGCAATGTCCTAGATTTCCTTTACTAGTAAGTGCGCTGTCCGCACCACAACCTTCAAATTGGGGCAAGTTGGTCTAGTGGAATACTAATATAATTGCATCATTATATAGTATACGTATTGCACTGATCGATAGGTCTATTAGCGCTCCCTTTCCAATACATTGTATATCGTATTATTCCAAGATTATTTTCCATACCTGTATGTATAGGGAAATGGTTATGTGACCACAATCTAGTAATTAATTTGAAACGAATGTTTGTTTGTATTTCCACAGTGACAAATCGAAGTTGTTTGCACAACCTTTTATTTAACCGTTTGTCTGCATACTGCACGTTATATCTCTCATTCCATGAGAGCACAACTATTTTCATGTATGTGAATAATTTTCGCAAACAGCCTCGCATTTCCACAAGGGCTGTGTGCCGAGGGTTTTTATCCATTTGAGATCGGTTGGGATCAAACCTTTAGCTTGAACGGCTTCTCTGAATATTACGTAACTCACTTGATTTCGTTTGAATGATTTGGCACCAGGTACATCTAACCGTAATGAAATTTCTCGAAATATTTTCGACTTATTGTATACATCTTAGGTATTACCCTCGGTCACTCACATTTTTCACCAATCGTTGTGATCGAAGAAATAATGAAGCGTTGTGTAACCTTTGGCTATTGACGTGCGTTGAGTAGTACACAAATAAGGACCTGAGGTCAACATGACCGGACTATCGAAATCGTTTTAAGGGTGACGTTGACATTGGAATAACAACAATTACACAGTACCAAACATAAATGTGTCTTTTTCACTGCCTCAAACTGAAATTCACTTTCAAAAATTTTTGAAAATATGGTCCGTTGAACGATATTTTTCAAATTTGCTTATTACATAAGGCACTCTTGTGTTTGTTATGGAAAAAATAGTGCCGAACAGTCAAGATCAATATTAAAACTAACGCAAAAAAAAAACATTTACAAAATAAAGACCAATTTTAATGAGAAACTGCAGTGACGTAACATTGTGAAAATGTCACGTAATATTTCAATTATTTGACACATTCTTTGCAAATATTAGCCCTACAACTATCGCACATCGGAATATTACAGTTATTACAGGAGTTTTTCGTTTTTATTTTATTTTTTCTTGAATAGAAGCCACGTCTTCTTATTTGATTAACTTTGGTCTCTGCATTCTTATAAATGGTTTTTGAAGTATTCTACTTATATCATCAGTCTCATAAGTATATGTATATTTCAGCATAATGTTACAAAGAAATACTGATTTTAATTCATAAAATTAAGATTGCAGAATTCGTCATACAAACAACAAACAAAATAAGATAGGACACACTGAATAAAAGTATATTCAGCTGTCTTTGAACTAGCTAGTTCAGTAAGAAATTGTGCCCTAGTTAGATGACTTGACTTGCATTTAGACAGATTCGCCTAATAGGTAAATTCGCCTCATAAGTAGATTCTTTTTATAGGTAGATTCGCCCTCTAGGTAAATTCATTACTATAAGATAGATTCGCGTAATAGATAGATTCAACTTATAGATAGATCAACCTTATAGGTAGATTCGCCTCATAAGTAGTTTCTTTTTATAGGTAGTTTCGTCCTATAGGTAGTTTCTTGTTATACGTAGATTTCAATACTCAATATATTCAAGACCCAAATGGTATATTTTATTCACATATCATTAATTTTGCGATAGAAATACTGTAAATGTTCTTTCCTGTAATGTAAATTCGAAATGCTCCTTTCACTTAATTTATTTACTTGAGATAAAACTGTACAATTTATATTACATTCGTTTTACACAAAAAAATGTACAGAACTTTTGGTTTTTCAAAGAGTACATAAATTAACGTAAACTTAATTGGTTGTATTTTTTTAATGGAAAAATGAGATATAATATACAGGCTGTCTGTGAACAAATGCGAAGGACTTAGGAAGATGATTCCTCGATGAAAATAAGCAAGGGTATTTCCTATAAATTTTTTTCGAAATCGACCTCGCTTCCAAGATACGGCCTTATGTATAGTTTTATGATTCAGTATTCTTTAGAACCCATAAAAAAATTAAAAACTGTCAACTCGTCTTCGCCTTCCAAATGCTGTATCTTGGAAGGGAGGTCGATTTCGAAAAAAATTTATAGGCACTACCCCTGCTTATTTTTATCAAGGAATCATCTCCCTAAGTTAATTTGTCTAAAGTTTTTGATCCGGAATTTCCGTAAACCATCAGGTTCAGGTGTTTAACACTGCAGTACTCGCGCGGGGTACTACAATACCCCAGGCTCCACGTATTGCTTATGTATCTATCGGACGCGCGAGTACTGGAGTGTTAACAGTTGTGTAGTCCTCCGATAGCTGATTTGACTCCTTCAATTGTGATCATATCATGCTGCATCGGTTCACATATAAGAGCTTCCAATTTTTATCTTTTATCCGTCTCATATCATAGAACTGATGTATCATTGAAATTGAACTGTTTTGTTTGTGTTTTTGGTTTCCTTCGGTGGTGACTTTCCATTTTCTCCATCAGACGGTGTGAGTGACCCTTAGAAATTTTCTTCCGGCTTTGCAAATGAATTTTTGTCTCTTATTCAGCTATAATTGCTCTTGTATCTCCACAGGCGTCCCGCATACAGAGTTAACTCCTGCTTCAGAGTGTCGAGGCAGCTGTAGCATTATTCGTCTCTCGTTCTGTATGTGTTCTGTTTCACAACCTTCCTTCCGTGACTTCCCTTCATGTAGTTCTTCAGTCGTCCAATGTCTCTTCTTAACCTTTCTGTTTTGTTTTGTAGACGTTTCTGCCATGGTGGCGTGTGTAATTTATGTAATCTTGGACCATCGTTGTTCGTTTTTGCCCCTATGATTTTCGCTCTTGTAAGCGCAGCACAGTAAAAAACTAGATGCATATATTCCAATGAACTTCTGTAGGTACTCAGGTGTCACGTCCTTATTCAAGATGTCTATTACAAGTGATAGTTTCTTGGATGACCTAAGTCGGGAAGGCGCTATTTGATGAAGGGGATCTGTTCCTTCCAATTAGGTAAAGTTGTAACGTGACTAGTTTTCTCAGAGGAGGCTTGATTACCCCAGCAACAAGATTCCTTATCGGTTTTCGACAATATATTAAACTACATGTACAACAATTTTACAGAATTTCCAATCTCTGAAATTACATCCTATAACTACTTGTCTAAACTAAACAAGTCCAGCTGGTCCGGCTGAGCGGCGGCCGTTTGCGGGTCACTTTAACGAGTCATAATCGGGCACCTGCAACGGGCCAGCGTATACAGGGTGGGCCATCCATAACTTTCCACCCCGAATTTTGAGCTCTGGGATAGAATAACGAAAAAACGCTCAGACAGGTAAAATTTTGTTTTAAGGGGGACAAAGAAGGGTGTTCAAATGAGTTTGAGCTGCAACCCCTAACAGTCCTCATTTTTGAATAGAAAAAAGGGGTCGAGCAGCACCTTGTTGGAAAGGCAATTCGATTTCCTGCATGAGTGGATTTTTCTTCATCGCTTTATTATTATACAGAGTGACTCAGTATTCCATCAATAACTTTCACACGCCAAATTTGGATCTTTGCTAGGACGGGTCAAAAAATGAATTCGATATCACTACCTCTCTAGCCTCTACCACTTAGAGCCCCCTTTCAACAAAATTTGACCTGTCTGAGCGTTTTTTCGTTATTCCATCCCAAAGCTCAAAATTCGGGGTGGAAAGTTATGGATAGCCCAGCCTGTATGTGTCGCACCGGCCGTTGGTCGGCCCCGATGTATTCAACGGTCCGGCAAGCTTCGATGTACCGATGAATTGCCGGTAATCGGCCGATTAGCTTTAGTAGCGTTGTGCCAAAATAAAATGTCTATTCTTGTTATAGTCATTTGAAAAAAAATCGTATTCCGAAAATAAAGATATTTATTACGACCCAACTTACATAAAAAAATCTAACTTTAAAAAATCTACATATAAAAATTTTTTCAATATACACAAATTTCATAACTCAACATCCCAGATTTATCTATATGTATAAAATAAATAGTTATTATCATTAAATTATTGTTTTTTCCGGTTGGCTCTTCCCCTTTCACGGTCCGGCGCATTTCTTAGCCAATTCTTTATGTGTAGTTCTGCTTCCTTTCTGGAACATTCCTTCAGCAGAGGGTTTTTCCTCACGGTAGCCGAAAAAATGGCCAAGATAGGAGCAGCCTTGGTTTCATAGGTGACGGTGGTGAGGTGGTACGTCGCTATCTCATCTTCTGAGTTTCGTCAGAGAATGCATTGGAGATCCCAATCGTCTGTATGCACCTTGATCTGTCTATACATCTTCGTGATGTCTGTGGAAAACACAAATTTAAAGCGACGTACCCAGAACAATACATCAATAACATCTAACTGAAGTTTCGCTCCTGTGTCCATGATGTCGTTCAGTGAGAGGCCTGTTGAGGAGGGACTGGAACCATTGAACACTACTTGCAATTTGGTGAAGGAGCTGTCTGGTTTGAGAATTCCATGATGCGACAAATAGTATCTGGGATGCGAGATGTCTGAGGGAGCCTTCTTCATGTGCTTGAGTTGTTCGTATTCAGTGACGAAGTCTGTGTAGAGCTGGCAATATTCTTGGTTTCCCTCGAACTTGCGAAATTGTCCTTGGAGGCATAGAAAGGCACGTTGTCTGGAAGATCCCAAAAGATTAGAAGATTATTTTAATGGGAGTCTTACCATGTATCGTCCAGAAGGAAGTCGAGAGTGAGTGTTCTTGAAGTGGTCTTCACATTCCTGCTCGTCAGCAGTGAGGTGACTTACGGAGGTGGTCTTGACTTCTTCTTGTTCCCAGAACTTTTCGAGAAGGCTTTGAAGGTCAGATTCTTGAGTGGCATGGTATGGAGGAGACACACTTGAGCAGACTTCTTGATGAGGGCATATTGGACCTAGGACCAACCATCCAAAGATCGAGAGCTGAGCTGTTGGAGTTGACCCATCTGGCCCTTGTCGGAGTTGAGGAAGAATGATGGAACCATAGACATCAGCACCCAATGTATATGATGTCGATTGGCCTTGAGGTGTAGAACTCTGGATCAGCGAGCTTCAAATTGTCGAGGTGTGGCAAACGTGGTCGTGTGCAACAATTGAAAGATGGTAGATTAGTAAATGGAGATGACAAGATATGAGCATTTATATTCACGGTTTTGTGATTGTGGAGAGATTTCAGTGTGATCAATACTGATCCTCTTGATCTTGAGACGGCTCCACCAATTCCAACGATGGTGACTTTGGATTGGCTTCGAGGAAGGCTGAGGTGTCTTGAGAAGTCTTCAGAGATGAACGAGAGTTCCGATCCAGAATCGTTGAGAAGTCTTGCTTGGTGCGAGGTGACTGGGGTGAGAACGTGGGCTAGAGCGGTCGAGAGAAAGGTGAGTTGTCTAGGAGGAGTTTTGACGACTGCCCGAACTTTTCAGGCCTTTTTTGAGGTGACTGACTTAGCTTCACTGGGCTTAGAAGTGGGCCTAGATGAAGAGGCTTGAGGCGTTTTGGCTGACCATGGTGATGTGGTCATAGAGTGAGGAGTGATGCCGGCTCGAGCATAACCGGCATGTTTGATTAGACCTACATGAGCGGACATTGTGACGGCCTAGACAATTGTAGCACAGCTGTCTTCGGTGAACCACTTTTTTTTTTTCCGATGGGTGACGACTATGGTAGCGAGGACATGTGGCAATGAAGTGTTCATCATCACAGTCGTCACAATGATAGGAGGGCAAACCATTGGAGCGAACTGGTCGCTGAGGAGACTTTGCGGCGCTTTTCGCCACAACACGAGGAGGCACAACACTTGAGACTGGCTTTGAGCAGACTTTCGACGAGGAGGCTTTGGATGAGGTGACAGTAGAGGCGGCAGCGTGCGAATACGACGTTTTAGGTCTTGAGGCGGGCGTTTTTGAGGAGTCTTCAGGTTCCTCCAACCACTCCAAAGAGCGGGTATGGACCTGGAGGAAGTCCATGAGTTTCATGAGAAGTGGCGATTCGGTGGAGGATCCCAATTGGGACTCCCACTTTTCGCGAGTTGAGCGGTCGAGATGTTTGGTAATCACATAGACCAGCAGAAAGTCACATGAGTCTAGTGACTGTCCGAGAGCGGTCAAACCTTGCAGAGGTTCTACAAGGTTGGTGAGGATTGTCTTGTTGTAAAGACGAGGATTTTTTTGAGGAGAGCATTGAGGCGTTGAGAAGATCTTGTCGCAAAGAGCTGCCAGGAGAAGACGTTTGTTCTCATATTGAGAGAGGAGGCTGTCCCAAGCTATGGGAAACGAGGCGCCAGTGAGGGCTAAGCCAGAGATGAGCTTAAGAGGCGTGGACTGAAGAGATGATCGTAGATAATGGAGGCGTTCGACATCTGATATTGAGGAGTTCTGGATTACGAGGGACTGGAAGAGGTCCTTGAATCCTGACTAAGAGTAGTCGCCTGAGAAGACCGGAAGAGGAATATCTGGGAGGCGTGGCTGAACGGACGTCGACGAAGCAGTCGGTTGAGATGACGGTTGAGGGGCTCGAGTGCTTCCTTGAGATGACGGATGCGAGATGACGATGAGGCGTACAGAAACTCTTCTTCCACGAACATGTCGTTCGAGAAGTAGGGATGCTCGAGTTGGGATTCAGGCCACGCATTCTCAAAGTGTGTGTGGGTTTTAAAGAAACCTTTGTGTTGCTCGTCGAGGCGTTCTTGGAGGCTGTCGAGTTTCGAGGTGGTCCATTCACTGGGCTCGTCAACGAGTCCAGCCGAGATGTTCTTCATAATTTTGAGGCCTGTTGAGTTGAGTAGACATCTTTATCATCAGGCCCGGCGTTACGAGGCGTGACCTTGAGCGGGTCCTTGGTCCCTCCTTTGGGAGGTCGATTAAGGAGGCCTCATCTTGAGGAAGCATGAGGTGGTCAGACGTCGATTCTTTCCGCTGATCAGAGGCGGTCGATTCTTTAAGGGGTTCTGTGAGCTGGTCTTTGCAAAGAAAATATGTTCGGGTGTTCCAGGAGTCTGAGCATATCCACTTCATGGATGGCTTGCTGATCAAACAGTGTCCTTTTCACAGCCACGGCTGTTTCTCACGTAATATTACGTTGGTAATTGTCCATTACTCAAGGTTGAATGCTTGTTAATTCAGGTTCGTTGATCTATTACACGCAGTATTATATTGCAGTCAGTCATCCAACATAATTTGTTATTTGTAGTGTTCTTATTTCAATCAAAGAGATCGGGAACATGACTGTATATATACCTACACTCAGGATTATTAGTAGTAAATAATATCAACAACAATCAAGTTGCGACGAGGATTATAGACTTAACTGTGTTTCTGAGGATAGTGGAAATTCTTGAATGGACTATATAAAAAATAGTTTGTTTAGGATGAAAAATTTACTTCATTTGGTTTCTCGGCTTTGTCCACAATGCTGCAACTTCGATTTGGCTTGCGTACTTGCTAATTTCTGACGACTTCATATGAGTAAGCAAACGGCTCCGTACCCCGAACGGTTTCCGTCCTCTCAATTCGGGCACCTCCTCCACAGCCGTGCGCCAGAAACTTCTGTTGGTTACGCTACCCACGTTGGCGACGGCATGCTGGACGATGGCGCAGTCCTGGTAGGAGGAATACTGCCATCTCTTCGGCTCCCGCAATTGTTCGTCGGGAGTCGGAGAGGTATGCGAAAGGGCAGGGGATGGTGGGCCCATGCACGAAAGTCTGGTAATGACCAACCTTGGCAGGGAGGTCTACTCCGCAGTCCCGTCGATGTACTCGTCTCCGCTAAGTGCGTCGGCGTCGGTGCGGTGTCTTGTCCTCTTTGTCGGTTGTCGCTGTCGTCGCTGTGGTCGTTGTCAACGTCATCGCCCACGTCTTCGTCTTGGTCGTCATCGTCAGCGTTATCCTGCTCGTCGACGGTCGTTGAGCAGTATTCGTCCGTTAACTTAACCCGGTACCACCCGCACATACCCCTTAGGGATTTACTGACGGGTTACGCGGGAAAGTAATTTACGTTCTCGTATATGTATCGTACCAGTTGGTCCCTTTTGTAGTGTTTGTTGGCAGTCATCAGGAGGGCGAACCCGTTATGGGTTGGCGTCTCTATGGCTGCAACTACTTGTCTGGGGTCTAGCGTCCCGATGATTCGCCATCGGCGTCCGTATTCCCGTCTGCGTCTTCCGTCAAGGTGTCGTACGTGCGTCGATCCAAAGTCTTTGGTGTGCAGTCGCGTCCATGAAGTCAGGTTTGGTCCGTATTTTCTGAAGGACAAGTGGGCTATTGCCTTCATCAGCACAATGTGCGGTCTCGTTATTACGTCGTACCTGCCCGCGGCCGTCAAGTACGTCTGTATGTGTTGGCGGAACCATGGTACGGGTATGTTTGTGTGGTAGAGTTTTTTGGTTTGGAAAGTGAAGGTTCTAGTAAGAACGTGGTCTGGGTCGTAGTCCATCACTGCGTATCTCAGTAAGCCTCGTTGCTGTTCACCTTCCATTTCGTCATCGTCGTCGACGTCAATGAGGCTACTGGAACACACCAGTGATTTAAGTCTGTTGTAGTCTTGTCGTCCCGTCGTTGAAGTATTTCAGTTTTACCTCGGCGTCGTACATTCGACGGGTGGCATCGCGGGTAGGATCCTCCTTCCAGGACTGTCTCGCATCTATCACCTCTCGGAGATAGGCGACGGCCGTTGAATTGAACAGAGGCCTTCGGCTTGTTCCTCGCGCCGCTGTACGGTCTCGTTATTACGTCGCACCTGTCCGCGGCCGTCAAGTACGTCTGTGGGCCTGTTCCGATATTGTTGATTTTACTGGCCGGCAATCTAATAACAATAGAACTCGAACGACTGGGCCAATAGGCATCGTCTCTGAAATACTGACAGTACTGTTCAGGAATATCGGAACAGACGGTGTATGTGTTCGCGGAACCATGGTACCGGTATGTTCGTGTGGTAGAGTTTCATGGTTTGGAAGGTGAAGGTTCTAGTCAGTACGTGATCTGGGTCATAGTCCATCACTGCGTATCTCAGTAAGCCTCGTTGCTGTTCACCTTCCATGTCGTCGTCGTCGTCGTCAATGAGGCTACTGGAACACACAAGTGATTTAAGTCGGTTGTAGTCTAGTAGTCTTGTCGTCCCGTCGTTGAAGTATTTCAGTTTTAGCTCGGCGTCGTACATTCGACGGGTGGCATCGCGGGTAGGATCCTCCTTCCAGGACTGTCTCGCATCTATCACCTCTCGGAGATAGGCGACGGCCGTTGAATTGACGTGTTGTTTCCAGTCGCCATCGAAGGTAGCCAAACAACAGAGGCCTTCGGCTTGTTGCTCGCGCCGCTGTACGGTGAAGGTACAGAATTAGAATAAGAGAAAGGTACGGAGACGTTTGCTCCAAAGCTGATTTAGCCTCTTCGAAGGCGAAATTAGCTACAAACTCAATTCGAAATTGCAGATTGTTCTTGATGTGCTTTAATCTGTGGCGGTGGGAAAATTCGAAATTGTTCATAAACTCCGTCTTTCTCATTACGTAGAGCACGCTCTGCCGATGGCATTCTGCGAGGCCCACAACGATCTGGCGGACCACCCGGAAGAAGGATGAGGGGTTCCTCCTCGGACCCTTGCGGGCGAGGAAGGTCCCCAAATCCTCCTCACACAACGGCCAGACTAGGTACAGGCGCGGGGGCTCCACCCACGTCTCGATTAGCGGTACAATGTTACGGTGTCAAAGAGGCCCATGACTTCTACTTCCCTGGCGGCTACCGGATCCAGGTGGACGCACTGTGCATCATGGTCAGAAAAATCTATTCTCACAATTTTGGGTGCAGAACTTCCCAGTGCCAGATTTCTCACAAAGATGTTATCTAATCAATTATTACCTCTGGTCGGTTCATATATTGTTTGCTCTAATCCATAAGATTGAAAAACCTCTAACAGTAGCTCGGTATTCCTATCCAGTACGTCATTCCCACACATACTAAAACACACATTAAAATCACCTGCAATAGCAAGATCATCATGGACGTTAATCATATTCAGAGCATTTTCAACTATACTCAGAAAGTTCCTGAAATCACCATCTGGTGAGCGATAGATTGACAACAGGGTTAATTTCTGGAATCTCATAGCAGATATTTCACAATCTACTTCCACCGACAAACCCACAATATCGTCCAGAACCTTATAATCATGATGTTTGCACAAGGTCATTGAACCTCCTCGTAATTTATTGGTTCTAGAGAAATTGGACGCAACATGCCAACCACTTGAAGCGTATGAGTTAGCCACCTCCCTCGAGAGCCAGTGCTCTGTCACACAAATGGCATCGAACATCTTATTTTCCATCAGAAATAAGTCCCATTCGTTCACCTTATGAGGAACCATTCCCTGAATATTTAAATGTAAAATTCGTAAAGTGCCTTCACCTTCGTCAGTTTCATTTTTCATCATGAATGGTCCTTTTGTACCACTTTCTTGCGGAAAAACATCGTCACATATGCATCCTTCGGCCAGATATCGCATGATTCCGCTTTCTCCAGATTTTCCTCGTTAATAGTGACTTTATAGGAGCGATAGAACTCAGGATGTTTGGACTTCAACACCGTGCATACGGCTTCCTTAAAATTCTGCCTCACCATGTTCGTGAAATCAGATGGTGTTGTCTGTGCATTGATCCTAGAAATGAAGTGATACAGTCTTAGGTATAGCTTTTATATTGTTATCTATAGCCTTTCCCATAATTTGTTATTGTTTTTCTTCCTCGGTTTGATAGATAATTCATTCGTATATGATAGTGGATATATGTTGTTGACATTCGATGACGTCTGATTGACATACGAACTTCTATCAGTTGTTGACATTGATATATTAGAACTACCAGACTTCTTAATCACTGGATTCTTGCTCGCTTTACCAACTGAAGAGACAGAAACATCACTACTTAGCTTGTTCGTTGTAGATTTTGCAATTCCAACCTTCGATGACATTTTATGTTCTTCATCTACAGAATCTGTGTTTTCTGATGTCGGCAACGAAGATTTCTGCATCGGTTGAGAACAGTCAGTGGAAATTCCCACAGATGGCTTCGGAGACAGTGTGCTGTTCCCAATTTTCTCTAACAAGCAGATGTAATTCTTCAAAATTTTAATTTTATCTTCCAGCTCACCAATCAGCCTGTCTTTACCTCCAATAATCTTGTGCAGGTACTCCAACTCCACATTGTTGGGAAACTGAATTCTCGAAACAGACTTCATTTAGTTTACCAATACGAGTCCGCAACCTTTCAAGTTCCAACTCAGCCTGGCACGTTTTTGAGGTTATGTCGTCACAGCAAATCAATCTTCCCTCCTGGTCTACAAAAAATCCAAAAAACCCTCAGAATACAACTGAAATGATATGTACAATTGCATTTGAAGTACGTTATGTAAGTTTTCACTTCCTTTGCGCATTTTTTACAACAAACATTCGCACCGTTATTAACCCAGATATGCCTGAATTATTTTTTTTCAAAATCAGATTACTTTTTCAATGGAAACTTGTTTCAAATATATCAGTCTGATGATTTAGTTCTACAACTTTTGTCAAAAATAGCAAAATATAGATTAGATAGGGTGTCCTTTTAAGAGGACAATAGGAAAATAGAATATAAATATGATCACATATTGCACAATTTTTATTCAAACCAAAATAAAATAAATTTCGAGAAAAATGCTATGAAATATTTCACATTAAATGAATATTTAATCATTGCTTGTGATATGATATAAAACAATCAATATGAAGTGCTACATCACATTTGACACATTTTGTTTTTACTTTTTTATGGCACACTCGACATCGTGTCTGCTTCTCTTGGGAACTCACGAGATGATCGATCCTATCAAATCGTGAATCGACGTTCTCAAGACTGGAAGGCCTACCCCGTTTTCTGGATTCCGTGTTTGATTCCAGAAGAGCTAGTACAATCCTTCTGCGAAAAGTCAGTTGGTCCAATTTACCATTTTGCAACCTGTGTAGTTGCCATGCATTTTGTACTATGATGTCCAAACAGTAGCAAATAATAGTGAAATACCACTTTTTGCCGCGGATGTTGGTTCTGTATAAACTAATGTTTTGGTCACATCGATCCACACCACCCATGTATTGATTATAATTTTTGATAATTTGTGGCTGTGTCACTGCAACTTTCTTGTTGTGTATTTTGCTGAATCGTGAAATCATTTGCACAGGATGGGTAGAATCGCAATTCGATGCAATACAAATCACATTATTGTCATTCCATTTCGTCACAATTATTTTATTGTCCGAGGACATATATTCAAAATATCCCCGTTCTTTTTTTTTCATGGCTTTCTTCTCTGTGAGTGGACATCCACATAATCGGTTCTCACGTATTGTACCTGTACAACGGAGATTTTTCATGGATAGTGCTTCTAGGAGTGGAATTGTAATGAAAAAATTATCGCAGAATATATGATAGGGATGAGGACCCAGCTTGCGCAAAACATCTGAATATTCTAAAACGACAGAAGGTCCTAGGCCAAACTCTTTATAATGTGATTTTATGACTGATTTTGCTCCCTGATATGGCTCAATCCAATTCACATATCCTTTACTGGAACAACCTAACCACATTTTGAACCCAAATCTGATGGGTTTATTGAGAATACATTGTTTACATCCATGTTTTCCAAAGTACGGAACCATAGACTCATCAACGCTATGATTTTCGGAATGCGGTGCATGTTTTAAAGAATTTTGATTCACAAGATTGAGGAGAGGTCTGATTTTCGCGAAACGATCATCTTTATCCAATAAATCATTATCACAACAGTGTAAGTTACTCATAATGAATTCAAATTTATCTCTGGATAAAGCATTTACTACCAGGTTGTTATGAGAATCTTTTGAATTTTCCCAATACATTCTACGTCTGGGTAGAGGAATATATCCACTCAAGAGAAGAATTCCGAAAAATGATTTCATTTCACTCTGAGAAACGCTGCCAATTCTATTCCTTTTGGCCGAGTAAATGTTAGTGTACCCAACAAACATGTCAACCAATTCTTTATCAAAAAAGTATTCAAATAATTCAAGTGGTGTTGAATTGTTTACTGCTGAAGTCATTTCCGCCCATTCAACAGTTTCAGTTGTAAGATCCACGTTTTGCCATTCTCGATTTTTCTGATATTTCTTGGAACTAATTTGTAAAAATTTCAATGGAATGTTATCTTCCTCATCATCCGAATCTGAATTTATAGCTTTCAATTTCGCTTCAGCCAAAAGCTGACTACCTGGAAGGTTGTCAATTGAAACTAGATTCTCTTCGCCAGAATCTTCATCGGTGAGGTCGTTATTGCAATTCAGAGGGGGAAGTATGTTAATTTGACATTCCTGCGGAATTTCTCCATCGTCAATATCTTCGAGAGCCGATAGAACATCATGAAGTGTTACGCCACTGGAAATCCAAGAAATCGAAATTCAGTATCAATATTCCTATCGTCCTTTCAAAAGGACAGTCATGTTCAAACATGAATTTCTGAATTCTTATAGGTGATAATGTTTGCAAGTTAGTTTGTTCACACTCTTCGAAGCTTTGTTGATGCAAATTAACATGGATCTTATGAATATTATCATGAAATATAAAATAAAACTCACCTTGCCAATTTTAGGCCTTGGGCATACGGCATATCAATGTGAGACATTACAAAAACACTCTGTTATTTGTAAACAAAACAAGTTAAGTGACTGCAACGTCTTGATAACATTAAAGAATACTATAGTCAGGATTCCTACAGTGGCGACATCTATGGACTACTTCTTAGTATTTCATAACCATCTGATATACAGTGAACTATCAAATGTCCTTCTAAAAGGACAATAGGCATATCTGAGTAAATACGTGTCGGCGCCATGTTCACGTGATAGACGAATGAGGTTGCATTGGACTAGAGAAATGAATCTTTGTCTCATGAATGCATACTACATGTCCACTGAGGGAGAGACAAAGATGAGAAAATACGCCGAAAACATGACAGCCAGATGTCTGGAAGCCCACTTTCTTCAGACACTTTTTTAAAAGTTATCGTTTGTTTCCTGCAATTTGTTCACACTAGAATAATTTTCAGATATATCGGGACGTTCAATCACAACAGAATGTTTTCCAAAAACGACGCAAGAAGCACCAAATCAAAGTTTATTATCAAAAATCATCGAAAAAATCTTGACACAAATCGATGTCTTCCTCCTCATCTCGGGTATCGTCTGTTATGCTTGCAAACAAGTCCTCGCATGTGGTCTCACAGTTTGGTTTTGATTTCTTCTCCTCAGGCTCGTCAAAACTCCTATGACCCACAAACCATTGTCGTTTTTCAGCTAATGACTCATTGTCTCCAAATCTATTCCTTCTCTCGCTAGACTGTCGGAACATTGTTTGTACTGAGCTATAGGTGAAACTTGAGTCTTTTATAGCTGTATATCTTATGCCACTAATAAAAATCGAGAATTTCTCTCCATCTCTTATGTGCTTTGAGCTGTCCTCAAGTTTTCTTAGGCTCACTATAGGGTGTAGGTTTGGTCTTCTGATGTGATTCTGTATCCAGAGAGTAATCCATTATAGGTAGAGCCCAGGTCAATTCTTATTGCTGTGTAGAGATGTTTTGTATTATTGATCTGATTTCGGCAATCAACCTGATTACCTGAATACCAATCATTGTTATTGATTTCAAACACCTTGCATTAATAGTTATTATTACAACAATTGCTGTAATCGCAAACTTACTCAATTGATATAAGTTGTTATTGTTGTTATGAATAGGGGAATTCAATTAAGGAAAGCTGAAGATTAAACATCTCATCATTTCCACCGGTTTCCCATTACAGCTGTTTGGCCAATCTCTCTTCCAAATAGGCTGTATTTTCCTTTTTCTTTGTCAAATTGGAATATCCCTGTCTCTGAGCTCAAATCTATGGTGTATCCTTGAGCTGTGGTAAACTTTGACACTTCATCATACACATTAGTTGGATCTGTGTTACAAAACAAGTAGAAAAAGCAGCAGTAAGACTTTTCCCACCCTCCTTCAGCAACTATTCTGCTTAAGACTGTTCTACAACCTTTTGAAAAAGACCTTGCCTTGTTTTGCAAATATGGATCGAAGTACTCATTCTGGTGCTTAAAATCCCCTTTCTCTATCTTTTCTCGCACATCTTTCCATATTCTCAGCATATATGAGAATCTGCTTGTCACCATGTCCTTGAAAGTGAAGTATGGAAGCATTCTCTCATCACTGCACATTATGTCTGATTTGTAGCACTTAAGATCTTCCCTTCTTACTGACACTTCTATCTCTTGTTGTGTGCCCTCCAATATCAAGTTCAAGCTTCTGTTAATGGCCATCTTGACAGACCCAGTGGGACAGTACTCAGTGTTCTCTCTAACTATCAAGCAACCGCAAGCTTTCTCTTCAGTGTTTCTCCAATCAAAAGATTGAAAATCTTCTTTTGACGCTGATATTATTTCCCACGGCTTATTTCGTATTTTCTCTCTTATTTCTCTTCTAACTTTTGAGGATTCTTTTCCGGTTGTGTTTGTGAAATCCCATTTTATGTATATAGCCACTTCTGCCAACGTAGTGATGTCTCTTATGGTGGTGTAATTTATGGCTATGCTTATCAGTGCTTTATTTGAATGAGAGAAGTTGCCCTTGACATCTCCATTTACCTTCTCCATTTTTGCATTGTAGTGACAAATAAATATGAAGTTAAGCGGTGCAAAAAGGAACAAAACTTGGGAATTGTCAACCCAGGTCTCGACCTTACAAGCACATCATTGGCCGAAGAATTGTTTGACATTTCTTAGTTCTAAATGAAACAAGTATTCCATATTCCATATATATAGTTATGAATAACAAAAAAAGCACTTATCGTTCCTAATATCAATAGAATAGGTGAAGGTATCAGTCACAAGGAACTATTTATGTATAATTTATTCAGCAGCAACGTTTCGGGAAATTTATTCCCTTCCTCAGGCTAAAAACAATTTTACCTAAATTAGTAATGGGTAGCATGAGATCTGATATATGAACTTACTACAAAATTACTCTTAACAAACAACACAATATAGAACAAACACACAGGTTCACCCTGTATTACAATCGAAAAAACAAACAATCAACACTCGAAACCGGAACATAAAAAACCGAGAAGAAAATTGCACCAGCTCACCTTGTGAATAAGAAATTACGATGTGAATCATTTGAAAATAAAAATAACAATTTTCTTTCATTTCGGGGATCCAAACAAACTCTCTGACGTATCGGTCGCAGGTTCATCCATTCGAATATAACACAGAACTGCACCAGATGGAAAATGATATGTCATGAAAATTATAATTTTATTTCTTTAATCTGATTCGAATATACGATGTTCAATGAACCTATATCAGACCGCGCATTGATTGAATTCGGGTGTCTCTTAATGAAAAGCATCTCTTTGAAGTTACGTTTGAACCAATTGTTCTCCCTGGTCAGAATTTTCGCGTCATCAAAATCAAACTGATGTCCCTCAGACATGGCATACGTTATGAATAACGTATCCAAAAGTCTATTTTTAAAAAGAACTTATTTCTTTTTAGGGTTGCCAATGATAATTAAAGGACAACTCAATAGAAAGGATATCGTTTCTATTTGTACGAAGAACAAGCAAATGAATCTATTTAACGCTAGACATCAACTAACTACTATTCAAATTATGAAAAACGGAAAGAGTCACGATCGGTGGTCACGCCTTGTGTCGTCTTCCAGGAATCCTGGGTTTCGGGTTCCGATGCGATTCCGTGCTTCTTGTGGGAAACGGTCTCGTAACACTTCCCCCCTTAGACTGGAACGTCCTCGTTATCAGTACTAAGGCCTTGAACGTTGCTCATCTCTAGGTGGATGATTTTCCTGGGACTGAACAGGAGCTCTTGAATTCTCGTTTTGTTTAACAAGATAGCAATTATTCCTAGAACCATGAGACAAAGTAATATTCCACTTAGGGCATAATGTGTCATGTGAATGACCGGATGTAGATACATGGATTCATCTCGGAGTTTCTCAGCTTCTTGAATAATGGAGGTTGGCTCTCTCAAATGTTTCAAATGGAATTCGATTTTGTGGTTGAATTTCAAGGTAATTTTTGAAATTTTTCTGCTTGTGATATTGTTAATTGGTACTGTGTTGTCAAATATAGAATTTTCAATTATGACTCTGCAGTCGGAACTGATCAAATTGGCTCCTTGAATGGATTTCTTCATTATGATTCCATGACAATCTTCTATTACTTCTTGGGTTTTCTTGAAGATGGTCAACAATTGTTTGTTTTTCAGTACGTGGGTAATCTTGAAGTTGTTTATTGACAAAGAAGTCTGGCAAAGTTGAGGCTTTGTCAGGGTACAGGCTTCTTTTGTTGGCGCTTGAAGACAGAGTACTAAGGAGTAGCTTATTGATCGGCAGGCTTCGTCGGTCCAATATTCCTCACTTTTGATCTTAATCAAATACTTCTTTGGTGGTATTATCGCAATATCTTGATGATTGGGTACTGGGTACACTTCGGAGTAATTTGCAATGAATTGCTTAAAAATAGGGAATGTTAAAGATTTATCTGTTCCTATGACAGATATCTTTGAAAATTCTAATAATTTGTAAAGATGAGCATTATTAATTGATGAAAGCTCTTGTGGTTTATAAATTTTCTCAAGATATTGTTCAATAGAATGGAGTTCTTCAACTTTGAAAAGTTCTAGGTTCGGTATTTCAAATATTGCAAAACTTATTGTTCTTTCTATCATAAGTAGATAGTTGAGTAATACTTCCGATTGAAATATGAGATTTTGTGTCCTAATCGTGAATTCTTCATTAGATTTTATTTTGTCAAATAATGACTGAGTCTTCGAAATATTTTTATTTAACAAAGCCACATCTTCTGAATATCTTTTAGACAAGTGATTGGCAAATTATGTTAATTTATCAATTCTTTCAATTTCATTATTTGCAAGTCTTTCCAAATTTTCATTTATGGTATTCAAATCATCATCGTCTAAATTTCCAGTGATAAATTTTATACCTTTTCCAATGAAATTCACCAAACCTCTCTTAACATTGTAGTTGCCACTAAATTTATTCAACATTTGTTCAACTTGATTGAGATTTGTTTGAAATTCAAGACATATTTCATGAGTGGATGTACTTAAAGTATCATGTTTATGTAATTTATAAAGACTGTTTCTTAGCTGTGAGAACCGTGCGATCCCAGTTGAGATTGTGATGATCATTTTTTAATATTATTATTATTATTGATTTCAAATCCATTTTGATGTTGTTGAACGATAGAAATAAAACTTACATTTCTTGATTACACAGGCCAACACACATTTTGGTGCCTGCGATTTTTTAACTGTTCCTGAGTAATTTTTGGATGCAGAATGTGAAAAAGTTCTCAGATTTTGTCTATCAGATCTAGTTTTTGAGATTTTTTAAGAAAATTGTGTATATAATTTACGTTATAACAGTTATAATATATAATGTTACTATTGACAGTTAAAAAAAAAAGAAACATGGATTTAAGTATTTATTGCAAAAACTTAATTTACATAATAACATTAGTCACTAATCACATAAAAATTTTCTTTTATACGATTTTCTAGAATGGAGTTCACTAGGGCAGTCTCGCTGAAGGCTCCAGCAGTAGTCCGCCATCATGTGGCTATCCCATCGTCCTTGATAACGATCTTCCATAGTTTTAATATCCTGATGGAATCTTTCCCTCTGTTCTTCACTACAATCACCTAAGTTTTCTGGAAAACGATCTAGGTGGCTGTGGAGGTAGTGAACTTTTATACTCATATGGATTGAAATTTATTCTGGGAGGATTCTGCATCTCTTCATAAACTTTTTAGGGTTTTCACTCCCAATCTCTGAAACAAAATAAATTAAAAATGAAATCAACGATTTGCTCCTGCGTAAATAGATTTTTCGTCTGATGAAGGAGTCTGATATAGACTCCGAAACGTTACAACTTAGAATTATAATTTCAACGTTATTTAATTTGAGTTCATTGTCAGGCAACAATTTTTTCTAGTTAATTTGCTCCTGACAAATTAGTGCAAGAATTTACGCAGGAGCAAATCATTGATTTCATTTTTAATTGATTTTTTTTTATACTCATGTTACAGCCGAGAATATTAAAATTTGAAAGCATAGTTTCCACTAATTCTACGTTATTCTCTGCTTTATGGTTGCCAAGAAAATTTTGCACTACTTGAACAAATGAACTCCAAGCGTTAGATTCAGTCTCGTTCATTGATGTGGTGAATTGTGGATCTTTAACAAGTTGCCTTATTTGAGGACCATCAAATATACCAGCTTTTAGTTTTTCCGTGCTAATGCCAGGAAATTCACGTGACAAATACCCAAAACAATTTCCATCTCGATTTAAAGCCTTCACAAATTGCTTCATTAGGCCTAGCTTGATATGCAAGGGCGGAAGTAAGATTTTTTCTCTTGGAACCAAACGTTCGTTGATCACGTTTTGTATTCCTTGAATCGTGACATCTCTTGAAGGGCAATTTTTGTTAACCCAGTGTTCATTTTTAGCTCTGCTGTCCCAAAGGCACAAAAAACAAGTATATTTTGTATAACTCTGCTGTCCAAGGAGGAAGTTAAGCATTTTTAAATCAACACAAATTGACCACTGATATTCTTCGTATTTAATTTTTCTCAAAACTAATGCTATTGTTTCATATTCTTCCTTCATGGTAGTAGAATGACCAATAGGAATTGAGCCATATTTGTTACCGTTATGTAAAAGAACACATTTTAAACTACGTTTTGAACTGTCAATAAAAAGGCGCCAATCATATGGAGTGTATTCAGGCAAACCCATTTTTTCTAAGAGCCCTTTTATATTGTTACAGAATACCAAGTCATTTTCATTTCATTTCAAGGGGTTGAAAAAAATTACGACACAGAGTTACGACGGCTCACCCTTAGGCGTGTTCGGCACTGCCTTGGTATCCACACTAGCAGAATGCTTCCCTAACCGTAGGGGTGAACACGGGAGCGAGGTAAAAAGACGGAAAAATGAGGAAAGGGTGCGCCACCCCAAAGTGCCTTCGGTACCCCCAGGGTATCCACACCAGCAGGGTACTTTAACGACAGTAGGGGTGGAACTGAGAGAGATGGGAAATTTCAGGAAAGGTTGAGCCACCCCAAAGTGCTTTCAGTACCCCCCGGGTATCCACACCAGCAGGGTACTTTAACGACAGTAGGGGTGGAACTCAGACTCTGGTATAGAAAGGATGAAGTTCTAATAATATATATTAAAAAAAAACGGAGTGTCGTCTTACTGTCGTCTTCTGTGAGTGAAGACAAGTGACAGAAAAAATAATAAACTACTGTTCCTTTTAAATAAAAATCCCCACAGTAAAAGAAATAAAAAAAACAAAATCGGCTAATTCTCAGTAAAAAAAAAAATTAAAAACCCCGGAAACAAATTAGGCAGTTGACTCGGCAGACTCTCAAACTCGGCAATCAATCGGACGCAAAAGTGAATTAATCGTAAGTGAAGTGAACTGCGGGGGAACATCTGATTTTATACCCACAGGAGGGGGTGCGGAAATCAGATGTGCCCCGACAGTCGAAATTCGGTGAAATATGCGTCGATGAAGACGTCTTAATTTCGACTTATCTGTGCTAGCGAACAAAAAACACGGTTACCTTCCAATTCAGGATGTTTTATATGGTGCGACATCGTTTTTAGGAAATGAAAACGGAATAAAAACGGTGCGGTATGTTTACAATTCCGAACGATGCCGGAATCCTGAATTGGAAATGAAAACTAAAATAATTATTCTAAAATGAGGGGGTAGGTTTGAAAAACCATCCTCTCAGTGGTTTTGACGATTTTTCAATGCTTTCTTGTGTATCTGATACTTTCCCTGTCATTGAATTTTTCTACGAATCAGAACTGAATCTATTTTTTTCTCTGGTGGATAGAGGTGTCATCTGCAATGTTATGAAAATGGTGTGATATACATACCTGTCTGGCTCTCCCTATAGTATATCCAAATCCAAGAGGACAGCCGTCAACATTGCAGCATGCAGTGATCACGCGTCATGAACGTGATAACGCAGAGGTGTACTAATAAATTTTATTCGGAGCGTTATATTTTAAAACTTCTTAAGTGTTCCAATTCCGTTGAAAAATATGTATGCTTATCTACGAGTCTCAGTAATGAACAATTAATCTAAAGTTTCCACTTTAATACATACTATGTATATAAATGTGTAACAATATTTTTTGCAAGAGGGACTAGTCCGTAGTGTCCTCAGAAGATGCAGAACTTTTTTCTAAGTTGACGATGACTGGTGTTATATCATTTATAATATTATCCAATTTCCACATGTCCACCTCAACTTTTTGTTTGACATGTTCCACGCACTTTCTCCATCTTTCGGAAGTAACCCGTGAGAGAGCCACTTAAAAAAGATTTTGGACGTCAGCCATTTTAAATGTGGTGTTTTTATCTGCCACAAAATTCTTGACATCGGCCCAAATCAATTCAATAGGGTTCAGTTCGCAGTAGTAGGACGGTAATCTAAGAATAGTAATATTTTGGCCCTTTGCGGTTTCATCCACGATGTATTTTTCGAAGTTTTCTTTGTTCTGCCTGACTATCTGCAACAATTGCACTTTTATGAATGGGTGAAATCAATAATTTTCTCTCTCAACCATTGTTGGATATCACTCTTTCTGAATTGTGAGTTAGGAATTTTTTCCATTTTCCTTAAATGGTAAGGAGCATTATAACTACTATAGAATTTTCCTCTAATTTAGGAAGTATACCCTCGAACCACTTTTCGAAGGACTGACCATCCATTTCTTCATGGTAGTCACCAGTTTTTTTGGATTGGAAAGTCCAGAGTCCTCCAGTTAAAAAACCAGTGCCACTGCCAATATGACATAAAATAATTCTTTGCCCTTTGCCTGGAAAAATATATTCACTTCATTTGAAAAAGAATGTTGAAATTGTTTTCCACCAAAAAGGTACTTACATCAAGTTCCACAAAACTTTGATTGCTCGATCAACGATTTGGCATTCGATTTCCCGAAGGAAATCATTGAAACTGTCATATTTCCGAATATATTGGAGGAGTAGCAGTTGAGAATCATTAAATGGGCGTGTATAGATAATTATTTGGTGCAAGAATGATATTCAGAATGCTTATGACCAACTTATCGACTGAAAACTAATTGACGTTCATCCGTCAATCGATCGTTGATTCTCTGATCAAGCTTATTTATGAAACCGAGGGTTAAACTCAAAATTCAAGACCTTACCAGACGGATTTTTTAATCCAGTAGATAGTCCAGCAAGTAACGCTTGCCGAGAAGATGTAACTGTTTCATCGGTCCACACTTTGGATTTAGTATGACCGGCATTTACCCAAGTTTCATCCAAGTAGTAAATCTTCCTGTTTTCTTCATGGAAGGCCCTAATTTTCGTGAAATAGTTTTTTCTCCAACATTTAATGTCGTCACGGTCCATTAAAAAACTGTTGCGTTGGCGACGTCCATATTTGAAATCAAGTTTTTTCAATATAATAGAGAAGGTACTCTTCTTAAAATTTGGCATTTCAATTCTTCATTAACTATTTTTAATACTTTTTCTATAGTCGGGTGTTCATTTCTAAAGAAAAACTCGTGAACTTTTCGCCGTATCACATTATTATCGAAATCTGATAAGGACTCCCATTTGGTGGTCCGATTTTGATTTATTGCCGGCTGTGATAGAACACCGGAATTTATGTATTCGGCAATAATTCTCCTAACACTTCGAGCTCCAATGCCAAGTCTCTCAGCAACTCGGAGTTCTACGTCCTTTAAACACATTGCTGCATTTTGAATAATCTCAATTTTATAAGTATTCAAAATCATTTCTCTTATATCGGCACTGAAGTGTCGTTTCAGACGTCTCTTTTTTGGAGGACTTAAGTCAACACGCGATTCCTCAGCAGTATCAGTACTTGACATTATATTAAATGCTTGAAACTTGAATAACTTGCTACAACTATAAACCAATTTACGAAAGAAAAAGCAATGAATGACCTCTGCAGTTCTGCACAACAATTCGCATACAATCAATGAATCAAACGTAATGCGGTCCTGCGGAGGGTGCTTCTTACTCCCGCCTGCACACATGGCGTTCCTAAAACTTTGACCAATAAGAGGAGTACCTCAAATAAGATCACGCGTTAGTCAGTTTGTTTACGCTGGCCTCTCGGATTTGGATAGACTATACTGTTATCGGAAAATTTCAGAATCTCTCTGACCATCTCTGCTTCAGCTTCTGCGTCCGACATTCTTCCGTTCCGTAGGAGGTCCTGCCATCATCTTTCATACACGACGGTATTTCTACTTTGAGGCGATCGCTTCGTTCTTCTCCACAAAAAATCACTAACATCCATTCGTCAGCCTTATACAACTGGTATCCGAAATCGCTCGAATATGTGGGATTCCCATCTTCCATGGCCTTCTTGAGGCGTGCTCCTCGATTTGAGGGGACCCCAAGAAATTCCAGGGCCATGGGATTAATATCTTATCCGTCATGGTAGTATTTTTGTTTGGTGTATATGCTCCTGTCTATGAAATCCAAGTAACCGATGCACTGGCTGCTCAACATTTCCCATTTCTCTTGGCAGTAGGGAGCTGCTTAATATTAGGTTAGTCACGAAACTATTGAATCACTGCCTGATTCAATATAAAAATTGACCTCTTCAAGCATTTTTCTGACGGTAACAGAGGAGTTGAATAGAGTCAGACAGAACGGATGTATCTCATTTATTATCTGTGTCTGGTACAGAATAACGGTACGGTGATTTCTGTCATTGACGGGACTCCTTGTCGCAGGTCTTGACCACATAATGGCACCTTGGGCAGACCTGGGTAAGCTTCCTGGACACTTTCCGGGAGGGTGGTTCTTCCTTCTGGGCTGGAGCGGTTCGAAGTTAATTATTTATTGGATCTGTGGGAGACGGTGCAGGACCTTTGTTCTTCGCATCGCCACATGGACAATTCCGAGAGAAGGTGCCCAGTAGACCGCAACGGCTGCAGAAGAGTATTTGGGTTCTGTTACAGGTGGCTCTGGTATGCTCCCCTTGGCCACACCTCCATCATAAACCCGGGCGGATATTGAAGTACACCTGGTGGCCCATAGTCCAAACGTTTCTGGTGGACGATGATAAGTACTCGTATTGGTTGGTTTGGTGTTCTAGTGTTTGTGCACTCTTCTTTATCCTTGCCTTAGTGGCCGGGTACTTTTTATCGACTCCTGTTTTTCCCCAGGATTCGATGGTTCCGGATGGGATCTTCCCCCTGGATAGTGTTGTCTCTGATAGTCTCACCGGCGTCGGGCGCAGGAAGGCCTTCGCTGCTCCCAACGGCAAGGAAACCGGTCTGGGTGGATCCTCGGCCATGTCTTCCTCCTCGGGGTCCACAAATCCCAATTTTTTATCTAGACGGTCTAGAATTTCTATTTCCAGGCTATCTTCGGCCATGGCTTCGAGATTCGGGGATGCGTCAGCGGTAAGTTCTTGTTGGAAAAAGGGACAGGGTGAGTGCAATGTTACCTTTTAGCATGGGATCATTATTTTTTTTTCTTTGATTACTTTAGTCCCACTGGGACTAGAGACGGACTTACCTCACGGTTCCTCGGTCCTGGCGGAGTCCGGCGGTACCCAAAGTCGTCGTACGATGCCGGACGGGAATCTGAAGCGATGGCGTACTCGGGGGCCATCTTTACCCTCTGGCAGTAGTGCCCGCACCCTCCGCTTCAGACTCCTCGTCCATTCTGAGGGATTCTGGACGGTTCTTAGTCTGGCTGCCAGGTCCGGCGGTAGGCGGGTCACCCACGGACCATCGGACTGTGGGGACGGGGTTTTCTCCAAGTCTACCACGGAGGACAGATAGACGGCCGGCCACTCTCACTGGTCAGCAGGGCGGCGGAGGGACGGCTCGTCCATCAATAGCCCTTCGACCTACCAGGCAACGGATGGCCAACTCCCTCTGGCGTTCTCCGCCTGGGGAGGAGGCCCAGTGCTCCGTAGCCTGGTCTTCGGTGCGGCAGCGCCGGCCAGTGGCCACATCCATGGCCACGTGCCCTAAGGCCCACAGGTCCACCGCGGTATTGTACGGCTCCTGGCGGAGTTGTTTCAGGCTCCAGTACATTGGAGTGCTAGCCAACCCGGTTTCCTTCAAAAATATTTCGGTTATCAGGCATCATTATGCAAATATCGGTGGAAAAATCAATTTTTGTGGCGGAGCAAAATCTGGTACTTCACACCCCCTTCTGCCGTGTGCAAATAAAACTTCGTTTTATTTTTCTTCTAATCCCCCCTGGGTTTATCGGTGTAGGATTATTTGCGGTGACAGCCTGTGAACAAAACAAAGTTGCGGGGTTATTGAACTCGGGACTATTTTCTGGTATCGTGATCTAGTTAACGGTACGTTGACGGTGGAAACATTGAAACTCCGGTTAGCGCATCCACCATTTCGGTTGGTGCAATAAAAGATATTTTACGGAACGGTATTATTTCATTGATCGGTAAATTTTGAGGGTACAATCAGTTGATCGATTTTCACCTTTTTCTTCGGGTTACTTATGGGAGACGGTTCTGGCGGTGACGGTGTTGGCGGTACGGCGGGTCTCAATCAGAGGTTCGGCAGTATGGCCTCTGTCCTGTTCCCTAGCGGTACGGCTGGTCCCTGGTCCCCTATCTCTAACGCAACATTCCCTGGAAAGGACCCCCACACGGCCGCACCTGGAACAGAACTTCATCCTTTCCCCTCGGCAGTCCTTCCTGCGGTGGCCTTCATCGCCACACCGCCAGCAACTGTGGGGACCCAACCACAGGTAGACCTGAAGTCCACAGGTCCCCACGGTCCTGGTGGCTGGCGGTTCGGTGTTGGTTTCGGCTTCCTTTCTCGCATCCCCTTCCTGCACCTCCCAGTCTGCCCACCGACTTAGGGTTGATGAGGTGCTCACTGCCGGTGAGGGAGGGCCGGACAGTGGGGTCGGATCCTGGAACCGCAACAGTCGGCCCAATGAATAACGTTTCATCCTGAAAATGTCAAACAGTAAATAACGGTTTATCAGTACCCTGTTACGTCAATCGGTTTTTTTTTTTGTTAGTAACGGTTCTTTACATTTCAGACGATCCCTCTCAAGGAGAGGACTTCATATACTTGATGTGAATGTGTCGGATAATCTTGCCACTGCCATCCTTGATGTCATACACCACAGGAGATACTACCTTTATAACGGTATACGGTCCGGAATATTTCGGAGCCAACTTGGCGGCAATTCCCTCCACTGCAGAAGACCAGGGATGTTCTCTTCGGTACACTTGGTCTCCTACTCGACATCGCCAGTCCCTTCGACGTAGATTGTAGTAGTGGCTCTGCTGGGAGAAAGCTCGTGCCAATCTAGTTCGGACAAACTCATAAGTTTCGGTAAAACGGTATTTGCATGCAAAGCAACTTGGGGTTCGGTATCTGGTTCGGTGTGCTCCTCTTCATCCCTGGCGTTTGGTGAACGCATCTCCCTACCAAAATTCAGGAATGCTGGGGTGTATCCGGTGGACTCCTGCCTTGCAGAGTTTATTGCGAATGTCAATTCATTCAGATGCTCATCCCAGGTACGCTGATCCTTTTCACAGAACTGAGCTATCATAGTTTTAATGGTACGGTTGACTCTTTCTACGGGGTTACATTGGGGAGAATACCCTGGTGCAAAGCGGTGTCGGATCCCAAGGTCTCGCAGACTTCCCTTGAACACATATTGTGATCCATTATCACTGATGATGGTTTTCGGGCATCCAAACTTCAGGATTACATCCTCATACAGAGCCTGGTACACACCCTTTGCGGTTGCTCTTCTCGGGGGCCTGGCCTCCACCCATTTCGAAAATCTGTCTTGCATCACTACTAAATGACAATTTCCCTTCCTAGAACGAGGAAGAGGTCCACAATATCGGTACTAACGGTATACCAAGGTTCTCTTACGGATGCATTTTTCCAGGGGGCTTCTGTTGCGGAACCTCCATCACGCTCTGCTTCTGAGGCCGAAAAGCAACCTGTTGTGGTTCCTGCTCCCTGGACGGTGATGAGGAACGGTCAGTGGCAGATAAAGAGGTGATCGGTTTAGGTTGAAGTATTGTGAAACCTAGATGATAGTTTTCATCGCTTTGATTTCTAAAAGTTTCATTTGTTCTTTTCATTGAATCAATATCTGGAAAACAAACACGGTCTTCAAGGTATATTCCTTCTTGACAGCACTTAGTGCATGATGAATAGCCACTGTGACTCTTCACCTTCAATAAGTATGATTTGGCTGGGGCATCAAAGAGAAAAAACTTCAACTTAAATGTAACCAACCTGTCTCCTATTTTCAAAGAATTCTTTGATACATTAATTACATCATTTACAAAATCTAGCAAAAATTCATTTGCATCATGGGGTTTCTGAAACCCATGGTATTGTAACCAGTCCGGCCCTTGCGGTCGGACCTTTCGAGAACCAGAGCGGTCGCGAAAGATTCCAGAATAACCGGGAATCTACCTGAATGTTTCCGGCGCCTATATAAGCCCAGCGGAGGAGCAGGTACAAGTACAACTACAGTAACAGTGCAAGCGACTAGTGGAAATAAATACGAGTGGAAATAAATAGTTGTGTCATAGTTAGTTTGTGAATTATAAATGTATTAAGTGTAAATAAATAATTTTAATAAGTTGGACGTTTTAATCAGCGAAGAAAACGTTTCATTGGTGTCAGGTGTGGGGTTCAACATCGCTCGAATTAAATAAATAATTTTGGATATTTGGAGTTCATGCCAGTGACCACAAGACTGCAGAACGCGATGGAGACTCAAGCGGTAATGGATTTTTTGAGAAAATTAAATGAGAAAATGGACGAGAATTCTTGTAAGTTGGAAGAAAATTCTCGAAAACTGAATGAGAAAATGGACGAGAACTCTTGTAAGTTGAATGAGAAAATGGACGAGAACTCATGTAAGTTGAATGAACAAATGGAAGAAAATTCCAAAAGATTAAATGAGAAAATTGATGAGAAGTTAAATGAGAAAATGGACCAGATTAGGGAGAATTGTAATGATGTGGTGAGTCAACTTACAGACAAATTGGATGAGAAACTGGAAACCATAAATGAAAAATTCGATAAAGTGGACGAGAGATTCGATATAGTGAGTGGAAAATTTGACGAAGTTGATGAAAAGTTTGACAAGGTTAACGGAAAGTTTGAAGAAATGGCAGGAATAATTGAACATCATTCCAAGTTCATAGATTCCTTGAAAAGAATGTCAAACAGAACAGATATTCTGGCTTCAACACCCTACAGCACAGCGAAAGCGGAAAATGACGGCGAAGGTAGTAGAATGAAGATCAAGCCTCCAACTTTTGATGGAAAAATACCCTGGTCGACATATCAGAAACAGTTTGAAGCTGCTGCGCTGGCGAACAATTGGAACGAAAACGAAAAAGCCACGGCATTAATTATAGCTCTACGAGGAGAGGCACTCAACATTTTGCAGACGATCCCGGAGAGTCAACAAGCCTGTTACGAAGTTCTTACATCGAAACTTCAGATGAGATATGGTGATGCTCATTTACAACAAGTATACCATGCACAAATAAAGAACCGAGTGCAGAAAACAGGGGAAAATCTCCAGGAGTTTGAAGCTGATGTGGCGAGATTAGTCAGGCTGGCTTATCCATCTGCTCCAGATAGCTTCCTGGAACAGCTATCAATCCAGACATTCGTGGATGGGATAAAGGATAGCGAAATACAACAAGCCCTGAGACTAGCACGCCCTAGAACCATTGATGATGCCTTAGCCCAGGCTTTAGAAATTGAGGCAGCAAAGCAAGCTTCACATAGAGGACACCTTCGTGTAAGACAAGTCCAAGACACAGACCGATCTATTCAGGACATTGTCAGAGAAGAAATCCGCAGAATATCACAAGTTAGGAAAAAGGATGCTGTGTGCTGGAACTGCAACAAAAGTGGGCATTTTAAGCGAAACTGTCCAGAATTGGAAAAAGAGTCTCAGCAGGGAAACTAAAAGGGGTCGGTGATAAGGGGCATAAATCGACCCAAGCCAAAAATGCCCCCGAAGTGATAATCCGAGGAATAATGTCTAAGGATTTATCAAGCATAGTTATCCCAGGAAAGATAAATGATAAAAGTGTGAAAATACTCGTAGACACTGGCTCGACTAAAACCATTGTGCGTCCAGAAATTGCTGAAGGATTCAAGATTCGCCCAGTTAGGATCAAACTTCGAACTGCATCTGGACAGGAAATACCGACTTATGGATCGATCGTCTCCACTATTGAATTGGGAAACACAACAGTTAGCCACGAAGTTCTGGTAGCTGGAATCACGGAAGAAGTTATTCTGGGATTGGACCTTGTTAAGAAGCTTGGATGTCAATTGGATATGAAGAGCGATGTACTTCGGCTAGGAAGTGAAGAGATTCCATTCAATGATGTGGACGACAAGATATATCGGATTCGACTGACCGAGGACATCACGTTGCCGGGCCGAACTGAAGGCATAGTGACTGGTAGATGTGAGGATGTAACGAGGAGTGGCTGCGTGAGAGTAATTGAGCCCTCTGACGATACAACCTTAGCTAAAGGACTATTACTTGGGAAGACCTTGGTAAGGGTAAGAGACAGCATTCCCATCCGATTGCTCAATGTCAACATGTTTCCAGTCACCCTTAAGAAGGATACCTTGATTGGACGTGGTGTACCTGTGTACCATATTTCGGGTGGAATAAGTTCTGCAGATGTCTCAAAATCGCAAAGGAATTCTGAAGAACTGGTGTCCCTCCTCACTTCAAAATGTCAAGAGCTCGACCGATATCAACTACTCGAAGTGAGGAAATTGGTTCAAACGTTCTCCGACGTTTTTGCTACGGATGGAAAAGCAGGGAAAACCGATGTTGTGCAGCATAAGATCAATACTGGTGATGCACAACCTATCCGACAGCATCCTAGACGTCTTCCTCTGGCAAAAAGAGAAGAAGCTGAAAGGATTATTGAAGACATGGCGAGAGAAGGTGTAATCGAACCGTCCGATAGCCCCTGGACATCGCCCGTTGTATTAGTGAAAAAGAAGGATGGAACCACTAGATTCTGCGTAGACTACAGGCAGCTCAATCAGGCCACGAAAAAGGACAGCTACCCCTTACCGAGAATTGACGATACCCTGGACACACTCTCGGGATCACGTTGGTTTTCCACCTTGGATCTGAAGAGTGGATATTGGCAGGTTGGCTTGGATCCAAAGGATAAAGAAAAAACTGCCTTCAGTATTGGAACAGGTCTGTGGCAGTTTAAAGTCATGCCTTTCGGTCTATGTAATGCTCCTGCCACATTTGAACGTCTGATGGAGACAATATTGAGAGGGCTCTCCTGGAAAACTTGTCTGGTGTATCTTGATGATGTAATAGTAGTGGGAAAATCATTCCAAGATCACCTACACAACCTATCCGAGGTTTTCCAGCGACTTCGTGATGCCAACCTAAAGCTAAGTCCTAAAAAGTGTAATCTGTTTCGAACAGAAGTGAAATATTTAGGACACGTAGTTTCACGGGGAGGTGTGAAAGTTGATCCGGATAAGATCAAGGCAGTGCAGGAATGGCCTATACCGAAAGACAAGAGTGAGTTGCGGAGTTTCTTAGGCCTTTGCACTTATTATAGAAGATTTGTATCTGGTTTTGCCAACGTTGCCAAGCCGCTGACGAAATTGACGGAAGATGGACAGGAGTACATATGGTCCGATGATTGCGCTGAAGCCTTCGAACGATTGAAAAAGGCTCTGGTCACAGCTCCAATTCTGAGTTACGCAAGGGCTGAAGGTAAATTTGTGCTCGACACCGACGCCAGTAATACAGCCGTTGGCGGCGTTCTATCGCAAGTCCAGGATGGACAGGAAAGAGTCATCGGGTACTTCAGCAAGGTGTTGTCCAAACCAGAACGGAATTATTGCGTGACCAGGAGAGAACTTTTAGCAGTCATCAAGTCCGTAGAACATTTTTACAAATATTTGTACGGAAGGAAATTCTTACTAAGAACGGACCATGCTGCTTTGAAATGGCTCCTGAGTTTCAAGAACCCGGAAGGACAAGTGGCTAGATGGATTGAGAGGCTGCAAGAGTATGACTTTGACACTGAACACAGAGCGGGGACTAGCCATCGCAATGCAGACGCGTTATCAAGAAGACCTTGTCCCGAGAATTGCAGCCATTGTTCGCGTCTGGAAGAAAAGATCGATTTAAGGCGGACCACCGTAATCGAAGACGACTGGCTACCTGAAGAAATTCAAAGAGCACAAGAGGAAGATAACGACTTGAAAGTAATCCTGAGTTGGAAGAAGAGCGGTAGACGACCTACTTGGGAAGAAGTATCCAGACTGAGCCAGAATGTAAAGTCGTATTGGGCACAATGGGAAACATTGAAGATTGATGGAGGTCTTCTGAAACGTTGTTGGGAAAATGAAGATGGAACTGAGCAGAGACTTCAGTTGATTGTGCCAAAGAGCCGTGTGACAGACATTCTGACCAGACTACATAATGGAACTTCAGGTGGACATTTCGGGATAACCAAGACGTTGGAAAAAGTCAGGCAGCGATTTTATTGGCTGAATTGTAAGAGGGACGTTAAAGATTGGTGTAGAAGATGCAAGGTTTGTGCTGCTGCTAACGGACCTTATGGTAAAGGAAAAGCACCAATGAGGCAATATAACGTCGGATCCCCCATGGAACGAGTAGCTATCGACATCGCTGGCCCCTTTCCCGAAACAGACCATGGAAACAAGTACATTTTGGTAGCGATGGACTATTTCACGAAATGGGTGGAAGCCTACGGTATTCCTAATCAAGAGGCAAGTACGGTAGCTGATAAATTGGTCAGAGAATTCTTCTGCAGATTTGGAATACCTCTGGAGCTGCATTGTGATCAAGGCCGAAATTTCGAATCGAAGTTATTCCAAGAAGTATGCAGCAAATTGGGAATTCACAAAACAAGAACTACACCTCTTCATCCACAATCAGACGGCATGGTCGAACGAATGAATCGGACCATGGGAAAACATCTAGCCAAAGTAGTTTCTGACCACCAGCGGGATTGGGATGAATATTTACATCTATTCACCATGGCATATAGATCTTCGGTTCAAGAATCTACCAAGGAAACTCCATCCAGTATAATGTTCGGCCGAGAAATAAGGCTGCCTTGCGACCTAGAGTTTGGATGTAAGCCTGGAGAAGACGTAGCTGGGGAGGACTACGTTAGTAAGTTAAGGAACAAGCTGGATTACATTCATGACAAGGTACGCAATCATATGCAGCAAGCAAGTGACCGAATGAAAATGCGCTACGACATCAAGGCTATTGAAGGTGGATTCACCACTGGAGATCTGGTGTGGCTACATAATCCACAAAGGAGGAAAGGTTTTTCACCAAAGCTGCAGAGACAGTGGGAGGGACCGTATGAAATAATCAAGAGGATAAATGATGTAGTTTACCGGATAAGGAAGCTCCCCAGAGGAAAACCAAAGGTTGTCCATTTCAACCGATTAGCCCCGTACGCGCAGGACAAAGAAGAAGTACGTCTTGTGGAAGCCCCGATGCAAGGTAGCAGCGATTACCAGAAGTTTATGGATTGTTATGGTGAGACACGCGTTGCACGGTTCGGCGTTACACAGGAAGTACATCAAGATCTCTTTACCGTGTCTGAGGAATACTCTCTCGCTCATTGCGTAGCGGAGGACCTTCGTATGAGCAAAGGAATAGCCAGAGTATTCAGAAATAAATTTGGACGTCAGGAACAACTATTGCGACAGCAGCCAAGAATCGGAAAAGTTTTGAAATTGAAGGCTGAAGGTCGGTTCATTTATTACCTAGTCACCAAGCGACATTCCCATCAGAAGCCAACCTATCAGAATCTATGGACGGCACTGCATAGCTTGAAAGAAGACCTTCAACGCTTTGGGGTTAGGAAATTAGCTGTTCCCAAGCTCGGTTGTGGATTGGACCAGCTAAATTGGCGAGTTGTGCGAAGCATGCTGGAGGTGGTATTTCAGGGGACTGGTATACGGATCCTGGTGTGCAGTTTCAACCCAAAGCAGGCCAGGGAGTCTGGAAAAACTGTGGAGTGCTACTTCCATCAGAATGGCTACTGTAGGAATGGTGATGACTGCAAGTTTCGCCACGGTCCTCGGAGAAATTCACTAAATCTGTTCTGGGACAGAACAGGCTTAAGGAGGGGACAGTGTAACCAGTCCGGCCCTTGCGGTCGGACCTTTCGAGAACCAGAGCGGTCGCGAAAGATTCCAGAATAACCGGGAATCTACCTGAATGTTTCCGGCGCCTATATAAGCCCAGCGGAGGAGCAGGTACAAGTACAACTACAGTAACAGTGCAAGCGACTAGTGGAAATAAATACGAGTGGAAATAAATAGTTGTGTCATAGTTAGTTTGTGAATTATAAATGTATTAAGTGTAAATAAATAATTTTAATAAGTTGGACGTTTTAATCAGCGAAGAAAACGTTTCAGTATAAACCAATCAAAACAACATTTTGAACTGTTATGTTCAAATTCAAGATCACCCCTAAAATAGGATACACTTGACTACCAGAACTCTTACTCAATGGGAGTCCATCAATATTTACAGCAATTTCAAGATTTTCAGGAGGTATCAGTTTATGCATCCTGAAAAAATCACTCAGTACCTTTTCAATGCCCAGATGACAGTATGTACCAGGGCTCACAACTCTAGTTTTTACTTCACGAACTGTTGATAAGAAAGATCGAGCACTTTTTGGAATACCATCTAAGCCTGGTTGTTTCCTGAGAATAGTCAGTAGCTCCTCAACCGCTTTATGAGTTATTTGATTTTTCACTGCCCACAGCTTAATTTCTTCTTGAAAACTCAGGCTATCACTTTGACTTGGTCCTGGGAGAGAAGCATTTTCCAATACGTTACTTGGTATTGATATCCATTCAGAAGCAATGCTACTACGTTCTGATGTAGGCAAAGCCTCAATTGTTTCATTAGAATAACTATCTAATGTTTTTTCAGCGTTCTGGTCATACACTGACAAATCAGTTATATTGTGCTCTTCAGTAACATTGTTTCGGGAAATCAACAATGTTTGGTGGGTCAACCTTTTCACTTTTCTAATAAAACTTTTTTTCATTGTTGCAAAGCAAAATACGAACTTCAGATGAACAGGTATACTCCTGTAAAGACCTAGGTGAATTCACTTCTATAGAAATCAGACGAATTCACTTCTATTTAACTCAGACGAATTCACATCTTTTTAAATAAGACGAATCTTACTCACCAGAAATGTTTGCTCTTGATTAAAATCGTTGGCAGCTTAAGATTGCAAAAACTAAGAAACGAAAACGTGCTCTAACGTTCACAACTTACTCAAGTTACGCAGACGCAGAGCAAATCGAACTAAAAGAGAAAGTTTTAAAGTTTAACAGGTTAGGTTAGATTATCATAGAAAATTATGAATCATAAAGTGATGCATACCTTTTCTTTTTTTTCATAATTATTGTGGTATATTATAAAAATTTATGTATATATATATAGTTATACCAATTTAATTAGAAAATTTTACTTCTTATTTCATTATTATTAACAATAGTTAATAGACTCAGGCCCGTATTCATAGTTCGCCCTTGAGGGTGAGTGAGAGTTGAGGTCACCTTTACGGCCAGTATTCATAAGGGCGATACAAACTCTCATTCACCCTCAAGGGCGAACTTTGAATACGAGGCTTAACACTTAGAGGGGTTTTCTTTTCACTTTACACTAAATGATACATATATTCCCGTATGACTACAATATCCTAGACAATCTGCAATAGCTTGTCGATTGAGAGGTAGGTTCGCAACACAGATGGTTGCGGGTTCGATTCCCGCTCATGGCCATAGTGAGGTATGCTGCTATACGTCCGGAAGTTGATAAAATAATATTGCAAATTAAATTATCAATATTTTGGTTGCCAAAGCTTTAAAACTCTTTTTTTATCTGAATAGAATAAATAAATGATTCCTATCCGTTTTCATAAAATATGAACGAGGAACTTTCCAAGTTGATCCTTTAAAAAACTGATATGCTATAAATATGCCATGAAAAATATTCATGGAATATATTTTCATGAATATTCGTCAGATATTCTCTTCGAATATTCTCGGAATATTCAAATTCTTACATTTCAGCTTGATATGCCGTTTGAATATTCCAGTATTATTCAAGGAGAATATCTGACGAATATTCGTGAAAACATATTCGATGAATATTCTTCATGGGTATAAGATAACACAGCATATTCAAGGAATATTCCAGGGATATTGCAATATCTATTGGAAAATGGGATCTTGTAGGCATATTCCAGCAATATTGGGTGCCGTCTGGGGAGGTCGCAATCTTTCTGAAACACACCCTTTATAGTGTATATCATCCTGATTCAGAAAAAAACTACTTTCGTTTAATCAATTCACGTTTCAGCACTTGCATACATTCTCGAACATTCTTCCATTATTCTCGAAAGAATTTCAATTTGAACCTTTAAACCATAATTTCAAAGAATCTCCCTATTAGTTTTGAATCATGTGCCTACCATAAAAGATAAGCAGAGTGGTCCATACTGGGAAGTAAAAGAAGACACATTAATTGACCACACTATAGAAGTATACCAAAAAGCGTTCTGGATGATGCATAGATGAAACTGCGAATATTTTCCTTTAAAAAGTTCCTTTACTCAAAAGGATATTTTTCGGCCTGCACATTTACCATCAAAATTTCTCTAGAATAAGTCAAGTTCAATTTTGGCCATTATTTTTGTCCTTTAGGCGAAAGGTACAAAACGTTCTGGAATAGGGAGATCCTTTATTAGATCGGGGACATTTCTCAATTTCATTTTTCCATTCAGTGTAAAAGGAAAATCAGTTGAATCACAAGTGTCATTCGTGGGACGAAGCACAAGTGTCATTTATGTGCTAAGCATAAGTTCATCTGTGTGCGAAGCATAAATGTCACCTATGTGACGATCTGTTGTTCCTCGAAAATCCTGAAAAAGATGTAGTCAGTTAAATATTCGCCAAGACCGAACGGTTGCACTGAGGTCGATGAAATTTCCAGATTTATTACTAGAAGAAATCCTTTTTATGATTATGTATCATATTAAAATCTACGATGATTTTTCTGGGAGATACGCGTCTTGAAGTTTGTTCTTCAAAAAATCCTGAAAAATATTTTTTTCAAGATCGAACGCTTGAACTGAGGTCGATGAAATTTCAAGATTTATTACAAGAAGAGTTGCTCTTTATGATTATGTAGGTATCTCATTAATATCTACGACGATTTTTCGTTGGGAGTTATATCTAAATGAGGGAACTCTGATTTTTAACGGAAAAATCAAATTATATTGAAACGATTCAATTATAGAGTATTGTATGAGACAAGCCTCGTCTGATTATTTATCCATTCAAGGAATTTCTGCAGGATAATTGATTTCGTCATATCTTCAAAGATGTCCAGAATTCATGAAGGGAAATATTTTACTATGATGGTTCTAGGAATATTTTTTGATTGGTATTTTTATTGAGCGTTATCGGAGACTTTGCTTCGATTTATTCAAGGCAGGCTTAACTGTAAGCCTCAAATATTTCTCTGAATTCTATAACAGTCACCAGACTTATAAGCCTGGCGTAAATAAGTAGATGCAAACCCCTCAAATATGTATGTATTTCGTATGCAATTAAGTAATAAAAAAAAAAATTTGAAAAGAACTTCTATTATTATTCATAAAATAATTTGTACATTGACAGCACAGCCATGATTGGAACTTAAGATTAACATAAAAAAGTAGATATTTAGAAATTTGTCCATAAGTAAAAATGACAAAATTGTCGATATAAAATTATATTCATTATACAATTTTGTTTTAAAATCAGTTTATTCGAAATACGTTTAGGAACATCTTTATAGTAATCATATGAAACTAATTTAGACATTTTTTTTCAACTGTTTGCTATCAAAAGTTAGGTAATAGATTGAAATGTCCTAATTCAATTTGAAAACAAAGTGTTATTTGTAATATAAACATATATACATAAGTGCGGCCAATTTAAAAGTAACACAACCAATTAAATTAACAATTAGCTAACATACTGAGATCATATAAAATATATACATAAAAATTTTAGTTTTGTATCACATGTTGTGTTGTACCTATATACATAATTCATGATGAGATCGTTGGACAACGTTGGACAAGATCTTGCGAACTGGTCTCTTCTCAAATTGTGAGACGTCTCTGAGCGTAGTGCAGTTTTATTTTAACCATTATCAGCTCCAAGCAACTCAGAGCATCCTCATATGGACTATGTCCATTATCGGATGTCTGAATTGCTTTGTTCCGATGAACTGACATCAACTGCTTTAACGAGTTCCTGAAGGGAAAACCACGCTCGTGAGGGAAAACCAGAGACGTGTCCACAATTTTAGAATGGACCAGTTTCAACACTCGCAAATCATTGTCCAACGCGTGTCCTATCAGAATGGTGTCCTCGTCAATGAAGTCCAATAAATGACTCTGCACCTGTTGGAAAGTTTTCGACTTTGGGCCATACACATCACTTTCGGTCACTCCGGAAAATCTAGTATTGTAGTCCACAACTTCTTCCTCCGGTTGCACAAAATAATCGTACACCGTGGCACCATCAAAACCCAAAACGGTTACCCTGCAAAGTTCCAAGCCTCGCACGGTGTAGCACATTTCGCAGTCTACAGCGAAAACCTTCCGTTTCACTTTTTCGCTGCGTTTTGTGCTCACGAAACTGTAATAACGCACCCCAAAATCTCGATCAGTAGAAGAGCGGCTTTCCACTGATCATGGGGTGATTATTTTTTAGATATTAAATACACAAAAATTGAAGGCCCTCGAAGGGGAAATAAAGTGGATCCGGCCCGTCGCACGAAGGACAGGTCTTGAAGTTGAATATTATTATTTCTGGGGAGATGTTTAAATGAAACTCATGAAAAACTTTAACAATTAAATCTATTGGAAAAATAAAATTGAAAATTGGAACTTCTCTACAAATACGTGCTCGGTCGAAGACGACCAACACAACTTCAATTTCTTAAACACATGCAAATAAGCGCAAAACAATAAAACATACTTTCATAACCAAGATCTTGGGTTAAAATTCAACTTCCCAACTTAGCGCTCAATAATAAATCAATACTTTATCAATGAATTTTAGAGGAGCTTTCAAGACTCTGGACGAATAAAATTGGAACTTTCTACCTTTTCTGCGACTGCTGTTTGTCTGACGCTGCCGATGAAAACTTTTCGACACCAGACTTTACCCGCACTAATCGGCGAATTCTTTACACTCAACCGAACTTCCCGCACCTTTCCGTCGCAAACGTTTTTCGCTTTAAGATTCCCTATCCAAAAATTCCAACACAATTTTATATCTGGTCTTACTACGAATCAAGAAAATTAACGATCACTCCTCGAATGTTACTTTACTGACTTCCGATAAACTGACTTTAACTTCAAATTATTTCCGTTCTCTTTAACTACCTATTTCCCGATATTCCGTTTCTACTTGAACAAAACCAACAAAAACAAAGGACTGGACTTTTCTCTACACTGAACTTTTCCAAATATCTATGAGCCGACCGAGTCTCTGATTCTATTCCGTGATCTACCTAGACTTTTCTCTTACTTCGTGAAAACCTGATTATTCTAAGTCCCTATACTTCTTCCTTACTGACTGACTCTACAAAAGATTTATAACTTCTCTACTTATCCGTACCGACTCGAAGGGGTATATTTCGATATTTTTCAGATCACGTCCCCGGACCGACTGACTAACTTTTTCCGATGTAATTTTTCCCCGGTCTTTCTCTCCCACCCTATGGGTGGTACCAAAACGTCCCAAAATCGAAATCATTGGACGATCATTCTTGCTGAGTTGAAAAAATCAGCGTTCCCAAGCTGGGTGGTTACAAGAAAATTTCGGCTACTTCGAATTCTGAGAACTGTTTTCCTCTCAGGGTCTCCAGACTAATAAATCTTTCTTAATCTACATGACTGACCGTTTTCACCCGTTCTGAAGTCCTTATCACCGGATATTGGAATCAATTACATAGGCCGGCGATCGCCGGTTGCTCTCCGAAAACGTACATTGTATCAATATCTGCAGAAATTCTGACTGAGTGACACTAACTCTTTCAACTCTTATCGAGCTGGTTATTATTTAAATTACCGCGACTTAAATATGTCTGATCTCAAGTGCCTCGAAGTATCGTATGTCCAACTAAAAACGCCTCTGCAGCTCGACTGCAACAATGTATGAATGTTCCAGCGATACCTCGTTTCAATTATCCTAAATTAATTCGAGTTTCTTATTCCGATTTATTACAATACTCCCCCCTTTTAAAAAGTTTTGGCATTGGATGCCACAACTTTTCCTAAATCATCACATATTCGTCCAAAGTCCATCATCTTACTCTTTCCTAAAACTAACATTCACAAACTTAAGTTTCATAAACGAATCTATCTCACAATTCATAGTTCCTTACTCATTATTTAGACTACCATTATTCTTAAACGACTAAGGTGGTATGTTCTTCGCACAAAATATAAGCAAATTTCAAAACTCTTCCGGTACCTCTTAGCTGTGTTAACAAAATTAAAAGAGCCGAGGTACCCCCAAAAATAAAATAAACAAAACATAAAACACTGCGCTACAATTATTTAATCAAGCAGTCTGTTCACCCCATCTAGCATTTTCCCAAAACACCCCACAATCTCCAGCATGGAGTCTTTTCACTTTACGGAATTGCTATTTCACTTTCGCGCACACTTTCCGCTTAGTCCCCTGGTTGCTACGCTTCCTGCCATCCTCTCGTGTCGTTGTTCCCTAAGCCTAACCCTTCGCTTCTGGAATAACCTTTATACTACGTTTACGAACATCATCTTATTATTGTTCCGATGTTCCGCCTAATCGCGAAATGATTCTCGGGATACTCGAGTTTACACCGCACATGTCACGGGTTCACGACCTACGGTACCGCCCGACCCTGTTCCTTCGGTCCAGTGTGGCGCGGTCGCGGTTAAAGTGGGGTATAGCGCGGATGATCTCATCTCCTCCGTGACCTCCTCATCTTCCTTTACTCCTCCATTTCGCCTCAGATTGTTTTGTTTGGTCATGTGTCGATTTACCATCCACATAGTAAGAGTGTTCCATAAGCTAGCCACTAGCGTCAGTCCACATCCAAATACTTCATATAGGTGTAGTCCATTCAATATAACTCCTATACCATATTTTATCATCCGGAAAATAGCGTAAAATCCCATAAGTCCACTCATAAAAAGTCCAATATCCGTAAACCATCCCCATACTTGACGAATCGTATTGTGTGCTAGTTCCTTCATTTCCTCCGGATTGAATATGTTTATTGCGGAAAATCCTTGGTCATTTGTTTCCAAACCCGCCACTCGTCTGGCTATAATATTCTCTACAGCTTTCCTTTCTGTACCAAAATTAAGAATTCTCTGGGCATTACTGATTTCTTCCTAGGTATATATACCAAGAGCACCAATAGGTTGGATGGGGAAAAAGTTAAGTTTCGAATTGGTGTCTGGGGATAATTCTATTGGGGCCTTTTTTATAGTCGGGTAGGGGCTTAATCCCATCCATTGGTCGTCTATTTTGTAAAGGGGGGGCATAAGGCCATTACAATCCACTTCTTCAGCATATGTCTGTATGATCCTAGTGACGGGCGCCATGAATTTTGATTGATTGTTGACCAAAATAGGCAATTCGTTGTAGCACTTCTCAGCTCGCCTCACCATTACTGTGCGAGGGACGCACCGCATAATATACAGGACTTCACCTAACACTCTTCCTACGTATCCTCCATGTTCTTTCACTAGTTGACTCAACGTGTTCGGTACCAAAGGGGCCATAAGTAATCGATTTCTCAGTATTTCTCGTTGTAACAGACACCGCCTGTAGACTGTGTCCGTGTATAATTGGTTCAATTTTCTAGTGTACGCCTGTTCCACGTATAAAAATTTACTATTCACGTATGCCATCAAATCAGCGTTGTGAGGTAGGATATTCATTTTGGGTCGAAGTCGATCTCTTTGGGCCTCTCTCCAAACCAAAATTCTAGGATGTTCCGTTTGCCAAATCTCTATCTGACATATTACCACCTTTTTGATTAATGTTACAGCGAATACTTTAGTACTATCTTCTATGACCAGAATCTGTTCGCTGGTGATCCGATTGGAAACTAAATCAGCTTGACCATGGTAGAGCAAGCTTAGCGCCTCTTCGCAAGTAGACAATGGTTCATTTTCCCAGGTTACTTCACCTAAGGTAGTGTCAAAACAGTACCCCTTCAGATATGGGCATGTAACGCCCCCCAAAAGACTTATTTCGTTCTCATCTATTTTCACCCTAGCTTCATAATCAGAGACCCTTATCTTCACTGACGCAGTTATAACGACATCCTGCCATGTTTGTCCATTTTCTTGATATGTGGTTCCTTTACAAGTCCCGTCGGTCTTCACCATGCCCCCTATTGTGATAGACGCCGATGTAGTCCCATTCATGTTTATTTCCCCTATCTCTTGATGATACAGCTTCAGCGTTCTATACCGATGTACGGCCCGACATTCTTCCGCACCTAGTCTATATATATAGTTCGATACACCCCCAGCCACGATCGAACTATGGCTATGCATTCCGCAATGCGTAATTACCCGCGTTATTTCGACACAGCAAGTCCACACGTGACGTAATTTTACCTCGTCCTTCTGTAACACTTGTACCTTGACCTGTTCATTTTTATATGCCGACTCCACCGTTGGACACTCCGCCACGTCCCGAATTGACACCACCGTTATTTCCGTATTTTTGTCCGTACAGTCATACGCTATCAACGCCCGAGCCACTTGACTTTTCACGCACACTACCCAAAAAAAGGCTATTCCATAAGCTAGGATCAGCTTCATCGTCGCTCAGTTGATTACCCCTGGATTGTGGTTCCTGTATAAAATTACATTAGTTTCCATACTATATCACATTTTCATATCAACAAATTAGTGAACATAAAATAACTAGAAGAACATGCCACCCCAACTTACGCCCTGTGTTCGCCCGTCGTATCGGCGACCACCGGCTTTTCTTTCTTACCCATTTTCTCGCTCAAGCAAAAAAAAACATTTTTGATACATATTTTTTTTTCCACAAACCCATGTCATTACCCTACTATATTTCCGAGCCTATCGACATTAAACTTCATTTTTCTCGTCTCAACCCTAAATCGGTATTCCCCCGTTACTACTTACCGTTATATCTCTATAATTTATCATGTTGACCTTATATATGTCATGCAGCTAACTACTTATCATTTCTTTACACTACTCTACTCTACTCTACCCAAAATACATCTTCCTCCCCTCTTTCCTTCGGACTCATTCTACCATACTAATCACGTTTTCTAACTAATTCTCTCTCTCTCTCCGGGAGTTCCTCACTTCCTAGCATATAGCAACTACTCCCCCTACGTCTACATCATTATCTTCTGCCCCCTCTTACCATCCACAATAGAGGTCTCTCTTCTACCAATTCGCACTTGCCCCGATTATTCGGAACGAAAAATAAAAACTAACAAATATCAACCTAGAAGGCAGAGAATGGAGAGACACCAAAAACACGCACAGTTACGTACGATGGAACAAGGATTCCGTCGTTCGATCAGACAGTACGAGCAGAAGATCATGATGAACGTCGTTCTATGCCTCAAACTCATGCGAAAAGACAACTGCTACGATTTACTTCTCGCCAGCAGCGAGAAGGGTAACAGGACAACAAGACTTACAGGATAGATGACGTCGATAATGAGGAACCCCCCCTTTGGAGAGGTAGCGAAAGAAAAAGGAGAGAAACCGTAAAAAAAATTGAGATGCCAAGCCATAGACCCCTAAGAAACGGACTCTATGGCTTACGACTCGGACCGTGGGGACGTCACTCCCCAGTGGTATCTAAACCACTCCGTGCGGGCGTATTCAAAACATTAACTTTCATCTTAGTCATAAGACAACCGGTTGGGAGGGCGTCTGACTCTAGTGGACCTCCGTAAAACCGGCGCTGGTTCCTCATTTTCAACCTCTTCATCCGTCCCCCCTATTTCCTCCTCCTCAAAAATCATTTCTTCCTCGTCCGAATCCGGCCCCACCACCCTATTCCAACATGGAAGCATTAGGGGGCGAGCCCTTTCTGTTTCCTCTACCTCCTCCACGAGTTCCGTCTCGTCGGAGTCGCTATAAATTTCTCCCTGTTTCTTTAATGTCCGTTCTCTTACCCCCTCCGATACCCTATTAATATAGGGTTTTAACCTATTTACATGAACAATTTGTTCATCTCTTCCCTTACATTTCCGTACTTTACAAGTAACGGGGCCTATTTTTTCGGTTATTCTATATGGACCGATCCAACTCTTTACTAGTTTTTGTGATAACCCCCTCTTTGAACTCATATCCCTCACATATACCATGTCTCCTACTTCGAACTGCGGATCCGACGTTCGTTCGTTGAATTTATTCACTCTTGTCGTCTTAGCTTCTTCCGTATTTTCAAATACCTCCGTATAAACTCTTCTTAACCTTTCCTTTAATTCCGAAGCGTAATTTTCGTCATAATCATACCTGACCCTGTCCGATTTTATAAAACTATCAATCGGCAGTACTTGTTCTCTCCCATGAAGGAGGAAAAATGGACTATAACCCGTGGTGGAATGAACATTTCCCCGATATGCCATTAAAACGAATGGAATCCAACTATCCCAATCCCTTTGATCCCTGCTTATGTAATGTGATAACATATCCTTTAATACCCTATGCATCCTCTCGATTTGTCCATTAGAAGTGGGTGCGTAACTCGAAGTTTGAATTTTTCTTATCCCTAAAATGCCGCATACTTCCTTAAATAAACTTGACATAAAATTTGTCCCCCTATCAGTTAATAATTTCTGAGGGGCGCCATGTCGAACGATGACATTTTCCACAAAAGCTCGAGCTATTGTATCCGCCTTCTGATCCGGTACTGGTATTGCCTCTACATACTTCGTAAAATAATCCTGGAAGGTAAGAATATAACGGTTTCCATTGAAAGATGTTACTAATGGCCCTACAATATCCATCGATGTCAATTCCCAGGGTTCAGTCGTTGAAGTGAACCGTTGCAGTGGCGCTTTCTTCTGGTGAGGCGACGTCTTCCTTCTATTACAAGCATCGCAGCTCGTACAATACTTGATAACGTTCCTCCGCATTTTTGGCCAGTAAAACCTTCGTTTTAAACTGGCGAGAGTCTTCTGTTGGCCAGGATGTCCTGCCATTAGCGAATCGTGAAAATCATGTAGTACCTTTGGTACATACACCCGAGGCACCACTAATTTATCATTTCCGTCTTCACAAAAATATAGTACTCCATCCCTAGATAAATAATAGGGTTCCGTAGATTCCCCACCAGCCTGTATCGTCTCAATAATTGTCTTGCAGTAGGGATCGTTCTTCTGCGCGCCTTTTAAACTTTCTCTATCCCATTCCGGTTCCATTCCGTCTAAACCCTGTTCGTTAATTTCCACTAAAGATACCAGTGCCGAATCCAATTCGTAAATTACAGTTTTAATGTCCAAGTCATGGAATATGAATTTAATCATTTCTAGAACCCTTTCCCAGTCTAACTTATCTAGCCCACACCCTATCCTGGGCATGGCTAATACACTATCCCGATTTTTCTCGCAACATGCTCTCAAACTCCTCAAAGCATTCCACATACCCCTATACACCGGTTTATCAAAATAATTAACTTTCGTTACCAGATAATAGATATTCCTTTCTGGCAAATTTAGTTCCGCCGTTTCCCCCACCATTTTTCCTTGCTGACGTAATTTGTCCACTGATCCATATATATTTTTGAATTGCAATGCTATCCCTGCTCCCATAGCCAAATCCTCTGACACACAATGGGCTAGAGCCCATGACTCCGGTGCTGTAAAAATATTTCCCTTTTTCGAACATAATGTAGGCATTTCCGGTACTTGATGAACCTTCCTATATTCCTGAAACTCCTCGAACTCCATATCAATAAAGTGATCTTCCCTATTGTATTTCCTACTCAGTGCGTCGGCATTCCCGTGAAGCCTCCCTTTTCGATGTATTATGGTGAAATCATAATCGGCTAGGGACATGGCCCATCTAGCCAGTCTAGATCCTGGATCCTTCAGACTAAGCAACCATTTCAACGGGCGGTGATCCGTCACGACAGTAAATTTCTTTCCATAAAGATAGCACCTAAACGTTTTTACTCCGAAAACAACCCCCAACAATTCCTTTTCTGTTGTCGAATAATTTAACTCGGCTTTCTTAAAACTCCTACTCGCATATGCTATAGGTCGCTCATAACCTTCTCGCACTTGGCTCAATACAGCCCCGACCCCTAGTCCTGACGCGTCCGTAGCCACAATAAAAGGTTGGCTAAAATCCGGATAAACTAAAACCTTATCTGAAGTCAAAATCGACTTCAACTTCCTTATTGACTCCAGTACTTCCGCAGTTATTTCAAATTTCACCTCTTTCTTTGTTAAATTTGTTAACGGGGTTGCTAAGTCAGCTGCATTAGGGATGAACCTTCTATACCAGTTAACTATTCCCAGGAAAGAACGAACTCCTCTTACATTTTTGGGTATAGGAAAATTTTGTATCGCCTCGATTTTCTCCGGATCCGGAAGCACCCCCTCTTGTGTAATTATATGCCCCAAATATTTAACTTCCTTCATCATAAATTTGCACTTTTTTGGTTTGAGTTTAACATTGGCTTCACGAAGTCGATCGAAAACACCCCTTAACTTTTCAATATGATCCTCTTCCCCATCCGAATTAAAAATAATTATGTCGTCCAAATATACCATGCAAGATTGTCCGGTCAATCCTGCTAATGTCAAATTCATAAAACGTTGAAATGTCGAGGGCGCGTTCTTCAATCCGAAAGGCATCTTTAGATATTCGAAATGTCCCTGAAAGGTACTGAACCCAGTCAGGGGAATATCCTTCTCCTCCATATCAATCTGGTGATATGCTTCCGCCACATCAATCACCGAAAACAGTGTCTTATTTCCTGCACTGTATCCCTGAATTAAGTCCGAAATGTTAGGTAAGGGGTAATATTCTGTTTTCGTCACGTTGTTGAGTCCCCGGTAATCAATACACATTCGTATTTTATCTTCCCCATTAGGCAGCCGTTTGGTAATAAGTACCACCGGTGCAGACCAGGGACTAAAAGAAGGCCGAATCACCCCCGCCTCCAATAATCTATCAATTTCCTTTCTTAGTACTTCCCGCTGATGATAAGGAATTCTATACGGTGCTTTACAAACAGGTTGCGCTCCAGGTTCCAATGTAATGGAATGTTTCACCTTCGTTGTACTAGTCATTTTTTCATCTTCCTCTAAAAATAAATCCTTATATTCCTGTATCAACTTTTTCAATTTTTCCCGAATATTTCCCTCTAAATGATCTACACTAAAACCAATTTCGTTCCAATCTCCACGTTCCAGATCAATTCTTCCGATTTCGTAATTTTCCTGACCCCTATCTACGACTTCGCCGGAGACCGCTTTAGCGACCTTTTGTCTTTTCACCAGTCTTACTTCACTGCGCGATACATTGACAACCCGAATCCATATTTTCTGCGCGTTCTCCATCAAACAATTTGCCACGAGAATATTTTCGTTTCCCAATGGTATGGGCTCACATACCATAACTGCCCCTTCAATATTTCCCACTAACTTAGCCCTTACTAACGCTTCCGAACGGGCAGGTATTGTTACTCCATTCTCGATTAATACATCCGTTTCCCAGTTCCGCTCCTGACCTACGTCGATCATCTGTTCTACCTTATCAATTGATTCTGTCGCCTGGCATTCCTCCGTCGCGACCGTCCTTGGCACGCGTTCGCTATTCCTTGACCCCTTCTCCCGTAGGTATCCAATGTTATTCCCAGCCATTTCCGTATTTCTCGCTCCGTTACTAACATTCCTAATATTTTTATTTGGAAGTATTTTTTCCAAGTCCTGTTCCGGTCTCCTCCTAACTTTTTCATTACGAATTCCTACATTCTCTTGATTTCCTTCCGCAATTCCTACCACGGAACCAGCTGGCAAGGCCCAACCACCTGTTCCTGTACTGACTGTCCTATCAGTTCCGTCAACGATTCCCTTGTTATTCTGTTCATTTTCCGTTTTACCCTTAGCTCCCACTTGGACACTAGCATCCTTAAATAATTTCACCTTTGGCTTTATACCTTCGAAATTTTCCGTCTGCGTACCGGACTCCTTAAACTGTGCCCTAATTTCCACATTGTCCTTCGGTTCCCTTAACCGTTCTCCATTTATGTCACTTTTGACATTATCTTCTACGTACGACTTATCCTCCAGTACAGTTTTCCCTGCGTTCCTCTCAAATCCAGTTTTCCTACGAACAACTTCCCTGAAGTTTCCGTTGACTTGAATCGTTCCGGTAAATCCCTTACTATCTTCATCTTCCGCACATAATTCGCTTTCTATATCCCTTTTATTCAAAAATTCGAAACTCCTACCCCACATCATGACGGACGGCTCCCCTTCATAACTAATAAGTGCCTCATTTGCACTGAGAAAATCTCTCCCTAAAATAACTTGGACGTTCCCTAACATAGAGTCATCACACAAGATAGCCGTCCAAGTTGTACCTAACCTTCCTCCTACAGGTCCCACCAAAATATTGGCCGTACCCCAGGTACGTAAACTATGACCTGTTACACTCGTCAACCGATAGTCGACCTCCTCTCTATTTATTCCATCTTCTGGAATTATACTCCTATTTACAAGAGTCACCGCGGCTCCTGTATCTACCAAACAACGCCTCGTCCTTCCATTTATGTTTAATTTAATCATGTGAGGTGCATCAAATAACCCTCCGGAATTCACTTCCGGGATCACCATTACCGAACGATTCTTACTTTCCCCCTTATATACATGCCCCCCTGGCATCCCCGAATAAACCTGCCCTTTTAAAAATTTCCGGCCACTATCCCGGCAGTTGGATTTTGGCCCTCCCCGTTTAAATCTTCTTGTCTCCTCGACTGAGACCCCCTCGAAAATGGAGGCGATCGTTTAGGAATAGCTCCCGTACTTCGCCCCCCTTCCTGATCAGCATTTCTTCCTATCTCCTTGCTTTCACGTTGACCCCAGGCCATATTTGCTTCACCCCCTCCCCCAGGGGGTGTAGTTCTCCGTATTCTATTTTTCGAAAAATTCTCTCGTCCCTGACGATTTTGTCTTGGGCAATCCCTAGCCCAATGACCCTTTTGTCCGCAACTATAACAACCTCCCTGCGTCCTTTGCCCTGATCTGTTATTATTCCTACACTCTCTCGCAAAATGACCAGGTCTACCACAAGAATAACATTGCGCTGTATTCTTCTTTGTCTCTGCAAATTTTCTAATATTCCTCCTTTCATCCTTCGAGTCGTGCCCCTTTTTCCCGCAATTTTGACATCCCTCCGTTGCATCTACCGCCGATACCCTCATATTTGATGTCCTTCCTTGTATCATCCTTGTTGCGGTCTCTTGTAATTTGACCAGTCCTTCCGCTTTTTCTAAATCTAAATTTTCCTCTCTTATTAAAGTTACCCCCATATCTTTCATCAAGTCTTTGCGCAACCCGGTTTTAAACTGATTTAATATCAACTCTTTATTTTTCTTTTTGATTCCCGCTTGTTCGTCTAGCGATGCTCCGCCCAAATCTTCCCGGAGTAATTCCGCGCCTAAAATCCGCAGCCTAGTACAAAATGATGAAACATCTTCATCATGTCGCTGGAAACAACGACTTAAATTCCACGGACTCTCCCTTGGCAATTTTGATGGGGTAAATTTTAAAATTAGCCGCTGTTTCAATTCCGAGTATTTCAATTTATCATACGCCTCATCAGACTTAAAATATTCGTGCGCCGCGCCTATCAGTTTTAATTTCAATAGAGTGAGGGTTTCTTCCTCACTCCATCCGTCCAATTTCGATCTCAACTCTAATTTGTCGAAGTACCGCTTCGCGTCTTTTCCCGAAAAACTATCAAGGGTTGTCGCAATCATCCCCAACGAATACATAAACGGAAATCTCATAACATCTTTCTCAGCCACCGCAGGGGTGGTAGCACTAGCACTAGCCGCCGGCAACATTTTTCAAAACCTTATGAATAACCTCAATAACAATTTAATCCGAAAACTATCTTTAAACTCCGCAAATTAAACGAGGAAATCAAAACAATTATATCAGATTCACGATATTTCAAAGTATGAATCAAGTATTCCTATTCAAAAAAAAAATCCCAAAATACGCTGCGCACACACGATAGAATTAATCAACCTATAAACGCCAAATACTCTCCCTAGTAAAAATTATATCAATCTTATATGGAAACGCCCTAAAAGACAAGTTATATCACCAAAAAAAAATATTATCCTGAACGCAACTGTGATCCCAAATAATTAACGCCCTGAAAAAAAATTATATCACCGAAAAAATATTATCCTGAACGCAACTATGATCCCAAAAATAATTAACGCCCTGAAAAAAAAAATTATAACACCAAAAAAAATATTATCCTGAACGCAACTATAATCCCAAAAATAATTAACGCCCTGAAAAAAAATTATATCTCAACAGCAAAAATAAAATTCATTAAACAATGTCCTGGAAAAAAAACCTGCAACCCTATCTTGTCCTAACTTTCCGAATTATTCTGTGAATAACACCGATCAAAATTTTACATCCAACTGACTTAAAATTCCGAAATATTCTGACGTTTATTTGATCAAAACACTCAACTTAAAATTACCAAAATTCCAAAATTTTCACTTAATTGAAGCAATTAAATTCAAATGACCGAAATTCAAAATTATTTTAGCCTCCAAATTGAAAAAACAAAAAAAAATAATTCAAATAATTTCCTTAAATCCGTGTTCAAATTCTAATAAAACAGCATTAAAATACGTCTCAATTTTTCTTATCTGCTTCTTCTAAATTGACTTTAATTTCGCAAAAATACTTGAATGAAATTAACTAATTCTCAAACCCACTTTTTATAACAAAATTACCGATCATTCGACTAGTCACCGATAAACACAAAATGAATTATTAAACACGCCAAAGAAATTATAACTTGATTGACGACTTTTCTTCTAAAATTTTTCGTTAAACTACAAGTCTAAATTCAACAAATCCGCGCACACAACTTTGCGTTCAAAATCCTACGTAATTGATACTCAACAAAAAAATTTCAAAAATTATTCACTTCAAAACCATCAAATTCCTGCAAAATCAAAAATTTCAAAACACACAGTAATATTCACTTCAAAAAAAAATAATTGACCTGAAAACAATAAAAGAAAAAAAAATCTTTCACCATCAGCCAAGAATGCACCCTCAAAACAATAAAATTGTCGCGAAAACTTAAACTCAAATCTTCAATACTGATCAACTACTTTATCGATTTTTTCTTAACGTTTCCATCAATCGATTAATTAAATCTTCCACAAATTATTGAACACCAACGTTCTTCACGAATAAAATTTTTTCCAACTATCCCCCGATTAGAACTTGATAACTTATCCGATTTTAAAATAAAATTCTGATCCACTACAACGAAGAGTAACTAGCGAACTTTTATCCAACTTTACTCAACTTTCTCTAATATCACGGCAGCTAGACTTGAACGAAAACAAAAATTTCTGTTCCCGACTCTACTTATCACTTTTAACAAAATAACTTGATTATCCTCTTGAATTAAACAAAAATCGACGCAACTGAACTTATTCTTGGCAATAGAAATACCTCAGAGTTCCTTCATCCGAAAGTCCTCAAATTCATTGATATAATCGAAACTTAATCCATCAATCAACCCTTAATCAACCACAAACTACTTAAACACAATTCTCTCAATACTTTTACAATGGCTCCGATTGAATTATTGGATTTTATCTCGACTCACTCCAGAACAACTAAAACTTTAAAAATCAAACTTCTCAAATAAAACAATTTAGTATTCTACCCCCGAAAAATCAACTTAAATCCCACCTAGCTGTCACCAGTGTAATAACGCACCCCAAAATCTTTCATCAGTAGAAGAGCGGCTTTTCACTGATCATGGGGTGATTATTTTTTAGATATTAAATACACAAAAATTGAAGGCCCTCGAAGGGGAAATAAAGTGGATCCGGCCCGTCGCACGAAGGACAGGTCTTGAAGTTGAATATTATTATTTCTGGGGAGATGTTTAAATGAAACTCATGAAAAACTTTAACAATTAAATCTATTGGAAAAATAAAATTGAAAATTGGAACTTCTCTACAAATACGTGCTCGGTCGAAGACGACCAACACAACTTCAATTTCTTAAACACATGCAAATAAGCGCAAAACAATAAAACATACTTTCATAACCAAGATCTTGGGTTAAAATTCAACTTCCCAACTTAGCGCTCAATGATAAATCAATACTTTATCAATGAATTTTAGAGGAGCTTTCAAGACTCTGGACGAATAAAATTGGAACTTTCTACCTTTTCTGCGACTGCTGTTTGTCTGACGCTGCCGATGAAAACTTTTCGACACCAGACTTTACCCGCACTAATCGGCGAATTCTTTACACTCAACCGAACTTCCCGCACCTTTCCGTCGCAAACGTTTTTCGCTTTAAGATTCCCTATCCAAAAATTCCAACACAATTTTATATCTGGTCTTACTACGAATCAAGAAAATTAACGATCACTCCTCGAATGTTACTTTACTGACTTCCGATAAACTGACTTTAACTTCAAATTATTTCCGTTCTCTTTAACTACCTATTTCCCGATATTCCGTTTCTACTTGAACAAAACCAACAAAAACAAAGGACTGGACTTTTCTCTACACTGAACTTTTCCAAATATCTATGAGCCGACCGAGTCTCTGATTCTATTCCGTGATCTACCTAGACTTTTCTCTTACTTCGTGAAAACCTGATTATTCTAAGTCCCTATACTTCTTCCTTACTGACTGACTCTACAAAAGATTTATAACTTCTCTACTTATCCGTACCGACTCGAAGGGGTATATTTCGATATTTATCACGTCCCCGGACCGACTGACTAACTTTTTCCGATGTAATTTTTCCCCGGTCTTTCTCTCCCACCCTATGGGTGGTACCAAAACGTCCCAAAATCGAAATCATTGGACGATCATTCTTGCTGAGTTGAAAAAATCAGCGTTCCCAAGCTGGGTGGTTACAAGAAAATTTCGGCTACTTCGAATTCTGAGAACTGTTTTCCTCTCAGGGTCTCCAGACTAATAAATCTTTCTTAATCTACATGACTGACCGTTTTCACCCGTTCTGAAGTCCTTATCACCGGATATTGGAATCAATTACATAGGCCGGCGATCGCCGGTTGCTCTCCGAAAACGTACATTGTATCAATATCTGCAGAAATTCTGACTGAGTGACACTAACTCTTTCAACTCTTATCGAGCTGGTTATTATTTAAATTACCGCGACTTAAATATGTCTGATCTCAAGTGCCTCGAAGTATCGTATGTCCAACTAAAAACGCCTCTGCAGCTCGGCTGCAACAATGTATGAATGTTCCAGCGATACCTCGTTTCAATTATCCTAAATTAATTCGAGTTTCTTATTCCGATTTATTACAAAACCTTGCAGGGGCTCGTTGATCCCGGCCACTGTACCATTCCATACGTGGTGTTTTGATTAAGTGCAACCTTTGGATCCCGGAGTATTTTCGCAACATGTATGGCGGCAGTACGATATTTTCCCCCAGTGGTAGAAGCACTGCTGTTTCGTCAAGTAACCGTGTTCGTTGACGAAGAACTGATCGTTACACCTAACGCAGGTCCTCTCAACTGCTGTCGGTGAATTCCGATCAAAATCCTCCTCAATACCAGCCAATCTCTTCGGGATCCTGAAAGGTTTTCCGAAACAATGTTTTTACAGGCGGACTTGGTTCCACCTGTGGAAAACAATTGGAAAAGAGATCCTCCGGAGCTACGGTGTACTGGATGAGGAGGTTGTACAGTTTTTCTTCGGTCAATCCGAACACTGGCGAAACAGCGGCTTCCACCCTATGGGGGTTATTCCTTTCTTTGGCACCTGTTCTATTTTCGCTACAATCTTGTGATGGTGTTTCGTCCCTTGCCGAACGAATCGGTTTGTAAACCTTGGGGAACGGCTTCCTACATTTATTCTTATTAGGCCTCTGCTGGGGACACCTCGGTGAGCCAATTTCGGATTGTTTTTCTGGAAAATAAAAGTTGATTGATGAATACGCCAATGACGCTGAATCTCAGTGTTAAAAATGGTCAGGGATCTAGTGGATTTTGAAGATTAGATAGCGAAAAGAAAAAAAAGACTTTATGATGTACCTATGCACTTTCAGCGGTGGGTAAAGAGTCTGCAGGTATTCAAAGATGTCAGATTAAGATACTGTCATTTGAGCCACCTCATTTTGAGAAGAAAAGACTGTATATTATGAAAGGTATTTCAACATTGAACCCTGAAACTTTCAAGACTTGAGACCAATTCAAAAAGTCTCGAAACTAGTAATTACAAGCATGAAACTTGTGAACTGAAGAACTTTCCCTCCTTGTTCTAATTATACATAACATCATTATTTTTGTAATTGCAGAGTGGTCGACTTACCGTAAAAACTTGAATGCCGACGTTGACTGTCGTTGTGGTGCCTCCTGATCCTCTTCTCATCCTTGTCACTTTCTTCGGGCAATAAAGGTTTTCTTTGCTGCTTGTTCGCCGAAGCCATATGAATGTTGGCACAGGCACTTGGCTGGCCGTAATAAGTTGTCCCGTTCACCTCATAATGGCTTTGAGGCACATTATTGTAACGAGGACTGGCAACTTGATGAGAAACATTCTGATGTGACGGTTGGAGGACCGGTGGCTGTAAAAACTGGGGTGTGTGCCAAGCTGGTGGCTGTACCAAATTCTGGAAAAAAAATTCAAGATTAGTATGGGACACAGAATAAAATTAACTTTTATTTAATTGATGCAACAATCCGGATGATTGTTGTTGGAAGACCGAATTTTCAAAACGCTGAATTGAATTGAATCATCTCAATTTACTGAAAAAGTAATGAATTTTTCATGGTGTGGTTTACTGGGCTGTTTCAATTATTTTGGAAGAAGTTGGAAAATTATTCTAACAGTAGATTCTTGAGGTCGAAAGAAACAATTTTTTCTTTTACCATTTTTTACGAATCGACTCGGTTTGAAAGATACAGACTGTTGCCATGAAAAAAATTTCTTGTTCAAATAGGCTTTTGCGTCGCTTGGCTATCGTACTATAAAATATCAAGGAATCGAGTTTCTTGAACGAACATCGACATTTCGACGAAAATGAAAGAAGCAAAACACGGAGAAGTTCTCGTACAATGAACATTTCTTTATCACAACTTTACACAGACTGAGTATCTGTTCGGCCCTGTTGGGAATTTTGGCACTTAGTCAAATTGGCAATAAAAAAATTGTCAAAATCAACGTATACAACTTTTATTTGTCGACTCGTAAAAAAAAAGGGAACACAAGTGGCACTATTACAAAATTCTTACAGTGACTCGAAATCAGTGAGATTTACAGGGCAAAACAGACGGAATAACACGGGATCCGATCTCAAACGTTATACGGGGGTTAACGGACTTGTTCGCCAGCCAGAACCTGAGACGTGCACTTGGCGGATAGATATCGGACTTCAGCCAGGTTAGGGGATGAAAGACAGCACAGACCTACGACAGCTCACCCCTAGGTGCGTTCTTCGCCCCCTGAGTATCCACGCCAGCGGGGTTCTTCGATAACAACTGAGTTGAGCTTCGAAACAACGGGGGAGGAAAGAGGGTTAGCCACTCCAAAGTGCCTCCGCACCCCCTGAGTATCCACGCCAGTGGGGTGCTTTAGCAGTAGGGGTGGAACTTAACCCTGTTGTAATGCTGTTTAGCAGTGTGTGTTAAAATGGTAGACAAAAGGAGAAAGTAACAGATACGCACAGCTTCAAGTCTCGACAAGTACTGCTTTATTTCCAGAGAACGACAGAACAATACATAGCATGCGCCGACAGAGAGCGCTGTTGCCAGCAACCGCCAAATTCAAATGTATTGATGTACTTTACAACACCCCCACTACATCAATACAGACATATTCATATCTTTAATACATCTATTATGTTTATCAACAGCTAAACTTTTAGTAAATATGTCAGCTGTCATCTCATCAGTAGATAAATACAATAACTTGATTTGATTATTTGATACCGCATCTCTGACAAAATGATGACGTATATCTATATGCTTGGTGCGCTTATGGTAGACTGGATTATTTGCCAATGCCTGAGCTCCCAAATTATCATTAAACAAATTCACACATTTCATCTGACCAGTAATTTCAAAATTTAAATTCTGTAAATAAATTGCTTCTTTGGTCGCTTCAGCCATCGCCACATACTCAGCCTCTGTACTAGAAAGTGCTACACTTCTTTGCTTCCTGCTTTCCCAGGATATAGGACCATTCGACATTTTGAATACAAAACCTGTATAAGATTTTCGATCTTGTTTATCATTACCCCAGTCTGCATCAACGAAACCCTGTAAACCTTCTTCTGACTTCGTGAACATTAAACAAAAATCTTTAGTCAACTTCAAATATCTAAGAATACGCTTAGCACATTTCCAATGCTCCAAAGTGTGATTACTGTTGAACTGACTCAGAAAACTAACAGAATAGGCTATGTCTGGTCTCGTCAATACAGCCAGATACATCAATGAACCAATTAATTCCTGATATGGCACATCTTTACAACATTCCTTGTTAGGATCAAATTCCAACTTAGTCTCTAAAGGAGTTTTCACTGGTTTACAATCAATCATTTCAAACTTTTCCAAGATCTTCAGAATATAACTTCTTTGATCAATAGTTATGGAGTTCATTTCAAAATTTCTAGATATGTTCATACCCAAACATTGTCTAGCCTCTCCTAAATTCTTTAATGAAAAATTTTTACTTAAACTTTCAATCAAAATAATTTCTTCTGAATTATCATTCGTGAAAACAAAGAAGTCATCAACATACAATGCGATAACCGTTAATTTATCTTGATTAGATTTCATATAAATACATTGTTCAACAATTGAACGTTTGTAGCCAATATCAGTTAAAACTTTGTTAACCTTCAGGTTCCAGGCACGAGATGCTTGTTTCAAGCCATAAATTGCTTTATTTAATTTACATAACTTATTATTTGAAACCTGAAAACCTTCTGGTTATTTCATGAAGATTAACTCCTTCAATTCGCCATTTAAAAAAGCAGTCATCACATCCAAGTGAACAATTTTTAAATGCAATTGCACAGACAATGCAATTAGGAATCTAAAACTAGAATGTCTCACAACCGATGAATACGTTTCATCATAGTCGATACCTCGTTTTTGTACGAACCCGCGAGCCACAAGCCTTGCTCTGTACCGAACTGAACCATCACTGTTAAGCTTTTTCTTAAACACCCACTTTGAGTCCACAACACTGGCACCTTCTGGAACTTCTGCAATTTCCCAGGCGTTGTTGCGAACGAACGAATCATATTCTTCCTTCATCGCTGCCTTCCACTGCTCCTTGTCCCATCTTGATAAAGCCTCCTCAACAGTGACTGGATCCTCACTAAATTTGACATCTTCTTGATCTCCCTCTGAAGCACACATATAGACTATGTGATCTTCAAATGTCTTGACCTTTGGCACTCTCTTGGATCTTCTTACCTCTTGAGTTGAAATCATGTTTGTTTAGTCCAAAAACTTTGACAGAAGAAGTGCTAAAAGCATCAAGTAATTTTTCAAAATCGGAAACATCTTTACCAAAAGAGACAAGACGATCTGCTTCTCTTTTTATGTAGCCTCCAACGCCATCAGGCGCACCTTTACCATGGCCACTTTCACTGTAGTGCCATCTCACAGTGTTTGTATGCAGTTTTTTAGAAAGATAAGCACCCATCAAAAAAAACATTTTCCGGTTTCGATACTGTGTTGTGGGCCCGTCACTTAAGAAATGCGTAGTATTTAAAGTAGGTACAACTTTTTTAATTTCTGTTATCACTAGATCTAAGTGAACACATATGGCAATGGGATCGTGTCTTAGATCATCTGACATTGTACAAAAAGATAATGGCACCACAGCTGATTCACTAGTAGGTCTATAATAAACCACTACCGTATGCAAAGATATTTGATGCTTAGAGCCCCCAAAGTGTACTGATTGTACTTCTTCAGCATATTTGCATAAAAAATTTTCCGAGAAGTCAATATGGAAAAGCACCTCAGTATCGGACAATGATTTCTTTATTTGATCTATACTTTTGTACTGATGGGAGATATTCCTTATATGCAACAAAAACTTGGGTATTGCTAAATTTAATTGCTCACAAAGCTCTCTTTTTCTGCAATGTACCTGTTCTTTAATAGTTTTGGAACAAGTTTTTCCTTGTCCCTTTATTACAACTACTTCTCTTTTAGTCAGCCACTTTTGGTAACTGGTGAAATCTTCTCCATCGTATTATAAAAAGAATATCTTCTTTTCTTTACAATTTTGGCATTTTCTCTCCAAACATTTTTCACTATCGCGATTACAACACAACGATTTTACTACTTCTTGTGGAGAATTTTCATTGATCATTTTTAGATATTTCAGTTTTTGCACCATAAGACTCATATTGGCATGTGTGATACACATACAAGTTTGTCTGTTGTTCACAGTTGGCTGCAATATCCAAAATGGTCGAAATTTGCAAAAGGTAGCATAAGAAATTTTCGAGGTAGGATGGTTCTGCTTGAATTTTGCATACAAATTTTTAAGTGAGTCATTTAAATAACGTTTTTGTTTTTTAATCCTTCCTCTTGTGATAGTATCTCTTTTTCCAGGACACAGGCGACTATGCTCATCTTTAGGCAAAAAATCTTTAACAAGTCTTTTAGTAAGCACAATTTTTTCCAAATAACCTTTGTTTTTCTTGAGTTTTCCATATAAAATTTTGTTTGAGGCAATCTTAGAAAGGTATTTGGTATAACCGTCTCGTCTTAGTAAATTTCCAGATATATATTCTATGAACTTTCTCTTTTCCTTCTTGCCCTTGATTTGCTTAAAGTTATTTTTTACTTGGGAAAAAAGGGCGTCACCAAATCCAAGTCTCTTTTTAATGTTTTCCGTAGCCGAAATCGAGTTTAAAATTAATTTCACTTCCCGCTTTTCTGGGCTTTCTTCTCTAAAATTATTATTCTCTTTTTTTAATCTGTAATACCGCTTTTTGTATTTTCTTGCGCGCATTTCAGATTTTTTTAGTAAAGCTTGTAACTGGTTTATTTTTGCATTTAACTCATTTCGGTTCTTTCTTTTAATTTTTTCTCCTATTACAAATTGTCTGCTCACTCTTTGTCTATTAGGAACTAAAATTTCAGGAGAAACTTCTCTTGGTAAATCATTTTGAATCAAGTTTTCTTCGTCGAATCTTCTATCTGGACTGTTAGGCGGAGTATGTTCATCCAAAAATCTTTCCAATCGTTGGTTTTCTTTCTTTTTTTTATATCTCTGGTTAAATTTCACACGCCATTCTTTTCTGATACGCCTTTGCTCACGAGGAGTCATATCTTTGACTGATTTTATTTTACCCGCTGCTTTGCGAGCATTATATCTTTCCCTCTCCTTTTTCTTAGACTCTTCATATTTTGCTGGATCCGACCTTATTCTTTCTCGTAGTTTACGCATCGCATCTTTGCTTTTTTCTCGTTTTTTTTTTAACTCTTCCTCAGATACGCTTTTCCGATTCTTTTTCTGATTTTTTGCCATATTCAATTCTGAAAATAACACTTTATGTGAGTGAAAACAACTTAAATACAAAATATATCCCCTCCGTTAACAAATTCTCCACTCCGTTACCACGGAATTTAACGGAGCGGAGAGTAACGGGGGAGAGAAATTTTGAATTTACCGCCATTTTCACCTTGATAAAATGGCTTCTGTAAACAACTGAGCCGGCTTTAGAAACAAACCGTTTTGAGAGTGTAGGAAAGCTATTATTCAATTTTATATCAAATAAATTACCTAATCTACTGACGCTAACGGTAAAGAGAGTTTATGCTTGACATATTAGATATTACTTACCTATATTGTCAATTTTTTTCTGCTTTTCTTGCTTTAAAAAAACCAACACACCTTTTCCTTGCGAACAACAACACAGACTGACTAATGAAAGAGTTGCAACAAGCGCCCGTATGTATCAGCTGATTTTACGCGCGAATTTATAGGGACCAACGGAGGAGAGGAAAATGACTGGGGACAATATATTATTCGTATTTTTTTGGTGTTGATATAAAAATTACAACTAAAATGCAGTATAGTGTTAAGAATTAAAAACTATTCAACGACAGCAGGTACAAATTTTACTCTGCTTAGCTTTATTCTGGTTTAAAATAATAAATACAACAACGACATCAGCGAAGAGACACGTAACGGAGGGGAGATTTGACATCTTCATAATAATTTATTTATGGTAAAATGAAATTTTGCAGCTTTATCACATAATATAAATGAAAATATTGGACCTTTTCTTCACTAACAGCAAATTTCAGTTAAATATACATATTTTTTAACGAAAATAAATTGAAGAGACAACAGAAGTCTCCTTTTGGTGAGAATGACCCATTTGCGCCTGGCCTAACGGAGTGGAGAAACTGGAGTGCGAAGGACGAACCGACGAACTCGAAAGTTTTTCTTTGGAACACCTGCCATGCAAGTTTGCCGCGTTGGCGTACACAGCTGCTGCTATTTAGAGCGTAACTAACGCATGCGAATTTTGGAACTTCGAATATTGCTGTAAAGTCATCAATTCTACTGAAACATGTACACCCTGCAGTGTTGCATTTGTTATATTTATTTATGGATTATAATCATATATCTATTATACCAATATTGATAACACGCGTTCTAGACTACGTCAAAAAGTGAAGCCAAATTGTTGGGAGGAATCCACTTGTACGCATGCGCGAATTAGAAGTTCGAAAATGACAATCAAGATATTGGTTAGTTTGTTTTCATATGATGAAATGATTGAATGAATTCAAATGATGATTTATTTTAAATTCTTGTACAAATTTTGAGAAGAATTTTCCATACCAGTTTCAATATTGCCTGTACGTGTAAACATCATAATTATCTCACCTCCTGAATTTCCCCACTTGTAAATCTACTCAATACTCAATAAAAAATATTTTTGGGTCCACATTTAATGTAAAATGTAGTTATATTATATTTAAATGCACAGAGTGCTCATTGAAAGAGCCATGCTTCAATAGAAGCAATACAATAATCCATTTGGCAATAAGAATATTTAGAAGATGAGAAACTGGTAGATATTAGTAACTACAGTTGAGCTTTATAGATATAGATGTCGATTTAGATGTTTCACTATTTGAGTGCTGATAAATTGAACTAGAATTATTACCTCAACTCCCAATTGAATTCCAAGGCAATAACAGACTTATCTAGATACAATGCAGATAATATACGATAGTGAACAACCTAGAAAAATGTATTCACAGTCCTACAATTTTGTTGATTCAACATCACTTTTGTTAATCACTGCGATCCGCAGTATTTCTGTATCTAATATATAAAATTCTCATGTCATAGTTTTCGTTACCATACTCCTCCGAAACGGCTTGACCGATTTTGATGAAATTTTTTGTGCTTATCCGGTATCTATGAGAATCGGCCAACATCTATTTTTCATTCACCTAAATGTTAGGGGTAGTCCACCCCTAATTTTTTTTTTGTATTTTTTAGACAAAATTTTTAATTTCTATTTTTTTATGATACAACATACAAAAATACATACAATCCTCAATTTTCACCCTTCTACGATCAACCCTTATTTTTTAATAGCCATTTTAGTAATTTAATCATTAGGAAATTATTTATATGGCAAAACAACGTTTGCCGGGTCAGCTATCTATGAGAATCGGCCAACATCTATTCTTCATCCCCCTAAATGTTAGGGGTAGTCCACCCCTAAATTTTTTTTTTATTTTTTAGACAAAATTTTTAATTTCTATTTTTTTATGATACAACATGGAAATTATTTATATGGCAAAACAACGTTTGCCGGGTCAGCTAGTAAAACACATAATATTTCACTTTTGTTATGTATTCGAGTGTCTAGTGTTGCAATATGATGAAGTTTCAAGAATTTTGATTTCTAATTATTATAAATGAAACGATAAAATACAGTACTACGTAATGCAAACCCGAGTTTGAAGGTCGAAAATATTCGAATGGTTGTGAAGTAAAATCATTTCATTCTTGTCAGTTCATCAGGTGTCCCATTATCCATATAGAATATGATAGATATATGATTATAATACACCTGGAATTTTTTCGCCGTTGGTGAAATATTGATGTACACAGAAAATTTATGATATAAAGAATACTGTCTTTTACCGGAGGAAAATCCTCAAGCAATGAACGATAGTTCGTGAGTGGTTCACTAGTTGGACTGTATATGTATATGAGAAAGACGACTCTATTTGAGTCTTTTAATGAGGTACTTGCACCAGACTTACTTTTCTGATGCTTTCTTTCCCGACGAGGTGACTGTGGTGGACTGCTGAAGGGGCCCCTTTGAAGATGACAGCTGCTGGCCACGTTGAAGGGATGCTCCGAAGAGTCCAAATCTAACACTAAGCACTTAATGTAAATACCAACTGATGGTTGTTAAAGTACGAGAAAATTCGTCTATAATTTTATGGTGACTGAGACACTGAGTTTGATTTATCTTCCGAATGAGAACGATTAATAATGCGACGGCGGCAATTACTAAATTCGCTCTTTGGCATCCAAAATCATACTGTTTATGGAAATGTCTTTTTAGTCTATTTTTTATAATAAATGTTCCGTGAATATGCGGTTTCACGTAAAGAACGGTGCAAGTACGTGGGTCGTTCGAGAATTAATTGAACCACTTACGTGAATACCGAACAAATACAATTTCGTTGAAACAATTATTCCATTTAGAAATTTATTTGATCTTCTTTTTAACAAAATGAACAATTTATTGATACCAAAATTATTTTATAATATCAATCAAATAAGTTGTTGTATTCAATTGAAATATTTTCAGCAGAAATCAATACAAACAAATAATTTTTTTTGAATTAACTAGTCGTATGTGTGAGTATACGGAATATTTCTTACGTTTAAATGAATTTGCTCAAATAAATTCTTCATGTGAACCAAAAAAATCATGCTGATTGACTGTAAGAACGCTCATTCACCTCGAAGAGATCTTATTTAATGAAATAAAAACATAAATTGAATTCAAAGAAAACCTGTGAAACAAATAATTCAGTTTTTGGAACCATGTCTATTTTCTCAGTGTAGTTTAACCACTTAGAACAAATTGCTGACAAAAAAGTGTATAAAATTCAAAATCAAAAACCTACTGACGTCCAGTTAGTTAGTCTTGTAGCCATTGGCATATGGCATATTCTTATTTTGTATCACATTTGTCATAAATTTTCTAAGGTGGCACAGCAATCACTGTGGAAATTTATCTCAAACAAAATTTACACTTTGAAGGAAGTTTTTGGCGGCATGCAGATAAGAATTGAATTCTGAAAAAAGTACCTCCCAGAGCAGAACTCGAACCTACGACCCCCTGATTGCAGAGTCTTGCTCTGGGAGGTACTTTTTTTAAAATTCAATTCATGTCTGCATGCCTTCAAAAACTTCCTTTATATTTGATTTTCAGACACTAAAAACTATCATCAAAATTCACACTGGTCGCTAGATGATCCTCTTTCTTCTATACATAACAGACCAAACCCATTAACTCTTCAATATTTTCAATCTTCTTTCTGTGTTCAGCTTAAGGAGTATCAGAACATCATTATCTTGAAACCATTCGCACTCACTTGGAATATGCGAATAGAAAATACCGTATTGAGAATTTTCGGAACAATTGATTTCCATCAAAAAGGCCCAAGCAGCTGGTATAATAGTTCAAAAACAACTGCGAGAAAACTTTCAGAATCAGGAAAAAATGTGAATTCTAAGAATGGCAGCGTTAACCGACCAATCGACCAGTGCATGATTCAAGCGACAAATTGTCAACTATTCAACTAGATCGATGGACTCTTTTCCCATAATTCCAAAACTTCGCAACGGAAAGACGATACTGCTTCGAAATGAAATAATTACTTCGAATTCCAACATTATGTAAAAGTAAATATTCAAGTGTTATTTTGATCATCACTCAATTCGAGAGACGATAGATTTATCAATTGTTTCATCAGGAGATAGGCGTGCAAAATTTGGGAACTGCGGATGTTTACGAAAATCTGTCGAAAACACAAAAATGTTGATGAACAACAAAAATCAATGAGCGAAATTTTTTTGAGCTTCGTTATCAACTCGTTCAGTTAGAACCAGGTACTCAAATATCAGTTTAATGGGGAGACTCTCAGAGGCCTAAACCAGGCGATTTTCAATAAAATTATAGTTTGACTTATTCTCTCGAGGGACTCCCCATTAAACTTCATATTTGAATACAGTGAATCAGTGGAAATCGTCTAAAAAGAGAAATTGTGTTGCCCTTGAAACCTGAGAACTTTATTAGAGTAAATGAAATTGCTGAACATGTTGATATAAATGCTAGAACTGTTTGGAATATTTTGAAGAGCTACACTTACCATTGCTCCAAAGTGAAAACTAATCTTGAATTTTTTCCGGAGACAACGTAAGACTGATGGAACTTCCTGAAACGACGATGTAAGGCTAGGAACAAAATATGTAGTTTTTTTCTGAAAAATGCCTTACTAAAGAATCATCGTTTTCCCTCGATAGATAACGCAATCATCAGCAGTCTCATATTGGTCTCGGAAAAACAATTCTAAGCATCCCTGTTTTTACTCGATATACACAATAGATCAATATATCGACAGGGATTTATAGAAATCGATGGAAACCTGACCGCTGACAAATATCTGAGGCTCTTGCAAAATCAAATTATTCCGATAGTTTGGCAATTTCCAATTAATTGTGATGACTTTAGGTTTCAACAGGATGGTTGACCAAGCCATAATGTGAGTGAAGTGGCACAATTCCTCCCAAAAAAAGATTAGCTGATTCATATTCCATGTGTTTTTTGGATATTAAATGCTAATGGACACGAAGATGACCAAGCTACAAATGAATTGGTTGCGAAGATAATCCAAATGTATGCCAATATTATACCCAATCTACTCAAAGATGAAAGATTGGCTATTTTTAGGCAGAGGTTGCACTATTTGAACACTGGTCAAGGCGATAAGTTGTTTCTATTTTCTTATATTCATAGAAATTAATTTATTTTCGACCTAGTTATGACGAAAAGGATGAAAAGTAATTATAATTAGATCGGAAATTATTGGCTTCAATGTTTTTCTGTAAGCTTTATGTTTCTTCCTAATGGATATTCATTAATATTCATTCTGGTTAATTGGATAAAAGTATATTAGTTAGGCCAAAAATAACCTTCTTGAACATGCCCACAATTTTTAACTTATGGTGAATTTCAACATAGAGCATACAGAATAACTATTTATGCCGCTAATGAATTCCGCACGTGCAATGGAAGAAGCAATGTCCTAGATTTCCTTTACTAGTAAGTGCGCTGTCCGCACCACAACCTTCAAATTGGGGCAAGTTGGTCTAGTGGAATACTAATATAATTGCATCATTATATAGTATACGTATTGCACTGATCGATAGGTCTATTAGCGCTCCCTTTCCAATACATTGTATATCGTATTATTCCAAGATTATTTTCCATACCTGTATGTATAGGGAAATGGTTATGTGACCACAATCTAGTAATTAATTTGAAACGAATGTTTGTTTGTATTTCCACAGTGACAAATCGAAGTTGTTTGCACAACCTTTTATTTAACCGTTTGTCTGCATACTGCACATTATATCTCTCATTCCATGAGAGAACAACTATTTTCATGTATGTGAATAATTTTCGCAAACAGCCTCGCATTTCCACAAGGGCTGTGTGCCGAGGGTTTTTATCCATTTGAGATCGGTTGGGATCAAACCTTTAGCTTGAACGGCTTCTCTGAATATTACGTAAGTCACTTGATTTCGTTTGAATGATTTGGCACCAGGTACATCTAACCGTAATGAAATTTCTCGAAATATTTTCGACTTATTGTATACATCTTAGGTATTACCCTCGGTCACTCACATTTTTCACCAATCGTTGTGATCGAAGAAATAATGAAGCGTTGTGTAACCTTTGGCTATTGACGTGCGTTGAGTAGTACACAAATAAGGACCTGAGGTCAACATGACCGGACTATCGAAATCATTTTAAGGGTGACGTTGACATTGGAATAACAACAATTACACAGTACCAAACATAAGTGTGTCTTTTTCACTGCCTCAAACTGGAATTCACTTTTAAAAATTTTTGAAAATATGGTCCGTTGAACGATATTTTTCAAATTCGCTTATTACATAAGGCGCTCTTGTGTTTTTTAGGTAGTTTGTTATGGAAAAAATAGTGCAAAACAGTCGTGATCAATATTAAGACTAACGCAAAAAAAAAAACATTTACAAAATAAAAACCAATTTTAATTAGAAACTGCAGTAACGTAACATTGTGAAAATTTCACGTAATATTTCAATTAGTGGACACATTCTTTGCAAATATTAGCCCTACAACTATCGCACATCGGAATATTACAGTTATTACAGGAGTTTTCCGTTTTTTTATTATTTTGTCTTGAACAGAAGCCACGTCTTCTTATTTGATTAACATTGGGTTCTGCATTCTCATAAATGGTTTTTGAAGTATTCTACTTATATCATCAGTCTCATAAGTATATGTATATTTTAGCATAATGTTACAAAGAAATTCGGCGAATTTTTGCCCCTATGATTTTCGCTCTTGTAAGCGCAGCACAGTAAAAAACTAGATGCATATATTCCAATGAACTTCCGTTCTGTAGGTACTCAGGTGTCACGTCCTTATTCAAGATGTCTATTACAAGTGATAGTTTCTTGGATGACCTAAGTCGGGGAGGCGCTATTTGATGAAGGGGATCTGTTCCTTCCAATTAGGTAAAGTTCTAACGTGACTAGTTTTCTCAGAGAAGGCTTGATTACCCCAGCAACAAGATTCCTTATCGGTTTTTGACAATATATTAAACTACATGTACAACAATTTTACAGAATTTCCAATCTCTGAAATTACATCCTATAACTACTTGTCTAAAGTAAACAAGTCCAGTGATGCTTTCGACTCGAGAAAAGATGTTTCCAGTGAAGTACTGTGTGCTCAGATAATCAAATGATTCCTTCCTGGTGAGGTTCTTCCCAACAGGCAAAAATGGTCCGGCTGAGCGGCGGCCGTTTGCGGGTCACTTTAACGACTCATAATCGGGCACCTGCAACGGGCCAGCGTATACAGGGTGGGCCATCCATAACTTTCCACCCCGTATTTTGAGCTTTGGGATGGAATAACTAAAAAACGCTCAGACAGGTGAAATTTTATTTTAAGGGGGACAAAGAAGGGTGTTCAAATGAGTTTGAGCTGAAACCTCTAACAGCTCTCATTTTTGAACAGGGAAAAGGGGTCGAGCAGCACCTTGTTGGAATTGGATTTTTCTTCTTCGCTTTATCATTATACAGAGTGACTCAGTATTCCATCAATAACTTTCACACGCCGAATTTGGATCTTTGCTCGGACGGGTCAAAAAATGAATTCGATATCACTACCCCTCTAGCCTCTACCACTCAGAGCCCCCTTTCAACAGAATTTGACCTGTCTGAGCGTTTTTTCGTTATTCCATCCCAAAACTCAAAATTCGGGGTGGAAATTTATGGATGACCAAGCCTGTATGTGTCGCACCGGCCGTTGGTCGGCCCGATGTATTCCACGGTCCGGCAAGCTTCGATGTACCGATGAATTGCCGGTATTCGGCCGATTAGCTTAAGTAGCGTTGTGCCAAAATAAAATGTCTGTTCTTGTTATAGTTATTTGAGAAAAAAATCGTATTCCGAAAATAAAAATATTTATTACGACCCAACTTACATAAAGAAAATCTACCTTTAAAGAATCTACATATGAAAATTTTCTCAATATACACAAATTTCATAACTCAACATCCCAGATTTATCTATATGTATAAAATAAATTGTTATTATCATTAAATTATTGTTTTTTTCGGTTGGCTCTTCCCCTTTCACGGTTCGGCGCATTTCTTAGCCAATTATTTATGTGTAGTTCTGCTTCCTTTCTGGAACATTCCTTCAGCAGAGGGTTTTTCCTCACGGCAGCCGAAAAAACAAATGAATTATTATATGAAACAATAAGCAGTAAAGGCGATGAAACTATTTCAAGGACTCAAATATTTTTTTTCTAAATCATATCGAAATAAATAAGAGTGTTCAATGCACGCAATGAAACATTAATTTTTAATGCAAGGAAAAAACGATAATATTAAGGTTTGTTCGAAGAGTGGTTCACAACGGTTGTGAACTGTACAGAGCAAGCGCAAATGGATTTTCGTCACCCTAAAATGGAATTGCGCTTGCTACGAACTAGTCTATAATGAACCATTTCTGAGATGCATAGAATTTTTAACGTAATAATTTATGAGACGAACTGAATAGAACTGGCATTTTGCTTATTTGAATTTTGAGAATAGGAATGTTCAATTATGTCATTCTCTCTAATTAAACTGAAAACTGATTATTTATGAACAGTACAAACAGAGTAAAGCCCGGTACTTTCACGTGCGAATAACTAAATTTAGTCGATAGACAAGTCTTATTCTTAGGATAAGTAAAAATGCAGTCTTTTCAGTTTCAGATAGTGTTATTCATCGAATAAATCTGTCATTGAAACTAAATAATAAGAGTTTATTTGTCATAGATCGATTGTCGGTACGTCATTATTGGTTGAAATTTTTAGATTCTTGATATATGGTTATTCTACGCGTGATTTTCACGAAATATTTGCTTTCTAGTTGGAATTATGACAATTTCTACAATGCGGTGTCTTATTTTACATTAATCAGTGAAGAGTAGTATACCGTGTTTTCATAGAATTGTTATTCGTCAAATAATTTCATCTGAAAGCACCGAAATAAGGTATCCTTCAGATAGGAAATTATTTGACAGATACTTATTGACATTGAATAAAATTTATTCGAAGGTGAAAGTACCGGGCCTAAGAGTGATAACTGACCTGAAGATGAGTTGATATATATTTGCTTACCTGATATGAGTTTGGAAGTAGTTTCTAATTTAGAAAAATTATATTTTTCAAATATCCCCGTCCAATTAACTTTGAGGGTCAGAGTGTTGGAGATCATTTTTCCTAAAATCCTCCTGATATTTTCCTCTATATGGCTTCCTCCGAGCACTTGAAACTGTGAAGTCTGGATAAAGAAAATATGTTAGTAAATGGAAAAAGTATAGTAATTATCATGCAAACAAGTTCCAATCCCTTTGATATAATTGATGTTCTCATGAAATGAAATTTATATGAAAAAATATTATGCAATATCTTTTTACACAGAAGCAATTATCAAAAGTGTCACCCTGAATATGAAATTACCATTCAAGTGCAAATATTAATTTTTCATTCCAATAAACATACCATTTCTTTAAATTTTTCTGTATCAGAAAGGCTTTCATTGTTTTCCTCCAGACTTGGAACTGACTCGAGGATAGAGAATTCTGTGAGAATGGAACTTCCATCATCATCCCGTTTCTTCAAATCATCTGTCAATTATTGCCCGATTATTGGATACAGATACGAACGGCCGTCAGTGGTAAACCGTCACAGACATACTGCCGACTGTTCCGACTATTCGCTGGGCTGTTCAACTTAAGAATGTACCACATACCGAGAATGGAGTTTTTACTCTCGCCAATTTCAAATTGAGAAATTTTCACTTAGACAACGGATGATTATCCATAAATAATCCAAGATGAGATTCGACAGGTGTTTGTTCCTTCAGGAATGAAACTTGAAACCAGGGCGCGGAAAAATCATGATATTTTTCATAAATATCATAATATCGGATACTTTGATTTATATCCAGAAAAGTGATATTTATGAGATATTCCCAAAAAAAATCACGAAATGAAAACCAAGAAGAATAACAGTTCAACAATGGGAAGTTTGATAGGTTTGAAGGTCTCGAACAAGAAAACCACTTGTGTACTAAGCCGACGTTTCGTTTAATATATAAACTTCTTCAGGGCAGGTACTGTGCAGTTTTCATTGTCAAAAGTTACATATTCAGACAAAAACACTGCATTGAAATCGAGAACACATTTCCTAGGTAAGAGACAGGCATCAACTGATGCATCAGTTTCCAGGGATCTTCATATCCTCAGCAAACAAATTAAGAAGATGTGCTGAACAAGGATATTCTATCATATCAGTTCTTTCAAGGGCAAGTTCTTTTCGCATTTTTTTCACATTTTCCGTATTATATGAAACGTTATTACGAAACTCCTCACCTTAACTTCGAATTTTTCTTCCACTCGGTTTATAGCCTCAATTGCGATTTGCCGTTTTCTTCTATGTCATCAGGAGGGCGAACCCGTAATGGGTTGGCGTCTCTATGGCTGCAACTACTTGTCTGGGGTCTAGCGTCCCGATGATTCGCCATCGGCGTCCGTATTCCCGTCTGCGTCATCAGTAAAGTTGTCGTACGTGCGTCGATCGAAAGTCTTTGGTGTGCAGTCGCGTCCATGAAGTCAGGTTCGGTCCGTATTTTCTGAAGGACAAGTGGGCTATTGCCTTCATCAGCACAATGTGCGGTCTCGTTATTACGTCGTACCTGTCCGCGGCCGTCAAGTACGTCTGTATGTGTTGGCGGAACCATGGTACGCGTATGTTTGGGTGGTGGAGTTTCATGGTTTGGAAAGTGAAGGTTCTTGTAAGTACGTGGTGTGGGTCGTAGTCCATCACTGCGTATCTCAGTAAGCCTCGTTGCTGTTCACCTTCCATGTCGTCGGCGTCAATGAGGCTACTGGAACACACCAGTGATTTAAGTCTGTTGTAGTCTAGTAGTCTTGTCGTCCCGTCGTTGGAGTATTTCAGTTTTAGCTCGGCGTCGTACATTCGACGGGCGGCATCGCGGGTAGGATCCTTCTTCCAGTACTGTCACGCATCTATCACCTCTCGGAGATAGGCGACGGCCGTTGAATTGACGTGTTGTTTCCAGTCGCCATCGAAGGTAGTAAAACAACAGAGGCCTTCGGCTTGTTGCTCGCGCCGCTGTACGGTGAAGGTGTCCCGAATTAGAGAAAGGTACGGAGACGTTTGTTCTAAAGCTGATATGGCCTCTTCGAAGCCGTTGAAATGAGCTACGGACTCAATTCGAAGTTGCAAATTGTTCTTGATGTGCTCTTATCTGTGGCGGTGGGAAGTTTCGAAGTTGTTCATGAACTCCGTCTTTCTCATTACGTAGAGCACGCTCTGCCGATGGCATTCTGTCTGGCGGACCACCCGGAAGAAGGACGAGGGGCTCCTCCTCGGACCCTCGCGAGCGAGGAAGGTCCCCAAATCCTCCTCACACAACGGCAAGATATGTACAATTGCATTTGAAGCACGTTATGTAAGTTTTCACTTCCTTTGCGCATTTTTTACAACAAACATCCGCACCGTTATTAGTACGTGTAGGCGCCATGTTCACGTGATAGACGAATGAGGTTGCATTGGACTAGAGAAATGAATCTTTGTCTCATGAATGCATACTACATGTCCACTGAGGGAGAGACAAAGATGAGAAAATACGCCGAAAACATGACAGCCAGATGTCTGGAAGCCTACTTTCTCCAGACACTTTTTTGAAAGTTATCGTTTGTTTCTTGCAATTTGTTTACACTAGAATAATTGTCAGATATATCGGGACGTTCAATCACAACAGAATGTTTTCCAAAAACGACGCAAGAAGCACCAAATCAAAGTTTATTATCAAAAATCATCGAAAAAATCTTGACACAAATCGATGTCTTCCTCCTCATCTCTGGTATCGTCTGTTATGCTTGCAAACAAGTCCTCGCATGTGGTCTCACAGTCTGGTTTTGATTTCTTCTCCTCACGCTCGTCAAAACTCCTATGACCCACAAACCATTGTCGTTTTTCAGCTAATGACTCATTGTCTCCAAATCTATTCCTTTTCTCGCTAGACTGTCGGAACATTGTTTGTACTGAGCTATAGGTGAAACTTGAGTCTTTTATCTGTATATCTTATGCCACTAATAAAAATCGAGAATTTCTATCCATCTCTTATGTGCTTTGAGCTGTCCTCGAGTTTTCTTAGGCTCACTATAGGGTGTAGATTTTGGTCTTCTGATGTGATTCTGTATCCAGAGAGTAATCCATTATAGGTAGAGCCTAGGTCAATTCTTGTTGCTGGTTGGCCAATCTCTTTTTCAAATAGGCTGTATTTTCCTTTTTCTTTGTCAAATTGGAATATCCCTGTCTCTGAGCTCAAATCTATGGTGTAACCTTGAGCTGTGGTAAACTCTGACACTTCATCATCCACATTAGTTGGATCTTTGTTACAAAACAAGTAGAAAAAGCAGCAGTAAGACTTTTCCCACCCTCCTTCAGCAACTATTCTGCTTAAGACTGTTCTACAACCTTTTGAAAAAGACCTTGCCTTGTTTTCCAAATATGGATCAAAGTACTCATTCTGGTGCTTAAAATCCCCTTTCTCTATCTTTTCTCGCACATCTTTCCATATTCTCAGCATATATGAGAATCTGCTTGTCACCATGTCCTTGAAAGTGAAGTATGGAAGCATTTTCTCATCACTGCACATTATGTCTGATTTGTAGCACTTAAGATCTTTCCTTCTTACTGACACTTCTATCTCTTCTTGTGTGCCCTCCAATATCAAGTTCAAGCTTCTGTTAATGGCCATCTTGATAGACCCAGTGTGACAGTACTCAGTGTTCTCTCCAACTATCAAGCAACCGCAAGCTTTCTCTTCAGTGTTTCTCCAATCAAAAGATTGAAAATCTTCTTTTGACGCTGATATTATTTCCCACGGCTTATTTCGTATTTTCTCTCTTATTTCTCTTCTAACTTTTGGGGAGTCTTTTCCGGTTGTATTTGTGAAATCCCATTTTATGTATATAGCCACTACTGCCAACGTTGTGATTATGTCTCTTATGGTGTCTCTTATGGCTATGCTTATCAGTGCTTTATTTGAATGAGAGAAGTTGCCCTTGACATCTCCATATTTGAAATTTACCGTCTCCATTTTTGCATTGTAGTTGAATCCCAAATTTAATGATACTTCCTTGAAAACTAAAAAGAGGAAAAATTCAGAATTGACAAATAAATATGAAGTTAAGCGGTGCAAAAAGGAACAAAACTTGGGAATTGCCAACCCAGGTCTCGACCTCACAAGCACATCATTGGCAGAAGAATTGTTTGACATTTCTTAGTTCTAAATGAAACAAGTATTCCATATTCCATATATATAGTTATGAATAACAAAAAAGCACTTATCGTTCCTAATATCAATAGAACAGGTGAAGGTATCAGTCACAAGGAACTATTTATGTATAATTTATTCAGCAGCAACGTTTCGGGAAATTTATTCCCTTCCTCAGGCTAAAAACAATTTTACCTAAATTAGTAATGGGTAGCATGAGATCTGATATATGAACTAACTACAAAATTACTCTTAACAAACAACACAATATAGAACAAACACACAGGTTCACCCTGTATGACAATCGAAAAAACAAACAATCAACATTCGAAACCGGAACATAAAAAACCGAGAAGAAAATTGCACCAGCTCACCTTGTGAATAAGAAATTACGATGTGAATCATTTGAAAAAATTCAAATTCGTGGAGAAAATGAAAATAACAATTTTCTTTTATTTCGGGGATCCAAACAAACTCTCTGATGTATCGGTCGCAGGTTCATCCATTCGAATGTAGCACAGAACTGCACCAGATGGAAAATGATATGTCATGAAAATTATAATTTTATTTCTTTTATCTGATTCGAATATACGATGTTCAATGAACCTATATCAGACCGCGCATTGATTGAATTCGGGTGTCTCTTAATGAAAAGCATCTCTTTGAAGTTACGTTTGAACCAATTGTTCTCCCTGGTCAGAATTTTCGCGTCATCAAAATCAAACTGATGTCCCTCAGACATGGCATACGTTATGAATAACGTATCCAAAAGTCTATTTTTAAAAAGAACTTTCTTTTTAGGGTTGCCAATGATAATTAAAGGACAACTCAATAGAAAGGATATCGTTCCTATTTGTACGAAGCAAATGAATCTATTTAACGCTAGACATCAACTAACTACTATTCAAATTATGAAAAACGGAAAGAGTCACAATCTGTGGTCACGCCTTGTGTCGTCTTCCAGGAATCCTGGGTTTCGGGTTCCGATGCGATTCCGTGCTTCTTGTGGGAAACGGTCTCGTAACAATATTTTAATATAGTATAACAAATACTGAATGTGAGCAACTGATAACTGATGAGAATTGCAAGTCCACTCGATGTTATAATATAAAAGAAAACGAAATAAATAACAGTAAGGGAGAGATCCAAATAATATTGAGGAACGACTACGATAATATGTCATTGGATATTTTTAACCCCAATGTACGTTGTGATGATAGAATGGAAAAAAGAGTATTTTCAATAATAATATGACGCATTTTTTGGATAGCAATGGGGGATCGAGAAAGTTGAAAAAGCAGTAATTTGGGTTCAACGATAAATGTATACAGTTATGATATTATTGCATATAATTAATATATTTAGTACTTACTCGCTTTGCACCAGGTAGGAATCTACGTCCGATCTGTACCGGACGTCTTCCACTTCTCGTACATCCAGCCGTCTGGGCATTGTGGTGTGTCTCGTTATTACGTCGTACCTGTCCGCGGCCGTCAAGTATGTCTGTATGTGTTGGCGGAACCATGGTACGGGTATGTTTGTGTGGTAGAGTTTTTTGGTTTGGAAAGTGAAGGTTCTAGTAAGAACGTGGTCTGGGTCGTAGTCCATCACTGCGTATCTCAGTAAGCCTCGTTGCTGTTCACCTTATTATTTATTGATTACTTCAGTCCCACTGGGACTAGAGACGGACCCTCGCGGGCGAGGAAGGTCCCTAAATCCTCCTCACGCAATGGCAAGACCATGTTAAAGTACGGCTTCACCAACGTCTCGATGAGCGGTACGATGTTACGGTGGTCAAAGGGGCCCATGAATTCCGCTTCTCTGGCGGCTACCGGATCCAGGTGGAACTCCTTGACGGCTCGACGTTGGCCCTCTTGACCACGTTTCCTGGCACTATAAACGCGGCCAAAGCCGCCTTTCCCCAGAATGGCCTCGAAACCGTACTTCTCCATCCTGTAACGGTAACCAATATTAGTATCAAATATCTATAGGTCGAGGGGGAACCTCGACTACGGTAATGGAGTAGACCGTACTGCCAGCGCCTCAACGGCGAGTTTAGGGCGCCGGTAAATTAACCCGACCCTCTTAAGGGCCAACGGCTTCGGGCGGATGAGTCTTTAAGGGTGGATGATGGTCCCAGGTTTTGAGGAAATGCGAATCCACATCGCATTTCCTCCAGTTTGTCTATGATCTCTGTCGGTGTCCCTCGGTCTCTCTCTCTCGGTAACAAGATGGCTGACTGTCAAACAGCGGCAACAGAGTTCGGCGGTGAGGGTATTGACGGATATGGAATCCCATTTCTATGTTCGGCGAATCTAACCTATAACTTAGAATTCAACCGGTTGGAAATCGGGACGAAACGGTAAAATATTAAAGTATCGGAAAAGTAAGGGGGCCCAATGTCCTCCTGGAACCCAAATGCCACCCTACGGTAAAGGAAAGCACTCTATACAGCGGGGAATGGTTAGATCACTGTTAATTCGGATTTTCAGCCAAGCAAAAAGTTTAGAGAGAATATTATTCCACAAAGGTGCAATGAAGCAGTAATAATTGTCAAGAATCACTTGCCTTAGATTTTACCTCGTAAGTGCCTTTTTTTCTCTTCACCTTCCAGGGCCTCGAAGAAGTATCCCCTCTCCACTCGGAAAACTCTCCCCTCTATGGGAAACTCATTTCTCCATTGGATAAAGTTAAATGACACGGTTATTCAATCGGCAGAGAAAAAGACAGAAACAACGGATAAGGAGGAAAGTGGAAGAAGTTATGAGAACTTTTTCAGAGCAAACAAAAATTTTGGTAGAACGGAAAGAATTACCAGAATAAATTATTTCTGAAAACATAAGAGATACGGTCTTTCCTACTAACATGGACTTACCGGTGAAAAGCTATGAATTAATAATTATATTATCGGTAAGGGCCCCTTTCAATCTAACATATAAACACTGTTATCGGTGCACCTCCTATGACATTATTACGGTTTCCTTCAAAAATATTTCGGTTATCAGGCATCATTATGCAAATATCGTTGGAAAAATCTATTTTTGTGGCGGAGCAAAATCTCGTACGTCACAATTGCCTTCACGCTCATATAGAATGTATGCCAAATTCCAATTCCGTAATTTTTCTGGTTCCTAAGAAAATATTCGAAATTTGCTTTTCAGGTGTCATATTCAGAGGGTTCTATCGAAGCAGGGAATAAAATTATATGGAAGGCCCCCATTTTATTTTGAGAAGGGCTTACCACTTGAATTTTTCTGCAATTATTTATTCACATCTTTGTATTCCATTGAATAGGTAATTTACGGGAAACTCCAATAATTGATAGAAATTTTCGATTCATCATTGAACTACTATACTTATGTGGATAGGATAGTGTGATGAACTATTTACAATATCAAAATTATTTACAAAATTAATTTCCAGTGTCGGAAGCAGTTTTTCCTCATTAGGGAAATAAACGCCTTCTCGCCTTACATCTGCCTATTGCACCTGAAATATGAAGAATATTTTATTGAATTGCAAATTCTTCGACAAGCACGTAATGGAACCTTCTTTCTAATGAGTATCTATTACGTTTCCTCGCGTTACATTTATAAAATATTAATTCATGATAAATTAAGCAATGAATTCATTACCGTACCCGATAATACCGTATCTGTCTACAAAAACGGTTGAGTGAAAGTAAGGTTTGTATTAATCCTCCGAAACTTCCATCGAAAGATATCAACATTTTTCACCGATTTTAGCTAAAAAATTATCTTAATCATCTCATCCATAGATAAAAAATGATAGAAATGGTATAATGTATCTGTTTGCGGTCCCGGCTGACGATGTCGATGAGTCGAAGAGGGTCCTACAAGATCATCAACCATCTTCACCAAAGATTCAGGGTAATCAGGAAAAGCCAAAGTGGTTCTGGAATGTGCTCCCTTGGCCGCATCCGGTTAATTCTGGCTTCAATCCGAGCTTTTTTGAATTTCTCCACGAGTTCCCCTGCGTGGAAATTCTCGATTATTTCCTCTCTGCTCCACGGTTCTGGGTCATCATAGATGTATCCGAAGGATCTCCACAGCCGTCGGTCTTTCACAGCTTCTAGTCGCTCTACCCTATTTGAAGTGACTGCCAGAAATTCCAATACCATTGGCTTAGCCGTCCTTGTATTTTTTCAGTTTGTAAATGTTTTTGTCAAGATGCTGCATGTACAGTACATACTGTCTGCGTAGGTAAATCCACTCGTCTTGACAATAAAGAGCTGCAAAAATAAAAAAAATTGAAAACAATGACATTTCACTCTGCATAGTTCGAGTCCTCCCACGGTGTAACACATCTCACAGTCCACATTGATTCCTGCCACGTTCCCATTCCACACGTGGTATTTGGAAGAGGGGCATCCTTCAGCACCAGGAATGTTTTCACAACACGTGTAGTAGGAGTCCGGCGCTTTTCTTAGCCAATTTTTTATATGGAGTTTCACTTCCCTTCTGGAACATTCCTTCAGCAGAGGGTTTTTCCTCATGGCAGCCGAAAAAAGAAATGAATTATTATATGAAACAATAAGCAGTAAAGGCGATGAAACTATTTCAAGGACTCAAATATTTTGTTTCTAAATCATACCGAAATAAATAAGAGTGTTCAATGCACGCAATGAAACATGCATTTTTAATGCAAGGAAAAAACGATAATATTAAGGTTTGTTCGAAGAGTGGTTCACAACGGTTGTGAACTGTACAGATCAAGCGCAAATGGATTTTCGTCATCCTAAAATGGAATTGCGCTTGCTACGAACAAGTCTATAATGAACCATTTCTGAGATGAACTGAATTGAACTAGCATTATTCTCATTTGAATTTTGAGAATAGGTATGTTCAATTATGTCATTGTCACGAATTTAACTGAACATAGATCATTTATGAACAGTAAAAACAGAGTGAGTGTGACAACTGACCTGAAGCTGAGTTGACGTATATTTGCTTACCTAATATGAGTTTGGAAATAGTTTCTACTTTTGAAAAATTATATTTTTCAAATCTCCCCGTCCAATTAACTCTGAGGGCCAGTGTGTTGGAGATCATTTTTCCCAAAATCCTCCTGATATTTTTCCCTATATGGTTTCCTCCGAGCACTTGAAATTGTGAAGTCTGGATACAGAAAATATGTTAGTAAATAGAAAAAGTATAGTAATTATCATGCAAAAAAGTTCCAATCCCTTTGATGATTGATGTTCTCATGAAATGAAATTTATATGAACAAAAATATTATGCAAAATCTTTACACAGCAGCAATTATCAAAAGTGTCACCCTGAATATGAAATTACCATTCAAGTACAAATATTAATTCTTCATTCCAATAAACATACCATTTTTTTAAATTTTTCTGTATCAGAAAGGCTTTCATTGTATTCCTCCAGTCTTGGAAGTGACTCGAGGATAGAGAATTCCGTGAGAATGGAACTTCCATCATCATCCCGTTTCTTCAAATCATCTGTCAATTATTGCCCGATTATTGGATACAGATACGAACGGTCGTCAGTGGTAAACTGTCACAGACATACTGCCGACCGTTCCGACTCGCTGGGCTGTTCAACATAAGAATGTACGACTTACCGAGAAATTAAGAAATTTCCACTTAGATATCGGATGATTGTCGATAAATAATCCAAGATAAGATTCGACAGGTGTTTTCTCCTTCAGGAATGAAACTTGAAACCAGGACGCGAAAATATCATGATATTTTTCATAAATATCATAATATCGGATATTTTGATATACCGGGTGTCCCAGAGCTTTTAGGCCAGCAAATATCTCAGTTACCTGCGGAAAAAAAAAATTGAAAAAAATACTTGTCGTAGGAGACCATACGCTCTTTCATGCAGCATAGCAAAATCCACCCCCTGACAAACAACCCCCGAGAAACCACCCCTAACTTTTGTTTTTCAAATGGCACCCCCATGTTTGTTGTGCTTCAACTTACAGTTTTTTTCATTTCTCATTCAATGATGTATCATGGTAGCTAGAATGGCATGCAGAATTATGGAAAATAAAAATACAAATGAAATACGAATTTATACGCTCAGCTGTATTGTTACTGCAACATTATACTAAAGAAAATGTTCAAAATGTTGGCCAGCACTTGCCACACATGCTTCAAGTCGCCGAATCATCGCGCGAGTACAGGAAGCTCGAATCATTTCCGGAGTAACGGTATTACAAGCCTCTGAAATTTTCTGGGTTAAATCTTCAATATTTGTTGGTGGAGATTCGAAGACAACTCGTTTCAAATATCCCCATAGGAAAAAGTCCAGTGGCGTGAGATCTGGAGAACGTGCAGGCCATCGCACAGGTCCACCATTTCCAATCCAACGGTCTTGAAAAGTATTATGGAGGAATGTCGTAACTATGTTATGGTTATGTGCAGGAGCACCATCTTGTTGCCACCACATTTGTTGTCGTTCTTCAATTGGAATATCGTCCAGTAGTGCAGGCATGCCATTTTCCAAGAAATGTAGATATCGGTGGTCCGTCAAAGTGTCTTGGAAAAAATGAGGGCCGATGAGTCGTCCATTATGTAAACCACACCACACGTTCACACCCCACATTGTTTGGAAATTGGTTTCTCTAATCCAGTGAGAGTTGTCCTGTGACCAATAGTGCATGTTATGTCGGTTAACAGTACCATTTTTATGGAAGCGGGATTCGTCACTCCACAAGATTTGATTGAGGAAGTTGGGATTGTCGTGGATGAACACTTGCATGTGAGCAATAAATGCCAGTCGTCTTTCGAAATCTGTAGGTCTGAGTCCTTGGTGTAAATGTATTTTAAAGGGATGATATCTGTACTGTTTGAAAATTCGTTGCACAGACGACTTACTGATCCCAACCTCCACCGCCAATGCACGAACCGAAATATGAGGATGTGCTTCGGCGTAGGCCAACACATTTATGCAATTTTCCTCAGTTCGCACAGGAGTAGGATGTGCTTGATCTGTTTTTCCGGGAAATGATCCTCTTCGCATGGTATTTTCTACATACGAAAACGTATTGCGACCTGCTTGTCGACGATCAGGAAAGCGCTGCTCATACAGCCTCTCCGCAGCACGTTTATTCTTTCGGCATTCACCAAAAATTAACAGCATATCAACGTATTCGTTGGGAGTGAAGGTAAAAGGCATTTTGATATACAACAACAATATCACGACTGATACCAATTTGTCATCCAGATACCGTAGGAATAAAACAACACACAAAAAGTTCTAACATTTTATTGACTCTTTTTTTTCAACATCCACTTTTTCTTGTCTCTACAATGTGGACTAATTCGATCAGTCCAATTAACAGTACCCACTAACGAATTCAATTTTATCGAGTAACTATCTTTACAACTACATATTATGATATATCATTGATTGAGAATTAAAAAGAGCTGTCAGTTGAAGCCAAACAAACATGAGGGTGCCATTTGAAAAACAAAAGTTAGGGGTTGTTTCTCAGGTGTTGTTTGTCAGGGGGTGCATTTTGCTATGCTGCATGAAAGAGCGTATGGTCTCCTACGACAAGTATTTTTTTCAATTTTTTTTTTCCGCAGGTAACTGAGATATCTGCTGGCCTAAAAGCTCTGGGACACCCGGTATATCCAGAAAAGTGATATTTATGAGATATTCCCAAAAAAAATCACGAAATGAAAACCAAGAAGAATAACAGTTCAACAATGGGAAGTTTGATAGGTTTGAAGGTCTCGAACAAGAAAACCACTTGTGTACTAAGCCGACGTTTCGTTTAATATATAAACTTCTTCAGGGCAGGTACTGTGCAGTTTTCATTGTCACAAGTTACATATTCAGACAAAAACACTGCATTGAAATCGAGAACATATTTCCTAGGTAAGAGACAGGCATCAACTGATGAATCAGTTTCCAGGGATCTTCATATCCTCAGCAAACAAATTAAGAAGATGTGCTGAACAAGGATATTCTATAATATCAGTTCTTTCAAGGGCAAGTTCTTTTCGCCTTTTTCTCACATTTTTCCGTATTATATGAAACGTTATTACGAAACTCCTCACCTTAACTTCGAATTTTTCTTCCACTCGGTTTATAGCCTCAATTGCGATTTGCCGTTTTCTTCTATGAGCCCGAAATGTAGGCGTAAGATGTCCCGGTGAACTATCCGTTGGCGGTGACACTCCGTCAAGCCTGCTGCCAGTTGCCTCATCACCCGGAAGAACCGGGACGGATGGCTTCTCGGTCCCTCTCGACGCAGGAATGCGTTGAGATCCTCATCGCAGAGAGGCATCACCATGAAGAGGTAATCCGTCTCAATGATGGCCTCTTGCAAAGATAATATGTTCGGGTGTTCCAGGAGTCTGAGCATATCCACTTCATGGATGGCTTGCTGACCCAACAGTGTCCTTTTCACAGCCACGACTGTTTCTCACGTAAGGTTGCGTTGGTAATTGTCCATTACTCAAGGTTGAATGCTTGTTAATTCAGGTTCGTTACACGCAGTATTATATTGCAGTCAGTCACCCAATATAATTTGTTATTTGTAGTGTTCTTATTTCTATCAGAGAGATCGGGAACGTGACTGTATATATACCTACACTCAGGATTATTAGTAGTAAATAATAGGTTATGTCGCTATAATCCATTTCTGTGGTTGAAACTACAGAAATTGTATTTCTTGTGTGGCGACAAATCAAGTTGTGCTCTAATTTCGGAGACGAAGATTATAGACTTAACTGTGTTTCTGAGGATAGTGGAAATTCTTGAATGGACTATAGATAAAATAATTTGTTTAGGATAAAAAATTTACTTCATTTGATTCTTCAGCTCTGTCCACAATGCTGCAACTTCGATTTGGGTTGCGTATTTGTTAATTTCCGACGATTTCATTAGAGTGAGCAAACGGCTCCGTACCCCGACCGGCTTCCGTCCTCTCAATTCGGGCACCTCCTCCACAGCCGTGCGCCAGAAACTTCTGTTGGTTACGCTACCCACGTTGGCGACGGAATGCTGGACGATGGCGCAGTCCTGGTAGAAGGAATATTGACATCTCTTCGGCTCCCGCAATTGTTCGTCGGGAGTCGGAGGGGTATGCGAAAGGGCAGGGGATGGTGGGCCGATGCAAGAGGGTCTTGTAATGACCAACCAGGGGTGGTCGACGACGCCGTCCCGTCGATGTACTCGGCTTCGCTAAGTCCGTCGGCGTCGGTGCGGTGTCTTGTCCTCTTTGTCGGTTGTCGCTGTGGTCGCTGTCACCTTCATCGCCCACGTCTTCGTCTTGGTCGTCATCGTCAGCGTTATCCTGCGCGTCCATGAAGTCAGGTTCGGTCCGTATTTTCTGAAGGACAAGTGGGCTATTGCCTTCATCAGCACAATTTGCGGTCTCGTTATTACGTCGTACCTGTCCGCGGCCGTCAAGTACGTCTGTATGTGTTGGCGGAACCATGGTACGGGTATGTTTGTGTGGTAGAGTTTTTTGGTTTGGAAAGTGAAGGTTCTAGTAAGAACGTGGTCTGGGTCGTAGTCCATCACTGCGTATCTCAGTAAGCCTCGTTGCTGTTCACCTTCCATGTCGTCGTCGTCCTCGTCGTCAATGAGGCTACTGGAACACACCAGTGATATGAGTCTGTTGTAGTCTTGTCGTCCCGTCGTTGAAGTATTGAAGTTTTAGCTCGGCGTCGTACATTCGACGGGCGGCATCGCGGAAAGGATCTTCCTTCCAGGACTGTCTCGCATCTATCACCTTTCGGAGATAGGCGACGGCCGTGGAATTAATGTGTTGCTTCCAGTCGCCATCGAAGGTAGCTAAACAACAGAGGCTTTCGGCTAGTTCCTCGCGCCGCTGTACGGTGAAGGTGTCCCCAATTAGGGAAAGGTACGGAGACGTTTGTTCTAAAGCTGACTTAGCCTCTTCGAAACCGTCAAAATAAGCTACGAACTCAATTCGAAATTGCAGATTGTTCTTGATGTGCTCTAATCTGTGGCGGTGGGAAGTTTCCAAGTTGTTCATAAACTCAGTCTTTCTCATTAGGTAATTACCGCACGTGCGAAATTCCCCAAATACCGTATGGATGGCCATGTTTGACTTTCTTAAAGCCCTTACCATATGGTTTGTGGGGTCGTACGACTGGAGGTAGGTGATTTCGGGATATACATCACCGAACGGCTGTTGGCACGCTATATACCCGCCGTGATACACCCGACAGGTGTTTTCTCCTTCAGGAATGAAACTTGAAACCAGGGCGCGAAAATATCATGATATTTTTCATAAATATCAAAATATCGGATATTTTGATATACATATATCCAGAAAAGTTATATTTATGGGATATTTCCAAAAAAAAAATCACGAAAGGAGAAACAAGAAGAATAATAGGTCATTCCAAACTAAATATGAAAAAACATGTAATTCCAAATATACAAAAAGTTGCAAAGTACTTCTTCATGTCAAAATCAACTTGTCGGCAGAGCTCTTCCTTATCGTTCTGGTGTTCAGACTCACTTGCGTTGGACCTTCGATATAGATTTCTTCTGACTGTTGTTGACCAGGCAGGTAATTTCATTTGGGGCATTGGTGTTCTCTATTGCTAGCTGACACTGAACTTCTTGTTTAAGTTTAATTGAGTCAATTTTGGCCATTGTTGTTCTGTCACAGTGAATATCAAAAAGGATATTTAACATTGTCATTTTGAAGGATATCCTTGTTTGACTAGGACTATACGATTCCCCTCTTCTACTCGAAGGCTGGTAACGCTGATGAAGACAATAAGTTTTACATACTCAACATGGTGACAAGGAGTTGGCGAAAAAAGTTCTCGGTTACGCTGAGGGTTCAGTGGTTTTGACGATTTTTCAATGCTTTCTTGTGTATCTGATACTTTTCCTGTCATTGAATTTTTTTACGAATCAGAACTGAATCTATTTTTTCTCTGGTGGATCGAGGTGTCATCTGCAATGTTATGGAAATGGTGTGATATACATACCTGTCTGGCTCTCCCTACTGTTATCGGAAAATTTCAGAATCTCTCTGACCATCTCTGCTTCAGCTTCTGCGTCCGACATTCTTCCGTTCCGTAGGAAGTCCTGCCATCATCTTTCTTACACGACGGTATTTCTACTTTGAGGCGATCGCTTCGTTCATCTCCACAAAAAATCACCTATCATCCATTTTTCTTCCTCTCTGTATTCGTCAGCTTTATACAACTGGTATCCGAAATCTCTCGAATATGTGGGATTTCCATCTTCCATGGCCTTCTTGAGGCGTGCTCCTCGATTTGAAGGGACCTCAAGAAATTCCAGGGCCATGGGATTAATATCGTATCCGTCATGGTAATATTTTTGTTTCGTGTATATGCTCCTGTCTATGAAATCCAAGTCCCCCATGCACTGGCTGCGCAGCATTTCTCACATCTCCTCTCCAGTAGGGAGCTGCTTAATATTAGCTTAGTCACGAAACTATTGAATCTCTGCGTGATTTGAAATAAAAATTGACCTCTTCAAGCATTTTTCTGACGGTAACAGAGGAGTGAAATAGAGTCAGACAGAACGGATGTATCTCATTTATTATCTGTGTCTAGTACAGAATAACGGTACGGTTTATATTAATTTCTGTCATTGACGGGACTTTTTGTCAAAGTTCTTGGCCACATAATGGCACCTTTGGCAGACCTGGGTTAGCTTCCTGGACACTTTCCGGGAGGGTGGTTCTTCCTTCTGGGCTGGAGCGGTTCGAAGTTCATTATTTATAGGACCTGTGGGAGACGGTGCAGGACCTTTGTTCTTTGCATCGCCACATGGACAATTCCGAGAGAGGATACCCAGTAGACCGCAACGGCTGCAGAAGAGTATTTGGGTTCTGTTACAGGTGGCTCTGGTATGCTCCCCTTGGCCACACCTCCATCACAAACCCGGGCGGATATCGAAGTACACCTGGTGGCACATAATCTTCCCCGTTAAGGAGAACAACATCTCAATCCTTCCATCTCCGCCCGGTATCTTTCGCCTATGGATGAGGCCCAAGGCTCTTGCTCGTCCTCTCCCTGACGGCACGGTCGGCCGGTCGCCACCTCTATGGCTACCAACCCCAACGTCCACAGGTCGACGGACGTGCCATACGGTTTCAGTCTTCGTTGTTCCGGTGCCCAGTATACAATGGTTCCTGCTGGCTCGATGAGCAGGGGTTGGGCGGTGGTCAACCCAAAATCCGTTGGCGGTGACACTCCGTCAAGGCTGCTGCCAGTTGCCTCATCACCCGGAAGAACCGGGACGGATGGCTTCTCGGTCTCGGTTATGGAATAATTCCTTCATCTCCGAGGTCTTGATTTCCAATGCCTGTCTTATTCCTAGGTATTTGTAGGTGTCATCCGTGTTCAAGGGGGGGATCGTTATTTGGTTCATCAAAGTTGTTCCCATGCAGGTCTCCTGAATCTTTCCTCTCTTCACTTCCAGAGTAGCGCATTTCTCTATGCCCATCTTCATGCCTATGGAGTCGCTGAAGGTTGACACGATCTCTAGGAGTCTCTTTAGCTGGTCGGCGTTAGCAGTGTAGAGCTTGAGGTCGTCCTTATATAACTGATGGTTAATCCGAGTTCTCCTTTGTTTATCGATGACGTATCCAAAGGCTGTGTTGTTCAGTATCATGCTGAGAGGGTTCAGCGCCATGCAGAACCAGATCGGACTCAAAGTATCTCCCTGAAAAATCCCCCGCCCGATCCTAATTCTGTCCGATTCTACCATACCGTCCCCCGTCCTCAGCAACAGCGACGTCCTCCAGGATTTCATAAGGTATGCCAATAGCTTTATGACCTTATCATTAATTCCGTGCATCTCTAATACTTTTATCAGCCATGAATGAGGGACCGAGTCGAAGGCCTTTTGGTAATCAACCCAGGCCACAGAGTTATTCCTCAATTTCCGCCGGGCTTGTATGGTAAGTATATAATCTATAACCAACAGTTCCTTACACCCTTTGGTACGTATTCTCCCGCCATTCTGCTCACGGGCCATGAGGTTGTTGTTTCTCAAATGTTGGCTTATGTTCCTGGTGAGCACTGCAGTGAGGATCTTATAGACGGTATATATAATAAATATAATGTAATATATAATAATAAATATATAATTTAATAATACAGCCATTTAAAAAGATCGAGCTTTTGTGACAGGGCCTTTGAAAATGAAGGACCGAAAAAATGAAAATGAAAATATGCAAAATGCAAAAGCAGAAAAGCGAATGCTGGAGTACCGACTTCTGCCTACCTGCGGCTTCACAGTACGGCTGAATTCTTTGTCTAGGCACTCACTCGCGAAATAGTCACTTTCGCTGAGGTTCGAGTTCGTGGATTATTCGAAGAAAATTAATATTATACGGGAAAATTATTGGTCTGTAGTTCATCGGACGAGAGCCACATGAAACTGGCTTAACGACATCCGTGCAATCCTCCAGCATATGTTACGCGAAAAAATTAGATTTACATATATTGGATGGAATCTTAAAACAGCGAGCAAGCGATTCGGATATAGGCTTACCCGACATGAGATTATCTATTTGCTCCTTGAACACGTCTTGTTGAACCTGTTTAATAATGAAAAAAAGTGCTTCTTTGAGTTCAAATGAGGACAATCCGTTTGCCTTAGGAGCTTTTGAGTTTTTTGTGTTGTGAGCGAATCTGAAAATATAAGAAACTATCCTCTGAATTTTTGAAAGAGATGAAAACTTTGAGAGAAAGTGGTCTACAAACGATTGAGAAGTGAAAGTCGTTAAGGAGATGTGACGTTCCTCTTCTCGTACAAAATCTAAAGAATTTTCTATCTCATTATTTCCGAAGCTGATGTTTTCTGAACGAAGCCAGTCAGGGCCCGCCCACCATAAAGAACAGTTCAACAGTTCGGTTGGCGTTAAACCTCGTGAGGCGCAGTCAGCCGGGTTCTCCTTGGATTTGACATGATACCAATTTTCTGTTGAAACTAAATCCTGAATCTGAGTTGTTCGATTACTTACGAACGTTTTCCACCTATGAGGAGGAATATATATATATATATATATATATATATATATATATATATATATATATATATATATATATATATATATATATATATATATATATATATATATATATATATATATATATATATATATATATATATATATATATATATATATATTTACATCTGGCATACTTTATTGCGTCCTTTCAAAAAGCAACCTTATTGCGTCTCCCAGAAATACGCTACCTAGGTGGAATCTGATCGAAGTATATTAATCTGCGCAAAAAATTACTTAGTTTGGTCGTTTCAGATCTCAAATATCTTTATTAATAAAGAAGTTGATATACGCACATTATTGCGTCCTTTCATGGTCCTACCATTACTGCGTCCGGCGTATATTTTGTTTTCATATGTAGCACAATGCTGCGTCCGAATTTTATTCAATCTTTCACCATTAGCATGTTGTTGCGTCCAGCGTAGTTGCCACATATGTTTTAGAATCTGGTACAGTAGGATTATTCGAACTCGATGACGTGATCGTATTATAACATTGGCTCCAGTTATTACAACTTTCATCTTTCAAAACACCTCTATATTTATGATATCTATCATCCTTAGTTTGTGGACTGCTCACTTGGGGAATCCTATTTCAGAATGTTTCAAACACTTATTAAGTGTCTTTTTGTCAAGAAGAGCTTTAGTTATTATGTAATAATTTTAAAAACGTCATATATTTCATTTTCGTTTTTTTTTTATAACAAATGAATTTGAGAGAGTGGTGCTCTGGAGATAACTTAAATTAGGAATGCATTAACTGCACAGTTGTTAGCTTATCCTACGTTTATCCTACGAACAATTTGGCAGTCTGGAGAGTCAACTACTCTCTCAGGGTAGTTAAATGGACGGCGAATGAAATTCTCGAGTTCGATAGAAGAGTTTGAATATGAATCGTATCCTGCATCCTAGCTCTTCGATATACAAGGACTCTCTTGGCTTATAGGAGGACGAAACCATTGAGCATATCCTCAGCCCAGCGGCAGACAAGGTTCGCTCAGGCTGGTTCTAGGGGAACTCATGAACTACTCCTCCTCTGTTATCACCTCTTCCCTTTGGAAGATGGCAATGGAGGTAGAAGTTTAGCTCTTTGAGCTTGTTTGTGTGCCACAATAGACCGCCTTGGTCGCGGTAGCAGGTCTGGTGGATTCGACAGATGTGCCGAACAAACTGTAACTGTAACTCTTCGATACAAAGGATATACTTTCCTCGAATGCAGGAAGACGGGGGTTAAAAGTTTGCAATACCAACATTATACACAAAAGTGGGAAATGGAATAAGATTATTGAGAGGTCAACACCCACTCAAGAGAATAGTAGCTTATAATAAAATCAAAGTCAAAGAGCTGGAGTGCTTTGGAGAAGCTAATATCCGACATATGAATCGATCTTAAGCTAGTAGGAAAATCTATCACGCCAGCAGAACAAAAGATATTAGAAAGCCAGATTAGACAACCAAAACTAAAGTTTTAATTCGAATATCATATGAGTAAACATATACTTTATATATTTCAAGAGATTGAAAGACCATGACTTGCTGTAAAAATCATCTTCTGCTTTTCTGGAGTCGGCTGAGCTGATGTCGGAAACGGGAGGATTTGTTCATCAAGATGGAGTGATACTAGATACTAGAATACTAGGTAGTATAAGAAGAATATAATGCATGTGGTCACCTCAACATCTTGCAGGGCTAGCCCTGATCAACGAAAACTCTTATGCACATCTTGTCCGCTTGCAGAATTCATACTTTATCAGGGTATATAGAGAGACACAATGCGAATTCCTTACTTCCATCTGAGAGAAGTTTATGGGCCTGTTCCGATGGTTTTACTGGCCAGCAATCGAATAACAATAGAACTCGAACGACTGGGCCAATAGGAATCGTCTCTGAATTACTGACGGTACTGTTCAGGAATATCGGAACAGACGGTATGGCATAGACAAATAACCAAAGCTCTCATTTGTATCTCCAGAGACCAAAGCAGTTTTTGAGAATGATAAAGCTGGCATATATTGCAATTAGGCTTTTTCAACAACTTGACATATGCCAAGTTGTTGAAAAAGCGTGTATATACACGCAATAAAGCTCAATTAGTTCTGCCAGAAAAAGAGCTCAAAGAATTTCTTGTGTTGTATTCCCTGCGCTGCCAAAAATAATGTGGTAGTGAACGAAGAACAGAAAATTGAAAAATACAAAGGATCAATGTTCGAACAGGGGGCTTCATACCCAGGGCATAAAGTTTGAATGGTAAATCTGATTGAAGAATTTTTAGATCTGAGAACTAATAACGTTACTGAATTGGAGATTATTATGGCCTGCAGAACTCTGGTAGAATGAAGAACTATCTCAAGAACGTGGGGACAACACCTGGTTCTGTCACTAGGGCAAGAAAAGGGGTTCTGGGCGTGACAATGGTCAACGCAGCTTCCAGAAGAAGTGTTAAAGCTTGGGAAATGGTGACCAAAACATCAATCTCTGACCATAGGATAATCGAATATAAAATAACAGAAGAGGAACTGATCCACCATTAAGATCCATCTGAAGCAAAACTTATAACAGTTCGAAACTAATTGGCCAAACCTCTCGCATTACGATCTGAAACAAAAAGTCGATCAGAGAATTTCAGAGGCCTTCCACTCCAGTTATTCACTCCCGGAAGTTTGAACAAGTGAGGATGCATCTAATTAATCCTATTCGTGCATGGGCTCATGCATGGTGATATAGGCTCTATTGAAGACTGCGTTTCCTGCAGCGTGATTTGTATACTCATTCTTGATTTGGTGTGGCAGAAATCAACTACAATTGAGCATTTTTGAGTACAATGTCGCCACGTACACCAGGAAAAAGAACTATTTATTGTATAGTTATAGTCTTGATGGCAGCGTCCTGAGCGAAAAAACGGAGATAAAAGATCTTGGCGTTGTTTTGATCAAAGTTTTACATTTGTTCCTCATGTTAATCATTTACTTGGTACGAGGCCAAAATTGTATGAATTCATCGTGCGTAATAGCAGATATTGTCTGATCCAGAAACCATGATTTTGCTGTTCAATACATTTGTGAGGAGCAAACTGGAGTTTGGATGCATTGCTTGGAACCCAATATACGATTGCCACACACATCACAATGACATATATTCCTAGAGCTGGCGACGAAAATCGGCAAAAGATTTGTAAAATGGATCATAATTAAATATGAGTTAGTTTTGATGGTGTATATGAATCAGCACCCACGCTAAAAGGTCAGGTAGTGGAACATCTGACGGCGACGCTCTTTGATTTATATAAAATTACAATATCCGTACTTTGGGGTGACTGCTGACTGCCTCTCTTCTATTGATATGTGGTCTGAATATTTTATTCACAAATAATATATGATATTTGAGCAGTAAATGCAGTTTCAGCCAATAAAATTCTTTTGAAACAACATCGTCAAGGCAGCAACTTATGTGGTGTACTGACACACCGTGTTTCACTAAAATGAGATCTGACCACTTTTTCAAGTTTTCTGTTCTATGAACTAGTGACAATTTTCAATCATTACAAAATACTTGTAGAGTGTGTAATTTCATATACCTACATCAAAGCGCGTCGCCGCTAGGTGTTCCACTACCTGACCTTGAGAGTGGGTGCTGACTTATGTACACCCTCAATTCTAAATCATATTAAATTATGCGCCAGTACAAAACTTTTGCCGAATTTCGTTGCCAGCTCTCGGACTAATGGAGGCTCTTCAGAGAAGTTTTTTCGAGTACGATCATGCTGTTTTGTTGAATAAATTCGGTGCAGTTAAGCTTGATGTCAAGAAGGGCGTTGTTTGTTTGAGGTTCCTTCATGTACCCTTGAATGGCTAGAGTAGGATTTCATATAGGACGCCCAAGTTCTAGACCCGTACGCTTGTTCAACCTTACTACGCCCAGAACAAATATATTGTTTCAGTCATCTGTGTACAATATGATTTGTTCTAAATTCAATCAGATCTCGCATCTCTGTGATATACACTTTGACAGACAGTCCTTATTAATCAATATATTACAAGGACACTACATATATACAAGAGTTTACATAATTTGTAGAACTTTTAGATTTTTGTGGTAATGTCACTTCTAATCCCACAGCACTCAGAATACAAAAGGTCATGGCAAAAGGAGTAATCAACCCCACAATATCGCTCAATAAGCCAGACAGATAATTCACCGAAGGAGAACAGGAACGATCTTTCAGTTTTCCCAAAATAACCTTCACAGGTAGTGAATCCATAACTAGAATCAATACAGCAATATAGACCAAGAATCCTCGTAAGGAAGATTGGGATATTCAAAAGACGATGTTTGGAGTGGGCAATGAACACCTTCAATCTATATAGATCACCAGAAGTGTAAAGCAAAATCCTAGAAGAGATTCGTCTTCATCTTCTGAAGATAACCAGAAGCTGCTTAAAATGAGTCATATACACAGAAAATGGAGAAGGACAAAAGTTCCCTTCACACCAAAATGGGGACCCACAATCTTCAAGAACAATTAATTCAACATCGTTTTTATTGAAGACGATGAAGAAAGTAGTAGATAACAACATAAGAACATAGAATCTGGAGAATACACCAATTCACAAATGCCAGATGGCCTACAGGACGACCGATCAACAAAAACTGCTCTGTATGACCGTATGACTCTATAGCTAGGTTCCTGGTCCCTCGGGAACTAAAGGAAATGAAGAGGCAAATACGCTCGCCTCTAGCGACAAGAGAAGTTGACGTTTATTCATCCAGTGGAATAGAAAAATTTTAATTCACAAGTGAAATGAGATGACATAAGCATAAGCGGATAAAGCGATACCTTTCATGTCAATTTATAAATCCGATAATTCTCTGGAAAGTGTTATCGTTTGATTTCTAATTGAAGTGGAATAAAATTCACGTGAGTTATAATTTTTTTTCATTCGAAAAAATAATAATGACAATATCAGTCAAAAGAACACCATAAGGGCACTTCAATCGGACCTGCTATTGCTCTGGAGACAGAATCCAATTCTTCACCTAACAGACTTTCGGGATGACCTTGGAGCCTAGGAAGCTAAATCATTTCAGTTGTGCAAATACAACTTGGTTTACTTGTATACACAGTTGCCAGATTTAGGACGCAACATTATGCGTCGTGTGAAAGATGTATATTGACTGTATATCAGTTTTCATCATTTGAAGCGCCCTCGAAGCGGAATTTGCATGAACTAAAAATATACTTTAGGTTTCATGAGACGCACGTTACTGCGTCTGGAGATATGTTTTTCAACATGGAATAACTCTTTTATCAAAAGATGAATGAAATCTATAATTGTTCCAAAGATAGCTCTCGACGTCCTTCACGATTTGCGACCACCCCTGTCGTTGAATCCCTCGAAATACCAGAGAAAACTTTGAAAAACAATGCTGCGTCCGGTATACGGACGCAGTATTATTCAGGACGCAATAGTGTATGGCCCAAAGACAATGTATGGACGCAACATAGTATGCTGGATAAATATATATATATATATATATATATATATATATATATATATATATATATATATATATATATATATATATAAGAACCTGAAATGGAAAATAGGTTAGAAAGGCTAAAACAGAGCTGGCAGTCTAAATCACTTCATGGCAGATTCTATGCCAGCCTGCAACAGGAAGAAGTGGACAGAACAAAAACACATACTTACCTCATGCAAGGCTATTTATACCCACAAACCGAAGGAACATTAATGGTGATTCAAGACCAGGTAGTGCCAACTAGAGTGTACGCGAAACACATAATGAAATTGCAGGTTGAAACAACTAAATGCCGCCTCTGCAACATTGCTGAAGAAACAATTCAGCATCTTTCTTCAGGATGCTCACAAATAGCTGGTACAAAATACCTGGCCCGGCATAACGATATGGGGAAGGTAGTGCACCAACTTATATGTCTCCGAGAAGAACTACTATCGCACTTCACCCCTCACCACTTGTATAGCCCACAGGCGGTACTAGAGAATGACCAAACGAAGATCTACTGGGATCTGACCGTGGTGACTGACAGGGGTGCGGAACACAACAGGCCAGACATGGTGGTGTGGAATAAGACCAAGAAAACCGCACATATCATCGATTTTTCGGTGCCCCTGGATAACAACTTGTCGAAGGCATATGGGGAGAAGATCACCAAATATAACGTCCTCGCTCGTCAGATCAGAGAAATGTGGAAGTTGAAGTCGGTCACAATACTTCCCTTGATCATAAGCGCCAATGGGCTGGTCCACCGAAAAAGTTCCGCACATATAGAAGAACTTAACCTGCCTCCAAACACCATAGCATGGATGCAGAAGGCCGTAATACTGGGAACGGTTGGCATAATCCGACAGGTTATATATCCTTATTAGTAACTAGCAAGGTTGCCCTTGGCTCACGGGTCCGTGTAACCTGGTGAATCCCACAACTGTGTGAAATTAAAAAAAAATATATATATATATATATATATATATATATATATATATATATATATATATATATATATATATATATATATATATATATATATATATATATATATATATATATATATATATATATATATATATATATATATATATATATATATATATATATATATATATATATATATATATATATATATATAATATATATATACCCGCCGTGGGGGGTGTTGTGCACGCGGTATATCACGTGCTCTTTGCCGGCCTCCAGTCGTTTACGTGCGGTCGGGATATAGAGGAAGAGCGGTTTTTTCGGATGGTTGAGGCCCGATCCGAAATGTAGCTGTATCAGCAGAATAGATGCTCTGTCTTCCTCGGAAATTATGGTCTCTAGGTTGTGCCGGATGGTGGAAGGCTCGGCTATCACGCCGTGTTTGCAACGGTAGTACAAGTACGCGACATCGTAGTATTGAAAATTTTTGTCGGTACCGTACCACCGTTGCAAACCCTGCTCCCTTACGTTGGCGGCGTACTCTCTTTTATCCATGACGAAGCTATCCACTTTGCGCCATACTGCGGATGCGTCTTCGGCGAACAGTTTCACGTTTTGCGTGCCGTCGCAGGAGCTACCTTGCGGGATGCCGTGGGTGACTGTTTTGCTGTCATCCCGCAAGGTGTCCAGTCCGGCTCGCAAAACGGTACTGATGAAGTACTCTTTTATTCCTATCTGTGCTCGTTTAGCGCCAGCACGAAGGTGTTATATATGCCGGATCCACCGAGATGAAACTCTCGGTGGTGCTTAAAACCGTATCTTTCCCTCAGCACAGCGAGAATTTTAGAGTTATAACAGGGCTTCGTTGTTCGGTCGAATTTTATGCTCATTGTATCCGCTATTTTGAAGGCCGTTAAGGATCTGAAAACGAGAACAGCATTTTCATCGATTGCGATTGAGAAGTGTTTTACATTATGCAGTTTAATATCTCGGTATAAATAACAAATAACGAATGCGAGCAACAGATGAGAATCGCTACTTCGATGGATGTTGTTATTATTATAAAAGAAAACGAAAATAATATTAGCGTAGGGGAGATCGAAAGAAAATTTGGAAATTGTGAAACGACTACGATAGTATGTCATTCGAAATGTTTAACCCTGATGTACGTTGTGATAATAGAATGGAAAAAAGAGCATTTTCAATAATAATATGACGCAGTTTTTGGATGGTAATGGGGGATCGAGAATGTTGAAAAAGCAGTAATTTAGGTTCAACGATAAATGTATACAGTTATGATATTATTGCATATAATCAATATATTAAGTACTTACTCGCTTTGCACCAGGTAGGAATCTACGTCCGATCTGTACCGGACGTCTTCCACTTCTCGTACATCCAGCCGTCTGGGCATTGTGGTGTGTCTCGTTACTACGTCGTACCTGTCCGCGGCCGTCAAGTAAGTCTGTATGTGTTGGCGGAACCATGGTACGGGTATGTTTGTGTGGTAGAGTTTTTTGGTTTGGAAAGTGAAGGTTCTAGTAAGAACGTGGTCTGGGTCGTAGTCCATCACTGCGTATCTCAGTAAGCCTCGTTGCTGTTCACCTTCCATGTCGTCGTCGTCAATGAGGCTACTGGAACACACCAGTGATTTAAGTCTGTTGTAGTCTAGTAGTCTTGTCGTCCCGTCGTTGAAGTATTTCAGTTTTAGCTCGGCGTCGTACATTCGACGGGCGGCATCGCGGGTAGGATCCTCCTTCCAGGACTGTCTTGCATCTATCACCTCTCGGAGATAGGCGACGGCCGTTGAATTGACGTGTTGTTTCCAGTCGCCATCGAAGGTAGTAAAACAACAGAGGCCTTCGGCTTGTTGCTCGCGCCGCTGTACGGTGAAGGTGTCCCGAATTAGAGAAAGGTACGGAGACGTTTGTTCTAAAGCTGATATGGCCTCTTCGAAGCCGTTGAAATGAGCTACGGACTCAATTCGAAATTGCAGATTGTTCTTTATGTGCTCTAATCTGTGGCGGTGGGAAAATTCGAAATTGTTCATAAACTCCGTCTTTCTCATTACGTAGAGCATGTCATGGTTTTATATTCTATGTTAATATTGTAAATACACCATCTTTTATATAGTAAATGTACGCAAGTCTGTGGTGTCTGTACCACGCGTGTCAATTAAGATGTGATAATAAAATCAGTCTTCTACTACCTCTCTAGATATGTGTTTCATTCATCCAGAATAAATTAAATTAAATCAGACAAATAATATAACGTAACAGAGCACGCTCTGCCGATTGCATTCTGCGAGGCCCACAACGATCTGGCGGACCACCCGGAAGAAGGATGAGGGGCCCCTCCTCGGACCCTCGCGGGCGAGGAAGGTCTCCAAATCCTCCTCACACAACGGCAAGACTAGGTACAGGCGCGGGGGCTCCACCAACGTCTCGATGAGCGGTACAATGTTACGGTGTCAAAGAGGCCCATGACTTCTACTTCCCTGGCGGCTACCGGATCCAGGTGGACGCACTGTGCATCATGGTCAGAAAAATTTATTCTCACAATTCTGGGTGCAGAACTTCCCAGTGCCAGATTTCTCACAAAGATGTTATCTAAACAATTATTACCTCTGGTCGGTTCATATATTGTTTGCTCTAATCCATAAGATTCAAAAACCTCTAACAGTAGTTCGGTATTCCTATCCAGTACGTCATTCTCACATATACTAAAACACACATTAAAATCACCTGCAATAGCAAGATCATCATGGACGTTAATCATATTCAGAGCATTTTCAACTATACTCAGAAAGTTCCTGAAATCACCATCTGGTGAGCGATAGATTGACAACAGGGTTAATTTCTGGAATCTTATAGCAGATATTTCACAATCTACTTCCACCGACAAACCCACAATATCGTCCAGAACCTTATAATCATGATGTTTGCACAAGATCATTGAACCTCCTCGTAATTTATTGGTTCTAGAGAAATTGGACGCAACATGTCAACCACTTGAAACGTATGAGTTAGCCACCTCCCTCGAGAGCCAGTGCTCTGTCTCACAAATGGCATCGAACATTTTATTTTCCATCAGAAATAAGTCCCATTCATTCACCTTATGGGGAACCATTCCCTGAATATTTAAATGTAAAATTCGTAAAGTGCCTTCACCTTCGTCAGTTTCATTTTTCATCATGAACGGTCCTATTATACCACTTTCTTGCTCCTAGAAATGAATAGAGATACAGTCTTAGGTATAGCTTTTATATTTTTATCTATAGCCTTTCCCATAATAGACCATTTGTTATTGTTTTTCTTCCTCGGTTTGATAGATAATTCATTCGTATGTGATAGTGGATATATGTTGTTGACATTCGATGACGTCTGATTGACATACAAACTTCTATCAGTTGTTGACATTGATATTGTAACGTTTTCTTCGCTTGATTAAAACGTCCGACTGATTAAAATTATTTATTTACACTTAATACACATATAACTCACAAACTAACTATTACACTACTATTTATTTCCACTCTTGTTTATTTCCACTAGTCGCTTGCACTATTACTGTACTTGTACTTGCCTACCTGCTCCTCCGCTGGGCTTATATAGGCGCCGGAAACATTCAGGTACCTTCGCGAACCTTTCGCGATTCTTCCAGAAGGAAACGACCGCCCTGGTTCTCGAAAGGTCCGACCGCAAGGGCCGGACTGGTTACACTGTCCCCTCCTTAAGCCTGTTCTGTCCCAGAACAGATTTAGTGAATTTCTCTGAGGACCGTGGCGAAACTTGCACCCATCACCATTCCTACAGTAGCCATTCTGATGGAAGTAGCACTCCACAGTTTTTCCGGCCTGCTTTGGGTTGAAACTGCACACCAGGATCCGTATACCAGTCCCCTGAAATACCACCTCCAGCATTCTTCGCACAACTCGCCAATTCAGCTGGTCCAATCCACAACCGAGCTTGGGAACAGCTAATTTCCTAACTCCAGAGCGTTGAAGGTCTTCTTTCAAGCTATGCAGTGCCGTCCATAGATTCTTATAGGTTGGCTTCTGATAGGAATGTTGCTTGGTGACTAGGTAATAAATGAACCGGCCTTCAATTTCAAAACTTTTCCGATTCTTGGCTGCTGTCGCAATAGTTGTTCCTGACGTCCAAATTTATTTCTGAACACTCTTGCTATTCCTTTGCTCATACGAAGGTCCTCCGCTACGCAATGAGCGAGAGAGTATTCCTCAGACACGGTAAAGAGATCTTGATGTACTTCCTGTGTAACGCCGAACCGTGCAACGCGTGTCTCACCATAACAATCCATAAACTTCTGGTAATCGCTGCTACCTTGCATCGGGGCTTCCACAAGACGTACTTCTTCTTCGTCCTGCGCGTACGGGGCTAATCGGTTGAAATGGACAACCTTTGGTTTTCATCTGGGGAGCTTCCTTATCCGGTAAACAACATCATTTATACTCTTGATTATTTCATACGGTCCCTCCCACTGTCTCTGCAGCTTTGGTGAAAAACCTTTCCTCCTTTGTGGATTATGTAGCCACACCAGATCTCCAGTGGTGAATCCACCTTCAATAGCCTTGATGTCGTAGCGCATTTTCATTCGGTCACTTGCTTGCTGCATTTGATTGCGCACCTTGCCATGAATGTAATCCAGCTTGTTCCTTAATTTACTAACGTAGTCCTCCCCAGCTACGTCTTCTCCAGGCTTACATCCAAACTCTAAGCCGCAAGGCAGTCTTATTTCTCGGCCGAACATTATACTGGATGGAGTTTCCTTGGTAGATTCTTGAACCGAAGATCTATATGCCATGGTGAATAGATGTAAATATTCATCCCAATCCCGCTGGTGATCAGAAACTACTTTGGCCAGATGTTTTCCCATGGTCCGATTCATTCGTTCGACCATGCCGTCTGATTGTGGATGAAGAGGTGTAGTCCTTGTTTTGTGAATTCCCAATTTGCTGCATACTTCTTGGAATAGCTTCGATTCAAAATTTCGGCCTTGATCACAATGCAGCTCCAGAGGTATTCCAAATCTGCAGAAGAATTCTCTGACCAATTTATCAGCTACCGTACTTGCCTCTTGATTAGGAATACCGTAGGCTTCCACCCATTTCGTGAAATAGTCCATCGCTACCAAAATGTACTTGTTTCCATGGTCTGTTTCGGGAAAGGGGCCAGCGATGTCGATAGCTACTCGTTCCATGGGAGATCCGACGTTATATTGCTTCATTGGTGCTTTTCCTCTACCATAAGGTCCGTTAGCAGCAGCGCAAACCTTGCATCTTCTACACCAATCTTTAACGTCCCTCTTACAATTTGGCCAATAGAATCGCTGCCTGACTTTTTCCAATGTCTTGGTTATCCCGAAATGTCCACCTGAAGTTCCGTTATGTAGTCTGGTCAGAATGTCTGTCATACGGCTCTTCGGCACAATCAACTGAAGTCTCTGCTCAGTTCCATCTTCATTTTCCCAACAACGTTTCAGAAGACCTCCATCAATCTTCAGCGTTTCCCATTGTGCCCAATACGACTTTATATTCTGTCTCAGTCTGGATACTTCTTCCCAAGTAGGTCGTCTACCGCTCTTCTTCCAACACAGGATTACCATCAAGTCGTTATCTTCCTCTTGTGCTCTTTGAATTTCTTCAGGTAGCCAGTCGTCTTCGATTACGGTGGTCCGCCTCAAATCAATCTTTTCTTCCAGACGCGAACAATGGCTGCAATTCTCGGGACAAGGTCTTCTTGATAACGCGTCTGCATTGCGATGGCTAGTCCCCGCTCTGTGTTCAGTGTCAAAGTCATACTCTTGCAGCCTCTCAATCCATCTAGCCACTTGTCCTTCCGGGTTCTCAAAACTCAGGAGCCATTTCAAAGCAGCATGGTCCGTTCTTAGTAAGAATTTCCTTCCGTACAAATATTTGTAGAAATGTTCTACGGACTTGATGACTGCTAAAAGTTCTCTCCTGGTCACGCAATAATTCCGTTCTGGTTTGGACAACACCTTGCTGAAGTACCTGATGACTCTTTCCTGTCCATCCTGGACTTGCGATAGAACGCCGCCAATGGCTGTATTACTGGCGTCGGTGTCGAGCACAAATTTACCTTCAGCCCTTGCGTAACTCAGAACTGGAGCTGTGACCAGAGCCTTTTTCAATCGTTCGAAGGCTTCAGTGCAATCATCGGACCATATGTACCCCTGTCCATCTTCCGTCAATTTCGTCAGCGGCTTGGCAACGTTGGCAAAACCAGATACAAATCTTCTATAATAAGTGCAAAGGCCTAAGAAACTCCGCAACTCACTCTTGTCTTTCGGTATAGGCCATTCCTGCACTGCCTTGATCTTATCCGGATCAACCTTGACACCTCTACGTGAAACTACGTGTCCTAAATATTTCACTTCTGTTCGAAACAGATTACATTTTTTAGGACTTAGCTTTAGGTTGGCATCACGAAGTCGCTGGAAAACTTCGGATAGGTTGTGTAGGTGATCTTGGAATGATTTTTTCACCACTATCACATCATCAAGATACACCAGACAAGTTTTCCAGGAGAGCCCTCTCAATATTGTCTCCATCAGACGTTCACATGTGGCAGGAGCATTGCATAGACCGAAAGGCATAACTTTAAACTGCCACAGACCCGTTCCAATACTGAAGGCAGTCTTTTTTTTGTCTTTTGGATCCAAGCCAACCTGCCAATATCCACTCTTCAGATCCAAGGTGGAAAACCAACGTGATCCCGAGAGTGTATCCAGGGTATCATCAATTCTCGGTAAGGGATAGCTGTCCTTTTTCGTGGCCTGATTGAGCTGCCTATAGTCTACGCAGAATCTAGTAGTTCCATCCTTCTTCTTCACTATTACTACGGGCGATGTCCAGGGGCTATCTGACGGTTCGATTACACCTTCTCTCGCCATGTCTTCAATAATCCTTTCAGCTTCTTCTCTTTTTGCCAGAGGAAGACGTCTAGGATGCTGTCGGATAGGTTGTGCATCACCAGTATTGATTTTATGCTGCACAACATCAGTCTTCCCTGCTTTTCCGTCCGTAGCAAAAACGTCGGAGAACGTTTGAACCAATTTTCTCACTTCGAGTAGTTGGTATCGGTCGAGCTCTTGACATTTTGAAGTGAGGAGGGACACCAGTTCTTCAGAATTGCTTTGCGATTTTGAGACTTCTGCAGTACTTATCCCACCCGAAATATGGTACACAGGTACACCACGTCCAATCAAGGTATCCTTCTTCAGGGTGACTGGAAACATGTTGACATTTAGCAATCGGATGGGAATGCTGTCTCTTACCCTTACCAAGGTCTTCCCAAGTAGTAGTCCTTTAGCTAAGGTTGTATCGTCAGAGGGCTCAATTACTCTCACGCAGCCACTCCTCGTTACATCGTCACATCTACCAGTCACTATGCCTTCAGTTCGCCCTGGCAACGTGATGTCCTCGGTCAGTCGAATCCGATATATCTTGTCCTCCACATCATTGAATGGAATCTCTTCACTTCCTAGCCGAAGTACATCACTCTTCATATCCAATTGGCATCCAAGCTTCTTAACAAGGTCCAATCCCAGAATAACTTCTTCCGTGATTCCAGCTACCAGAACTTCGTGGCTAACTGTTGTGTTTCCCAATTCAATAGTGGAGATGATCGATCCATAAGTCGGTATTTCTTGTCCAGACGCAGTTCGAAGTTTGATCCTAACTGGGCGAATCTTGAATCCTTTAGCAATTGCTGGACGCACAATGGTTTTAGTCGAGCCAGTGTCTACCAGTATTTTCACACTTCTATCATTTATCTTTCCTGGGATAACTATGCTTGATAAATCCTTAGACATTATTCCTCGGATTATCACTTCGGGGGCATTTTTGGCTTGGGTCGATTTATGCCCCTTATCACCGACCCCTTTTAGTTTCCCTGCTGAGACTCTTTTTCGCTTAAAATGCCCACTTTTGTTGCAGTTCCAGCACACAGCATCCTTTTTCCTAACTTGTGATATTCTGCGGATTTCTTCTCTGACAATGTCCTGAATAGATCGGTCTGTTCCTTGGACTTGTCTTACACGAAGGTGTCCTCTATGTGACGCTTGCTTTGCTGCCTCAATTTCTAAAGCCTGGGCTAAGGCATCATCAATGGTTCTAGGGCGTGCTAGTCTCAGGGCTTGTTGTATTTCACTATCCCTTATCCCATCCACGAATGTCTGGATTGATAGCTGTTCCAGGAAGCTATCTGGAGCAGATGGATAAGCCAGCCTGACTAATCTCGCCACATCAGCTTCAAACTCTTGGAGATTTTCCCCTGTTTTCTGCACTCGGTTCTTTATTTGTGCATGGTATACTTGTTGTAGATGAGCATCACCATATCTCATCTGAAGTTTCGATGTAAGAACTTCGTAACAGGCTTGTTGACTCTCCGGAATCGTTTGCAGAATGTTGAGTGCCTCTCCTCGTAGAGCTATTATCAATGCCGTGGCTTTTTCGTTGTCGTTCCAGTTGTTCGCCAGGGCAGCAGCTTCAAACTGTTTTTGATATGTCGACCAGGGTATTTTTCCATCAAAAGTTGGAGGCTTGATCTTCATTCTACTACCTTCGCCGTCATTTCCCACTTTCGCTGTGCTGTAGGGTGTTGAAGCCAGAATATCTGTTCTGTTTGACATTCTTTTCAAGGAATCTATGAACTTGGAATGATGTTCAATTATTCCTGCCATTTCTTCCAATTTTCCATTAACGTCGTCATAAACTTTGTCAAACTTTTCATCAACTCTTTCATAAACTTCGTCAAATTTTTCGTTCACTATATCGAACTTCTCGTCCACTTTATAAAATTTTTCATTTATGGATTCCAATTTCTCATCCAATTTATCTGTAAGTTGACTCACCACATCATTACAATTTTCCTTAATCTGGTCCATTTTCTCATTTAATTTTCGAGAATTCTCTTCATTTTGGACCATTTGTTCATTCAACTTACAAGAATTCTCGTCCATTTTCTCATTTAATTTTCTCAAAAAGTCCATTACCGCTTGAGTCTCCATCGCGTTCTGCAGTCTTGTGGTCACTGGCATGAACTTCAAATATCCCAAAATTATTTATTTAATTCGAGCGATGTTGAACCGCACACTTAACACCAAGGTAACGTTTTCTTCGCTTGATTAAAACGTCCGACTGATTAAAATTATTTATTTACACTTAATACACATATAACTCACATACTAACTATTACACTACTATTTATTTCCACTCTTGTTTATTTCCACTAGTCGCTTGCACTATTACTGTACTTGTACTTGCCTACCTGCTCCTCCGCTGGGCTTATATAGGCGCCGGAAACATTCAGGTACCTTCGCGAACCTTTCGCGATTCTTCCAGAAGGAAACGACCGCCCTGGTTCTCGAAAGGTCCGACCGCAAGGGCCGGACTGGTTACAATATATTAGAACTACCAGACTTCTTAATCACTGGATTCTTGCTCGCTTTACCAACTGAAGAGACAGAAACATCACTACTTCGCTTGTTCGTTGTAGATTTTGCAATTCCAACCTTCGATGACAGTTTATGTTCTTCATCTACAGAATCTGTGTTTTCTGATGTCGGCAACGAAGATTTCTGCATCGGTTGAGAACAGTCAGTGGAAATTCCCACAGATGGCCTCGGAGACAGTGTGCTGTTCCCAATTTTCTCTAACAAGCAAATGTAATTCTTCAAAATTTTAATTTTTTCTTCCAGCTCACCAATCAGCCTGTCTTTACCTCCAATAATCTTGTGCAGGTACTCCAACTCCACATTGTTTTCATTCGGCGTAAATTCCTTCTCAATACTTTTACATGCGTAAACACCGTCATCGGCCCCGACCATTTCATCTACTTCACTCAAATTATGAAGTTGGGAAACTGAATTCTCGAAACAGACCTCATTTAGTTTACCAATACGAGTCCGCAACCTTTCAAGTTCCAACTCAGCCTGGCACATTTTTGAGGTTATGTCGTCACAGCAAATCAATCTTCCCTCCTGGTCCACAAAAATTCCACAAACCCTCAGAATACAACTGAAATGATATGTACAATTGCATTTGAAGCACGTTATGTAAGTTTTCACTTCCTTTGCGCATTTTTTACAACAAACATCCGCACCGTTATTAATACGTGTCGGTGCCATGTTCACGTAATAGACGAATGAGGTTGCATTGGACTAGAGAAATGAATCTTTGTCTCATGAATGCATACTACATGTCCACTGAGGGAGGGACAAAGATAAGAAAATACGCCGAAAACATGACAGCCAGATGTCTGGAAGCCTACTTCCTTCAGACACTTCTTTAAAAGTTATCGTTTGTTTCTTGCAATTTGTTCACACTAGAATAATTTTCAGATATATCAGGACGTTCAATCACAACAGGATGTTTTCCAAAAACGACGCAAGAAGCACCCAATCAAAGTTTATTATCAAAAATCATCGAAAAAATCTTGACACAAATCGATGTCTTCCTCCTCATCTCTGGTATCGTCTGTTATGCTTGCAAACAAGTCCTCGCATGTGGTCTCACAGTCTGGTTTTGATTTCTTCTCCTCAGGCTCGTCAAAACTCCTATGACCCACAAACCATTGTCGTTTTTCAGCTAATGACTCATTGTCTCCAAATCTATTCCTTCTCTCGCTAGACTGTCGGAACATTGTTTGTACTGAGCTATAGGTGAAACTTGAGTCTTTTATAGCTGTATATCTTATGCCACTAATAAAAATCGAGAATTTCTCTCCATCTCTTATGTGTTTTGAGCTGTCCTCAAGTTTTCTTAGGCTCACTATAGGGTGTAAATTTTGGTCTTCTGATGTGATTCTGTATCCAGAGAGTAATCCATTATAGGTAGAGCCCAGGTCAATTCTTGTTGCTGTTTGGCCAATCTCTCTTCCAAATAGGCTGTATTTTCCTTTTTCTTTGTCAAATTGGAATATAAATTAATGGAAACAACAATTGGAATATCCCTGTCTCTGAGCTCAAATCTATGGTGTATCCTTGAGCTGTGGTAAACTTTGACACTTCATCATCCACATTAGTTGGATCTTTGTTACAAAACAAGTAGAAGAAGCAGCAGTTAGACTTTTCCCACCCTCCTTCAGCAACTATTCTGCTTAAGACTGTTCTACAACCTTCTGAAAAAGACCTTGCCTTGTTTTGCAAATATGGATCGAAGTACTCATTCTGGTGCTTAAAATCCCCTTTCTCTATCTTTTCTCGCACATCTTTCCATATTCTCAGCATATATGAGAATCTGCTTGTCACCATGTCCTTGAAAGTGAAGTATGGAAGAATTCTCTCATCACTGCACATTATGTCTGATTTGTAGCACTTAAGATCTTCACTTCTTACTGACACTTCTATCTCTTGTTGTGTGCCCTCCAATATCAAGTTCAAGTTTCTGTTAATGGCCATCTTGACAGACCCAGTGGGACAGTACTCAGTGTTCTCTCTAACTATCAAGCAACCGCAAGCTTTCTCTTCAGTGTTTCTCCAATCAGAAGATTGAAAATCTTCTTTTGACGCTGATATTATTTCCCACGGCTTATTTCGTATTCTCTCTCTTATTTCTCTTCTAACTTTTGAGGAGTCTTTTCCGGTTGTGTTTGTGAAATCCCATTTTATGTATATAGCCTTTTCTGCCAACGTTGTGATTATGTCTCTTATGGTGGTGTAATTTATGGCTATGCTTATCAGTGCTTTATTTGAATGAAAGAAGTTGCCCTTGACATCTCCATATTTGAAATTTACCGTCTCCATTTTTGCATTGTAGTTGAATCCCAAATTTGATGATACTTCCTTGAAAACTAAGAAGAGGAAAAATTCAGAATTGACAAATAAATATGAAGTTAAGCGGTTCAAAAAGGAACAAAACTTGGGAATTGTCAACCCAGGTCCCGACCTTACAAGCACATCATTGGCAGAAGAATTGTTTGACATTTCTTAGTTCTAAATGAAACAAGTATTCCATATTCCATATATATAGTTATGAATAACGTGACCTTGAGCGGGTCCTTGGTCCCTCCTTTGGGAGGTCGATTGAGGAGACCTCATCTTGAGGAAGCATGAGGTGGTCAGACCCATTCTTTCCGCTGATCAGAGGCGGTCGATTCTTTAAGGGGTTCTGTGAGCTGGTCTTTGCAAAGATAATATGTTCGGGTGTTCCAGGAGTTTGAGCATATCCACTTCATGGATGGCTTGCTGATCCAAAAGTGTCCTTTTCACAGCCACGGCTGTTTCTCACGTAATGTTACGTTGGTAATTGTCCATTACTCAAGGTTGAATGCTTGTTAATTCAGGTTCGTTGATCTATTACACGCAGTATTATATTGCAGTCAGTCATCCAACATAATTTGTTATTTGTAGTGTTCTTTTTTCAATCAAAGAGATCGGGAACATGACTGTATATATACCTACACTCAGGAATATTAGTAGTAAATAATATCAACAACAATCAAGTTGCGACGAGGATTATAGACTTAACTGTGTTCCTGAGGATAGTGGAAATTCTTGAATGGACTATATAAAAAATAGTTTGTTTAGGATAAAAAATTTACTTCATTTGGTTCCTCAGCTCTGTTCACAATGCTGCAACTTCGATTTGGCTTGCGTACTTGCTAATTTCCGACGATTTCATTAGAGTGAGCAAACGGCTCCGTACCCCGAACGGTTTCCGTTCTCTCAATTCGGACACCTTCTCCACAGCCGTGCGCCAGAAACTTCTGTTGGTTACGCTACCTACGTTGGCGACGGCATGCTGGACGGTGGCGCAGTCCTGGGAGGAGGAATACTGCCATCTCTTCGGCTCCCGCAATTGTTCGGCGGGAGTCGGAGGAGTATGCAAAAGGGCAGGGGATGGTGGGCCCATGCATGAGGGTCTTGTAATGACCATTCTTGGCAGGGGTGGTCGACGACGCCGTCCCGTCGATGTACTCAGCTCCGCTGGGTCCGTCGGCGTCGGTGCTGTGTCTTGTCCTCTTTGTCGGTTGTCGCTGTCGTCGCTGTGGTTGTTTTCATCGTCATCGCCCACGTCTTCCTCATGGCCGTCATCCTGCTCGTCGTCGTCGGTTGTTCAGCAGCTATCGTCCGTTAACTTAATCCGGTACCACCCGCACATACCCCTTAGGGATTTACTGACGGGGTACGCGGGAAAGTAATTTACGTTCTCGTATATGTATCGTACCAGTTGGTCACGTTTGTAGTGTTTGTTGGCAGTCATCAGGAGGGCGAACCCGTTATGGGTTGGCGTCTCTATGGCTGCAACTACTTGTCTGGGGTCTAGCGTCCCGATGATTCGCCATCGGCGTCCGTATTCTCGTCTGCGTCTTCCGTAAAGGTGACGTACGTGCGTCGATCCAAAGTCTTTGGTGTTTAGTCTCGTCCACGAGGTCAGGTTCGGTCCGTATTTCCTGAAAGACAAGTGGGCTATTGCCTTCATCAGTACAATGTGCGGTCTCGTTATAACGTCGTACCTGTCCGCGGCCGTCAAGTACGTCAGTATGTGTTCGCGGAACCATGGTACTAGTATGTTCGTGTGGTATAGTTTCATGGTCTGGAAGGTGAAGGTTCTAGTCAGTATGTGGTCTGGGTCGTAGTCCATCACTGCGTATCTCAGTAAGCCTCGTTGTTGTGCACCTTCCATGTCGTCGTCGTCGTCGTCGATGAGGCTACTGGATAACACAAGTGACTTAAGTCGGTTGTAGTCTAATAGTCTTGTCGTCCCGTCGTTGAAGTATTTAAGTTTCAGCTCGGCGTCGTACATTCGACGGGCGGCGTCGAGGGAAGGGTCCTCCTTCCAGGACTGTCTCGCATCTATCAACCTTTGAGATAGGCGATGGCGGTGGAGTTGACGCGCTGCTTCCAGTCGCCATCGAAGGTAGCTAAACAACAGAGGCTTTCGGCTCGTTCCTCGCGCCGCTGTACGGTGAAGGTGTCCCGAATTAGAGAGAGGTACGGAGACGTTGGCTGTAAGGCTGTCATAGCCTCTTCGTAACCGTCGAAATTGGCTACGTACTCAATTCGAAGTTGCAGATTGTTCTTGATATGCTCTAATCTGTGGCGGTGGGAAGTTTCGAAGTTGTTCATGAACTCCGTCTTTCTCATTACGTAATTACCGCACGTGCGAAATTCCCCAAATACCGTATGGATGGCGATGTTGGACTTTCGCAAAGCCCTTACCATATGGTAAGTGGGGTCGTACGACTGGAGGTAGGTGATCTCGGGATAAACATCACCGAACGGCTGTTGGCACGTGATATACCCGCCGTGGAGGGTGTTGTGGACGCGGTATATCACGTGCTCTCTGCCGGCCTCCAGTCGTTCACGTGCGGTCGGGATATGGAGGAAGAGCGGTTTTTTCGGATGGTTGAGAACCGATCCGAAATGTAGCTGTATCAGCAGAATAGAGGCTCTGTCTTCCTCGGATATTATGGTTTGCAGGTTGTTTCGGATAGTGGCAGGTTCGGCTATCACGCCGTGTTTGCAACGGTAGTACAAGTACGCGACATCGTAGTACTGAAAGTTTATGTCGGTACCGTACCACCGTTGCAAACCCTGCTCCCTTATGTTGGCGGCGTACTCTCTTTTCTCCATCACGAAGCTATCCACTTTGCGCCATACTGCGGATGCGTCTTCGGCGAACAGTTTCACGTTTTGCGTGCCGTCGCAGGAGCTACCTTGCGGGATGCCGTGGGTGACTGTTTTGCTGTCATCCCGCAAGGTGTCCAGTCCGGCTCTCAAAACGGTACTGATGAAGTATTCTTTGATTCCTACGGGAATTGATTTGTGCTCGTTTAGCGCCAGCACGAAGGTGTTGTAAATACCGGATCCACCGAGATGGAATTCTCGGTGGTATTTGAAACCGTATCTTTCCCTCAGCACAGGGCTTGGTGGTCCGATCGAATTTGATGCGCATCGTATCCGCAATTTTGAATGCCGTTAAGGATCTGAAAACGAGAACAACATTTTCATCGATTGCGATTGAGAAGTGTTTTACATTATGCAGTTTAATATCTCGGTATAAATAACAAATAACGACTGCAAGGAAGATAATAATAACGAAGGGAGATCGAAAGAAAATTCGGAAATTGTGAAACGACTACGATAGTATGTCATTCGAAATTTTTAACCCTGATGTACGTTGTGATAATAGAGTGGAAAAAAGAGCATTTTCAATAATAATATGACGCAGTGTTTGGATAGCAATGGGGGATCGAGAAAGTGGAAAAAGCAGTAATTTGGGTTCAACGATTAATGTATACAATTACGATATTATTGCATATAATTAATATATTTAGTACTTACTCGCTAAGGACCAGGTACGAATCTACGTCCGATCTATATCGGACGTCCTCCACCTCTTGTGTATTCAGCCGTCTGGCCATTGTGTGCACTCTCACAGTTTGTTTGAAAAAATTAAAAATTAAAACTATAATTCGCGAAGATAACGAAAAACAAAAACACAGTTCTAATAAGCAAAATTAAAGACGAAGTTCGAAAGTAAACGCACTAAAAAACTAAATTAAAATGAAATTTTCTAATAAAGTTTGTAGGAAAATGCTAATAAAGTTCGTATGGAAAACTATCGAAAAACCACTTAATCACAGGAAGATTATTCAGACAATGAAAACCAGGTCAGCTAATTTTTATCGCAATGTGGCGTACTGCTCTCTGATTGGTTAAAAAATTGATGAACAGATGGTCTTTTGTTTTTTGTCGCATTATTGCGGTTGTTGCTATGCAAAAAATTGTGTGTAGGAAGGGGAAATGATGCGTGGAAAGAGAAAAACCGTCCGTTCGTGGAAAAGAACAGGGTCGTACTTGAGTAGTATTGAAAGAATCGAACGAAATGAAAAAAAGTGGAAATTTCGTAGGAAGTAAACATTATATTTATGAATTCAGTAATTAACTAATCGTTGGAAATAGTGTGTCTTTTAATATAAAATATGGGAAAAGGCATTGTAACCGTTTAGAAGGACGGAGTTAGCGGAGAAACACGAAAGTAGTAAGATAAGCATTTAAATAATTTGAATATGACAGCAATGAGTGACGTTTCGGGTGGCATGGAAAAGACATAGTTGCCGCAGCCTTCTACCTCTTTATAGGGGGTACTCCGGAGTCGCTAAGAGCCTTTCATTTTAGTGGATTTCAAGTTGGTATTCCTTGACGGATACAAAAGACACTTGCGAATTTGACACATCATGTCATTGTCATTGATCATTGGCGAACTTCACTCTAAACGTTGTCTCTAGCAATAAAATTGCTATTTATATTGAACAGTATCTAAGTATTAGATATTTATGTTATTGGAGCATTATTGGGAAATGTAAGGTATTAAAAAGTAAGTGGTTTTGCTATTGATCATATATTATTGTGATTTCAGAGTTGATCTACGATATATCTCAAGTTAGAGGGTTTGCAACGGTTCAAGATATACACAATGAAGTCGGTACAAGAGTATAATGGAAGTGTTCTTGATGATGAATATACAATGGTTAAATAGGTTGAATACCTTAAAACGTGTTGTGGACATAAAGGTGATAAAATACTATTTGGGATGTCATGCTACGATTTGTTCTTGTACCGTCAAGTGATGTCGTTAGTGATTGCAGTCATTGTCGATTGATAGGTGACAAGCGATGCATTATTGTAGAAGGTATATTGTTCGTTATCTAATTTTTATTATACGAACGACATGTAACTCGTATATTTTTTCAGAAATACATAAAGGTGAAAGGTACTACTTGATGGCAGTTACGGAAGCACTGGAAATATAATGATAATTTTCACTTCGACAAGTAGATAATTGAGAGAAACTTGTAGAAGGTATAGGAGATCGGAATGTGTCAAAAGATTGGAGGTTATGTAGTAGAAGCGGATTACATGTTTTTTGTTAGTTATTGAAGAGTGAATGATTATTCTGAATTATATTATGTTATAGTAGCTGCTGACCGTGATTCAATCGAATAGTGCTACTTTTTAGGAAGTCCGAAGATGGAAAATAGAAGAATATGAATGTTCATAGGATAAGACGTTACATGTACATTTTATATTTAGTGAGTAATAGTATGAAGGATTCAGTATTATAAATCACGTTATTTTCAATTATTATTACTGTTTCTAAATATAGTTTAATATAATATATGTGTGACTATGAATATTAAATGTAGAAATACCATTATGGTGGATGCGCTGTGTGGTATTTTGGAATGTGAAGTATTTACTTATTCATTTATGTCTAACATTCTAACGGGGAAGGGGGTCAGAAGGGGCCTTGGGTGGGTAACTATGTTAAAAATAGTGATCTGTCAAAAAAGTAGTTTAGTTTTGATTATAGTTTTGTCCAACACACTAACGGGGAAGGAGGGCAGAAGGGGCCCTGGGTGGGTTAATATATTGAAAATATTGATCTATCGGAAAGGTAGTTTAGTTGTAATTATAGTTTTGTCCAACACTTTAACGGGGAAGGGGGGCAGAAGGGGCCTTGTGTGGGTTAATATATTGAAAATATTGATTTATCGGAAAGGTAGTTTAGTTTTAAGTGTAGTTTTGTTCGACACTCTAACGGGGAAGGGAGGCAGAAGGGGCTTTGGGTGGGTTAATATATGGAGAATAGTGATTTATATTGATATAGATTTACTAGAAAACGTGTTAGATGAATTTAGGTGTACTCTAATAGGGTTGGAATGCCTTAATAAACATTGGTGTGTGTACTTCTAAGAGAAAGGGTGATCGGATTTCGATGAAATTTGGTAGGTATGATCTTTGAGGGTCACAGAATCTATTGCGATCATAAAATATACAGGGTGGATCTTGAGAGTGGCGGTGGAGGACTTTTTGGGTCGTAAATTTTTTATGCCATGAATCGATCAGGATCGTCGAGAGAAAGAGTAACATAATTATTCTGTATCTTGAAAATTATAGAAGTTGTGGAGATTTTTTGTTTTTACAAGGTTTTGCCAATATCTCGCTTATTATGTGTCCTATCGCCATGAAACTTGGTGAGGATATTCCTTTCGTCAAGATAGTTCTTTTGAACCCTTAGGTACAGCTGGATTCCAAACGGTTTCGGAGTTATAGACGTTTTTGTGTTTTCAAGGTTTCCCTATTTTCTCCCTTATCCTTCGGCCGATGTCGATGACATTTGGGGGGTGGATTCAACGTCGAAAGACGCATCTTTGAAACCCTTAGGTACAGCTGGATATCCAGCGGTTTCGGAGTTATTGACCTTTTGCTCTGACAATGATCACCCTGTATCTCGCTCGTTTTCCAACCGATCGCGACCAACCTTGGTACGAAGAATGCATTTTTTATAGCGAGTCATCTGAACCTCCAGGTGCAGCGATATATTCAGTAGTTTCGGAGTTATTGATGATCTTCAGTTTTCAAGGGACACTCTATATCTCGGTTCCTATCGAGCCGATCTTCATCAAACTTGGTAAGTAGAATCTGCATTTCAAGGAGACTATTTTGATATCTTATTTATGGGGATATCTTCAGCGGTTCTTGAGTTATCGACCTTTTGGTCTTGGTAAAAAAGACCCTCTATCTCCCTTATTACTGGGCCGATCTCGATCAAACTTGGTAGATATATGTTAGTTACAATTGCGAATCTTTTGAACTAATAGGTACGGTAATATTATGAATAGATTACGAGTAATAGCAATGCTAAATTTTTAGTAATATCAACACTCTAACGGGGAAGGGGGGCAGAAGGGGCCCTGGGTGGGTTAATATATGGGGAATAGTGATGTATAGTGATCTAAAATTAATAGAAAACGGGTTATATGCATTCAGGAGTATTGTAGTAGGGGTGTAATGCTTTAATAACCAGGGGTGTGCATACTTCTTAAGGATGGGGTGGTCGGATTTCGATGAAATTTGGTACGTATGACCTTTGAGGGTCATAGAATCGATTGCGACCATAAAATATACAGGGTGTATCTTGAAAGTGGCGGTGGAGGACTTTTTTGGTCTCAAATTTTTTATGCCATAAATCGATCAGAATCGACCAAAGGCTTTGGCTGCTCCCAGCGGCAACGACACGTGACGAGGAGGATATTCCGGTTCGGCTACATTGTCTTCGAACGGATCGACAAAGCCCATCTCCTCGTCGAGTCGGTCTAGGAATTCTGAATCGCTCATGCTGCAGTTTCCTAACTGGGGTGGATTCAGTCTACTGGTACCCAAAGACGGCGGACAGTGCCGGAGGGAAACCGGAATTTCAGTCGGATCCGACGTTTGCCCTCCACGGTGTTTGGTAGCTGTGCGATCACTTCAGCCCGAAAACTGGGTGACCACAGCCGGAGATTGGGTTGAGCCCTGATCTTGGAGGCCAGCCATGACGATAGTACCAGTGTCTTCCCTGCTGGAGTTGGCGGTTCCGGCGAGGCAGATGACGGTTGGGGTGGTGGCGTTAACGGAGATGCTGGAGGGTTGCTCCCTCACGGTGGCGGAGTGCTCCCGTTTATCCATGACGAAGCTATCCACTTTGCGCCATACTGCGGATGCATCTTCGGCGAACAGTTTCAGTTTGCGTGCCGTCGCGTAACTGTTTTGCTGTCATCCCGCAATGTGTCCAGTGCGGCTCGCAAAACGGTACTGATGAAGTACTTTTATTCCTACGGGAATTGATCTGTGCTCGTTTAGCGCCAGCACGAAGGTGTTATATATGCCGTATCCACCGAGAGTTTCATCTCGGTGGTACTTAAAACCGTATCTCTCCCTCAGCACACCGAGAATTTTAGAGTTATAACAGGGCTTCGTTGTTCGGTCGAATTTTATGCGCATTGTATCCGCTATTTTGAAGGCCGTTAAGGATCTGAAAACGAGAACAGCATTTTCATCGATTGCGATTGAGTGTTAATATCTCGGTATAAATAACAAATAACGAATGCGAGCAACAGATGAGAATCGCTACTTCAATGGATGTTGTTATTATTATAAAAGAAAACGAAAATAATAATAGCGAATGATGTACGTTGTGATAATAGAATGGAAAAAAGAGCATTTTCAATAATAATATGACGCAGTTTTTGGATAGCAATGGGGGATCGAGAATGTTGAAAAAGCAGTAATTTGGGTTCAACGATAAATGTATACAGTTATAATATTATTGCATATAATTAATATATTTAGTACTTACTCGCTTAGCACCAGGTAGGAATCTACGTTCGATCTGTATCGGACGTCTTCCACTTCTCGTACATCCAGTCGTCTGGCCATTGTGGTGTGCACTCTCACAGTTTTTTGAATAAAATCAAAAATTAAAATTATAGTTCGAAGGTAACGGAAAACAAAAACAGTTCTAATACGCAAAATAAAAGAAGTTCGAAAATAAAGGCAACAAAAAACAAATAGAAATGAAATGTTCTAATAAAGTCCGCAGGAAAATCAGGAAAAATATCGAAAAACCACTACACAACAGGAAGATTATTCAGAGAATGAAAATCTGGTGCGAAATTCCCCAAATACTGTATGGATGGCGATGTTAGACTTTCTTAAAGCCCTTACTATATGGTTTGTGTGGTCGTACGACTGGAGGTAAGTAATTTCGGGATATACATCACCGAACGGCTGTTGGTACGTGATATACCCGCCGTGATACACCCGACAGGTGTTTTCTTTTCATTTTTCCTAACGCGGTCACGTCGGAGAATACTAATCTCGAGCGCCAGCTATTCTTTTCAATAGGAAGAATAGCAAACCTACCAGAGTAGCTACTAGTCGAAGACAGAGTTCGCTGCTATCTAGGGTGGTAGCGATAACGAAGTAGTCAAAATCGAATTGTGTAAAAGTTTATTCAAACCTTCGGAAACTGATTATATGTACAAGGGAGATATGTGTGATATAAAATATGAGCGAATCTATAAGCGAACATACATTCGGGGAAATTCTGTCCGGTCACGAGCACTTTACAAAGTTTATACCAGGCGCAGTGAAAAATCAAAGGTTCATTAAAATGCGCCAACAAGAACTGACGGAACGAATACTAAGGACTTGCTATACGGTATCGGGATGTTATTGTATTTCTCCGGAAATGAAACACAACTAGGGCGGGTCTACTCGAGACTTCCATGCGCCACCCCAAGGGCTATAACGCACCATGACTGATAGCGAAGAAAAGGTCTATTTTTAGCGCAACTACGGGATTTCACTGACGGCGGGCGGTATCTCTTATTCTCTACCCCAAGGGCTATAACGCGCCATGACTGATAGGAAAGAAGAGATTTCGGATTCAACATTTATGACGCGGAACGCGGACAGGGGGTTGACGGGACCTTCCCTTCAGTACCCCAAGGGCTTGCGCACCATGACTGATAGCGAAGGGAAAAGTCAGACTCGCGAAACAGGGTAAAGAACGATAAAATACAACAGATAACGATACAGTACAGCAGTGTCAAAAGAAGCAACTGGTGTAAGTCTATCAAAGAAACTGAACGGTACAGACGGGGACCTACCTCCTTTGTTTAAGGCACTCGCGGAAAATCAAAGAGAAGAAAAGAAAAACTAAAAATTAATTCTTAAACGCACTGATGCAACACAAAATTCTTCTCAAACGGCGAAACTCAGAAAATACGGAGCATAAACTAATTGAAGTAAAAAGAGCTGGATCTAAATCAGAAGTCACCACATTGAAGACTGAATCTACCGAGCGAAAAGTCAAAAGTCGAAGTACTGAAGTAAACGAGCAAAAGTTAAAAAGTTGCTTTTATAGGCAAATCCCCCCTCACGGAAAAATCTGAAAATTCCAGAATGCGACAAGAATGAAAAACGTCGTCAGCTCCGGTTTATCGCATATCAACAGATGAAAAACGTCGAAATCTTCAACGGCATGCAAGAAAAACAACGTTAAACACAGATAAACGGTTTTTTACATTTACTCTGCCTATCGGAATGAACGTACGGAATATTCGAGAATTAAAATATTTTCAAAGACGGAAATGTAAAACGGAAGGAATGCACTAAAATGAATTCCAATTTTCCTCAGAAAACTGGGATTCATTACAAAGTCCTGCAGCCTATGTTTGTAGATCGGGCAGCAATCCTGGGCAGTGTGATGATTCACCTCTTTCGCGCCACCACGAACACAATTCGCGCACTTATGTTTAGCGGGATTATCGCGAACATCACAATCATGTTCCGTTGAGGCGAAGTATCCACACTGTTTGGTGGATTTACAGTATTTTGATATGTGCCCGAACCGTTGGCATTGGAAGCAGCGGGATACTAGGCGGAAGTCGCGAATGCCGTTTGATCTCCAGGCCGTGAAGATTCTCCCTACTTTTGCGAAGTGACTCCTCGCCGCTGGGTGCAATTCCACGATCCAGGAAGTTGTTGAGTTCCCCTGTTTCCGGCCATATTTAAACATCTTCTCGACAAAATCCTCGGGCACTGATTCGGGAAGTGGTTGTATGTCCAGGTCTCTCGCGAGTTCTTCCGCGGTCTTGTATTCCGGAACATCTAGTATTTGCATTCGAGGCCAGTTTTTGTGGACGGACTGGCCTTGAGATTTAAAGATTTTAGTAACGCGGAGTCAGCCAGTTTTAAAACAGAGGGGCATGTGGATTCCACCAGGATGGAATTTTCGCGCATGTTTATGATTCGATCGACGCGAACATTAAAATCCTGCGGTTTTTTCGACATAAGCAATTTTTTAGTGTCCTCTGCACATTTTATTTCGGTACACTCGGCGGTGGGTTTTATAATTACTTTGTGCTTTTTCTGCGTTGCCGTCGGACGCACTATTTTGGCGGTCGATTTCACATTTCTTGAGGCCACTTCACTGAACGACGGTGCCGGTGTCGGCGTCGGCGCGGAAATGCCCGGATCACTACCCCGATTTTCAGCTGGCGCGGATTTCACTAGTTCAGTTATTCGTTCTGCGTCAATAGAACATGCGGAATTGGCGGAAGGTGCAGTTAGGAGGAACTGTAGGCCTCGTTGAAGTCCACTGCCATAAGGCAGTTTTGTTTTTTACCGACGCTTTCTTTACAAGAGATCAAAAAGTCCCGAATCACCGTCAGATTTTGGGTGCAAACGTCCACTATCTTTCGCGGATCTTCCTCGTCACTCTCAGTAAATTTAACTGGCGTACCCAGCACGGTCGCGACACTTTCCTCGGATCTCGAGGCCGTAGGGATTCTCCTGCTTTTCGCACTGGCACTCGCAGCACTGGCCATTTTAGCGAAATCCTTTTCAGGATAAAGCACTATTCACTAAAGTCACTGTCTTTTGAGTTGATTGAAATCCACTGTCGAAAGAACTTAAATTCACTTTATGAACTTAGGAAGGCACAGCACACTAGTTTTTTGGTTTGGAAAGTGAAGGTTCTAGTAAGAACGTGGTTTGGGTCGTAGTCCATCACTGCGTATCTCAGTAAGCCTCGTTGCTGTTCACCTTCCATGTGGTTGTCGTCGTCGTCGATAAGGCTACTGGAACACACAAGTGATTTAAGTGGGTTGTAGTCTAGTAGTCTTGTCGTCCCGTCGTTGAAGTATTTAAGTTTTAGCTCGGCGTCGTACATTCGACGGGCGGCATCGCGGGTAGGATCCTCCTTCCAGGACTGTCTCGCATCTATCACCTCTCGGAGATAGGCGATGGCCGTTGAATTGACGTGTTGTTTCCAGTCGCCATCGAAGGTAGCCAAACAACAGAGGCCTTCGGCTTGTTGCTCGCGCCGCTGTACGGTGAAGGTGTCCCGAATTAGAGAAAGGTACGGAGACGTTTGCTCCAAAGCTGACTTAGCCTCTTCGAAGCCGTCGAAATTAGCTACGAACTCAATTCGAAGTTGCAGATTGTTCTTGATGTGCTCTAATTTGTGGCGGTGGGAAGTTTCGAAGTTGTTCATAAACTCCGTCTTTCTCATCACGTAATTACCGCACGTGCGAAATTCCCCAAATACCGTATGGATGGCTATGTTGGACTTTCGTAAAGCCCTTACCATATGGTTTGTGGGGTCGTACGACTGGAGGTAAGTAATTTCGGGATATACATCACCGAGCGGCTGTTGGTACGTGATATACCCGCCGTGATACACCCGACAGGTGTTTTCTCCTTCGGGAATGAAACTTGAAACCAGGCCGCGAAAATATCATGATATTTTTCATAAATATCAAAATATCGGATATTTTGATATATATCCAGAAAAGTGATATTTATGGGATATTTTCAAAAAAAATCACGAAAGGGTCACCAAGAAGAATAATAGTTCATTCCAAACTAAATTTGAAAAACATGTAATTCTAAATATAAAAAATATATAATTCTCAATATAAAAAATACATACCTATGTTTGTAATTCTTAATATAAAAAAACATGTAATCCTCAATATAATAAAAAATAGCTAAAACTTTTTAGAATTCTCCGTTTTCCAATTCATCCATTTTGAATCCTCCTTTTCCTTATTGGTATCATAATTCGAATATTTGAAGAAAAATACCAATGTGCCTCCGTTTTCCCTCGTTAGGTTATTCCTCAATTTTGAATGTAACACTCCAAAGCTAGAGAAATATCGCTCAATTCCAGATGTAGAGGCTATTGCTGTGAATAAATGGTTACACAGGTAAAGAAAAAGTTTCTTTTCAGGCCAATCCGATCCAGATATTGTAACTGATTTCCACTAAATTATCGGATGCGATTTTCTGAAACTTGGCCCAAACAGAAATTCAGGAAATGGCTTAGACTTAGAGGTCAATGCCATTACAAAGGGGACGAAATCTGCATTAGTAGATATTAAATATTCATATGCTTTTTTTGGGTCTTCATTAGGAAGTCTTTGTCCCAAAAATCGATGGTCCAACATGTCTGCTTGAAAATGAGCCTAGTCCAGAGCCATATAGCTTCTTTTCCAGGGATCTTTATATCCTCAGCAAACAAATTAGGAAGATGTGCTGAACAACGATATTCTATCATATCAGTTCTTTCAAGGGCAAGTTTTTTCCGCATTTTTTTCACATTTCCCGTTTTATCGGTTACGAAACTTTTCACCTAAACTTCGAATTTTTTCTTCCCCTCGGTTTATAGCCTCAATTGCGATTTGCCGTTTTCTTCTATGAGCCCGAAATGTAGGAAATACAATATTTCTATTTATTTATCTATTTACTTATCAATTCGGGACAGAAACAGGACGAACCTGAAGCAGTGTCCACAATTCAGTGTTACAGAAATGAAAATTAATATAAATATTTCTAACGGCATGCAGACAGGAATAGAATTCTGGAAAAAGTACCACCCAGAGCAGGATTCGAACCTACGACCCCCCGATTACCGGTCAGGTACTCTCCCAACTGAGCAACCCGGGCTGACGTGAGGATCCATCTGCATTGTCTGGAAACCACTATCCTCAGAATTCACGTGTTAGTATTATCACTTCCGAACTTCGAAAGCGATTGGAAATGTTAAAGAGGTGGTGGGGATCAACATTCGCTTTCAATAATCTTCGGGATTCATCATATCCATTTCCCGGAGCGTCGTCGACATATAGCGATATCAGCAGGGATCGGATGCGAACCTCCGATCATTGAACAAATTAGCCGAAAATATAAATTTGGATGATAGTTTAATGTCTGAATTATAATAATATGAAAATTCGGATTCATTACACTCTTCCTTATCGTCCTGGTGTTCAGACTCACTTGCGTTGGACCTTCGATATAGATTTCTTCTGACTGTTGTTGACCAGGCAGGGAATTTCATTTGGGGCATTGGTGTTGTTCTCTATTGCTAGCTGACACTGAAGTTCTTGTTTAAATTTAATTGAGTCAATTTTGGCCATTGTCGTTCTGTCACAGTGAATATCAAAAAGGATATTTAACATTGTGTAACGAGTTTTCCTCGGTGTACTCGAGCGCCAGCTATTCTTTAAGGGAGAATAGCGAACCTACCCTGGTAGCTACTAGCCGAAGACAAGGTTCCTTGGTGTCTGTGGCGTTAGCGACAACCAGTGAAAGCCAAAATCAACGCACACAAATTATATTTGCCGACTCTTACAAGGAAACACAAATGGCACTGTTATAAAATTCGTACAGCGAAAGACTCGAAATCGGTGAATTTACAGGGCAAAACGGACGGAATGAAACGCGATCCGATCTCAAAAGTTATACGGGGTTTACGGACTTGTTCGCCAGCCAGAACCTAAGACGTACACCTAACAGACAGATATCGGACTTCAGCCAGGTAAGGGTTTGAACAATTACGACACAGAGTCACGACGGCTCACCCTTAGGCGCGTTCGGCACTCCCGGGGTATCCACACAAGCAGAATGCCTCCCTAACCGTAGGGGTGAACACGTGAACGAGGTAAAAATACGGAAAAATGAGGAAAGAGTGCGCCACCCCAAAGTGCCTTCGGTACCCCCAGGGTATCCACACCAGCAGGGTACTGTAACGACAGTAGGGGTGGAACTGAGAGAGATAGGAAATTTCAGGGAAGGGTGAGCCATCCCAAAGTGCCTTCAGTACCCCCCGGGTATCCACACCAGCAGGGTACTTTAACGACAGTAGGGGTGGAACTCAGACTCTGGTATAGAAGGGATAAAGTTCCAATAATATATATTAAAAAAAACGGAGTGTCGTCTTACCTCTGGTTCTAATTCACTCACAGAAGACAAGTGACAGAAAAAATAATAAACTACTGTTCCTTTTAAATGAAAATCCCCACAGTAAAAGAAATAAAAAAAACAAAATCGGCTAATTCTCAGTAAAAAAAAAATAAAAAACCCCGGAAACGAATTAGGCAGTTGACTCGGCAGTCTTACCATGTATCGTCCAGAAGGAAGTCGAGAGTGAGTGGTCTTGAAGTGGTCTTCACATTCCTGCACGTCAGCAGTGAGGTGACTTACGGAGGTGGTCTTGACTTCTTCTTGTTCCCAGAACTTTTCGAGAAGGCTTTGAAGGTCAGATTCTCGAGTGGCATGGTATTGAGGAGACACACTTGAGCAGACTTCTTGATGAGGGCATATTGGACCTAGAACCAACCATCCAAAGATCGAGAGCTGAGCTGTTGGAGTTGACCATTTGGCCCTTGTCGGAGTTGAGGAAGAATGATGGAACCATAGACATCAGCACCCAATATGATGTCGATTGGCCTTGAGGTGTAGAACTCTGGATCAGCGAGCTTCAAATTGTCGAGGTGTGGCAAACGTGGTCGTGTGCAACAATTGAAATATGGTAGATTAGTAAATGAAGATGACAAGATATAAGCATTTATATTCACGGTTTTGTGATTGTGAAGAGATTTCAGTGTGATCAATACTGATCCTCTTGATCTTGAGGCGTCTCCACCAATTCCAACGATGGTGACTTTGGATTGGCTTCGAGGAAGGCTGAGGTGTCTTGAGAACTGTTCAGAGATGAACGAGAGTTCCGATCCAGTTGCGTACTATTATGGTTTAATTATTGCTTAATCTCACTTTTAATTTGCGACTGCATCAAATGGTGAATAAAGTTTGAGTATGGTAGTAGTTGGGATCCCAATCTCGCTGAGTTCCACAGTCTAACTGTTCCTTCGTTGAAGATTTGGTTCCTGTTCTCTATCCATGCTTGTGGTACTGCTGTGTAGTTATTAAATGAATAGCACGACCAGGGACGATACTCTATTCCATTCACTTGAACACTGTCACGGAAAATCCTGTACATACACGCCTGGGAGGCGTTCACCAGCTTCGAGTTTAACGCAAACGCGCACTCCACTCTAATGAGCGAATCTGCGTATTGTCGATCAATGTTCACGGGTGCACTCTCACTTCGAATCGTTTTCGCTATATTAGCTAAAGATCCAGCTAATGATCGGTGCGGTCCTAAATCAAGGTCAACATTTGTCTTGCGTAAAACCGTTGAGACGTGTTCCATTATTTTATTGTTATACAGGAACGTATCTACGTCTCGGGAGAATCCTTTTTCTGATATTCCCAACGATCTTAACAATTGAATCTGTTTACGTTTCAAGCTTTGAAGTGGCAGCCAGCCTAGTAGATTAATCGTTGGATGATTGTTCTTCTGCAGTTAGATCGTATTCGTCCTCTTCTGCGATGTCGTCGTCATCGGGTTCTACTTGCGTGGAGGTTTTCTTTCCTGAGCATCGTTGTACGTCTTGCCCCTGTTCCTTCGCTGCTTCTTCGGCCTTCTTCTCTCTGACCGAGCTCTTGGTGATTGCCCTCGATCTCAGCACCATGACATCCTCGCCGACTAGGCGCGGATCGTGCGCTATTCGCGTCGCGTCCTTACCTTGACAGGAAGTGCCGGGTGATCTCTCGGGTGAATCGTTTTCTTCGTCGCTATCTTCTTCTGGTCCTCGGTATCTTAGTTCGTTGCCTACATCCCAATTTCTTGGAGCCGTCTCGTCCTCGCCGGATTCCACTAATTTTTGTAGAGTCTGGGTAATGATGGCGGGTGCAGGATAAAACTCGTAGCAATTATGCGTCCATTCGCTTATTCTGCCGTAACTTCCATCCGTTGCGGGATAGATGTTAGATCTCAGGTGGAAGTAGCTTCCATTTGGGTCCTGAACATCGCCAAGTCCTCTGAGATACGCTGAAATAGCTGTGGGCACAGGGAATTGTTTATTCATAAATACCTGTTCCAGTCGTCGTGAATCAGCCGTAACTATTCCCTTATGCTTGTTGATGCATACTATTCTAATCCGAAAATGTTGAATAATGTAATACAACCACAATGCCTCGGGTAGCTGTTTGCGGACCATATCGTTCGCGTAGCACATTTTCTCAAAAACATTACGCGCTAATAGAATAAGGCCGTGGGCTGAAAAACTGAACCTTTCAAACCTCGGAGCCGGCGTGATTCGCAGTTCTAGAAAATCTGTACTGCCGTCCGCCAACAACGGGTCATCTTTAGGTTTGCTTGCTTCTCTTGAAGTAAGTTGTGTTGAAGATTTCGTCTTTGGTTGAGCTTTGCTTTGCATGATTAAACCGTACGGTTAAAATTCCGATGAGAAGTCTTGCTTGGTGCGAGGTGACTGGGGTGAGAACGTGGGCTAGAGCGGTCGAGAGAAAGGTGAGTTGTCTAGGAGGAGTTTTGACGACTGCCCGAACATTTCAGGCCCTTTTTGAGGTGACTGACTTAGTTTCACTGGGCTTAGAAGTGGGCCTAGATGAGGAGGCTTGAGGCGTTCTGGCTGAGGAGCCCATGGTGATGTGGTCATGGAGTGAGGAGTGATGCCGGCCCGAGCATAACCGGCATGTTTGATTAGACCTACATGAGCGGACATTGTGACGGCCTAGACAATTTTAGCACAGCTGTCTTCGGTGGACTACTTCGTTTCTTTCCGATGGGTGACGACTGTGGTAGCGAGGACATGTGGCAATGAAGTGTTCATCACCACAGGGCAAACCATTGGAGCGAACTGGTCGCTGAGGAGACTTTGCGGCGCTTTTCGCCACAACACGAGGGGGCACAACACTTGAGACGGGCTTTGAGCAGACTTTCGACGAGGAGGCTTTGGATGAGGTGACAGTAGAGGCGGCAGCTTGCGAATACGACGTTTTAGGTCTTGAGGCGGGCGTTTTTGAGGAGTCTTCAGGTTCCTCCAGCCACTCCAAAGAGCGGGTATGGGCCTGGAGGAAGTCCATGAGTTTCGTGAGAGGTGGCGATTCGGTGGAGGATCCCAATTGGGACTCCCACGTTTCGCGAGTTGAGCGGTCGAGATGTTTGGTAATCACGTAGACCAGCAGAAAGTCGCATGAGTCTAGTGACTGGCCGAGAGCGGTCAAACCTTGCAGAGCTTCTACAAGGTTGGTGAGGAGTGTCTTGTAGTAAAGACGAGTATTTTTTTGAGGAGAGCATTGTGGCGTTGAGAAGATCTTGTCGCAAAGAGCTGCCAAGAGAAGACGTTTGTTCTCATATTGAGAGAGGAGGCTGTCCCAAGCTATGGGAAACGAGGCGCCAGTGAGGGCTAAGCCAGAGATGAGCTTAAGAGGCGTGGACTGAAGAGATGATCGTAGATAATGAAGGCGTTCGACATCTGATATTGAGGAGTTCTGGATTACGAGGGACTGGAAGAGGTCCTTGAATCCTGAATAGAGTAGTCGCCTGAGAAGACCGGAAGAGGAATATCTGGAAGGCGTAGCTGAACGGACGTCGACGAAGCAGTCGGTTGAGATTACGGTTGAGGGGGCTCGAGTGCCTCCTTGAGATGACGGATGCGAGATGACGATGAGGCGTACAGAAACTCTTCTTCCACGAACATGTCGTTCGAGAAGTAGGGATGCTCGAGTTGGGATTCAGGCCACGCATTCTCAAAGTGTGTGTACGAAACGTACAATAAATATCCAAAATTAAATATATCAAAAATTCATAAACTCAATTCAACCAAATATTTCCATTCGAAATTATTTAGATCATCCGCTCTTTCATAATTGTTATTTCCTGTGTAAGTAGGCCAGGTGAGACAAAGGATTGCAATAGTTTGCTTTAATATCTAACATTCCTTAATCCAACTACGGCAATTTTGCAAGTAAAGAAAAATGTACTGAATATGCAGAATGTAAGTCGATTTCGATTATGTGGTCTTGACGTCATTGTACAATTTGACTATATATAGTTTGTTAGATTAGGAAATAAACGTTCATTATCAAGTGATCCGCATTATCAATCTCAATCCTCGAGTCCCTAAGTTTTCACCAACCCAGAACTCTTAGAACTTGAGGTACAATTGAGATACCACCCCAACATTGGTCCTTCGAGCCGGATCAAACCAACATTGGTCCTTCGAGCCTACAATCAACCACCAGGGACTTTGGAAAAACATCCACTGAACCCATATCAAGAAGCAGTCAACAGACTCAACCACCAGGGAAATACATCCACTGGGCACACATCAAGAAGCAGTCATCGGACTTACAACCCTTTGACTCAACCACCAGGGAAATACATCCACTGGGCACACATCAAGAAGCAGTCATCGGACTAACAACCCTTTGACTCAACCACCAGGGAAATACATCCACTGGGCACACAACAAAAAGCAGTCAACAATCAACCAACAGGGACTTTGGAATACATCCACTGAATCCACATCAAGAAGCAGTCATCGGACTTACAACCCTTTGACTCAACCACCAGGGAAATACATCCACTGGACACACATCAAGAAGCAGTCATCGGACTTACAACCCTTTGACTCAACCACCAGGGAAATACATCCACTGGGCACACATCAAGAAGCAGTCATCGGACTTACAACCCTTTGACTCAACCACCAGGGAAATACATCCACTGGGCACACAACAAGAAGCAGTCAACGGACTCAACCACCAGGGACTTTGGAAAACACCCACTGTATCCACGATCCACAAGAAATTAACCACCCACATAATATCCAGCCACTGAATCCATCAGCCAGCAACACAAAGATAAAAAAAAAAAAGATTGAAAACCTCATCGCCGAGCAACTCGGGAAAAAAACGAAGAAAACTGCGGCAGGAAGATGGCACTATTGGATGAAGAATGGGACAACTTTGAACGAGAGTTTGACGAAATTCATCAAAAACTGATAAATATTATGGAGTACTGCAGGGGACTCCTGAAACCAGAAAATCGCAGATCCAGCGCATCTCTGGAAGTAGAGGAACTACAGGAGAGTGAAAAAGCTCTTCTCAAGCTCACACAGCAGCCATATTTTCAAAATGACATTGAGCTGATCATCAAAACAGGAAAGGTGAAGAAGTCCAGCCACCTGAAAAGTCTTAACCCATATATAGATCACGAAGGCTTACTCAGAGTAGATGGGAGAATACATAGCGCAACCCTGAAATATAGCCAAAGACATCCAATTATACTACCCACAAGGAACCACATTACAAACCTCATAATAAGAAACACTCACATCGGATGGATTATAAGCGGAACCACATCATCGAGTCCACAACTTCGCCTAGCAAGCTTGATCACGAATTTAAATGAAAATTCACAACTCACAAAATTCTGGAACATCGAAGAAGCAGAAAATTCCGAGGAAACAACAAACGACGATACTTTCGTCGAAGAATTTTACTCCAACACCTTTCGACGGGACGAGCACAGTTATACTGTGAAACTTCCATTCAAGAAAAGTACAACTCAGCTAGGAGAATCGAAGCAGAGGGCACTGGCACAACTATTTCAATTGGAAAACAAGCTGGATAAAGACGAAAAGCTTAGAACTATGTATAAAGAATTCATGCAGGAATACATTGCGCTAGGTCATATGAAAATTGCTAGCTCAAATAATTCAGCGAAGAGGTATTATATTCCATATCAACCCGTATTGAAAGAAGAACGTGATACGACAAAGCTAAGAGTCGTATTCGATGCAAGCGCAAAGACAAGTACCGGACTCAGCCTAAACGACATTCTTCACACAGGACCTAAACTACAGCAGGATCTCATAGATATTCTGATAAGATGGCGAAAGCACAAAATAGCCATAACAGCTGACATCGAGAAAATGTATAGGCAGGTGAAATTGGACAGAGAAAACCAGCCATTACACTCTATACTCTGGAGAAACACCAAAGATGAGCCAATTCAAACCTACGAATTAACCACTGTAACCTACGGTACAGCACCAGCAGCTTACCTGGCCATAAGAACAATGAGACAACTAGCTATCGATGAAAAGAAAAACCACCCCCTTGCAGCTGAAATAGTGCTACGGGATTTCTACGTTGACGATCTTCTGAGTGGCGCTGACCCTATTGAAGAAGCACGACATATACAAAAGGAAGTAACTGACCTACTCAAAAAGGGAGGATTCAATATAAGAAAGTGGAAATATAACGTACTGGCCGAAAGCAAATCCACCGTCACGCTGGATGACAAAAATGGACCAAACAAGACGCTCGGTATAACATGGACCCCCAGAGAAGATAATATTCAGTATCTAATAAAACGAAACTCCGAACATCGGTTAACAAAAAGAAAAATCTTATCAGAAATCGCCACAATCTTCGATCCTCTTGGATTATTATCTCCAGTCATTATACAGGCGAAACTGTTAATGCAAGAAATATGGAAAACCAACACATCTTGGGATGAACCACCACCAGAGCACATCAGGAACACCTGGAAAAACTTCAGAAACGAGCTTCCAAAATCAGAAGAAATTCAAGTTCAACGCTGGATTCACCTACGGCGTGGTCAACCCTTGGAAATACATGGATTCTCAGATGCATCCCTGAAAGCATATGGCGCTGTAGTATACATAAAAACAACAGACACAAATGGAAACACCCACGTGGGACTCCTCGCTTCCAAATCAAAAGTATCACCACCAAAAAATACAAAGACAATCCCGCAGTTAGAACTCTGCGCAGCCCTTCTTCTGGCCAAACTCATCAAACGCTGCGTTACGGCCCTGAATCACAACAATTCAAAAATATTCACCTGGTCCGACTCTCAAGTAGTAATATCATGGATAAACGCTGACGCTGGAAAGTGGAAAATGTTCGTCGCAAACAGAGTTCGAGAAATCCCTAACCTGCTAGGTCAAGGTCACTGGTACTACTACCGTTGGAAACAATATCACTTGCATTCAACGATAAACTCCAGCACGATCATCGTAATAATCATTGTCATTGTTTTACTTATTGTTTACTTTTTGAAACATAGGAAACAACAACAAGCACCGGCTGATGCACACGCGAGCAATAGACCAGTTCATCCTGAGGAGATCGAGCTGCAGCCAATATACAATGACTCCAGACTAGGTGTCCAGCTCCAGGGATGACAACCACCAGCAAAGACATCAAGACCCCAACCACATCACCATGGCCGCCGGGAATATGTACGAAACGTACAATAAATATCCAAAATTAAATATATCAAAAATTCATAAACTCAATTCAACCAAATATTTCCATTCGAAATTATTTAGATCATCCGCTCTTTCATAATTGTTATTTCCTGTGTAAGTAGGCCAGGTGAGACAAAGGATTGCAATAGTTTGCTTTAATATCTAACATTCCTTAATCCAACTACGGCAATTTTGCAAGTAAAGAAAAATGTACTGAATATGCAGAATGTAAGTCGATTTTGATTATGTGGTCTTGACGTCATTGTACAATTTGACTATATATAGTTTGTTAGATTAGGAAATAAACGTTCACTATCAAGTGATCCGCATTATCAATCTCAATCCTCGAGTCCCTAAGTTTTCACCAACCCAGAACTCTTAGAACTTGAGGTACAATTGAGATACCACCCCAACAGTGTGTGTGGGTTTTTAAGAAACCTTTGTGTTGCTCGTCGAGGCGTTCTTGGAGGCTGTCGAGTTTCGAGGTGGTCCATTCACTGGGCTCGTCAACGAGTCCAGCCGAGATGTCCTTCATAATTTTGAGGCGGTTGAGTTGAGTAGACATCTTTATCATCAGGCCCGGCGTTACGAGGCGTGACCTTGAGCGGGTCCTTGGTCCCTCCTTTGGGAGGTCGATTGAGGGGGCCTCATCTTGAGGAAGCATGAGGTGGTCAGACGTCGATTCTTTCCGCTGATCGGAGGCGGTCGATTCTTTAAGGGGTTCTGTGAGCTGGTCTTTGCAAAGATAATATGTTCGGGTGTTCCAGGAGTCTGAGCATATCCACTTCATGGATGGCTTGCTGATCCAAAAGTGTCCTTTTCACAGCCACGGCTGTTTCTCACGTAAAGTTACGTTGGTAATTGTCCATTACTCAAGGTTGAATGCTTGTTAATTCAGGTTCGTTGATCTATTACACGCAGTATTATATTGCACTCAGTCATCCAACATAATTTGTTATTTGTAGTGTTCTTATTTCAATCAAAGAGATCGGGAACATGACTGTATATATACCTACTCTCAGGATTATTAGTAGTAAATAATATCAACAACAGTCAAGTTGCGACGAGGATTATAGACTTTGTAACGGGGTTTTCCTCGGTGTTCTCGAGCGCCAGCTATTCTTTAAGGGAGAATAGCAAACCTACCCTGGCAGCTACTAGCCGGAGACAGGGTTCCCTTGTGTCTAGGGTGTTAGCGACGCACAATGATAGGCAGAATCAACGTTTACAACTTTTATTTGTCGATTCGAAAAAGGGGAACACAACTAGCACTATTACAAAATTCAGTGACTCGAAATCGGTGAGATTTACAGGGCAAAGACTAACGGAATAACACTGGATCCGATCTCAACGGTATACGGGGGTTAACGGAGTTGTTCGCCAGCCAGAACCTGAGGCGTACACTTGACGGACAGATATTGGACTTCAGTCAGGTTAGGGGATAAAAGACAGCACAGAAATACGACGGCTCACCTTCAGGCTCGTTCGGCACTCCCCGGGCGTCCGCACCAGCAGAATGCCTCCCTAACCGTAAAGGTGAACACCGGAACGGGGTAAAAAGACGGGAACTGGGGAAAGGGTGCGCCACCCCAAAGTGTCCTCGGTACCCCCCGGGCGTCCGCACCAGCAGGGTACTTTAACGACAGTAGGGGTGAACTAGATAAGACGGGAAATTTCGGGAAAGGGTGAGCCACCCCAAAGTGTCCTCGGTACCCCCCGGGCGTCCGCACCAGCAGGGTACTTTAATGACAGTAGGGGCGGAACTCAGACTCGGGTATGAGAGACGGAAAACTGAAGTTCCAATATTAAAAAAAAAAAATATAACGGCGTGTCGTCTTACCTTTGGCTTGGCCACTTGCACTCCCGAATTTCAAAATCACCCAATGTGGTGCACACTAATTACAGAGAGAGAAAAAAAAACTAAAAATTTATATTCTGAACGGTGAAACCCAAAACTCAAAAAAGAAATCTTCTAATAAAATTCAACGGCGGAAGGTAAGGCGATTAATGAAACAGCAAATCAAGCGTAATTCGAATCTAAGTGAAAATCGTAAGTGAGTCAACAGACAGAAAATAAATCGTAAGTGAAGTGGCCTGCGGGGGAACATCTGATTTTATACCCACAGGGGGGGTGCGGAAATCAGATGTGCCCGACAGTCGAAATTCGGTAATTTTGCGTCGATGAAAACGTCTTAATTTCGACTTATCTGTGCTAGCGAACAAAAAACTCGGTTATCTTCCAATTCAGGATGTTTTATACGGTGCGACATCGTTTTTAGGAAATAAAAACGGAATAAAAACGGTGCGGTATGTTTACAATTCCGAACGATGTCGGAATCCTGAATTGGAAATTCGAAAAGATTTCGCGGAAAATTAATTCAAAATAAAATTATTTAAAAAATGAAAACTAAAATAATGATTCTAAAATGAGGGAATAGGTTGGAAAACCCATTTTCTCATTACATCCCCTCGTCTCCGGTTGAAAAATTGAATCCACGATGAAATAGGGGATTAAATTTTTCACGGTGAAATCTACTCAGTCTGGTTAACGGTTTGACTATTCACGGCAAGACGATTGAGATCGGATTTACAATAAACAAGTTCACCTAATCTACTCCAGGTGGCGTATACTCGGCCAATGCTCCCACTCTATGGTCCGCGATGACGGCGCTTTTCGATGAATCTGTCGAAGTTCTGTGTTCTATCAGCTAACCTCCAAAGTCCAATTGTCAAATTTCTCCGGGTGGTTCCAAATTTCGATTTCCATTTCCATCGGTGAAAGAAATGCCGGAAAATAGTGGAAACAGTGCAGGACGGAATCTTCAAAGTGAGTACCATTTCGATTTGTCATTCGTTGTGTTATTTCTGAACCATTTTAGGGTGGGCCTCGCAAAGCCGGCTCCGGGCACATGTCATGGGGGTTAACAGTCATCAATATCATCGAACCAGGGTAGTTTGGAATACCAGACAGCGTCGTTGGCTCCCCCTGTGACGGTGGTGCAACTCCTCGACGGTGTTGGAGTCAGCAGCAGTTGTAGGTTGCATAAAAATGAGAGAAAAGCATTTAGTATACTGATATCCTGGAGCAGAGGGATAACAGGGTGTACGGTGGAATTTCGGAAGAAACGGTAAGTACGGTCGGTAATTTCAATAAGGAGATACAAATATACTGTTCTATTTCACTTACCGTTCAGGCCAGTTTGTAATATCGGTGTAAGCGGTGTCAGCCTTCTATTGCTATTTTCTATTCGGTTATTGTATTTAACAGTGACACAGGGGTGAAATAGAAACAGACAGGACGGGTGTATCTCACTTGTTATTATCGGTCCCACAATTAATACAGAAAAATTGAATTAACGGTTACGGTTCCTGTTTTTCCAGTGAATTAACGGAATTTTCTGTTGTAGGTGTTCTGGGATACCACTTATCTACACAATGACAGTCAGACGGCCCTGTTTGGTGGTAATAAAAGCTGCACAGAACAAACAAAACTGTACGGAACAGAATCCTCCAACACTGGCAGACCAGGTTAGATCCATCGGTTATGGTGGAATCGCGGAAATATAGGTATGTACATTCTGTCAGTTAATAAGGAGATACAAGTATAAGGCTCTATTTCACTCACCTGGGCACTTATTCAGTGAAAGCAGCGGTAGTACCCCATTACTAACCTATTTTCGGTGATGAATATTATTTTTAACAGTAATAGAGGAGTGAAATAGAGTCAGACAGAACGGATGTATCCCATTTATTATCGGTGCATGCTATAATATAACGGTACGGTTGGTTTTTATTTCGGTTACTATACAGTGTACTTACTAATGATCAGACGGATGGAACGGTTTTAAGTCCTTCACATGAATATTGGTGATTTTCTTACCACTGTCATCTTTCAGGTCATAAACAACGGGTGAAATTACTTTCACAACGGTATATGGACCAGAGAACTTCGGAGCCAACTTGGCTGCAAAGCTATCAACGGCGGATGACAACGGATTAGCACGGCGCAGAACTCTATCACCGACATGGAAACGAACTTCTCTTCGACGGAGGTTGTAATGGTGAGCTTGCTGCTCAAATGCACGGTACAACCTGGTATTGACAAACTCATAGGCTTCCTGAAGATGACGGATTTGTTCTGTACGGTGAGTAAGATTTACTCTACTTTCTTCGGGGCTTCTGTTTGTCTCCTCGGTGTCTTCGTCTTGGGTGTTTGACGAGTAGATTGCCTTTGGAACTGTTAGTTCCCTTCCATAGTTCAGAAATGCCGGTGTGAATCCTGTAGATTCTTGTTTTGCGGTATTCAGGGCGAAAGTTAGTTCACCTAACTTCTCATCCCAAGTACGGTGATCGGCTTCACAGAACTGAACTATCATCATCAGTCTTCAACGTACGATTGGCTCGTTCTACGGCGTTACACTGTGGTGTATACGGAGGGGTGAAACGGTGAGCAATGTTTAGCTCTCGGAGACTGTTTTTGAACAGTCTACTGTCATATTGTACCCCATTGTCAGATATCACCAGTTTCGGACAGCCATATCGGAGTATAACCTGTTCATATAGGGCTGAGTAAACGGTTTTGGCGGTGGCTTTCCGCAACGGACGGCATTCAACCCACTTCGTGAAACGGTCCTGCATCACCACTACGTAAGAATTTCCCTTCTTGGAACGGGGAAGTGGCCCAACCACATCTGTACAGACCTCTTGGAACGGTGCATCAGTCATTCTATGTGGTTGCATTTTTCCAGGCGTCTTCTGTTGTGGTACTTTGTACCTTTGACTGGATGGGCAGTTTCTTACGTATTTTGCGACATCTCTGAACATCCCTGGCCAGTAATAATTCCGGGCTAGCCGAGAGATGGTTTTGGAGATTCCCAGGTGACCAGCTAATTCCGAATCGTGATTTTCTTTCAGGACCTCAAGTCGTTGTTCGGTGGGTACACAGAGCTTCCATGGTTGTCCGGATCCGACTTCAGTAAAGTCGGAAGAGTCCCAGAAGTGACGATACAGTTTCCCATCCTCAACGGCGAAGTCAGGGAAATCTTCTGGGTCTCTTTGTACCTCTTGGAGCTTTTTGTTGTACCAACTGCAGCGAACTTCGACGTCGGCCAGGCATACGGAATCTACAGACGGTAACGGGTTTCGGGACAGACTGTCGGCGACTTTGTTCAGGGCACCTTTCCGGTATTGGACTTCAAAGTCGAATTGCTGAAGGAAAACGGCCCATCGAGCAATTCTTCCGGACGGTGACTTGATGGAATTCAGCCATTTCAGACTCATGTGGTCGGAAATTACGGTAAAATGAAATCCTTCCAGGTATGGTCGCAGTTTCTCTATCGAGAAAACAATGGCGAGACATTCCTTTTCGGACACGGAGTAATTTCTTTCGGCGGTGTTCAAGGTACGGCTGACATAGGCGATCACCCTTTCCTCTCCATCAAGAACTTGAGTCAGGGCTCCTCCAAGGCCTACGTCACTGGCGTCTGTTTGCAGGACGAACGGTTTATTGAAATCCGGACAGGCCAGTATCGGTGATTCGGTCAGTTTTTGTTTCAGGAGGTCGAACGCTTTTTGTTGTTCCTCACCCCACTTCCAACGTGGTTTCTTCTTTAACAGGTGAGTTAACGGTGAAACGACATCGTAAAAGTTCTCTATAAAACGGAGGTACCAGCTAGCAACTCCCAGAAAACGGCGCAATTCTCGGATGGTTTTCGGCGCTGGGAATGCTACGATAGAGGAAACTTTATCCGGGTCGGTACGGATTCCTTCGGAGGTAACGACATGTCCTAGGTATTTTAGGGATTTTCGCACAAAGTCACACTTTTCGGGATTGAGACGAAGATTGGCTTCTCTCAACCGCCGGAATACTTCTCTTAAGTTCTCCAGGTGCTCCTCGAAAGTTTCCCCCAGGACAACTATGTCGTCCAGGTAAGCGAACGCCTCCGGTTCCATTTCTGGGCCAATAACGGTGTCTAAGAATCTCTGGAATGTGGCTGGACTAGCGTGAAGACCAAACGGCATGACGGTGAACTGGAACAATCCCCTTCCTGGAACTGTGAAGGCAGTAATCGGACGGCTTTCCTTTGCTAACGGTATCTGCCAATATCCTTGTTTCAGATCCAGTGTGGAGATGTATTTGGCCTTACGCAGTTTGTCCAGAATCCCAGAAATGTACGGCAACGGGTATGCATCTTTTACAGACACTTGGTTGACGGCACGAAAGTCGATGCAAAAACGGTATTTTCCGTCTTTCTTCCTGACCAATACTACCGGTGAACTCCACGGTGACTTGGAGGGTTCAATCACTATCTCAGCCAGCATACGGTCTACTTCCTGATTGAAGATCTCCTGCATTTTCGGGTTTAGGGGTCGGTATCGTTGTTTGATCGGTTCGGTGCCCGGTTTCAGTTTGATCTTATGTTCAATCAGGTCGGTTGTACCATATAGGTCCTCAAACTTCTTTAATTCTTCTTTCAGAAATGCCTCCAGCTCCTGTTTCTGAGACTCCGTCAGCTCCAACAGGTGTTCTTCGGCGGTGTGAACTTCTGCGGTGGTTTCGACGGGAGTCATCGGTTTCGAGATCAGACGGCCTTCCAGAAAGCACTCGGCGGTACTGAGGTTTACGGAAAACTTGAAAGTCGACAGAACATCCATCCCCAGAATAATGTCAACCGGTAAGTTTGGTACCAGTAAGAATTTCAAATCAGGCAGTGTGTAATCGGAAATTTGCACGGTGGTGGTGTACAGTTTCGGTGTGACGGTGGTTTGTCCGTTCGCTATTACGGCGAAACTGTTGTGCATTGTTTGTCCTGTGATTCCTTTACTTTCACACTGATCGGATACGGCCTGACTGCAGAAACTCCTGGTCGCTCCGGTATCTATCAGTGCTCGGAAGTGTTTGCCGGCTATTCTGACCTCTACTAACGGACGGTTATCATTACAGGTAGTCGGTGCCAGTGGAGTCAGGATTCCGGGAGATGTGGTCGACTCCGCCTCCAATCTCCCTTTCAGTTTCCCGAACACGGACAGTCTCGTGAGAGAATGTTCTCCCTCTGGCATCGAGAACAGAAGATTTTCGGTGGCCTGCGACACTTTCGACGCATGTGGCCATATCCACCACATCGGAAACATTGTGTCTGGAAGGACACTCTCCTCCCTGATGGTGGTTCAGTCCGGTCAGCGGGGCTATTTTCGGCTGGACGGCGGGGTGGCGGTGTTGCAGGTCTGGATCGACCTTCGGACCTGTCTCCCGAAGTCGGACGGTGAGATTTCTGTCGCTGGGATATTGACTCTCTGGACTTGGGTGGCTCTGGGCGGCTTTCCCTCGGCTGGGAAAGTCGTGTCTGGTTGGCTGGTGTCGGCGGCGATTCCCTGTGATCGATTGTTTGGTGAACCTGCTCTCCGGTGTCCATAGGAAAGCCTGCTTGGTATCGGTTCAGTTGACGGGGACTATACGTCAGGTGAGGTTCCTCCACAAAACCTGGTTTGGAGGGTGGCCGGGTGTACTGGCTCATCTGCCACTGGACCAGTTCAAAAACTTTTCCCTTACGAAGAAGTTCATCATAAGTCGTGGTCTCCTGGAAGGCCAAGGCTTGCTGTAAGGGCGGGATCAACCTCTGCCGGATAAGCCGGATCTGCTCTACCTCGGATGGTTTTGCATAGGTGAGTTTCTGGAATAAGTTCTGCATCCGGGTAACATATAGAAGTAACTTTTCTTCAGGGCCTTGTGTTCGCCTTTTTATTTCCTCCAACAGATTTTCCTCATAGTTAACTGGCAGAAATGCTTCTTTCAGTTGGCTGCTAAAGTCCTCCCAGTCCTCGAAAGTACCTCTCCTGGGAATGAACCAATCCCTCGCATCCTTTCTTAGTAATTCATACACTGATTCGAAAACATGTTCCAGGGATACCCTACGGGATTCAGCCAGTCTCTCCACTTCTTCAAGAAATCCGGTTACACCACCAGCGCCATCAAAGGAGATGCTCCATTTGTGCACCGGAACAGTTGGCACTGTTGATCGAGACTCCGGTTCCGATCTGGCAGGTGTTGTGATAATTGGCCGGTCCGAATTTATCCACGGTGCAGGTAAGTGTGGAAAAGACACCCTTCGTGTGGAATTAATCCATCTACTTTGTGTCGGGCCCTCAGGTGTTGCTGTCCCACAGTCCTGCGACTGTGTGAGAGGTATCGCTGGTAATTGTTGCAGTAATGCTCTACATGTCTGCCTTGTCTCATTCATGACCCGTTCTAATGTTGGATTCCTTACAGGTGTACCGGTACGTGAGACATTAACTACTGCAGGAGGATCGACACCATCTCCTAAGTCGATAAGTGATGTCTCAACCTTTGATAACCTCTCCGGTTGGATCGGTGACATCCCAGGTGAACTGGGCACCTCCTCATCCAAAAGAGACCTGTGATCTCGGTTGGATGTCTGCGGCTGTTCAGCATTACTCCTCCTATGCAGCTCCTCCAGTGTCTCCAACGCCTTATCTGTAGTCGCCTTCATTTGCTCAATCAATTGTAACTGTGTTGTGTCTGCGGTGACAATAAAGTTTAGCCTGCCTTGAATGTGTATTAATCTGGTGTAAATTCGCGAAAATTCGTTAGCCGCATTACTATGATTGAAGTTCTGAAGGGATTCCACCAAATCGGTTAGTTTATTTTGACAGATCTCAATCTCGGAGGCGGGATTCAACGATGTTGGGGGTAGTAGAGGTTCATTAGACTGAAGCACTTGTCGTAGCAGACTCCGTTTAGTCATCACAGTACCGGGTATCGATTGTCCTCTCAGTTGTAATTCGAATGTAAGTTCATCACTGAGTAACCGGTTCACATCCATGTTCGACATATTATATTTAACTAAGTCCGATTCAGAACGCACCAATATTTCACACTCGGTATGTCTTTCACAATCCGTTTAAGTTCTAAGTCCAACCCGGTAAGTTAATCGTATTCACTTAAGTTCGAAGTTGGTATCAGTGCAACCCGAACAAAAATTAAGTCTAAGTCCCGGTGTATCAGAAAAAAAGTCTAAGTCCCGGCGCACCAAAAACAATCTAAGTCCCGATGTATCACAAAAAAATTTTCAAAAATTTTTAAAGTCCAACGTTACTCGAAAAAAATTTCTATCAGTCCCACTAAAGTCCGAAAATATTCGAGAACTACCGCACACAATCGCAAGTCACTTCGTATAGTCCGAAAAAAAACTCCTGAAATTCGAACACCACCAAAACGCACAGGTTAAATTTCCAAAAAGTTTTCAAAGTTCAATAGCCAGAAAATAAATCACAACAATTGACTTTCAGTTTTCAGAAAAATCAGAAATAATCGGCAGGTTTCAACAGTACAGGTCAAAAGAAAATAGAAAACAGGTAGATAGGTCATCAACAGGTAATAGGTGATTCCCTATTGAACCGATAGGTAAATCACACCTATTAAATTTTACCAATTGCGACAATAAATTTTCAATTTTTCAGAGTCCGGAAATTCACTCACCTTCAATGTGAAATTAAAACAGTTCAATTCAATAAATCAGAAAAATGCAATTAGAAATCGGAAATAATTTTCACTGATATAACGGCGGAATAACAGTTCAGTTTTCAACAACTCAATACAGTAATCGGCGAAAAGAATAATCACAAATTATTTTCAACGGGGTTCAACAGTAGGAAAATTTTCAAAATATAGTCCAATTCAATTCACAGTATAACAGTTCAATATGGAGTGGCAGGGAATAAAACACAGTTCAAGTTTATTTTTCACAGTTTTCCGTTCAAGGAATAGTTACTCACTGTTCGGAGGTTTTACTCACTGTTTCGGGAATTCACTCACTGTCCGGTTAATGTCTCTCACCTCAGTTGTTTCCTGGTAGATTCTGAACGGTCCCTGCTCGTTGCGCCATTTTTGTAACGGGGTTTTCCTCGGTGTACTCGAGCGCCAGCTATTCTTTAAGGGAGAATAGCAAACCTACCCTGGCAGCTACTAGCCGGAGACAGGGTTCCCTTGTGTCTAGGGTGTTAGCGACGCACAATGATAGGCAGAATCAACGTTTACAACTTTTATTTGTCGATTCGAAAAAGGGGAACACAACTAGCACTATTACAAAATTCAGTGACTCGAAATCGGTGAGATTTACAGGGCAAAGACTAACGGAATAACACTGGATCCGATCTCAACGGTATACGGGGGTTAACGGAGTTGTTCGCCAGCCAGAACCTGAGACGTACACTTGACGGACAGATATTGGACTTCAGTCAGGTTAGGGGATAAAAGACAGCACAGAAATACGACGGCTCACCTTCAGGCTCGTTCGGCACTCCCCGGGCGTCCGCACCAGCAGAATGCCTCCCTAACCGTAAAGGTGAACACCGGAACGGTGTAAAAAGACGGGAACTGGGGAAAGGGTGCGCCACCCCAAAGTGTCCTCGGTACCCCCCGGGCGTCCGCACCAGCAGGGTACTTTAACGACAGTAGGGGTGAACTAGATAAGACGGGAAATTTCGGGAAAGGGTGAGCCACCCCAAAGTGTCCTCGGTACCCCCCGGGCGTCCGCACCAGCAGGGTACTTTAATGACAGTAGGGGCGGAACTCAGACTCGGGTATGAGAGACGGAAAACTGAAGTTCCAATATTAAAAAAAAAAAATATAACGGCGTGTCGTCTTACCTTTGGCTTGGCCACTTGCACTCCCGAATTTCAAAATCACCCAATGTGGTGCACACTAATTACAGAGAGAGAAAAAAAAACTAAAAATTTATATTCTGAACGGTGAAACCCAAAACTCAAAAAAGAAATCTTCTAATAAAATTCAACGGCGGAAGGTAAGGCGATTAATGAAACAGCAAATCAAGCGTAATTCGAATCTAAGTGAAAATCGTAAGTGAGTCAACAGACAGAAAATAAATCGTAAGTGAAGTGGCCTGCGGGGGAACATCTGATTTTATACCCACAGGGGGGGTGCGGAAATCAGATGTGCCCGACAGTCGAAATTCGGTAATTTTGCGTCGATGAAAACGTCTTAATTTCGACTTATCTGTGCTAGCGAACAAAAAACTCGGTTATCTTCCAATTCAGGATGTTTTATACGGTGCGACATCGTTTTTAGGAAATAAAAACGGAATAAAAACGGTGCGGTATGTTTACAATTCCGAACGATGTCGGAATCCTGAATTGGAAATTCGAAAAGATTTCGCGGAAAATTAATTCAAAATAAAATTATTTAAAAAATGAAAACTAAAATAATGATTCTAAAATGAGGGAATAGGTTGGAAAACCCATTTTCTCATTACAACTTAACTGTGTTTCTGAGGATAGTGGAAATTCTTGAATGGACTATATAAAAAATAGTTTGTTTAGGATAAAAAATTTACTTCATTTGGTTCCTCAGCTCTGTTCACAATGCTGCAACTTCGATTTGGGTTGCGTATTTGTTAATTTCCGACGATTTCATTAGAGTGAGCAAACGGCTCCGTACCCCGACCGGCTTCCGTCCTCTCAATTCGGGCACCTCCACAGCCGTGCGCCAGAAACTTCTGTTGGTTACGCTACCTACGTTGGCGACAGCGTGTCGGACGATGGTGCAGTCCTGGGAGGAGGAATACTGCCATCTCTTCGGCTCCCGCAGTTGTTCGGCGGCAGTCGGAGGGGTATGCGAAAGGGCAGGGGATGGTGGGACCATGCACGAGGGTCTGGTAATGACCAACCTTGGCAGGGGGGTCTACGCCGCCGTCCCGTCGATGTACTCGGCTTCGCTAAGTCCGTCGGCGTCGGTGCGGTGTCTTGTCCTCTTTGTCGGTTGTCGCTGTCGTCGCTGTGGTCGTTGCCACCTTCATCGCCCACGTCTTCGTCTTGGTCGTCATCGTCAGCATTATCCTGGTCGTCGTCGTCGTCCTCGTCGTCGGTTGTTGAGCAGTATTCGTCCGTTAACTTAACCCGCTACCACCCGCACATACCCCTTAGGGATTTACTGACGGGGTACGCGGGAAAGTAATTTAAGTTCTCGTTTATGTATCGTACCAGTTCGTCCTGTTTGTAGTGTTTGTTGGCAGTAGCTGCAGCCATCAAGGGGACAATCCCGTAATGGGTTGTTGTCTCTATGGCTGCAACCACTTGTCTGGGGTCTAGCGTCCCGATGATTCGCCATCGGCGTCCGTATTCCCGTCTGCGTCTTCCGTCAAGGTGTCGTACGTGCGTCGATCCTAAGTCTTTGGTGTGCAGTCGCGTCCATGAAGTCAGGTTCGGTCCGTATTTTCTGAAGGACAAGTGGGCTATTGCCTTCATCAGTACAATGTGCGGTCTCGTTATTAACGTCGCACCTGTCCGCGGCCGTCAAGTACGTCTGTGGGCCTGTTCCGATATTGTTGATTTTACTGGCCGGCAATCTAATAACAATAGAACTCGAACGACTGGGCCAATAGGCATCGTCTCTGAAATACTGACAGTACTGTTCAGGAATATCGGAACAGACGGTGTATGTGTTCGCGGAACCATGGTACGCGGGTATGTTCGTGTGGTAGAGTTTCATGATTTGGAAGGTGAAGGTTCTCGTCAGTACGTGATCTGGGTCATAGTCCATCATTGCGTATCTCAGTATGCCTCGTTGCTGTTCACCTTCCATGTCGTCGTCGTCGTCGATGAGGCTACTGGAACACACCAGTGATTTAAGTCTGTTGTAGTCTAGTAGTCTTGTCGTCCCGTCGTTGAAGTATTTCAGTTTTAGCTCGGCGTCGTACATTGGACGGGCGGCATCGCGGGTAGGATCCTCCTTCCAGGACTGTCTCGCATCTATCACCTCTTGGAGATAGGCGACGGCCGTTGAATTGACGTGTTGTTTCCAGTCGCCATCGAAGGTAGCCAAACAACAGAGGCCTTCGGCTTGTTGCTCGCGCCGCTTGACTTTCTTAAAGCCCTTACCATATGGTTTGTCACTCTCTCGGTGACAAGATGGCTGACTGTCAAACAGCGGCCACAGAGTTCGGCGGTGAGGGTATTGACGGTTATGGAATCCCAACTCTATGTTCGGCGAATCTAACCTATAACTTATAATTCAACCGGTTGGAAATCGGGACGAAATAGTAAAATATTAAAGTATCGGAAAAGTAAGGGGACCCAACGTCCTCCTGGAACCCAAATGCCACCTCACGGTAAAGGAAAGCACTCTATACAGCGGGGAATCGTTAGATCACGGTTAATTCGGATTTTCAGCCAGGCAAAAAGTCTAGAGAGAATATTATTCCACAAAGGTGCAATGAAGAAGTGATAATTGTTAAGAATCACTTGCCTTATATTTTGCCTCGTAAGTCCAGTTTGAAAAAAATCTCCAGCACTTCACTGTCCCGCCTCTCATCAAAGATTGCCTTTTTTCTCTTCACCTTCCAGGGCCTCGAAGAAGTATCCCCTCTCCACTCGGAAAACTCTCCCCTCTATGGCTAACTCATTTCTCCATTGGATAAAGTTAAATGACACGGTTATTCAATCGGCAGAGAAAAAGACAGAAACAACGGATAAGGAGGAAAGTGGAAGAAGTTATGAGAACTTCTTCAGAGCAAACAAAAACAAAAATTCGGTAGAACGGGAAGAATTACCAGAATAAATTATTTTTGAAAACATAAGAGATACGGTCTTTCCTACTAACATGGACTGAACGGTGGGAAGCTATGAATTAATAATTATCGGTAAGGGCCCCTTTCAATCTAACATATAAACACTGATATCGGTGCACCTCCTATGTGTTAGGTATTCAATAATAACGTTAAAACGGTTGCACACTTTTAGTCAACATTAGAGTATTCCAGTAATTTACTATTAGACATTCAGATTCAGAGGCAGTAAAGGCACATTCCCTTCTCGCTTGCTCGCCGTACCATTGACTCATTCTAACCTCGCTTGTCCCCGACCACTCAAGACCATCCCCATGCCATCTATCATGCTGTTTTGGGAATGGCTGCGTTCCGGAATACTCTAACATTCGGCCATCCTGACAATAAGTTGTCCTCAACTTATCTAAGGAGAACACATAATTAACACAAGAAACAGAATTGCAATATATTCAATGTAGAACTCAGTGTAGAAGAACAAGTAAAACTATCAACTTGTCCAGCATTCGGGACATAACTTGTTCAGCAAGCGAAACAACAACTAATTTGTCCAGCATTTGGGACACAACTTGTTCAGCAAACGGAACAACAATTAATTTGTCCAGCATGTATGACATAACTTGTTCAGCAAGCGGAACTGATTGGAATATTTTGAACCAGCCTTATTCATGTAAAAAATTGTATCTTCAGACACAGCATCTGCGGGCTTCATTGATAAGGAATTATTTATAGCTGCTTCTCGATCCTCCGCTATCTTCACCGCACTTTGAAATGTTAGATTTTCTTGACGAAATAATTCCACTTTTGTTTCGTGATTTATAAGTCCAAATACAAATTGATCACGAAGAGCAATATCAAGGTCCTTGAAATTACAATAAAAAGATCTTTCTTTCAATTTTGTAAGGAATGCGTTTATCGATTCCGAAGGTAATTGTTTCGTGGCGTAGAATTTGTTCCTTTCGGAAATTTCTGAAGGTTTTGGATGAAGATGAGAGTTCATGATATTAACTAAATCAGAGTAGGAAAGATCTTTGGCCTTTTTTGGTGAAGTTAAATTGCGAAACATGAATGTCTCTTGACAAACTCTTGTTAACAGTTCTGCACTTTGTCTTTCCGGCGGAATACTCTGACACTCGAAAATTAATTCTAGTCTTTCTATAAAAACTTCCCAATTCTCTTTGTTTAGGGTAGTTCCTTCTTTGTGAAAGTTTCGTTTTTTCCACGAAGTTTTTTGACGAGCGTTTTTCGTAAGTTATCAACACTATCAGTTTCACTCACAGTAACGTTATACGTTTTTAGTTTTTCAATTAGTTCTTGTTTATTTAGTTCGTACACCCAGCTCACTCTTACTTCACTGGATGGACTTCTTCCTCTGGAACTAGGTTGAGAACTTGCAGCACCATCTGCGTCCGACATACTCTTTCAAATTCATAAGCCGGAATAAGCAATCCAACTATTTTTACCATAATCCTCGTCGCCAGATTATTGTCATGTCCATAAGAAAACCACGTTTTATGATTTACAAATTTATTCGATATACAATTTCTCAATCTCGACTACCAACATAAAATCTTTCCGAATACTGAACTCTCCAACGCATGTGGAAACCTAGATAATTAATCAATCATGCGCACACAATATATTACAGGAACAACAACTAATTTGTCCAGCATTTGGGACACAACTTGTTCAGCAAACGGAACAACAATTAATTTGTCCAGCATGTGGGACACAACTTGTTCAGCAAGCGGAACAACAATTGATTTGTCCAGCATGTGGGACATAACTTGTTCAGCAAGCGGAACAACAACTAATTTGTCCAGCATGTGGGACTTTAACATACCTCTACTGTTTCAGTACTTCGTAAGGTTTCATGTGCTCGCAATTAACCACTGCCTCATAAGGGATTCGACTTCTAGTAGTGAATCTATCTTCCTTGAGCTTATACCTATTATTAGAAGAAACTTCAACAATTTATAGGGTCTACACGAAATCGGGCTATCGTTTGTCAGTTGAATTTTTAACGAAATAGATGCCACTTTACCCAAGTTTTTCGAATCCCTGTATAAACACAAACAAAATTCATTTAAAAGTTTATTCAGTTCAGATATATAATTCTCATTCATGTTATCATGGTCTACTGTGAAACCAAGCACATTATCAATGTGCTTTTGCGAAAACTTAAGCCTATTTCCTTCTTTAAAATAGGTTATGGATTCGTTCTCTGAAAAGTTTCTTCCTATCAACACATCATGAGTAAATGATAAGTCATCGAAAACATATAATTTACATGTTAATTGAGCTTGGTCTATTTTGACATTACATTCGACAAATTCACATACTGTTGTGCCAAATCCTAAAAATCGTGACAGATTAATATTTCTTTTTAATGGTTTCACTTCAATATTAGCAGATAGAGCCACATCCTTTTTTATAATGGAACAGTCACTGCCAAGGTCAATGAAAGCAATGAGAGGCTTATCATCAACAAAAATATTTTTTACTAGTTTATTATCATTAGACTCTATGGCATAGACTGCTTTTTCTTGTTTCATATTCTTAGAACAAACCGCTTTTTTATGACCAGGAGTATTGCACGAATGACAAATTTTATTTCTATAGGGACATTCTTTGCGAAGATGAGCTGAGCTTTCACAAGAATTACATGACTTCATATTATAGTTTTGAGTTTGATGTATTGGTTTTCTATTAGATTCATTTGCCAGATTTTTCTTCAAATGATTTGTTGGATCTTTGACTATTTGGCTCTCGATATGACTGGACCTACCACTTTTAGTATTACAGTTTTGTGTGTTATTGATTGATTTATTTCTGAGAAAATTTGCTAACACATTCAAATCGGAAATATTGGCTGCTTCAACGGTTGAAGCAATATTCTCATTCCCTATAGCGCCAACAATAAATGAAATTTTATCAAATTCAATAATAACTTTAAAACGGTTGCACTCTTTTATTTAACATTAGAGTATTCCAGTAATTTACTATTAGACATTCAGATTCAGAGGCAGTAGAGGCACATTCCCTTCTCGCTTGCTCGCCGTTCCATAGACTCATTCTAACCTCGCTTGTCCCCGACCACTCAAGACCATCCCCTCGTCCATGCCATCTGTCATGCTGTTTTGGGAATGGATGCGTTCCGGAATACTCTAACATATGACATTATTACGGTTTCCTTCAAAAATATTTTGGTTATCAGGCATCATTATGCAAATATCGGTGGAAAAATCTATTTTTGTGGTGGAGCAAAATCTGATACGTCACACCCCCTTCTGCCGTGTGCAAGAAAAATAAAACGAAGTTTCATTTTTCTTCTAACCCCCCTGGGTTTATCGGTGTAGGATTAGTTGCGGTGGCAGCCTGTGAACAAACCAAACTTGCGGGGTTATTGAACTCGGAACTATTTTCTTGTATCGTGATCTAGTTAACGGTGGAAACATTGAAACTCCGGTTAGCGCATCCACCATTTCGGTTGGTGCAATAAATGATATTTTACGGAACGGTATTATTTTATTGATCGGTAAATTTTAAGGGTACAATCAGTTAATCGATTTTCACCTTCTTCTTCGGGTTACTTATGGGAGACGGGGAGGCGGCAACGGCTTGGGCGGCGACGGTTCTGGCGGTGACGGTGTTGGCGGTACGGCGGGTCTCAATCGGAGGTTCGGCACTATGGCCTCTATCCTTCTCCCTAGCGGTACGGCCGGTCCTGAGGCGGTTTTAGGCCTGCTGGCGGTCCCTGGTCCCCTAACGGTGGTTCGGTCGCAACATTCCCTGGAAAGGACCCCCACACGGCCGCACTTGGAGCAAAACTTTATCCGTTCTCCTCGACAGGCCTCCCTGCGGTGGCCTTCAGCCGCCAGCGACTGTGGGGACCCAACCCCAGGTAGACCTGAAGTCCACAGGTCCCCACGGTCCTGGTGGCTGGCGGTTCGGTGTTGATTCCGGCTTCCTTTCTCGCATCCCCATCCTGCACCTCCCAGTCTGCCCACCGACTTAGTATACGGTCTAATATTTCGGAGCCAACTTGGCGGCAATTCCCTCCACTGCAGAAGACGAGGGATGTTCTCTTCGGTACACTTGGTCTCCTACTCTACATCGCCAGTCCCTCCGACGTAGATTGTAGTAGTGGCTCTGCTGGGAGAAAGCTCGTGCCAATCTAGTTCGGACAAACTCATACGTTTCGGTAAAACGGTATTTGCATGCAAAGCAACTTGCGGTTCGGTATCTGGTTCGGTGTGCTCCTCTTCATCCCTGGCGTTTGGTGAACGCATCTCCCTACCAAAATTCAGGAATGCTGGAGTGTATCCGGTGGACTCCTGCCTTGCAGAGTTTATTGCGAATGTCAACTCCTTCAGATGCTCATCCCAGGTACGCTCATCCTTTTCACAGAACTGAGCTATCATAGTTTTAAGGGTACGGTTGACTCTTTCTACGGGGTTACATTGCGGAGAATACACTGGTGCAAAGCGGTGTCGGATCCCAAGGTCTCGCAGACTTCCCTTGAACACATATTGTGATCCATTATCACTGATGACGGTTTTCGGGCATCCAAACTTCAGGATTACATCCTCATACAAAGCCTGGTACACACCCTTTGCGGTTGCTCTTCTCGGGGGCCTGGCCTCCACCCATTTCGAAAATCTGTCCTGCATCAGTACTAAATGACAATTTCCTTTCCTAGTACGAGGAAGAGGTCCCACAATATCGGTACTAACGGTATACCAAGGTTCTCTTACCACATACGGATGCATTTTTCCAGGGGGCTTCTGTTGCGGAACCTCCATCACGCTCTGCTTCTGAGGCCGAACAGCAACCTGTTGTGGTTCCTGCTCCCTGGACGGTGATGAGGAACGGTCAGTGGCAGATGTAGAGGTGATCGGTTTGGGGCGACCAAAGGCTTTGGCTGTTCCCAGCGGCAACGACACGTGACGAGGAGGATATTCCGGTTCGGCAACATTGTCTTCGAACGGATCGACAAATCCCATCTCCTCGTCGAGTCGGTCTAGGAATTCTGAATCGGTCATGCTGCAGTTTCCTAACTGGGGTGGATTCAGTCTACTGGTACCCAAAGACGGCGGACAGTGCCGGAGAGAAACCGGAATTTCAGTCGGATCTGACGTTTGCCCGTTTCACGCTTTGCGTGCCGTCGCGTAACTGTTTTGCTGTCATCTCGCAAGGTGTCCAGTCCGGCTCTTAAAACGGTACTGATGAAGTACCCTTTTATTCCTACGGGAATGGATCTGTGCTCGTTTAGCGCCAGCACGAAGGTGTTATATATGCCGGATCCACCGAGATGAAACTCTCGGTGGTACTTAAAACCGTATCTTTCCCTCAGCACACCGAGAATTTTAGAGTTATAACAGGGCTTCGTTGTTCGGTCGAATTTTATGCGCATTGTATCCGCTATTTTGAAGGCCGTTAAGGATCTGAAAACGAGAACAGCATTTTCATCGATTGCGATTGAGAAGTGTTAATATCTCGGTATAAATAACAAATAACGAATGCGAGCAACAGATGAGAATCGCTTCTTCGATGGATGTTGTTATTATTATAAAAGAAAACGAAAATAATATTAGCGAAAGGGAGATGGAAAAAAAATTTGGAAAATGTGAAACGACTACGATAGTATGTCATTCGAAATTTTTAACCCTGATGTACGTTGTGATAATAGAATGGAAAAAAGAGCATTTTCAATAATGATATGACGCAGTTTTTGGATAGCAATGGAGGATCGAGAAAGTTGAAAAAGCAGTAATTTGGGTTCAACGATAAATGTATACAGTTATGTTATTATTGCATATAATTAATATATTTAGTACTAACTCGCTCAGCACGAGGTACGAATCCACGTCCGATCGGTAGCGGACGTCTTCCACTTCTTGTACATCCAGCCGTCTGGCCATTGTGGTGTGCACTATCACAGTTTTTTGAATAAAATCAAAAATTAAAATTATAGTTCGAAGATAACGAAAAACAAAAACAGTTCTAATACGCAAAATAAAAGATGAAGTTCGAAAATAAAGGCACCAAAAAACGAAATAAAAATTAAATGTTCTAATAAAGTCCGCAAGAAAATCAGGAAAAATATCGAAAAACCACTACACAACAGGAAGATTATTCAGAGAATGAAAATCTGGTGCGAAATTCCCCAAATACCGTATGGATGGCTATGTTTGACTTTCTTAAAGCCCTTACCATATGGTTTGTGGGGTCGTACGACTGGAGGTAAGTAATTTCGGGATATACATCACCGAACTGCTGTTGGCACGTGATATACCCGCCGTGGAGGGTGTTGTGGACGCGGTATATCACGTGCTCTTTGCCGGCCTCCAGTCGTTTACGTGCGGCCGGGATATGGAGGAAGAGCCGTTTTTTTCGGATGGTTGAGGACCGATCCGAAATGTAGCTGTATCAGCAGAATAGATGCTCTGCCTTCCTCGGAAATTATGGTCTCTAGGTTGTGCCGGATGGTGGAAGGCTCGGCTATCACGCCGTGTTCGCAACGGTAGTACAAGTACGCGACATCGTAGTATTGAAAATTTTTGTCGGTACCGTACCATCGTTGCAAACCCTGCTCCCTTACGTTGGCGGCGTACTCTCTTTTATCCATGACGAAGCTATCCACTTGGCACTATACTGCGGATGCGCCTTCGGCGAACAGTTTCACGCTTTGCGTGCCGTCGCAGGACTGCGGGATGCCGTGCGTAACTGTTTTGCTGTCATCCCGCAAGGTGTCCAGTCCGGCTCGCAAAACGGTACTCTTTTATTCCTACGGGAATCGATCTTTGCTCGTTTAGGTGAAACTCTCGGTGGTACTTAAACCCGTATCGTTCCTTCAGCACACCGAGAATTTTTCGAATTGTAACACGGTTTCGTCGTTCTATCGAATTTGATGCACATCGTGTCTGCTATTTTGAATGCCTTTAAGAATCTGAAACCGAGAACAACATTTTCGTCGATTGCGAGTGGGAAGTGTTCTACATTATGCATTTTAATATATTTTGATATAGTATAACAAATACTGAATGTGAGCAACTGATAACTGATGAGAATTGCAATTCCACTCGATGTTTTTATTATAAAAGAAAACGTAATAAATAACAGTAAAGGAGAGATCCAAATAAAATTGAGAAACGACTACGATAATATGTCATTCGGTATTTTTAACCCTAATGTACGTTGTGATAATAGAATGGAAAAAAGAGTATTTTCAATAATAATATGACGCATGTTTTGGATAGCTATGGGGGAATGAGAAAGATGAAAAAGCAGTAATTTGGGTTCAACGATAAATGTATACAGTTATGTTATTATTGCATTTAATTAATATATTTAGTACTTACTCGCTCAGCACGAGGTACGATTCCACGTCCGTAGGTAGCGGACGTCTTCCACTTCTTGTACATCCAGCCGTCTGGCCATTGTGGTGTGCACTCTCACAGTTTTTTGAATAAAATCAAAAATTAAAATTATAGTTCGAAGATAACGAAAAACAAAAACAGTTCTAATACGCAAAATAAAAGATGAAGTTCGAAAATAAAGGCACCAAAAAACCAAATAAAAATGAAATGTTCTAATAAAGTTCGCCGGAAAATCAGGAAAAATATCGAAAAACCACTACACAACAGGAAGATTATTCAGAGAATGTGAATCTGGTCAGCTAATTTTTATCGCAATGTGGCGTACTGCTCTCTGATTGGTTACAAAATTGATGTAGCTGGATCAGCAGAATAGATGCTCTATCTTTCTCCGAAATTATACTCTCCAGGTTATGCCGGATGGTGGAGGGCTCGGCTATCACGCCGTGTTTGCAACGGTAGTACAAGTACGCGACGTCGTAAAATTGGAAATTTTTGTCGGTACTGTACCACCGTTGCAAACCTTGCTCCCTCACGGTGGCGGAGTGCTCCCGTTTATCCATGACGAAGCTATCCACTTGGCACCATACTGCGGATGCGTCTTCGGCGAACAGTTTCACGCTTTGCGTGCCGTCGCAGGACTGCGGGATGCCGTGCGTAACTGTTTTGCTGTCATCCCGCAAGGTGTCCACTCCGGCTCGCAAAACGGTACTGATAAAATACTCTTTTATTCCGACGGGAATCGATTTTTTCTCGTTCAGCGCCAGCACGAAGGTGTTACAGATCCCGGACCCACAGAGGTGAAATTCTCAGTGGTACCTAAAACTGTATCGTTCCTTCAGCACACCGAGAATTTTCGAATTGTAACACGGCTTCGTCGTTCTATCAAACTTAATGTGCATCGTGTCCGCGATATTGAATGTCATTAAGGATCTAAAACCGAGAACATCTCAATCGTTCCATCTCCGCCCGGTATCTTTCGCCCAGGGATGAGGCCCAATGCTCTTGCTCGTCCTCTCCCTGACGGCACGGTCGGCCGGTCGCCACTTCTATGGCTACCAACTCCAACGCCCACAGATCGACGGACGTGTCATACGGTTCCAGTCTTCGTTGTTCCGGTGCCCAGTATACCATGGTTCCTGCTGGCTCCGTGAGCAGGGGTTGGGCGGTGGTCAACCCAAAATCCGTTGGCGGTGACACTCCGTCAAGCCTGCTGCCAGTTGCCTCATCACCCGGAAGAACCGGGACGGATGGCTTCTCGGTGCCTCTCGACGCAGGAATGCGTTGAGATCCTCATCGCAGAGAGGCATCACCATGAAGAGGTAATCCGTCTCAATGATGGCCTCTTGCAAAGATAATAGGGACGATAAGTCTGACGTCATCGTCGCAATTTGACATTGCTCTATGACTGCCTGTTTCCAAACAAACCATTATTGGTGTGTATTCTGGCGTAAGGTGATCCGTTTTGCATTTGCAAGTTTTTTGTGAATCTCCTTTGAAGGAACTTCAAATTGAATACAATTTCTTTGAAGTTCTGGTACATATTTCTGCAATAATTCAAACGAAAAAGATTTGAAGGTTAAGTCTCGTGTTTTTGTGAGAGAGATTTTAAAATGGTTATGTGCTTTGCTCCTGACTGCAACCACTATAGTGAGAGGAAAATATGTTCCTTCTTTCGTTTCCCAAAAGATCCAAATTTACACCGAAAATGGGTTTCACTAATCAGGTTTGAAATTTCTTTATTTAATGACTGGTAGTGTTGTTAATGGTTTTATTTATTTCAGACGGGAGGACAGAAGTCCGACACAATGGTCACTGATTTGTTCATGCCATTTTATAAATGGTGACAAGAACAATTTGCCAAGCTTATTCAAGCACAACGAGAAAAAGCTCTTCACGTTTCAGTCTCCAGAAAGAAAAAAGAGAAGGTAATGTTCAAGAATTTAACTGATAGCTCAAATTATTCAATTTATTTTAATATTACTCACAGAAATCTCTCCGAAACCAAGGAATCTCAAGAAGGAAGTGGAGAAGTAGAAGTTACATCCTCTATAACAGAGGATACTAATAAGGATAATGATAATTCAACGGTATGTGAGGAACTGGTTTCAGTCACTGAAACGGGTGATCGAAATGAGAAATATTTTACTGATAGTTCACCAGTATGTGTTGACCCTTCCTTACCAGGGCCATCTAATGCAGGTGCAAGTGTTTCTACTGAGACTCAGCAAGGAAAAATGCCAACATTTTCAGGACTGCAAGAAGCAGAACTGTATTTTTTGAAAAAGGAAAATGAAACACTTAAGAGACAACTGCAGAATCTCTCAAACAGGTTTTCTTTTGAAGTTATAAAGGATGATAACAAACTTGTGAATATGTACACTGGATTGCCTACAGTGTATATATTTGATTGTCTGTATGATTTGTTCGAAAATTTGACGTTGAATTATACCCAAGGGTGGACAGTAGGTATCATACCAAAAAAAGATCAGCTACTATTAACTTTAATGAAACTGAGATTAAACTTACTCCATAATGATTTGGCCTGTAGGTTTAATTGCAGCCAAGCAACTGTTTCAAATATAATATCAACATGGGTTTATGCTCTCCATGAAATTATATTTCTACAACTAATGGGCAGTATACCTTCCAGAATCAAGAACAAGCAGTGTATGACAGCGTGTTTCAGTACATTTACTAATTGTCGGATTGTACTAGACTGCACCGAAGTCAAGTGCATAAAGCCTTCTTCCTTAGAGAAGCAAAAGTCCACATACAGTTCTTATAAACATCAAAACACTGTAAAGGGTTTAATTGGTGTTGCTCCAAATGGTGTGATAACCTTTGTAAGTGACTTATGTATATGCAGGATCGACGTCAGATAAAAAGATCGTAGAAGATTGTGCAATTTCAAAAAAAATGGTGGCTGGTGATCTTATTTTAGCTGATAAGGGCTTCTTTATAGTCGATATTTTGCCAGAAGGAGTCAGCCTAAACATACCACCATTTTTAACAAATGCACAATTTACCCCAGAACAAATCATACAGACAAGGACTATAGCCAGAGCCAGAATCCATGTTGAAAGGGCCATACAGCGAATTAAGTGTTTTTCCATATTAGACTCAATTCCTCAGACCTTGATGCCATATTCATCAGAAATATTTCAAGTTTGTGCTGCGCTAACTAATTTGCAATTTCCATTAATTGCCCAAGTAGGAGAATTATATAAAATTGATTAAAAAAAATTTATTGATTGACATTTCGCAATTTTTTTACATAATTTCATGGGCTCCTAATAAATATTTATTTCTATTATTGTTGCCTTTTTTTAATAAATTTCAATATTTTCTTTCGTTTTTATATGGTAAAAACTACGAAGTACCCACTTTTCATTTAAGTGAACTTCGATTTTACGATCAGTGTAGGAAATCCCATACCTTTAGCATTGTTGTCATCGAACAATTTGACAATAGACCAGCTGTAAGCATATCACAGAAATGCCAACTTGATGAAACATGTACACCACAGGAATAATAATTGAAATAATTTTTTTAAGTAGTATTTATTGGTTCACATATTTTTCCCCTAATATGAACGGAACATAGTGCTCCAAATAAAATTTTCTTAAAATTATCAAATTTTCTTTGAAATCCTCTGCAACAATCACCACAAGTATTAACTCCTTCGGTGTCCATATGACAAGATGTGCCTTCTTTCTTCCGGTGATAGCCAGCTGTCCTTGAATTTGAATAAAGTACTCATGACTTCTATTTATCACTACATTTCCATCTCCATCTGCTTTTATTATGTAGTCATGAGTACTTTTCAATCCATCTAATACAGTGACATCTCTGAACTTATAGGGGCATTTAACCTCAACAAGTTGATCTTCTCCTATAAATCCATCCGGACTAGCACCTAAGAAGCCACACTTGTCTAACCACAGTCCAGTGGGAATGACTTCAACACCAAGTGCTTCCTCCAGAGCTTCGATGCCTTTTTTTTCATGAAGCTTCCCCCATTGTATGGCTTTTATATTTTCTAGATTATATGCACCTGTAAATAATTTTTCTTAATAATAAAGATATCAATTAAAAAAAAAACTAGCTCTAACTTCAAAATGAACAGAAATTAAAGTACCTGAAAGACGTTTGAAAAGACTGGGAGGATAACGCTGCCTACTACAGGCTGCCAATACAACTGCAAAATTGCTTGCCGTTAATCGATTTTTCCGAGCCAACAGCCACTTAGCATTCTCGGACTGTCCAATTGTGAGCTCAGCTATTTTGTTGGCATCGTTTTCCTCTAATTTGATTTTATCTTCAAAAAACTCGGTTCTGTTCTGTGCTATTAAATACTCTTGGCTGAAAAGAATATCTTCCACATTAATAATGAATGATTCTTCTGATGATATTTCATCCGCTAACAGCCAAGAGAATCCAACAGCACCATCAAAAACAGAAAGCTTGTTCTTGAAAACTTTTATCTCTTCTTCTGTTAAATTCCTGTCAGTTGACCTGTGCGGCTTGGCAGGATACATATCTCTTAACTTTTTAACGTTTTTCTCTTGTGATTGTTTTGATTTGTTCCAAGCACACTCCTTATCAGTAACTGAAATGTTGTCTCGAGCAAAAAGCAGCAATGCTGCCATGTGATGACAACGTAATTGTCCACGTGGGCAGTCACACTTTCCTGATTTTACTGACCAATCAATATCAAATTCTATCTGAAAAATAAAAAGAACTACACGCATAAAGGAATAATAATAACATTAAAACAATACCAGAATATAGGTAACAAGGTGCAGCCAGTATCTCCATCCACTAAATCCTATTACAAAAGAATAAAATAAGAAGCAATAAATTAGTCTATATTATACCTCAACATTATATTGTCGGTTTCTCATGCTGGCATGCACCTTTCCACGAACTACATGAAGATCACTATCAAACACCATATTAATCACATGCCCTGATTCAACAGCATTTTCCCCTTTCTTCACTAATTTATCTTCGTCTTTAAAGAAGTTTATTACTTCGGACAGCCTGATAACGTGCTTTGATGCCATTTTAAATCTCGAAATAACACTAAGAAGACAACTACAAGACTGAAGAAATAAACACATTTTCGAAAATATTGTAGTATCTAACAGTGAGTAACTGAAATAAATTCACATTCTTCTTTTTCTTTTCAATCATTCATGGCTGTTAAGAACATTAAAAGAAATTTTTGAAATAAATATGCAAAAATCAAACGAAACAGCTATAACCTATCAATTTACGAACATCTCTGCATAATGTTATAAATATGACAAATACACGGGTTTTTTTTTATAGGTTGGTTAAGAATTAATTACCAAATTAGAAAACTCACCTAAAATTACTTACATGGTAGTAGATACTTTAGAAATATCATTTCTGAAAATATCGCCTTTGTGAAACCGGTTTGTTGGGAAACGGAAAGTAATGACAGATATATTTTGAAAGGTACCAACCTAAATATGACGTCACGACTTATCGTCCCTATATGTTCGGGTGTTCCAGGAGTCTGAGCATATCCACTTCATGGATGGCTTGCTGATCCAAAAGTGTCCTTTTCACAGCCACGTTTCTCACGTAAGGTTACGTTGGTAATTGTCCATTACTCAAGGTTGAATGCTTGTTAATTCAGGTTCGTTGATCTACACGCAGTATTATATTGCAGTCAGTCATCCAATATAATTTGTTATTTGTAGTGTTCTTATTTCAATCAAAGAGATCGGGAACATGACTGTATATATACTGTAACGGGTTTGGTCGGGAAAAGGGGTTTAATCTCGAGCGCCAGCTATTCTTTCAATAGGGAGAAATAGCAAACCCACCCAGGTACCTACTAGTTGGAGACAGAGTTCGGGTTTATCTAAGGTGGTAGCGATAACAAGTACTTTAAAACCGAATTTATTACAACAATCTAAATTACAGTGAACCGTACAGTTATTTCCAAGTCAAGAAATATATACAGCTGATGACCAAGTTCAAAAATAAGGAAAACAGAAATGCAATAACTTGTCACAGTGATCAGAAAGCGAAATCAATGAATCAAAGAATATTCAAATCAATTATATTCAGTCAAACTATCAGGTATTAAAGAAAGCAAACAATTAATAGCGGTTACTTTGATTCCTTCTGAGACAATGACGGATGTACGGGGTTTATACAAAATTTACAGCAACCGGGTGTCTCAGAAAGATCCAAGTCTCTGTAATCGGTTAATTTAGCAATGGGTTTGATCCCGAGCACTTCCAGTGATTTTCAGTGTACAGGCCAATCAGAATTTGAAACTATTTAATAAACGGGACGGGGCTGATGCAGGTGAAACACAATGCAACAATTTACAGGATAACGGGGTAGTTTATTGTGGTCTCTCCGTGGCAACCTTGGGTGTACACGCCAAGCATTACCAGCAGAAAAACTTCGAGACGTCTGCCGATTGGCTTCTGTCACCAGATAGCCAGGCGAGAGAAGTCTGCGGCAAACGGGAAATCTACACGGAACACAACAGGGGTAGTACGGTATAGGTTACTGTGGTCTTTCTGTGGCAACCTTGGGTGTCACACGCCAAGCATTACCAGTAGAAAAACTTCGAGACCTCTGCCGATTGGTTTCCGTCACCAGACAGCCAGGCGACAGAAGTATGCGTTAAACGGGAAGTCTAAATGGAACACAAATGGGGTAGGACGGGATAGGTTACTGTGGTCTTTCTGTGGCAACCTTGGGTGTCACACGCCAAGCATTACCAGTAGAAAAACTTCGAGATTTCCGTCGACTGGTCTTGGTTCACCAGAGAACCAGGCGACAGAAGTCTGCGTTAAACAGGAGGATTAACAACAAGGATTAACACAATTAAACAAATAAAAGAATGCAACTTTGAATCACGAAGTATGCGGTATCAAGAAAAGACTTACAGTTTGTTCCGGTACGGTCACACCACCACTTAAGCGAAAAAAAATGAAGAAAAGCAAAAGAAAACTCTAATAGGAAGAAAGACTTAAAAAGCGGAAATGAATTAATTACTGAATCAAGAAAAGAATCAATTACAGAATCACTACCGAATCAAGACTGAAAAATGAATCTAGAATACAGAATCGCAGAATGACTACCGAATGAATAATAATGAATAATCTTCGTCTGGTGGTGCGGCCCTATTTATCAACTCTCCAACATGTGGACGGTCACGTGATCAAAATTGCACTCAAAATTCGGAATTCTCGAATATTCTCCCCAGAAGAAATATTCTCGGTGGCGGTTATCTCTTTATCGGTAAAAGAAACTGTCGTTATCTGCAATCCACGTTGTTTTATACTGAATTCGGTGTGTTTTTGTGGACGGAAAAACAACGCCGAATGCAGAAAGACACTTTTTCTTTGTTTTGGATTCTTACGGCGGATTAATGATGGAAATTTCAATTATACGGAATTTGAATTTATTAATCAGGATTCTGAAAAATATTTCCAAAATGAAACGGAATAACTATATTGAAACTGAAATCTCCATCAGACGGTGTTGCATTGTTTCAACTGGAAAATTCAGGGAAACGGATATTTAAAACGAGGCTTGATTTTTATTAAAAAACAATCAAGTATCGTTACAATACCTACACTCAGGATTATTAGTAGTAAATAATAGGTAATGTCGCTATAATCCATTTCTGTGGTTGAAATTAGAGAAATTATTGCAATTATTGTGTGGCGACAAATCAAGTTGCGCCTCAATGTCGGAAACGAGGATTATAGACTTAACTGTGTTTCTGAGGATAGTGGAAATTCTTGAATGGACTATATAAAAAATAGTTTGTTCAGGATAAAAAATTTACTTCATTTGGTTCCTCAGCTCTGTCCACAATGCTGCAACTTCGATTTGGGTTGCGTACTTGCTAATTTCCGACGATTTCATTAGAGTGAGCAAACGGCTCCGTACCCCGAACGGTTTCCGTCCTCTCAATTCGGACACCTCGTCCACAGCCGTGCGCCAGAAACTTCTGTTGGTTACGCTACCCACGTTGGCGACGGCATGCTGGACGATGGTGCAGAATACTGCCATCTCTTCGGCTCCCGCAATTGTTCGGTGAGAGTCGGAGGGGTATGCGAAAGGGCAGGGGATGGTGGGCCCATGCATGAGGGTCTTGTAATGACCAACGTTGGCAGGGGTGGTCGACGACGCCGTCCCGTCTATGTACTCGGCTCCGCTAGGCCGTCGGCGTCGGTGCGGTGTCTTGTCCTCTTTGTTGATTGTCGTTGTCGTCGCTGTGGTCGTTTTCACCGTCATCGCCCACGTCTTCGTCTTGGTCGTCATCGTCAGCGTTATCCTGCTCGTCGTCGTCGTCCTCGTCGTCGGTCGTTGAGCAGTATTCGTCCGTTAACTTAACCCGGTACCACTCGTACATACCCCTTAGGGATTTACTGACGGGTTACGCGGGAAAGTAATTTACGCTTTCGTGTATGTATCGTACCAGTTCGTCCTGATTGTAGTGTTTGTTGGCAGTAGCTGCAGCCATCAAGAGGGCCAACCCGTTATGGGTTGGCGTCTCTATGGCTGCAACTACTTGTCTGGGGTCTAGCGTCCCGATGATTCGCCATCGACGTCTGTATTCCCGTCTGCGTCATCCGTAAAGGTGTCGTACGTGCGTCCATCCAAAGTCTTTGGTGTGCAGTCGCGTCAGGGTCGGTCCGTATTTTCTGAAGGACAAGTGGGCTATTGCCTTCATCAGCACAATGTGCGGTCTCGTTATTACGTCGCACCTGTCCGCGGCCGTCAAGTACGTCTGTGGGCCTGTTCCAATATTGTTGATTTTACTGGCCGGCAATCTAATAACAATAGAACTCGAACGACTGGGCCAATAGGCATCGTCTCTGAAGTACTGACAGTACTGTTCAGGAATATCGGAACAGACGGTGTATGTGTTCGCGGAACCAAGGTACCGGTATGTTCGTGTGGTAGAGTTTCATGGTTTGGAAGGTGAAGGTTCTAGTCAGTACGTGATCTGGGTCATAGTCCATCACTGCGTATCTCAGTAAGCCTCGTTGCTGTTCACCTTCCATGTCGTCGTCGTCGTCGTCGTCAGTGAGGCTACACACAAGTGATTTAAGTCGGTTGTAGTCTAGTAGTCTTGTCGTCCCGTCGTTGAAGTATTTCAGTTTTAGCTCGGCGTCGTACATTCGACGGGTGGCATCGCGATAAGGATCCTTCTTTCAGGAATGTCTCGCATCTATCACCTCTCGGAGATAGGCGACGGCCGTTGAATTGACGTGTTGTTTCCAGTCGCCATCGAAGGTAGCCAAACAACAGAGGCCTTCGGCTTGTTGCTCGCGCCGCTGTGAAGGTGAAGGTGTCCCGAATTAGAGAGAGGTACGGAGACGTTCGCTTCAAAGCTGACTTAGCGGTTTTTTCGGATGGTTGAGGCCCGATCCGAAATGTAGCTGTATCAGCAGAATAGATGCTGTCTTCCTCGGAAATTATGGTCTCTAGGTTGTACCGGATGGTGGAAGGCTCGGCTATCACGCCGTGTTTGCAACGGTAGTACAAGTACGCGACGTCGTAGTATTGAAAATTTTTGTCGGTACCGTACCACCGTTGCAAACCCTGCTCGCTTACGTTGGCGGCGTACTCTCTTTTATCCATGACGAAGCTATCCACTTTGCGCCATACTGCCGATGCGTCTTCGGCGAACAGTTTCACGTTTTGCGTGCCGTCGCAGGAGCTACCTTGCGGGATGCCTGTTTTGCTGTTATTCCGCAAGGTGTCCAGTCCGGCTCGCAAAACGGTACTGATGAAGTACTCTTTTATTCCTACGGGAATGGATCTGTGCTCGTTCAGCGCCAACACGAAGGTGCCGGATCCACAGAGATGAAACTCTCGGTGTTACTTGAAACCGTATCTTTCCCTCAGCACACCGAGAATTTTAGAGTTATAACAGGGCTTCGTTGTTCGGTCGAATTTTATGCGCATTGTATCCGCTATTTTGAAGGCCGTTAAGGATCTGAAAACGGGAACAGCATTTTCATCGATTGCGATTGAGAAGTGTTTTACATTATGCAGTTTAATATCTCGGTATAAATAACAAATAACGAATGCGAGCAACAGATGAGAATCGCTTCTTCGATGGATGTTGTTATTATTATAAAAGAAAACGAAAATAATATTAGCGAAGGGGAGATCGAAAGAAAATTTGGAAATTGTGAAACGACTACGATAGTATGTCATCCGAAATTTCTAACCTTGATGTACGTTGTGATAATAGAATGGAAAAGAGAGCATTTTCAATAATAATATGACGCAGTTTTTGGATAGCAATGGGGGATCGAGAAAGTTGAAAAAGCAGTAATTTGGGTTCAACGATAAATGTATACAGTTATGTTATTATTGCATATAATTAATATATTTAGTACTAACTCGCTCAGCACGAGGTACGAATCCAGGTCCGATCGGTAGCGGACGTCTTCCACTTCTCCGTACATCCAGCCGTCTGGCCATTGTGGTTTGTCTCGTTATTACGTCGTACCTGTACGCGGCCGTCAAGTACGTCTGTATGTGTTGGCGGAACCATGGTACGGGTATGTTTGTATGGTAGAGTTTCATGGTTTGGAAAGTGAAGGTTCTAGTTAGAACGTGGTCTGGGTCGTAGTCCATCACTGCGTATCTCAGTAAGCCTCGTTGCTGTTCACCTTCCATGTCGTCATTGTCGTCGTCGTGAATAAGGCTACTGGAACACACAAGTGATTTAAGTCGGTTGTAGTCTAGTAGTCTTGTCGTCCCGTCGTTGAAGTATTTCAGTTTTAGCTCGGCGTCGTACATTCGACGGGCGGCATCGCGGGTAGGATCCTCCTTCCAGGACTGTCTCGCATGTATCACCTCTCGGAGATAGGCGACGGCCGTTGAATTGACGTGTTGTTTCCAGTCGCCATCGAAGGTAGCTAAACAACAGAGGCTTTCGGCTCGTTCCTCGCGCCGCTGTACTGTGAAGGTGTCCCGAATTAGAGGAAGGTACGGAGACGTTTGTTCTAAAGCTGATATAGTCTCTTCGAAGCCGTCGAAATTAGCTACGAACTCAATTCGAAGTTGCAGATTGTTATTTATGTGCTCTAATCTGTGGCGGTGGGAAGTTTCGAAATTGTTCATAAACTCAGTCAACCAGCTTCAGTCACAGGGAAGTTGTTGGGAATTACCACTGTGGAAATGCGACTTCACAATGTGGATTCAAAAAAGGTCCACCAGTACTTATTGGAGAGTGCTTAATGTCCGCAACATCGCATATCGCGGGTAATTACCCAGTACATCACATAGTGGATGTAAAAAAAGCGCCATAGACAGCAACATTGCGACTTCTCACGTTGGCAGTTTTTGGAACGAATATTCAACGGAATAAACTACCGAAGTGTATCCTCTATTGAAGTTATATTCATGTTCAATTCGTTACTCACCATTGTGGCAATTAATTTGCACTCTATATTTGTCTTAATGTTGAATTTGCAATTTCTATGGAATTATTATGCGAGATGCATATAGAATATCCTTTGACATCTTACACACATTACAAATGTATTTTTCCATTACCTATTCAGGTGAAAGAAATGTAAAAATAGGAAAATTCTGTGTGTATTTTGATTATATAAGGTATCTTGACTGAAGTTGTAAAAGTATATGGTATTTTCAAGGTTTTCCTCAATGTAGAATATCCATCCTAAGGTGAAAATTTTAAATTGGAAAAAACTTCAAGAATCCCATATATACTTTTTGAATGTCAATCTAGATACCTTTTAAAGCCAGTTTCAAACAGCAAACAGTATTCTCTAGAAAATTTACTCGAGATTTCATGCGCCGTGAATTATATACCGTTACATACGCACTTTCGGTAGAATTCTCTGTTCAGTTGCGTACAAAATAATCTCTGCCGTTTTCTTGCGAGAATTTTGTAGAGAATTCTCGGCTGTTGCAAACTGGCTTAAATCAACAAAATACAGAATTTTCCTATTTCTACATACCTTTCACCTGGTTAGGTAATGAAAATAAAATTAACTTTATGTTGTACAAAAAACAATTCCACATAGGTACCTTCACATTCTGCTCTCATTCTTGAAAGGGAAATGAAAACAACTAAATGGATTACTGACATGTTTTTATTTAAGAATTATGAGAAATATATAAAATAAAATATAAAAAAACTCAAATTATGAGAAAATATAAAATAAAATATGAAAAAACTCAAATAAAAACAAAACAAAACGAAAAAATCACACAAAATCTCAAGTCATATTCCACTTCCGGAGTGGGAGGATGGTCCAGCTGAAAGAGAAAAATCAGGGCTGTAATATAAATTACATTTTCAATGATCAAACAATATATAATATATTTTAGTGAATGTACGACTTTTAGCAGAGATTAGTTTACAGGGTGCGTATGATTCAAAGCTTAGGGAGAAACCTCAGTAAAAAACCCTATCTCCTCGTGAGTTATTATCATCAAAACTGTTTCCTTATACTTCCTTTATATTTTTAATTTCTGCCAATATGAAATCAATATTCAATTCACCCCCTTTTGAAAAAAATATGTAAGAATTGGTCATAACATAAAATACATACTTAAAATATTTTTCTTCGTATGCTCCCTTTCTCTTCTCTGCCTAGCATGCCTCAACCAATCTTTCACATGCATTTCGAATTCTTTTCTGGTAATTGCAAAATGTTTTATCACTGAAGCTGAAACATTTACACATCATTTAAACAGTGCTGAATAATCTTTCAAAAAAGAATAATGTCACCTCACTTAAATTTGTGAAAATTGTTTTTGCCCTATTCAATTAAACGAATAAATAAATATTTACTCACTATATGCACATTCAAAAATCTTTAATTTCTGAAGTTCAAAATTGTGCTTGGCCCCTCTCCAACTACACAGCTCTGCAACCGCATTAGTTAATAATTTTTTTAACACTCTCTGAGTGAAGTCTCTTCCTGTTGTTCCTCCTATGGAGGTCATGATATATATCTGAAAAATGGTAAAAATTGTTTAAATTTTATTAGACATAGGGGAATATTCACCAAAAAATATTTGAATCTATAATAATGCTTATGCTCACCAATGATTCGTTATGTTTTCTTTCCGCATAGACTAACGATTCCAAGTACCTACTCCAACTCTTCTATATTTTTGCAAGGCAATTTACTCGTTATGAAGTTAACTGCCTCACTATTAAGTGAAATTTGGCCGTTTGCTCCTATTGTTTCTTTGAGTTCATCGACTTTCAATGTCAACTCCGTTAAGAGCTTGATTATTACATCCGAATTATGGCAACAGTTGTGACAGTTTTCTGAAATTCAACATGATTTTTAACGATTATTATTTGTTTCATTCCATTTTGACAACTTTATTTATTTTGTTTTATAGACTATCAACAGTTAGCTGCTTAATGAAACCCCGATATTTAAAGTAACTTCAGAATGTAATCAGTAATCACCATATTCAACAAGATTGGAAAACTATTGATAATTCCCTCTCCATACCAACAAATATGGAATTTCCAAATCGACAGTCTTTCTAATTATTGCATTCTCAATTCTTATATGAATTGAGTGAAATTTCTGTTTAAAAACCGTTAAAATCATTGAAATCTACAAAATGAAAATATTTCGATGCCCACTGCTTTGTTACGATCATTTTTAAACTCCCTGTATAATATTTGATGAATACAAGCCAAAAAGAATACACAGTTTTATAGAAAGTATATAAATTAAAACTCACCAACATTTTGTTTCCTACTTTTCTCAGACATTTCTGATTCAGGAATCGCCCCAGGGGATTCAACATAATTGAGCCTGTAATCTGATATGTCAAGAACAGTGGGCTCTGTGTTGACAGTAGAAGATGACCGAGTATCTGCAACAAAGATACTCAAGTACTCAGTACAGGAAAGATAAGATATAAGGTCCTTTCGTTTGCATAAAAAGTGTAGCACTTTTCTACACTCGATTTGATTTACACCAGTGTAGAGGAAGTGTAGTTTATCTACACATAGTCAAAAGGAGATGTAGATAAACTACACCTCCTCTACACTGGTGTAAATATAATCAGCAAACAAATACTAAAATCGAAAGTAGAAAAGTGCTACACTTTTTATGCAAATGAAAGGACCTATTGTGAATCTAATCAACAAACATAAATCAGTTTTCATTCAATTTACCTTCACTTATCTCCTCTATGGTGGAAATTTGTCTCGATATTGGGTTAAGTGACATTGGGGCAATAGGTAAAAACTAGGCACTGTTGTTATTGTTAGCTAGAATGAAATTTGGAAAAATTAATTTATAATGATATATCATATATATCAAGAGCTCACCTTCATCACTATAATTCAATACATATTGTGAAGGATTATACCTTCTATTAGGTTTCAGAGTTCGAACAGTTTCTTCATCACTCGAAGTTAGAGCCAGAGCTTTTTTTTGGCTTCCTGATAGGTTTCTGAAAATCATAAATTCTTGGATGAGTAAAATAAAAATTTTTATCATGGTACAGCCATACCACAATAACATTCCACCTTGATTGGATAAAGTTCCCATGTTTCTGGGTTTGGTTTCTTTTGCCGTGCAATATAAATTGTAGTATTACTCGGAGGCCACCAACACTGCTTCTGGTCAGTAGAAATCCACGATGTGGGAACTTCACTGACCGACACATTGTCGCTTGTGGATTCCGTAATGAATTGCACCACAGCAAACATTCTGAAAATTTATTTGAAGACTGAGTGTGTTTGAAACCAATATTTATTAGTTTTTTCTTATGAACTGATGAGAATTTTTAAATTATGAGAGTGCATGGTGGTGATTTCTTCATAGTTAGCAGGAAATCGGGTACATGAAATATGAAATGAAAGATTATATGTAGTTAACAGATTACAGTTTGCTGGGTGTGTTAGATTATAGTTAGATTCCATTGAAGTGTGTAGGTTTCAAGCGAATGATATGAATTATATTTACCAAATTATGCTAGATTGTAGAAGTGTCATCAGAAGTATAAGACAAGTTTTCGGGCCCACTGGTAAAATGAATGTTTATAGCTGTACAGATTTTGTAGGATATTTATGATTTTTTTTTCATCAATTTTACATTTTACTGATGACCATGAATCAGTTCTATGCTTATCCTCCGAGACTCTGATTTTTTCAGAAGCATACTGCTCAGGATTTCTTCCATTTCTATTTCCCTAAACCCAAGATCGTTTTCAGAAATTTCTTCTATTCCTACGAGCTTGGATTGTAAGGGAACATTAAATATATTTACTGTCTCGTAAATTTTACCAAAAATACGAACATCATTGGCATGCAATATCCTACTGATAATCATAATTTGTCCCGACTTCAATTTAATGACATTATTTGGTTCCTTTTCGGTTATCTTGCAATCTTTGAAAGAAACTGTTTTCAGCATAGATCGGGTAACTGAAGTGCTCTCTTTCGTTAAACTCTCAATATAATTTTCTTCACTCAGTCTGTTATAAATTTGTTCCAATGGCCTAGAAGTGGTTTTAAGTTTCTTTTTTATTCCATACATACAATTTTCATATTTAAATGCACTGAAATCGTCCAGTGAGCCATGTAACTTCACATCATCTGCAAGATGTATCAAATTATGAACATTGTATGACATGTTCTTCGCACCATATATTGCAGAATAATTTTGAACAAAATGTAGCAACAATTCCTTTGCATACTTATTGTGCTCCTCTGGTAAGTTCTTTCTGCAAAGAATTCTGATTGCACTAGACAATCCTGTTCTGAAGAAAACAGCTACATCCAGGGTCCACTCTGGAGAATATGAGGATTCATTCATCTGAAACTCAACAACAGTAATTAGTCATATGTACATCGAGGTGATCATAAGAGTTGTCTTAAAAATGATTAAACTGATTCTAATAATAAGGAATATTATGAGCAGACAATGAATCAGTAATCATTTTTATTGAGGTGGACTTGAGAAGTTTCAATCCTGGTGCTACATACCCATTTTCATGTGAGAAGATCTAGAGAAGTCTGAAAATCTATATAAATCATGAAATATAATAAAATTATATATATATTTCTGAGACGGCAATGGTTCGATTTGTCTTGAGTGGACGTTTCAGTTGAGCAGTGCTAGCAAGGATTAGGAATCTATTTCTAGATTCTGAAATCTCTTGCACGTGGACTAATTTCATTACAATGAAATTATCATGAAAATGGTGTAATTCATAATTTTGAGTAGTCTGAGAGTACTTTACCTTATGAGAAGAACAATTTAGCACCAGGATTGTGCGAGAAGACTTGAAAATTGAGAACTAGAAGAGGTGAACTTAAAATGAGAAGAGCAAACGATCTAATTTCAAAAAATTTAATATACTAATGGAAGAAAACCAACAAAAATTCAACAATACAAAAATCAGTAACAACTTCATTAATAAAACGGTAATCAACTTATCTTCACGAAATTTGAATGAAAATGAAAAATTAATATTATCAAAAGGACGCAATTTTGCTATAACTCCAAAAAACATTCCAACATTAGATAAAATAACAGCTATTGAAAAAACAGCCCAAAAACTTCCGCTTGATAAATCGAATGAATTTAGAGTACTAAATAAATTGTTACTTGATAAACCTTTTGAAATAAAACCAAATCTAAATAAAATTGAGAATAAAACTATAACTTCATTAAAAAATGATAATAACATTAAAATTCTACCTGCCGATAAAGGAAATGCAACAGTTATTATGGATTCAGGTGTATATAAAAGAAAACTTTTAGAAATTGTTGATGATACCGATAAATATTCCAAAATCAAAAAAGATCCAACTTCTCTCACAGAGAATAAAGTGAAGAAAATTATTTCAAAAAATTCACATATGCTCAAAAGAAATTTATCATACCATCTTATAGCAAACCCCCACATTTATACGGCCTACCTAAAATACATAAACCTCTTATTCCTTTGAGACCAATAGTAAGTTCACTCGGATCCCCCTGTCAAAATTTTGCTAAATATATAATATATTACAATTTTTGAACCCATTAACAGGAAAATCAACTAGTTTTTTGAAAAATACTCAACACTTTTTTGAAAAATTAAGAAATTGTAATTTAAATGCAACAGACATCTTAGTAAGTTTTGATGTAGTAAATTTTTTTCAAATGTTCCAGTTGATAAAACTCTTGAAATAGTGACAACAAAATTGATTAATGATAGAACCATTTATGAAAATTCGAAATTGCCTATTGATGATATAATGGAGATATTAGAAGTTTGCCTGAATTCCACATATTTTCAATTAGATGATGTTTTCTATAAACAAAAATTTGGTATGGCTATGGGTTCTCCTTTATCACCAGTAATGAGTAACATATTCATGGAATCTTCCGAACAAAAATAACTATATAGACACATACCCACTAAAACCAAAGACTTGGTGGCGATATGTAGACGATATTTTTGTGATTTGGCAACATGGTAGAGATGAACTAGAGAATTTTTTTGATCATATCAACAACAAAGAACCTACAATAAAATTTACAATGGAATTAGAGCAGGATAACAAAATTTCATTCCTAGATGTTTCAATAAAAAAGTTTTCGAATTATTTTGAAACGAGCGTATACCGGAAAAAGACACATACTAATAGATATTTGAATTTTTATTCCAATCACCAAGTAAGTGTGAAAAGAGGTATCATTAAAACAATTTATGATAGAGCTAATTTAATTTCATCTACACCCGAAATTAGAAATAATGAAGTTGACTTCATTAAACATTTTCTTAGGGATAATCAATACCCAAAAAATTTTATTGAAAAAACAATATTAAATTTAGAGAGAAAAATGACTAACAATAATCGTAATAATGATCAGGAACAACCAACAAACCGTCAAGAACAACCAAATTTGTTGAATGTAATTCCTTATGTTAATGACCTTTCAGAAAAAATAAGAAGAATCGGTTCGAAGTTCAACATACGAACTGTTTTTAAAACGCAAAATGATTTAAGATCTATATTAACAAAAACTAAACCTTTGAACGAAAAACAAAAATCAAAAAATTGTATTTACAACATACCCTGTATTTGTGGTAAAACATATACAGGTGAAACGTCCAGACCTCTAGAAATAAGAAAACGCGAACATAAAAATAATATTAAAAATAGAGAAATTAATCGATCACAAATCGCAGATCACATTTGTTCCAATACGGGAGACCACATGATGGATTGGGACAACACTAAAATTTTAATGACGGAACCAGACCATTTTAAACGAAAAATTAAAGATTCTACCTGTATTCTATTAGATCAAGATAATAGTTTGGCAAATTGTTCGGTAGGAATCGATCATATTTGGATCAATTTACTAAAGAAGGAACTGTCATCCGGTAATTTCAAAATTAAATGAATCAATGTTTCTATGCAGTCTCTGTTTCTGTGTGATGACAATTAATGTCAAACAAAAGCCACAATTCAGAAGATTTTCAAAGATAGATTTTTCGTCTGATGAAGGAGTCTCATATAGACTCCGAAACGTTACAAAGAATTATAATTTCAACGTTATTTATTTTGAGTTCATTGTCAGGCAACAATTTTTTCTAGTTAATTTGCTCCTGACAAATTAGTGCAAGAATTTACGCAGGAGCAAATCGTTGATTTCATTTTCAATTGATTTTGTTTCAGAGATTGGGAGTGAAAACCCTAAAAAGTTTATGAAGAGATGCAAAATCCTCCCAGAATAAATTTCAATCGATATTTAAAATGAGGTGTTACAAATCACAATGATAGCAGAGAGAGGTTACTACAACGGTGCTAACAAAGAGAATCTTTTGAAAATAAGGAAATGTGTAGTTTTTCACACTGAAAGTGGGGCCGCTCTATCGCTCAACCAGCGCACCGCAGAATCGTGGTACCATACGTGGCCACCGGAGCTGGTCAGGAGCGTAGGCTAGAGACAGGTCGGAGGGGGGCTTCGCTCAATTTTTAACATTCCGCCCGCCATAACTAACAGCGTTAGTTATCGAGATGACTAGAGAGATTGAAATTCTTTCTTGGTTGCTTCGTCTGAAGAGGTGACTGGTAGAATTGCTTTCTTCGAGATTGGTCGGGTTAAAGTGGACGTGGAGGTCTTGAGGGTACCCTGAGTGCATGGTCATTACTCGCCCTAATGGCCACTTACATGGAGGTAATCGCTCGTCAGTGATGAGAAAGGGACGAGATGGTCTGACACGTTGATTTGGTAATTGCCCCATGAGTTGTTAAGCTCTTATACCTCGTTTCCTTGCACATATAACACACTTCAGGATGTGGGATTTCACTGGGGCTCTTCTTCCAATGATCCAATATTGGTGTAGGATGGTGGACAGTGTGAGTTGTGTACCTCCGTGGAGTGTTGGTTTGTGAGCAGAATCTATAATCAGAGAAGTCAATTGAGAATCTCGAGGAATTATTGCAGGATGCTTGCTATCTGGATCTAAGAGAGCGTTGGTGATTCGTCCGCCTACACGAATAACACCTTCATGGTCGATGAACGCAGTGAGTCTATTGAACACATGTGAGGATGAGAGAGCAGTACCATTTTGAAGAGCCTTGAGTTCTTGAGGAAAATACACTTGTTGAGTAGCCTTGATCCAATTGATCCTTGCTTTTTCCAAGTCAGTTGAGGTGAGCGGAGTTGAGGAGTTCAGACTTGAGGAGTGTCTGATTCGGGCGAGGACTCTTAAACAAAGAGAGGTGATTCTTCACAGTTTGTTTGGAGAAGAATACCTGTATATAAGATCCCACGAGTAGTCTTGAGTTACGGCCGTGAGGAGGTTCTTGGTGGGTCTTGCTTCAGATTCGGGGTCAATTGTCGTTGCCGGCTGACGATTGGGCCAGGAATCTGGTGACTTGGAAATCCATGGTGGTCCCGTCCACCATAGAGTGCTGTTCAGTAGTTGAGATGACGAGAAGCACAGTCCGCTGGATTTTCCTTGCCGGAAACATATCTCCATTGTGCACCTGGAGTTAGTTCTTGGATGAGCTCTACCCTGTTTCGAACAAAGTCCTTCCACCGAGCTGGGTGAGATGTGATCCACGTGAGAGAGACTGTTAAGTCCGTCCACAAAGTCGTTGAGTGTATCTGTGTATCTAAAACACGATGAGCATAATTAGTTAACTTGGCCAAGATGAGAGATGCTGAGAGTTCGAGTCGCGGGATTGTGAGGCGTTTCAACGGCGTTACTTTTGTTTTCGAGCAGAGCAATTTGACTTTGGATCCTGTGGACGGTGAGCGGACTACGAGATAGAGGACTGCTGCCATGGCAAGTTGAGAAGCATCAGAGAAGCCGTGAAGTTCTATGGTAGCATTTTCTTGGGTGCCTACCCAGCGAGGAGCTCGTACATTGGCCAATGATTCGAGATCTTCTCTGATGTTACACCATCTTTCTGTGAGTTGAGGTGACATTGGTTCGTCCCATGACAGTTTCTGGAGCCAAAGTTCCTGCAACAACATTTTGGCCCTGATCGTGACAGGGGATACTAAACCAAGTGGATCAAAGTGTTGAGCGATATGAGATAACATAGTACGTTTAGTTACCACAGACCCAGATGAGCTTGAGTTGATCTTGAATGAGAAGTAATCCTCTTGAGGATACCAGAGTAGGCCTAGAAGTTTCGTTGAAGTAGGACAGTCGTCAAATGAGATCGGCGATGGTATCATTTCTTCCTCGGTTACCATCTTGAGCGTACTAGGAGAGTTCGATTGCCACTTTGCTAAGGGGAGGCCGCCCGCCATGCAGAGATTTTTCGGGTTGATAGCGATTTCTAAGAGTTCTTCCTTCGTGCCTGCACCATCATAGATATCATCAACATAGCGACCTTTGGTGAGTGGTGGACTCGAATGGCCAAGAAAGGAGCAGCCTCGGTTCCATATGTGACGGTGGTGAGGTGGTACGTCGCTATCTCATCTTCTGAGTTTCGCCAGAGAATGCATTGGAGATCCCAATCGTCTGGATGCACCATGATCTGTCTGTACATCTTCGTGATGTCTGTGGAAAACACAAATTTAAAGCGACGTACCCAGAACAATACATCAATAACATCTAAATGAAGTTTCGCTCCTGTGTGCATGATGTCGTTCAGTGAGAGGCCTGTTGAGGAGGGACTGGAACCAATGAACACTACTCGCAATTTGGTGGAGGAGCTGTCTGGTATGAGAATTCCATGATGCGGCAAATAGTATCTGGGATGCGAGATGTCTGAGGGAGCCTTCTTCATGTGCTTGAGTTATTCGTATTCAGTGAGGAAGTTCGTGTGGAGCTGGAAATATTCTTGGTTTCCCTCGAACTTACGAAATTGTCCTTGGAGGCATAGGAAGGCACGTTGTCTGGAAGATCCCAAAAGATTAGATGATGATTTTAATGGGAGTCTCACCATGTATCGTCCAGAAGGAAGTCGAGAGTGAGTGGTCTTGAAGTGGTCTTCACATGCCTGCTCGTCAGCAGTGAGGTGACTTACGGAGGTGGTCTTGACTTCTTCTTGTTCCCAGAACTTTTCGAGAAGGCTTTGAAGGTCAGATTCTTGAGTGGCATGGTATTGAGGAGACACACTTGAGCAGACTTCTTGATGAGGGCATATTGGACCTAGGACCAACCATCCAAAGATCGAGAGCTGAGCTGTTGGAGTTGACTCATCTGGCCCTTGTCGGAGTTGAGGAAGAATGATGGAACCATAGACATCAGCACCCAATATGATGTCGATTGGCCTTGAGGTATAGAACTCTGGATCGGCGAGCTTCAAGTTGTGGAGGTGTGGCAAACGTGGTCGTGTGCAACAATTGAAAGATGGTAGATTAGTAAATGGAGATGACAAGATATGAGCATTTATATTCACGGTTTTGTGATTGTGAAGAGATTTCAGTGTGATCAATACTGATCCTCTTGATCTTCAGGCGGCTCCACCAATTCCAACGATAGTGACCTTGGATTGGCTTCGAGGAAGGCTGAGGTATCTTGAGAAGTGTTCAGAGATGCACGAGAGTTCCGATCCAGAATCGATGAGAAGTCTTGCTTTGTGCGAGGTGACTGGGGTGAGAACGTGGCGTGGGCTAGAGCGGTCGAGAGAAAGGTGAGTTGTCTAGGAGGAGTTTTGACGACTACCCGAACATTTCAGGCCCTTTTTGAGGTGACTGACTTAGCTTCACTGGGCTTAGAAGTGGGCCTAGATGAGGAGGCTTGAGGCGTTCTGGCTGAGGAGCCCATGGTGATGTGGTCATGGAGTGAGGAGTGATGCCGGCCCGAGCATAACCGGCATGTTTGATTAGACCTACATGAGCGGACATAGACAATTATAGCACAGCTGTCTTCGGTGGACTACTTCGTTTCTTTCCGATGGGTGACGACTGTGGTAGCGAGGACATGTGGCAATGAAGTGTTCATCACCACAGGGCAAACCATTGGAGCGAACTGGTCGCTGAGGAGACTTTGCGGCGCTTTTCGCCACAACACGAGGGGGCACAACACTTGAGACGGGCTTTGAGCAGACTTTCGACGAGGAGGCTTTGGATGAGGTGACAGTAGAGGCGGCAGCTTGCGAATACGACGTTTTAGGTCTTGAGGCGGGCGTTTTTGAGGAGTCTTCAGGTTCCTCCAGCCACTCCAAAGAGCGGGTATGGGCCTGGAGGAAGTCCATGAGTTTCGTGAGAGGTGGCGATTCGGTGGAGGATCCCAATTGGGACTCCCACGTTTCGCGAGTTGAGCGGTCGAGATGTTTGGTAATCACGTAGACCAGCAGAAAGTCGCATGAGTCTAGTGACTGTCCGAGAGCGGTCAAACCTTGCAGAGCTTCTACAAGGTTGGTGAGGAGTGTCTTGTAGTAAAGACGAGGATTATTTGAAGAGAGCATTGAGGCGTTGAGAAGATCTTGTCGCAAAGAGCTGCCAAGAGAAGACGTTTGTTCTCATATTGAGAGAGGAGGCTGTCCCAAGCTATGGGAAACGAGGCGCCAGTGAGGGCTAAGCCAGAGATGAGCTTAAGAGGCGTGGAATGAAGAGATGATCGTAGATAATGTAGGCGTTCGACATCTGATATTGAGGAGTTCTGGATTACGAGGGACTGGAAGAGGTCCTTGAATCCTGACTAGAGTAGTCGCCTGAGAAGACCGGAAGAGGAATATCTGGAAGGCGTAGCTGAACGGACGTCGACGAAGCAGTCGGTTGAGATTACGGTTGAGGGGGCTCGAGTGCTTCCTTGAGATGACGGATGCGAGATGACGATGAGGCGTACAGAAACTCTTCTTCCACGAACATGTCGTTCGAGAAGTAGGGATGCTCGAGTTGGGATTCAGGCCACGCATTCTCAAAGTGTGTGTGGGTTTTTAAGAAACCTTTGTGTTGCTCGTCGAGGCGTTCTTGGAGGCTGTCGAGTTTCGAGGTGGTCCATTCACTGGGCTCGTCAACGAGTCCAGCCGAGATGTCCTTCATAATTTTGAGGCGGTTGAGTTGAGTAGACATCTTTATCATCAGGCCCAGCCGTTACGAGGCGTGACCTTGAGCGGGTCCTTGGTCCCTCCTTTGGGAGGTCGATTGAGGAGGCCTCAACTTGAGGAAGCATGAGGTGGTCAGACGTCGATTCTTTCCGCAGATCAGAAGCGGTCGATTCTTTAAGGGGTTCTGTGAGCTGGTCTTTGCAAAGATAATATGTTCGGGTGTTCCAGGAGTCTGAGCATATCCACTTCATGGATGGCTTGCTGATCCAAAAGTGTCCTTTGCACAGCCACGGCTGTTTCTCACGTAAGGTTACGTTGGTAATTGTCCATTACTCAAGGTTGAATGCTTGTTAATTCAGGTTCGTTGATCTACACGCAGTATTATATTGCAGTCAGTCATCCAATATAATTTGTTATTTGTAGTGTTCTTATTTCAATCAAAGAGATCGGGAACATGACTGTATATATACCTACACTCAGGATTATTAGTAGTAAATAATATTAACAACAATCAAGTTGCGACGAGGATTATAGACTTAACTGTGTTTCTGAGGATAGTGGAAATTCTTGAATGGACTATATAAAAAATAGTTTGTTTAGGATAAAAAATTTACTTCATTTGGTTCCTCAGCTCTGTTCACAATGCTGCAACTTCGATTTGGATGGCGTACTTGCTTATTTCCGACGATTTCATTAGAGTGAACAAACGGCTCCGTACCCCGAACGGTTTCCGTCCTCTCAATTCGGGCACCTCCTCCACAGCCGTACGCCAGAAACTCCTGTTGCTTACGCTACCTATTTTGGCGACGACGTGTCGGACGATGGCGCAGTCCTGGGAGGAGGAATACTGCCATCTCTTTAGCTCCCGCAGTTGTTCGGCGGGAGTCGGAGGGGTATGCGAAAGGGCAGGGGATGGTGGGCCCATGCACGAGGGTCTTGTAATGACCAACCAGGGGTGGTCGACGACGCCGTCCCGTCGATGTACTCGGCTTCGCTAAGTCCGTCGGCGTCGGTGCGGTGTCTTGTCCTCTTTGTCGGTTGTCGCTGTCGTCGCTGTGGGCGTTGTCACCTTCATCGCCCACGTCTTCGTCTTGGTCGTCAGCATTATCCTGCTCATCGTCGTCGTCCTCGTCGTCGGTCGTTGAGCAGTATTCGTCCGTTAACTTAACCCGGTACCACCCGCACATACCCCTTAGGGATTTACTGGCGGGGTACGCGGGAAAGTAATTTAAGTTCTCGTATATGTATCGTACCAGTTGGTCACGTTTGTAGTGTTTGTTGGCAGTCATCAGGAGGGCGAACCCGTTATGGGTTGGCGTCTCTATGACTGCAACTACTTGTCTGGGGTCTAGCGTCCCGAGGATTCGCCATCGGCGTCCGTATTCCGTAAAGGTGTCGTACGTGCGTCGATCCAAAGTCTTTGGTGTGCAGTCGCGTCAGGTGCGGTCCGTATTTTCTGAAGAACAAGTGCGCTATTGCCTTCATCAGCACAATGTGCGGTCTCGTTATTACGTCGTACCTGTCCGCGGCCGTCAAGTAAGTCTGTATGTGTTGGCAGAACCATGGTACGGGTATGTTTGTGTGGTAGAGTTTTTTGGTTTGGAAAGTGAAGGTTCTAGTAAGAACGTGGTCTGGGTCGTAGTCCATCACTGCGTATCTCAGTAAGCCTCGTTGCTGTTCACCTTCCATGTCGTCATCGTCGTCGACGTCAATGAGGCTACTGGAACGCACCATTGATTTAAGTCTGTTGTAGTCTTGTCGTCCCGTCGTTGAAGTATTTCAGTTTTAGCTCGGCGTAGTACATTCGACGGGCGGCATCGCGGGTAGGATCCTCCTTCCAGGACTGTCTCTATTGTATCACCTCTCGGAGATAGGCGACGGCCGTTGAATTGACGTGTTGTTTCCAGTCGCCATCGAAGGTAGCCAAACAACAGGCCTTCGGCTTGTTGCTCGCGCCGCTGTACGGTGAAGGTGTCCCGAATTAGAGTAAGGTACGGAGACGTTTGCTCCAAAGCTGACTTAGCCTCTTCGAAGCCGTCGAAATAAGCTACGGACTCCATTCGAAATTGCAGATTGTTCTTTATGTGCTCTAATCTGTGGCGGTGGGAAGTTTCGAAATTGTTCATAAATCCGCCTTTCTCATTACGTAATTACCGCACGTGCGAAATTCTCCAAATACCGTATGGATGGCGATGTTTGACTTCCTTAAAGCCCTTACCATATAATTTGTGGGGTCATACGACTGGAGGTAAGTAATTTCGGGATATACATCACCGAACGGCTGTTGGTACGTGATATACCCGCCGTGATACACCCGACAGGTGTTTTCTCCTTCGGGAATGAAACTTGAAACTAGGGCGCGAAAATATCATGATATTTTTCATAAATATCAAAATATCGGATATTTTGATATATATCCAGAAAAGTGATATTTATGGGATATTTCCAAAAAAAATCACGAAAGGAAAACCAAGAGAATAATAGTTCATTCCGAACTAAATTTAAAAAAACATGTAATTCTTAACATAAAAAATATATAATTCTCAATATAAAAAAATACATACCTATGTATGTAATTCTCAATATAAAAAAACATGTAATCCTCATTGAAAAAAAAAAGAGGTAAAACTATTTAGAATTCTCCGTTTTCCAATTCATCCATTTGGAATCCTCCTTTTCCTTATAGGAATCATAATTCAAATATTTGAAGAAAAATACCAATTTGCTTCCGTTTTCCGTCGTTATGTTATTTCTTAATTTTGAATGTAACAGTCCAAAGCTAGAGAAATATCGCTCAATTCCAGATGTAGAGGCTATTGCTGTGAATAAATAGTTACACAGGTCAAGAAAAAGTTTCTTTTCAGGCCAATCCGATTCAAAAATTGTAACTGGTTTCCACTAAATTACACAGGCCAACACACATTTTGGTGCCTGCGATTTTTTAACTGTTCCTTAGTAAATTTTGGATGCAGAATGTAAAAAAGTTCTCAGATTTTGTCTATCAGATCTAGTTTTTGAGATTTTTAAAAAATATTGTGTATTAATTTACGTTATAACTGTTATAATATATAATATTACTATTGACAGTTAAAAAAAAACAGAGACACATGGATTTAAGTATTTATTGCAAAAATTTAATTTACATAATTACATTAGTCACTAATCACATAAAAATTTTCTTTTATACGATTTTCTAGAATGGAGTTTACTAGGGCAGTCTCGCTGAAGGCTCCAGCAGTAGTCCGCCATCATGTGGCTATCCCATCGTCCTTGATAACGATCTTCCATAGTTTTAATATCCTGATGGAATCTTTTCCCCTGTTTTTCACTACAATCACCTAAGTTTTCTGGAAAACGATCTAGGTGGCTGTAGAGGTACAGTAGAACTCCAATTATCCGAATTAATGGGGACCGGGACCCATTCGGATAATCAAATATTCGGATAATCGGTTTTTTTTTTAAAAATTGCCATTGGAGAGAATAAAAGCTACGTTTTGATATTGCACTATTTTTTTATTGAATTAAATGAAAGAAACATGAAATTTTCACATGTTTTAAATATAAATCAAATGTACTTATGTATGTACAAGTTTAGAAATAAAAATCATTGTTTTTTAAACATCTCCGTCAATGTAAGCTGTTTTGCGGTCTTCAACCGTTTTCGGGCAGCCAGGTCACGCATTCGCTTGACGGTGAGCAGTTGCAAGTGGTCACACTCGGGCTGACGCTCCATCCACTTCAAAGCAGTCTCGAGGCCGGCAAATGCTTCACTAGCTGATGGTCCAGCGTCTACTTCAACATCAGCAGAAAGTTCTTCTTCCACTTCCACTTCAACATCTTCTCTCACACTTACAACAATTTCATCGTCATTGAGAATTTGAAAACCAGGGTCAGACGTGTCACAAGCCATCCACTCTCCTACATCTTCTGCACTTACTTCTGTACAACCAGGAATTTTTACAATCATTTTTCTTATTTCCTCTAGTGACAACGCATCTTCATCATCATCATCCTCTCCATATTCTTGTTTCTCATTTTCTTCAGATTCTTTTTTTTTTGTTTTTCTCAGACGGTAGGCCTTTCAGTTTATTCCACGCACGTCTTAGCGTCACTGCCGTAACCAAACTCCAAGCTTCCGCTACCATGTAACAGCTGTCCTTTAAATTTATTTTGCTATGATTTTCAAAAACCAATTCTTCATCTTCAGCACCTTCTATCAGCAGTTTTCTCAGCAGTTGCCTTCTGTAATGGCGCTTCATTGTTTCAATAACAGACTGGTCCATGGGTTGCAGCAAACTTGTAACATTGGGAGGCAAAAACGTCGTTTTAAACTGCCCATTCTCTCTTTCCAACAGTTCTGCTGTAGGATGAGTGGGTGCGTTATCAACAATTAAAAGCACCTTACTGCCTTCTTTTCCCACCGATTTTTGGTGCTTTTTCACTTCAGGAATAAACACTTCATCATACCATTCGGTAAACAAAGCTGCAGTCATCCAGGCCTTGGGTTGACTTTTGTAGAAGAGTGGAAGTTTTTTTGCGTTTTTAAATGCTCTTGGATTTCTTGATTTTCCTATCAAAAGAAGTGGCAGTTTATGATTTCCAGTGGAGTTGGCACAGTTAAGCACTGTAACACATTCTTTACTGACCTTATGTCCAGGGGCACTAGATTCCCTTTTAGAAGCCAAAGTGGTTTTTGGTAAAACTTTCCAAACAAGGCCAGTTTCATCGGCATTATAAACAAACTCCGGATCATAGGATTCTGATGCAGTTTTAAATTTTTCAATAAAATTTTCAGCAGCTGCAGAGTCTGCTCAAAGCTTCTCACCACCAATATCTAACTCGCGTACACCATGCCTGAATTTAAAATTCCTTAGCCAGCCGTTACTAGCCTTTAAAGATGAATAACCAAGCTTTTCTGTTAAGATTTTGGCTTTTTCACAAAGGATTGGACCTGAAATCGTATTTCCCATAGAACGTTGCTGCAAAAACCATTTAAACACGGCATCTTCCAAATTTTTGTTGATTGCTGTCTTCATTGTTTTCCTGGAGGAACTTCCATCTTCATTTTCAAGTACCGAAACAAAGTTTAAAAGTGTTGACTTACTGTTTTTAATGTCAGAAATTGTTGCTTGTCCAACACCATAAATCTCAGACAACTTCTTACCCGTTACACCTTTATCGAGTTGCTCTATAATTTTCAGTTATAATTTTTATATTGAATCACGCAGTGATTCAATATAAAAATTGACCTCTTCAAGCATTTTTCTGACGGTAACAGAGAAGTTAAATAGAGTCAGACAGAACGGATGTATCTCATTTATTATCTGTGTCTAGTGCAGAATAACGGTACGGTGATTTCTGTCATTGACGGGACTTCTTGTCACAGGTCTTGACCACATAATGGCACCTTGGGCAGACCTGGGTCAGCTTCCTGGACACTTTCCGGGAGGGTGGTTCTTCCTTCTGGGCTGGAGCGGTTCGAAGTTTATTATTTATTGGATCTGTGGGAGACGGTGCAGGACCTTTGTTCTTCGCATCGCCACATGCTCCCTTTGGCCACAACTCCATCACAAACCCGGGCGGATATTGAAGTACACCTGGTGGCCCACAGCCCAAACGATTATGGTGGACGGTGATAAGTACTCGTATTGGTTGGTTTGGTGTTCTAGTGTTTGTGCACTCTTCCTCCTCCTTGCCTTAGTGTCCGGGTACTTTTTATCGACTCCTGTTTTTCCCCAGGATTCGATGGTTCCGGATGGGATCTTCCCCCTGGATAGTGTTGTCTCTGGTAGTCTCACCGGCGAAGGCACTCGGCGTCGGGCGCAGGAAGGCCTTCGCTGCTCCCAACGGCAAGGAAACCGGTCTGGGTGGATCCTCGGCCATGTCTTCCTCCTCGGTGTCTTTATCTAGACGGTCTAGAATTTCTACTTCCAGGCTATCTTCGGCCATCATCTCGAGATTCGGGGATGCGTCAGCGGTATGTTCTTGTTGGAAAAAGGGACAGGGTGAGTGCAAAGTTACCTGGCAGAGTCCGGCGGTACTCAGAGTCGTCGTACGGTGCCGGACGGGAATCTGAAGCGATGGCGGACTCGGGGGCCATCTTTACCCTCTGACAGTAGTACTCGCACCCTCCGCTTCAAACTCTTCGTCCATTCTGAGGGATTCTGCACGGTTCGTAGTCTGGATGCCAGGTCTGGCGGTAGGCGGGTCACCCACGGACCATCGGACTGTGGCGACGGGGTTTTCTCCAAGTCTACCACGGAGGACAGATAGACGGCCGGCCACTCTCACTGGTCGGCAGGGCGGCGGAGGGACGGCTCGTCATCAATAGCCCATCGACCTACCCGGCAATGGACGGCCAACTCCCTAAGGCCCACAGGTCCACCGCGGTATTGTACGGCTCCTGGCGGAGTTGTTTCAGGCTCCAGTACATTGGAGTGCTAGCCAACCCGGTCAGGAGTGGTCAGTACGGTGTTAGTTGATCGGCCACCCCAAAGTCGGCTAACATAAACCGAGCTCCCTGTCTCAGCACATTGCCGGGATTCAGATCGCGGTGGAGCACGCTCTGCATATGGCATTCTGCGAGGCCCACAGCGATCTGGCGGACTACCCGGAAGAAGGAAGAGGGGCCTCTCCTCGGACCCTCGCGGGCGAGGCAGGTCCTTAAATCCTCCTCACACAATGGTAAGACCATGTAAAAGTACTGGGGCTCCACCAACGTCTCGACGAGCGGTACAATGTTACGGTGGTCAAAGAGGCCCATGAATTCCGCTTCCCTGGCAGCTACCGGACTCAGGTGGAACTCCTTGACAGTCGACGTTTCCTTGACCACGTTTCCTGACACTATTTACGCGGCCAAAGCCGCCTTCCCCCAGAATGGCCTCGAAACGGTACTCCTCCATCCTGTAACGGTAACCAATATTAGTATCAAATATCTATAGGTCGAAGGGCAACCTCGCTACGGTAATGGAGTAGACCGTACTGCCAGCGCCTCAACGGCGAGTTTTGGGCGCCGGTAAATTAACCCGACCCCTTGGGCCAACGGCTTCGGGCGGGTGAGTCTTCAAGGGTGGGTGATGGTCCCAGGTTTTGAGGAAATGCGAATCCAAATCGCATTTCCTCCAGTTTGTCTATGATCTGTCGGTGTCCCTTGGTCTCTCTCTCTTATACTTTTCCAGATTATTCATCTACATCCTGCAAATTCCACATAAATAAGTGAATTATTTTTTCTTGTAAGACAGACTTTTCGTACTCTGGCCGCTCCTCACGGTTGCTCGGGCAATGTGGGGCAATCAGTCAAACCCCACGTCTCTCACAGAATCTCCAAAGAATAAGACAGCCCGGGTAGACTTGAGTATCAGTGGAGAAGGGTATCGATGAAGACTAAGGCGGTAGCGTCTTCTAAGTGTCTGCTTTTCAACGGTCTTTAGGCGTTAAAAAGAGTACTTACCTCTTCTAACTAAACTCTTAGATGAAACTGATTTAAATAGACTCTCACTGGCAAAATAATTGGCAAGAAAATAAATGTTAAACTATTTATTTCTATTGAAATAAACTGTACACAGAAAAAAAATAAACATGTACAATGAATCGGGGACGTAAACGGTTGGGTCTGGTCGGCGCAGGACGGCTGGCAGAATAACACTTCAGGATAATAATAATGATAAATAAAATTCAGCAGCCACCACTGAATGAAGTTCGGAGAAATATGAACGGTTCTGAAAAAATAACCTATAACTTAATTCAAACGGTTGGAAATCGGGACGAAATAGTAAAATATTCAAGTATCGCAAAAGTGAGGGGGCCCAACGTCCTCCTGGAACCCAAATGCCAACCTACGGTAAAGGAAAGCCTCGAGGAAAGCACTCTATACAGCGGGGAATGGTTGGATCACGGTTAATTCGGATTTTCAGCCAAGCAAAAAGTCTAGAGATAATATTATTCCACAAAGGTGCAATGAAGCAGTAATAATTGTCAAGTATCACTTGCCTTAGATTTTGCCTCGTAAGTCCGGTTCAAAAAAACTCTCCAGCACTTAACTGTCTCACCTCTCATCAAAGATTGCCTTTTTTTCTCTTCACCTTCCAGGGCCTCGAAGAAGTATCCCCTCTCCACTCGGAAAACTCTCCCCTCTATGGAAAACTCATTAATCCATTGGATAAAATTAAATGACACGGTTATTCAATTGGCTCAGAAAAAGACAGAAGCAACGGATGAGAAGAAAAGTAGAAAAAAAAAATTTGGTAGAAGGGAAAGAATTACCAGAATAAGTTATTTCTGAAAACATGAGAGATACGGTCTTTCCTACTAACATGGACTGACCGGTGGAAAGCTATGAATTAATAATTATCGGTAAAGGCTCCTTTCAATCTAACATATAAACATTGTTATCGGTGCACCTCCTATGACATTATTTATGTCATATTCATGTTCATTATTCAAAAATATTTCGGTTATCAGGCATCATTATGCAAATATCGGTGGAAAAATCAATTTTGGTGGCGGAGCAAAATCTGGTACGTCACAATTGCCTTCACGCTCATATAGAATGTATGCCAAATTTCAATTCCGTAATTTTTCTGGTTCCTAAGAAAATATTCGAAATTTGCTTTTCAGGTGTCATATTCAGAAGGTTCTATCGAAGTAGGGAATAAAATTATATGGAAGGCCCCCATTTTACTTTGAGAAGGGCTTACCACTTGAATTTTTCTGCAATTATTTATTCACATCCTTGTATTCCATTGAATAGATAATTTACGGGAAACTCCAATAATTGATAGAAATTTCCGATTCATCATTGAACTACTATACTTATGTGGACAGGATAGTGTGATGAACTATTTACAATATCAAAATTATTTACAAAATTAATTTCCACTGTCGGCAGCAGTTTTTCATCATTAGGGAAATAAACGCCTTCTCGCCTTACATCTGCCTATTGCACCTGAAATATGAAGAATATTTTATTGAATTGCAAATTCTTCGACAAGCACGTAATGGAATCTTCTTTCTAATGAGTATCTATTACGTTTCCTCGCGTTACATTTATAAAATATTAATTCATGATAAATTAAGTAATGAATTCATTACCGTACCCGATAATACCGTATCTGTCTACAAAAACGGTTGAGTGAAAGTAAGGTTTGTATTAATCCTCCGAAACTTCCATCGAAAGATATCAACATTTTTCATCGATTTTTGCTAAAAATGATCTTAATCATCTCATCCATAGATAAAAAATGATAAAAATGGTATAATGTACCTGTTTGCGGTCCCAGCTGACGATGTCGAGGACGCGAAGAGGGTCCTACAAGATCATCAACTATCTTCACCAAGGATTCAGGGTAATCAGGAAAAGCCAAAGTGGGTTCTGGAATGTACTCCCTTGGCCGCATCCGGTTAATTCTGGCTTCAACCCGAGCTTTTTTGAATTTCTCCATGAGTTCCCTGCGTGGAAATCCTCGATTATTTCCTCTCTGCTCCACGGTTCTGGGTCATCATAGATGTATCCGGAGGATCTCCGCAGACGTCAGTCTCTCACGGCTTCTAGTCGCTCTACCCTATTTGAAGTGACTGCCAGAAATTCCAATACCATTGGCTTAGCCGTCCTTGTATTTTTTCAGTTTGTAAATGTTTTCGTCAAGATGCTGCATGCACAGTACATACTGTCTGCGTAGGTAAATCCACTCGTCTTGACAATAAAGAGCTGCAAAAATAAAGAAATTTGAAAACAATGACATTTCACTCTGCATACTTCGAGTCTTCCCACGGTGTAACACATCTCACAGTCCACAGCAAACACCTTCCGTTCCTTCTCTTTTTTAATGTGTTCAGTGCCCGCAAAACTTTCCAGAGGCTCATTGATTCCTGCCAAGGTCCCATTCCACACGTGGTATTTGGAAGAGGTGCATCCTTCAGCACCAGGAATGTTTTCACAACACGTGTAGTAGGAGTCCGGCGCTTTTCTTAGCCAATTTTTTATATGAAGTTCTGCTTCCTTGCTGGAACATTCCTTCAGCAGAGGGTTTTTCCTCACGGTAGCCGAAAAAACAAATGAATTATTATATGAAACAATAAGCAGTAAAGGCGATGAAACTATTTCAAGGACTCAAATATTCAGTTTCTAAATCATACCGAAATAAATAAGAGTGTCCAATGCACGCAATGAAACATTAATTTTCAATGCAAGGAAAAAACGATAATATTAAGGTTTGTTCGAAAAGTGGTTCACAACGGTTGTGAACTGTACAGAGCAAGCGCAAATGGATTTTCGTCATCCTAAAATTGAATTACGCTTGTTACGAACAAGCCTATTAAGAACCATTTCTGAGATGCATAGAATTTTTAACGTAATAATTTATGAGACGAACTGAATAGAATAGTCCAAGATCCCAGAGCGACCAGAAATAACTTATTTTCACACAGATGAAAGTTTAGGATCTTAGTAGATTCTCATGTGCTTTGAATACCTGCGAACTTGTGTAGCTTTCCTAGTGACACCTGGGCAGATACCAGGTGGCAAAGGTGACTAAAAATAAGTGCTACTTAGTTATTTTCACATGGCTGATTTTCATATATGTTTTAAAGAATATCGTTCTGAAGTTATATTATAAGTGCCAGACACTTTCCATGGGCCAAAACTCTTGCCAGACGTTTTGAAGATGCACAAAAAATAAATGAACTTTACTTATTTTCACATGTATGATGTTATAAAATATGCCATTGAAGTATAGGTGAATCCCTCCACTCCATCCACTTCAACTGCTGAGCTTTTCTTTGTTAAACAATCTTCAAGTGGTAATAGTAGAAGTGAATAAAATGAGAGTTGTAGTACAACTATTTTTGTGTCAAAAATCAAATAATCGAAAGAAAATTCTTTCAATCCGAATATTACAACCCAACTATGGAGCTATACTTCAATGGCATATTTTATAACATCATACATGTGAAAATAAGTAAAGTTCATTTATTTTTTGTGCATCTTCAAAGCGTCTGGCAAGAGTTTTGGCCCATGGGAAGTGTCTGGCACTTATAATATAACTTCAGAGTAATATTCTTTAAAACATATATAAAAATCAGCCATGTGAAAATAAGTAAAGTTCCTATATTTTTTGTGCATCTTCAAAGTGTCTGGCAAGACTTTTGGCCCATGGGAAGTGTCTGGCACTTATAATATAACTTCAGAATGATATTCCTTAAAACATATATAAAAATCAGCCATGTGAAAATAAGTAAAGTAGCACTTATTTTTAGTCACCTTTGCCACCTAGTATCTGCCCAGGTGTCACTAGGCAAGTTACACAAGTTCGCAGGTATTCAAAGCACATGAGAATCTACTGAAATCCTAAAGTTTCATTTGTGTGAAAATAAGTTATGTCTGGTCGCTCTGGGATCTTACTCTATATATACAATGACACTATCAATTATCAATTATCTTTGAATCTCACCCCTAATTTGGAACCTATCTAAGGTCCCTCAGGCCTTTCGATCTTCTTATTCTTCCTCGTTCAAAATATCTGAATGAAAAAAATAGTAGGTACGCCAAAATGATATTCATTTCCACAATTCTTATTTAATTTATAACAAAAATAATCTCTCTGTCTTTCTCTAGGATGCCCTACTTTTCAGTAAAACTTGAAAATCATTATTTATATTCGAAAACATACTTGAGTAGAGCAATCGAACATTGAATTTTATTACATGTCGGATTACAGTAATTGTTGAAAATGGCTGTCTCCAGCTAAGATAAAAATATATGGACTGCCGAACTTTTTCGAAAACATATCAATTTGGATAGCATATGACGTCCTGTGTCTTGGAAACAAAACAGTTTTCGACAAAGGTCTGAGGTCGCAATCTTTCTGAAACACACCCTGTATAGTGTATATAATCCTGATAAAAAAAAAAAACTACTTTCGTTTAATCAATTCACGTTTCAGCACTTGCATACATTCTCGAACATTCTTCCATTATTCTCGAAAGAATTTCAATTTGAACCTATAAACCATAATTTCAGAAAATCTCCCTATTAGTTTTGAATCATGTACCTACCATAAAAGATAAGCAGAGTGGTCCATACTGGGAAGTAAAAGAAGACACATTAATTGACCACACTATAGAAGTATACCAAAAAGCGTTCTGGATGATGCATAGATGAAACTGCGAATATTTTCCTTCAAAAAGTTCCTTTACTCAAAAAGATATCTTTCGGCCTGCACATTTACCATCAAAATTTCTCTAGAATAAGTCAAGTACAATTTTGGCCATTATTTTTGTCCTTAAGGCGAAAGGTACAAAACGTTCTGGAATAGGGAGATCCTTTATTGGATCGGAGATATTTCTCAATTTCATTTTTCCATTCAGTGTGAAAGGAAAATCAGTTGAATCACAAGTGTCATTCGTGGGACGAAGCACAAGTGTCATTTATGTGCGAAGCATAAGTTCATCTGTGTGCGAAGCATAAATGTCACCTATGTGACGATCTGTTGTTCCTCGAAAATCCTGAAAAAGATGTAGTCAGTTAAATATTCGCCAAGACCGAACGGTTGCACTGAGGTCGATGAAATTTCGAGATTTATTACTAGAAGAAATCCTTTTTATGATTATGTATCATATTAAAATCTACGATGATTTTTCTGGGAGATACGCGTGTTGAAGTTTGTTCTTCAAAAAATCCTGAAAAATATTTTTTTCAAGATCGAACGCTTGAACTGAGGTCGATGAAATTTCAAGGTTTATTACAAGAAGAGTTGCTCTTTATGATTATGTAGGTATCTCATTAATATCTACGACGATTTTTCGTTGGGAGGGATATCTAAATGAGGGAACTCTGATTTTTAACGGAAAAATCAAATTATATTGAAACGATTCAATTATAGAGTATTGTATGAGACAAGTGCCTCGTCTGATTATTTATCCATTCAAGGAATTTCTGCAGGATAATTGATTTCGTCATATCTTCAAAGATGTCCAGAATTCATGAAGGGAAATATTTTTCTATGACGGTTCTAGGAATATTTTTTGATTGGTATTTTTCTTGAGCGTTATCGGAGGCTTTGCTTCGATTTATTCAAGGCAGGCTTAACTGTAAGCCTCAAATATTTCTCTGAATTCTATAACAGTCACCAGACTTATAAGCCTGGCGTAAATAAGTAGATGCAAACCCCTCAAATATGTATGTATTTCGTATGCAATTAAGTAATAAAAGAAAAAATTTGAAAAGAACTTCTATTATTATTCATAAAATAATTTGTACATTGACAGCACAGCCATGATTGGAACTTAAGATTAACATAAAAAAGTGGATATTTACAATAATATACAAATAGTGGACGGTGATAGATAGAAATTTGTCCATAAGTAAAAATGACAAAATTGTCGATATAAAATTATATTCATTATACAATTTTGTTTTAAAATCAGTTTATTGGAAATACGTTTAGGAACATCTTTATAGTAATCATATGAAACTAATTTAGACATTTTTTTTAACTGTTTGCTATCAAAAGTTTGGTAATAGATTGAAATGTCCTAATTCAATTTGAAAACAAAGTTTTATTTGTAATAAAAACATATATACATAAGTGCGATCAATTTAGAAGTAACACAACCAATTAAATTAACAATTAGCTAACATACTGAGATCATATAAAATATATACATAAAAATTTTAGTTTTGTATCACATGTTGTGTTGTACCTATATACATAATTCATGATGAGATCGTTGGACAACGTTGGACAAGATCTTGCGAACTGGTCTCTTCTCAAATTGTGAGACGTCTCTGAGCGTAGTGCAGTTTTATTTTAACCATTATCAGCTCCAAGCAACTCAGAGCATCCTCATATGGACTATATCCATTATCGGATGTCTGAATTGCTTTGTTCAGATGAACTGACATCAACTGCTTTAACGAGTTCCTGAAGGGAAAACCACGCTCGTGAGGGAAAACCAGAGACGTGTCCACAATTTTAGAATGGACCAGTTTCAACACTCGCAAATCACTGTCCAACGCGTGTCCTATCAGAATGGTGTCCTCGTCAATGAAGTCCAATAAATCACTCTGCACCTGTTGGAAAGTTTTCGACTTTGGGCCATACACATCACTTTCGGTCGCTCCGGAAAATCTAGTATTGTAGTCCACAACTTCTTCCTCCGGTTGCACAAAATAATCGTACACTGTGGCACCATCAAAACCCAAAACGGTTACCCTGCAAAGTTCCAAGCCTCGCACGGTGTAGCACATTTCGCAGTCTACAGCGAAAACCTTCCGTTTCACTTTTTCGCTGCGTTTTGTGCTCACGAAACCTTGCAGGGGCTCGTTGATCCCGGCCACTGAACCATTCCATACGTGGTGTTTTGATTAAGTGCAACCTTTGGATCCCGGAGTATTTCGCAACATGTATGGCGGCAGTACGATATTTTCCCCCAGTGGTAGAAGCACTGCTGTTTCGTCAAGTAACCGTGTTCGTTGACGAAGAACTGATCGTTACACCTAACGCAGGTCCTCTCAACTGCTGTCGGTGAATTCCGATCAAAATCCTCCTCAATACCAGCCAATCTCTTCGGCATCCTGAAAGGTTTTCCGAAACAATGTTTGTACAGGCGGACTTGGTTCTTAACCTTATCCACCTGTGGAAAACCATTGGAAAAGAGATCCTCCGGAGCTACGGTGTACTGGATGAGGAGGTTGTACAGTTTTTCTTCGGTCAATCCGAACACTGGCGAAACAGCGGCTTCCACTCTATGGGGGTTATTCCTTTCTTTGGCACCTGTTCTATTTTCGCTACAATCTTGTGATGGTGTTTCGTCCCTTGCCGAACGAATCGGTTTGTAAACGTTGGGGAACGGCTTCTTACATTTCTTCTTATTAGGCCTCTGCTGGGGACACCTCGGTGAGCCAATTTCGGATTGTTTTTTGGAAAATAAAAGTTGATTGATGAATACGCCAATGACGCTGAATCTCAGTGTTAAAAATGGTCAGGGATCTAGTGGATTTTGAAGATTAGATAGCGAAAAGAAAAAAAAAGACTTTATGATGTACCTATGCACTTTCAGCGGTGGGTAAAGAGTCTGCAGGTATTCAAAGATGTCAGATTAAGATACTGTCATTTGAGCCACCTCATTTTGAGAAGAAAAGACTGTATATTATGAAAGGTATTTCAACATTGAACCCTGAAACTTTCATGTATTATATGAATGTGTCTCTATGGTTGTGTATCGCTTAGATCTATGTTCATGTCAATGTCAATCAATAATAGAATGGCCGCTAGTGAAGCCACGCTTGTATTGTTGTTGCTGAATAGAAACTAGACTTAATCCTTTAGTTTTATTAATGTACCCTTGCATCATACATGGTGTCAGGTGTTCAGGTGTGTATTTCTGTAAAAAGTACGTGAATAAACAAATAGTCTGCTTGAAAGACGAACGACTAGACGAGAATGGAGTCATTCTTTAGATCACCAGAACCGCTGCTTCTAGACGGCAATATATCAGAAAACTGGAAGAGGTTTGAACAAAAATTTAATGTTTTTCTTGAAGCCACTGGATTAAAAGACTCGCCAGAACCGAAGAAAATAGCTGTATTCTTAAACTTGGTGGGAGATGATGGATTGGAGCTGCACAACAGTTTCACCTACAGCGAAGCTGAAAGTAAATCTTTAAGTATGATAATGCTCAAAAGTAGGGTAGCAGAGCAGATTCTCGGCCACTTCAATGGCGACTGAAGAGTAATCCGACAAAGTATGATTCGGAGTACTTGAACATTATGTGGTTGGATTATGAAATGTTATACTGGTGTGTTATTAGATTGATTGATGAATATTTTTCAGAGTTAGATGAAAAAATCGTTGTTTAATTAAGGGTGGTGTCTCTGTGTGCGTGAAAGGAAGAAGCTATAAAGGTGGTCCATGATTTCGTATAATAGATAAAATTGGAAATGTTTCTTTGTTCCTTTGACAGAGGTTTTTTTTTTCTCATCTGTGGAGATGTTCCGAGAAAACGTTTGGGTCTTTTATTGTTTAAATAAGGGTGTCTTTGCATGCCGGAAAAAAAAGAGCAATAAAGATCGGTAATAATTCAGTATAATAGATGAGATTCCTTTGACAGGGTTTTTTTTTCTTATCTATGAGGATGTTTCGAGAAAACTATCAGTTTGGGTCTTTTATCATAAAATGACAATTATCTGAATTAATGGTCACTCTTTTACTCCCCAATATACCTGTGGATTCTAACCGTAATAAAAATGTAAATTTTACCCATTCGAAATAGTTTTGGTGCTATAGGTATTCGAAGATGTCAGTCTGCATTCCGCCTCATGTGATAAGAATGACAGGTTTACTCATTCCCTTTGTCCCAAAAATGGTACATTATGACCGCTAATGGGGGCTGAAGGTTTATTGTGTTTAATGACAAAGGGCGGAGCTATCCCTTAATTCTTCTCGATACACCTGTCGAGTGGCGTTTCTCACCGTAATAAATAAAAGATTTAATTGGTCTTCAGTTCAGATTCGTTTGATGCAGATCTCTTATAACGAAAACAGTCTGGTTATTTTTTTGAATGGTAAGAAGGGCCATGATGGTGGGGAAAAAGGGTCGAGAAGAATATAAAAAGAATAGAACCGACATTCCAACATCAGTCTTCAATTCTCAGTTGCTCTGACTTTGATGAAAAAAAAAATATCACAGAGTTTGTTGCAGTCCATAGAGTAATAAGAAATTGTTTTTCTTCAGTGAATTTTTGTGACGAATCTCATTTTCCAATGTAAGTATTCAAACTTTGTAGCGATGGAAATATTCTTAAATATTTGAAATTTATTTCAGCATAAAATAAAAAAAAAAAACAATAAAAATTATAACAATGGATCTGACAAAAATTAACCAGTGTGGTTCACTTTCACAGCACCAGAAACCAATTGCATCACTTAAGGATTTGATAGTGGGTGAAGTCCATCGAATAATTGATGCAAAATTACTGAAGACTAGATTCGGGGAATCTATTCTCTTGGAGTTGGAAGAAAAGTGTATATTCCTACCGAAACGAGCAAACGACCATCTGAAGCAAGTCATAAAGGAATTCAGTGGAGCTGGGTTTGGAATCAAATTCCTTGGGGTGAAGGAAATAACGAAATATAAACCAGTTCAACTCTTTGAGATTGTCCAATTGTGAAGATGGAGGTATGTAATATTGATTTATTCCATAATGCAATGAATCTTCTGTTTCACGAAAATGACATCATGATTAGAAAAAAATGGATCAATTTGATTAACAAACATATTCGTTTATTGAAAAATTTAATGAAAAATACTCATCACGGACAAAAATTCAGCATTCAATCTGCCATTTGCCATTTGAAAAGATACAAAATTCAACTCAAATCCTTTGATGCGCATAGAGGTGAGGGAATACGAAGCGTAAGAAGTAATCGGGTGAAATGGGAGGATGTTCAATCAGCATTTGAATCAAGAATAAGAACTGGGGTTATAATCAATTTGAAGCATACGGTCGTTGAAGAATTTTTCGATGATGCATTTCATCTTTTCAAATATAGAATTAGAAATGCAATAAGCAGTATTGGAATTGTTAAAGTGAATTTAGTATTTTGCGGACAATTCATTAAAAAAAGTGGTGATGATGAACTACTCGATTTCAAATATTTCCCTACACAAAATGCAACAATTGATGGGGGAACAGATTTAAACGATTGGTTTGAAAGAAATGCTTTAAACATAATCAAACAAAAACTTGAAGAATTTCAAGAGAAAGAGAGTGGTTTTGCTCTTCAATCAATTGTTTCATTAGAAGTCAATATGAATAAGGTGGAAATGGGTAATGGAGGTAGTTCATTCATCCATCTTCCTGAAAAAATTGCGGCCAAAAAAGCATGCATTAATATAAAAAACAATGATCAATGTTGTTTTTTGTGGAGTATTACTGCATGCTTACATCCAGCATCTTCCCACTCTGATAGAGTGTCATCATATCCCCACCCAAGCACTATTTTTAATTGTGATGGTATAGATTTTCCTATAAAACTTAAAGATATAGAGAGGTTTGAAATGTTGAATAATGTTTCAGTGAATGTTTTCTCACTGCAAATGGTTAAAAATGATGATTTCATTGTAGTTCCATCTCGTATCTGCAAATCCAAAATTCCACAAAGACATGCCAATTTACTTCTAATTCAGAATATATATAACCATATTGATGATGGGAAAAATGCTCCTATTGATGCCAAAATAGAATATCATTATGTGTATATTAAGAACTTGTCGAGATTAGTGTCGAAACAACTTAGTAAGTCTAAAAAAAATAAGTTCATATGCGATCAATGTCTTAATTATTTCACTACAGAAGAAAAACTAGGGAAACATATCGAATTGTGCTCGAATCATGAGACATGTCACATACAGTTTCCAGAAAAGTCTCATGTTAGTTTTACAAATTACAGATACAAACAGAGAAGTCCTTTTGTAATGTATTGTGACTTCGAGTCATATTTGAAACCAATCAATGATATAAATTTGAGTTGTTTAAAGTATCAAGAACACAAACCTATCAGCGCAGGTTTTTATTTGAAAAATTCTTATGAGGACATTGTACCGTCATATTATGAGAGCTATACTGGGGTTGATTGCATGGAATGGTTCTCGAATAAATTGTGTGAGATTGCAGATAGGTTATGCAAAATAATTAATCATGTGAAACCCATAAACTCAACTGGTTCACATAGTCGAGTTATATGCCATATATGTGAGAAAACATTCAAAGCGGATGATAAAATAGTCATGGACCATGATCACTTTACTGGAGTGTGCCGCGGGTGGGCTCACAATAGTTGTAATCTCAATTTCAAAAAGTCTTTTATCATACCAGTAGTTTTCCATAATCTAGGTGGATATGACGCACATTTTCTTATAAAGGAGATTGCAAAACAGGGCCGCGTTTCTCTTCTACCATTAAATAAAGAAAAATATATTAGTTTTACGAAATATGATGAAAATACTCAAATACAATTCAGGTTCATTGACAGTTTACGTTTTCTCAACAGTTCGCTAGAGAATTTAGCCTCATATCTTTCATTGAATCAGTTTATTGAATTGAAAAAACAATTTTTCGACTATAATGATGATGCATTCAAACTTTTGACTAAAAAAGTTGTGTTTCCCTATGACTATATCAGTAGTGTTGATAAATTGAATGATACATGTCTACCATCCATTGAGAAATTCTACAACAAATTGAATTATGAAGAGATAAGTGATGAACAATATCTACACGCTCAACTAATATGGTCCACATTCAATTGTCAATCATTGAAAGATATATGATGTTATATCTTAAAACTGATATTATGCTTTTAGCCGATGTGTTTGAACAATTCCGCAATAGCTGTATAAAAGAGTATGAATTAGATCCTATTCATTTTTACACCCTTCCGGGTTATACCTTTCAATGTATGCTTAAAACAACAAAAATCAAATTAGAAATCATTAAAGATATTGACATATTACTATTCATAGAAAACGGTATAAGAGGTGGAATAAGTCAGTGTTCAAACAGATACTCTACGGCTAATAACAAATATATGGGGCCAAAATTCGATGTTAATGAACCTGAAAAGTATTTACTCTACTTAGATGTGAATAACTTATATGGTTGGGCTATGAGTCAGTTTTTGCCATATGGGGGATTCAAGTGGACAGACACAAATATAGATATTACACAAATACCTGATGATGCTCCCGAGGGATATATTTTAGAGGTTGATTTGGAATATCCCGCCGAAATACACGACAAGCACAAAGACTTGCCATTCTGTGCGGAATCACGTATCCCACCTGGATCAAAGTTGCCTAAATTATTAACTACCCTTTATCATAAAAAAAATTATATCGTGCATTATAGGACGTTAAAACAAGCCTTGAGTCATGGACTTGTTTTGAAAAAAGTCCATAGAGTTCTTCAATTCAAACAATCTGCCTGGCTCAAAATGTATATTGACAAAAATACACATTTGAGGCAGACAGCAAAGAACAATTTCGAAAAAAATCTTTTCAAATTAATGGTTAATGCTGTGTATGGGAAAACGATTGAAAACGTCCGGAAGCATAGAGAAGTTAAATTGGTCAACAAATGGTATGGCAGATATGGTGCAATGAATTTGATTTCTAGCCCTTTCTACAAGGATAGAATGATCTTCGGAGAAAATCTAGTCGCTATTGAATTGCAAAAGCGTTTAATCACAATCGATAAACCAATATATGTAGGAATGTCTGTATTAGACATTTCAAAGGTTTGCTTGTACGAATTTCATTACGATTATTTCCAACCTAATTTCAAAGAAAGTATATTGAATTATGTAGATACTGATAGTTTAACTTATGAGGTATCAAATCAAAATCCCTATGAGTGCATAAAACGAGATTGCTACGCACGCTTTGATACATCTGACTATCCTAAAGGAAATCCATATGGAATTCCTCAAGTCAATAAAAAAGTATTGGGTTTGATGAAGGATGAGAATAATGGTAAGATTATGACCGATTTCGTAGGATTAAGATCAAAAATGTACTCATTTCGTGTTGATAAAGAGGAAATAAAAAAAGTGAAAGGCATAAAGCGGAATGTGATTAAAAGCCTTTCTTTCGATGACTACTTGAAATGCTTGATTGATTCCAACACTAAATTAGTAAGACAAAGAAATATAATATCTAAATGTCATGATGTTTTTTCTATTGAACAGGAGAAAATTGCATTGTGTAGTAGAGACGATAAAAGATACATCCTACCTAATTCACATTGTACTCTACCTTGGGGTCATTATCGAATACCATCATCATCCTAGATTCCAGAGGGTGAGAGGGGGAGAAATATAATGATGAATTATGCTGTGACAGCCATTGAGAGAACTTTCTCATACGACTCGAATTTGTCTGAGAAATTCATCAAAAAGTTTCCACAACAATATGAATGTTTTAGTTTATAATCCTCCTCCTCTTAAATATTTGTCTTTTTTGAAATACTTAAGCGATCCCTCTGTGTACCCCATTTATAGATATTTATATGAAAAGTTGGAAAGGGAACCTCCAGATTTATACAAATCCTCATTTTGTTTCGATTCCGAATCTTCAGATTCGGACTCTGAAATATTTTATTTATGAAATATGTTAAATGAACCATTCAACATTGTAAATATGTGGATATATATGTATATGAAATAAATACTAAGAAATGTATAAAAAGTATTTTTATTATCCTTCACAAATATTTCTCTATGTCACAAAGAATGTTGTTTTCATTTGAAATCATACATTCACATAATATCAAATTTTCAATAGAAGGATTGATCTGACAGAATATTCCTATTAGTTCTTCAATGGATTTCGAACTATCTTTTTTAATATTGGTTATAGTTATCAGAAAATTCTTATAATAAGATTTGAAATCAAGTTTCATAAGCATTTCCAATCTATTTCTGAGAAAACTTTTATTGAATTCTAGAATCTTAGCAACATCGTCGCTAATAAGATATAAATGATTTTCCTTCCTTGATATCATGATCATTTTGAATCCATTCACAGTTGTGGTTGTAACAGAAATATCATCAATAAATCGAATATCATTTGCTTCATTCAAGTTGAGGATTTCAGTAAGCATCATCCATTGCATGTAATCAAACGAAATGAACATTTTTCCACCAAACATCAAAGAGTCTTCATTCGTTGACAGCTTCACTGAGGGTTCATAGTTTCTCGCACTACTTAAGCCACAATCGATGTTATATCCTCCTGTTTTGAAATTTGTATTCAAAACAAATTTTTTTTCGATATCAATCATTTCAGAATCGTAATATGGAGATGGATTAAATTCACTCTCTTGACAGTACATGTTGCTGAACTGAAGATCAAAGCGATACTAAATTAAAAAATCTCTATAAACGGTTGGATTTATCTATCCATGAATCATGTGACTGATCGAATCCAAGCCATCTCACAAGTACTTTGTTTCCCCGCTCACATAGAATTTTTTCAACTAAATATATATCTGAGTTTGAAGCGCTTTGCAGTTCAGGCTCATAAAAAGCTCCTCGGATTGGATTACCTTGTAAGTCATCAAGAAGGTAAGTTACTGGATTAGTAATTTGTATCTTACTGATTTTGAATATTTCTGTTGTCCAATTTGGTAAATAACCCTTAGAGAAAACATGTTTGAATTTACTTATACGCACAGTATCACCAACTTTAAATTTTCCTCTACCAGCTATTTTGATGTGATTGTACCGACTTCTAAGTAGGAGTTTCTCATTTGACTTATTTACTTCGATAGGACTCATTCCAATTGTTCTATGTTTAATTGTATTGTAATCAGCGACAATTTTCGGTAGGATTTGCAACCAATAGTATGTTCCATTCAAACTGAAATACTTGAATAGTTTTTCTTTAAGAGTTCGTATTACTCGTTCAACAATTGCTGCTTTTTTCGCAGAATATGTATTGTAATGATTGATCTTATATTTTTTCATTAGGTTTTTGAATTTAAAATTGAAAAACTCTCTTCCTTGGTCAGTCTGTAGGTTCTTGGGTCTTCTATTACTCTGTTTCAATATTTCCGAAAACGCCTTAGTAACTTCTTCGGCACATTTCGTTTTCAATGCTTTAGTCCAGACAAATTTGGAAAGGCAATCAATCACAACGAGAACAAATGTATGATTTTTGTTTTCATCAGCATACGAGTCCATTTGCATCAAATCACTCTGCCACAAATCATCTATACCCTTGATGATAGTACGCCTTCGGGGGAAATTTTTTCTAGCTGGTCTATGTAGCTCATTAACCACTTGAACTTTCTCCTTTGAGTGCTCCATTGGAAATGGTCTTTTTTTTTAATTGAGTAGGATAACTATCGAGTCAGTTGTAGTTGTACCTAGTCTATTCGTAAAGTTAAAATCTCAATCAATTCTTTGTGACCTTCTCACTAAACTTTATAACAAATGATCTGAAATCTTCCCTCAGTTCTTGTTTCAAATCCTGAAGACATTTTTCCTGGTTGGATAAAACATCGGAGATAATTTTCTCATGGCTGAGCTCCAACTCGTTTTTGATACTTTGGACTCTGATTCCTAAATCCCCAATTAAATTGATAACTTTGAGCAATTCATTGTCTAGAATTTCTTTAGTCACAACATCACTTTTTTCGGTAGGTATTTTCACATTGCATAGCTTACGATTACCGAAATCATAATCACCATCTGAAGTTAAAGGGAAGCTTTGACTTTCAGTACGTTTACGTTTATATTTATTTTGTAGCCCTCGTGAGGTTCCACCAAACTTACTGAGAGGCATTCTTGAACTGTTGATCATTTCAAACTGCATTATTAATATATAATGTTGGCTTCGCGTAGTTCTTCGATAATAGATTGGATTTCATTATCCACCGATGTATTACCTGCATCTCTTGACGCATGAAGTAATTGTAATCTATCAACTAGTTCATTCACATCATTCCAATACACATACTCGACTGGTTTTTCATTGTATGTCAACAAACTACCTCCTTGAGTTGAAGTTAAAGGTTTTATAATTTCAACCCATTTAAATGCTGCTGATCCACGTCGTTGCTTTGTAGCATCAAACTGTCTCCTATGAACGTTTGTCAAATTTAAAACTGTTTTATAACATTGTGAATCCTCTTTCGTATAATCAGTCGGTTGTTTATCGAATATCAGTCTGTACAGCCCTGGTGTACCGGGAAATCGTTCATTATTGTCTATTATAATCTCACTAGTTTTCCCATCAAAACTGATAGCCTTGTTACCAAGAAACCATTTCGAAATTTTAGAATCGTATTTAGGCCCATATGTGATATCGACTACATTATCTTGTTCAGGGGATGGTAATATAGATGAAATATAATGTCTAGATTCAACTGGATACTGTTTCAAATATTCATCAACACTTGATTGGTACACATTTTTATACTGAGTCTCTTGACTTTCTTCTTCAGTGTTTTCCGGAAAGAAATCTTCCTTTGAAAAATATGAGGAATCTGACAGCCCTGCTGTCTGACGCTGTTTCAGAGCTGACAGCTTATCTGTCTGAAGCTGTGTTGGATCTGTCAGTTGAGCTGTCTTGAGCTGTACTGGAGCTGTATGGAGTTTCACAGTCTTCAATAAACCATCTGTTTGCTTATATTCTATTCTATCTAGTCGTTTGGTGATCGGATCAAATAATTGAGAAATTGATCGATCGTCTTCATTTTTTCCTAGCTTGAATGTGAGAAACTTCTTTCTCACATCTCTTATAAGTTGTTGTATTTTACGTTTTCTCTGCTGCTCAATAGCACTCTTCATTACGGCTTAGTTTGATCTATACTGAGGGCATTTCATGTATTTACATAATTTTTATATTTGACTGAATTTTTTTTTTATGAACCTATCAAATCCTTGACGATAGCGTCCTCCATCAATATCAAAGTTTTTAACAATAACAATGAATCCATATTTGGTTGAATTCCAACAGAATGCACACAGTTGTTTAAACTCTCCATATGACATATCCGGAGAGACATGCTCATTGAATGCATGTTTCAGATTAGTATCATCTTGTTTGAATAATACAATAACATTCAAGTTATCACGACATAAGTGTTTGCTTGCCATAACATAAGTTTGACATAGAAATGCCACATCAATGGCCTTATGTCGACCCATAGAGTAATAGGCTTTAATCTTATCTTGCTTATCTCCAACAACATCATCAAAAATAATGATAGAATTTTCTTCAGCGTCATTAGGATCAATTATATCATCATTCTCCTTGTATGGATGATAACCTATTTCAGGCACGCCTTTCAGCACTTGTTCCAACAATTGATATTTCGGTTGATAAAGACTCTTAGAATAAATATATATATTTTTGAATCGTAATCCATTCGGAGATAACAGTAAACTCAAAAGTGCATTGGATTTTCCACAACCACTTGGTCCGGCAAATAAAATTCGACAACTGTCAGGAAAGAGATCTCCATGTTTTGGAAATCTTTCATTTTCTAACATATCTAAATTATCAACTGATAAAACAGATGGTTGCTGTTCGACTTCCATCTTACAATCAAATAAAGCCAGATCCTCTTTCTGTCTCATTATATAATGTTATATATGAATAGAGCTTACACATTATTTATTCAGTATAATGCTGACCTTCGCCAATGGTGGGGGTCTTATAAACTCCATAATAAATAAGCTTCCTATTGAACTCCATTTGCCTGGCTCCATCTAAACCAGTTGTGAAGAGAACGTGTAAGAAGCTGGGTGGAAAACTCACCGTGAAGAAACATTAGAGCATAATCCTTTTGATATCTGAGATAATTCAGTATAATGCTGACCTTCGCCAATGGTGGGGGTCTTATAAACTCCATAATAAATAAGCTTCCTATTGAACTCCATTTGCCTGGTGAGAAAAAAAAAATGATGAAAGTTGTACGATTATAATTAATATATTCTCTCTCTCTCTCTCTCTCTCTCTCTCTCTATAGGATACTCATATTGTGGACCTGGCACTAAACTGCAAAAACGATTAGAAAGAGGTGATCCTGGAATAAATCCTTTAGATCAGGCGTGTAAGGTTCATGATATAACCTATAGCAGGACAAACAATTTAGAAGAAAGACATAAAGCAGATAAAGAATTGGAAGATAGAGCTTGGAATCGATTTGGCTCCAAGGACGCTTCGTGGCGTGAAAAAACTGCAGCGCTTTTTGTAACTGGTACTATGAAAGCCAAACGAAAATTAGGTATGGGATATCGAAAATCCTTCCGGACTGCTATATTGAACCCTGTGAATAAGATATTACAAAAATCTAATACGAACGATATGAAGAAATCAGCATCCATAGCTCTGAGAGCAGCAAGAGCAGCTGTTAAAAGGGCAGGTGGTAAACGTAAAATACGAATTCCACGAACTATACCCTTTGAAAGTAAGTGTGGTGGAGTACTACCATTAATGGGTATTTTAGCTGGTTTGGGTGCTATTGGATCAGTGCTTGGAGGAAGTGGTTCAGTTGCCAATGCTGTTATCAATGCCAACAGAGCAAAAAAGAAGTTAGAGGAAGAAAAACGGCATAATAGGGCTATGGAAGCTATTGGACATGGATTGTTCTTAAAAAAGATGAATAAAGGTTATGGACTATTTTTGAAGAAGCAAAAAAAAAAAACCTCTGAAAAGTTTGCCCGAAAGGGCATTATATGATCACGAGATATTACAATTTGCCCAAAGTATTCCTCATTTTCGAGGTGTATTTATGCGAAACACTTTACCAAAAGCTATAAACAGAACAGAGTGTGGAGTTGTGAATTTAGATACTTCATATGGTCCAGGAACGCACTGGGTTGCATATGTCAAAAAGGGAAAAGATGTGGAATATTTTGATAGTTATGGAAATTTGAAACCGCCTAAAGAATTAGTTCGTTATTTCAGAAATTCTGAAATTAAATATAACCAAACTGATTATCAGAGAACTAATCCCTACAATTGTGGTCATCTGTGTTTGGAATTTTTATCAAACAAAATGATATAAATGAATAGATGATGTGTTACTCTCTTTCAGTCATGTCTGTTCTTTTCACATTGAAAGATCGATCTCCTATACTCTCTATTGATTTACCAACTCCAATAGAATTAGATCCAAATTACCAGTATGGCATTGCATTGATAGGATTTCATACTTATAACTCAATCCCAAACATTGACGAAAATAATAATAAGTTCTGTTATTATGAAACTAAAGCAGGTTTTGATGACTTTCTGAATGAAAATAAAAAGGTAATTGAAATTCCTTCAGGGGCGTATGAAATAAGTGATATTGAAGAATTTCTGAAGAAAAAACTACTTCCGGAAGAAAAATACAGGAGTGACAGTGAGGAACTATTTTTCTTAAGACCCAATCGCAATACACTCAAAAGTGAAATTTACCATAAAGACTTTGCGATTGATTTCTCCAAAGACAATTCGATTGGAAAACTCTTGGGGTTCTCTGAAATAATTCTTCCACCAAATCAAATTCACGAATCTGATATACCTGTTAATATTGTTAAGGTTCAAACTATACACATAGATAGCAATATTACTGGAGGAGCTTTCTATAACAATAGACCATCACATACAATATATGAATTTTCAGTAGACTCCGATCCTGGATATAGTATCGACGAAGTGCCTAGAAATTTGATTTATTTGCCACTGACGACATCAAGAATATACAATATAACTTTGAAAGTGCTCGATCAAGATTCTGAACTAGTTAACTTCAGGGGTGAGGAGATAATAATACGATTAGAATTGAAAAAATGGTCTTGATAATTAACTCATCATATAAATATGCAGCCCCTACTCCATCTATACCAGTTGTGAAAAATAAATATGCAGCCCCTACTCCATCTAAACCAGTTGTGAAGAGAACGTGTAAGAAGCTGGGTGGAAAACTCACCGTGAAGAATAAATTATTCCTAAAATCTATTGGACATGCTATCCAACAACACCTTTAACCTATATCAGCCAGTCAACAATGACGAATCAATCACAAAAGTGGAGACAAGAACATATTTGCCGTTTGTTAAATCTTTCGGCAATAATGATACTATTGAAATAACCATAAATCGTACTGATACATGGGTCCTTATGCATGATGCAGCTCTCATCATTAAGGGAAAACTTCAAAAAACTGCTGGTAATGGAACTGTTCAATTAGTTTTGAATGGGGGAGCTTTCCTTTTTGACACAATCTCATATGAGTTACATGGAACTGAAGTTGATTCGGTACGAGATCCAGGATTAATAAGTACAATAAAAGGATATCTGTGTTACGATAAAGATTCTGTGAGGGAATTGGAAACAGCTAGTTGGTCATATCCTGATGATCCTAAAATAAACGCTGATGGAAATTTTGTATTTAGAATACCATTAAGACATGTATTGAATTTCTTCGACGATTACCGTTTAGCTATCTGTGGGAAGCAAACTATTCGATTGATGATATCTCAAAATGACAATAATGCTATGAAAATCACACCTGGTCCCGAGGAAACAGTCAATGCTACAAAAGGCAAATTTACAATTGATAGTATCGAACTGAAAGTTAGACATATCTATCCAAATGATGTATTGAAGATTGAATTACTAGAATCAATGAAATCAAATAGAGCAATATTATTTCCATTCAGAAAATGGGAAATTCACGAATTGCCAACTCTGACAGCGAACTCTCTAACAGAAATATGGAATATCAAAACCACTTCAATTATTGATTATCCTAGATTCATAATATGCTGTTTTCAAACAAATAAGAAAAATAAGAGTACTGAAAATTCCACGTTATTCGACAATCTGGACATCTCAAATGTCCGTTTGCTACTGAATGGTGAATTCATTCCTCAAGAAAATTTAAGATTGAATTTCAATAAAAATGATTATGCAGAAGCATACTATAATTATACAGAATTTTCAACAAGTTATAATAATCTGAAAATCAATCCAATATTGCAATATTCAGACTTCAAAAACAGATGCTTATTTGTTATTGATTGCTCGAGACGAAGTGAATCTTTTAAATCTTCAACTGTTGATGTAAAACTTGAGATTGAATCTAGAGTTGGTTTTCCCACCTCCACTAAAGCATATTGTATAATCGTGTACGACTGTGTGATGGAGTATTTGCCTCTAACTGAAACAGTTCGAAAGTTGACATCGATATGATCAGTATGTAATATAGTGACGGGTTCATTGACTATAAGGAACTTGTAACATATTCAACAAGATATTGGTTGGCCTTGATATTGTTCATCTGAAAGGGCTTCAAAATATAAGTTCTTAATGAATATATTGAAATCTACCGTTACAATGATCAATTTGGGGAATGAGATATGTCCGAAATTTGAAATGGAAAAACCTGAATGCATTGCCCATGCGGATAATATGAGAATCTGTACTATAAATAATTGTGAGAAATTGTATACATGGTTGTGTGACACTGCTAATAGATCAAATGATAAATGGATTGATGTTTTTCATAATAAACATAGATTTCTAAAACTAAAATGTTCATCTAGACATATAAGATTGAATAAAGAGTAATGTATCAAGTTTATATTTTTTTTTTTATTTCAGCTACCTTCATCTTATCTATCCTTAAAATGTGAAAAAACATTAGAGCATAATCCTTTTGATATCTGAGATAAGTGAATGTTGCTCTGGAGAAGCGTGTGAAGTCACCAATGCGAAAGTCTTAATAATAATAATAGGATGAATAGGAGGATAAAATCATACTATGCATTTATTTCTTTTTCGGAACGTTATGGATAGGCTACTGGTTTACGGACAGAACGTTAATGGATTGCGCTCGAAAACGGCAGAATTCAAGCTTAATTCACAAAGCCTTAGTGCGGATGTTTATCTCATTACTGAGAGCAATTTGTGTCATGGAATAAGTGACTCTGAGATCTTTGACTTGTCACAGTATGGGGTCTTCCGTAGAGATCGCGAAAGTGCGGACTGTGCTAAAAGTAAAAAGTCAGGTGGTGGTGTCCTAATTGCTGTGCGGAATAGCATTTCGGTTACTCATCAGCCACATCTTCAAAGTGATGCTGAGGATTTGTGGGTCACCATATTCGACCATCATCATGGTTGGAAAATACACATCTGCTGTGTCTATCTACCACCAGGGGACAACTCGGCCAGAATGTGCTTCACCACTAAACTGCAGAGCAATTTTGATCATCTGTCAGGTGAAGCAATGCTTATATACGGTGACTTCAATTTTCCGCACATTGAGTGGACTTCCAGTGAGTGTGGTTCATTTTTCATTCCAACAAATGTCGATAACACAAACTCACCTTTGATAGATCTTTTGGCATTTGCTGAGTTCTCTCAACATAACTTCATAAAGAACAGGGACGATAGAATTCTCGATTTGGTGTTTTCTACGAAAGTTGAAGTTACGGGTTTAAATGAATGCGACATTGCTTTGGTGACTTCTGACTCCTATCATCCACCAATTGAATTTTATATGCGATTTCCCGGTAATGTTGCACTTCGTGATGGGTTCTCCATATTTCGCAATTTCAAGAGGGCAAATTACATTGAACTAAATAATTTTTTTTCAAACCATGACTGGGATTCCATATTGATGAACAAACCTGTCAATGAGGCTGTCTCAATATTTTACGATGTTCTTGCCGAAGGTTCTGATTTATTTGTACCAAAAATTACAATAAAAAACAAAAGGTTTCCTAAGTATTTCTCCAAGTCAACTATTAAATATATAAAACAAAAAAATTTATCGCATAAAAAATGGAAGAAATTTCAACTACCCTATTACTTCGAGAAATTCAGGGAATTTAGAAAATTAAGTAAGATCAGTATTTTTGAAGATTTTAAAAATTATATTGAACATATTCAAATTGGACTAAGAGATTGTCCGAAAAAATTTTGGAATTATATAAGAGATAACAGAAAAGATGGAAGTATACCAAATAAAATGTATTCTACTGATGAATCTGCTGATACTGGTGAGGCTATTTGTACTCTATTTGCTTCCTACTTCAGAAGTGTATTCAAACCCTATCAGCAGGTCCGTCACATATCTGAGCAATATACCAACAACATTGTATTGGACTGTATTTCTTTTACAGCAGGTAATGTACTGGAGAAGATTAATTCTATAAATGTACATAAGGGTGCGGGATTTGACGGATATCCTTCTAGTTTCGTTAAAAACTGTGGCCCCTCTCTATGTTATCCACTTTCAATTTTATTCAATAATTCCGTTGAGTCCGGCACTTTTCCGGACATCTGGAAGATTGGATTGTTGGTTCCAATTTATAAGAACTCTGGCAGTAGAAGTTTAGTCGATAACTATCGCGGTATTAGTAAGTTGTCAATTTTTTGCAAGGTTTTTGAGAGTATGGTTCACGATGCATTGTTCGGTGTTTTGAAAGCCTCAATTATTGATTGCCAGCATGGCTTTTTCTCAAAACGCTCAATCGAAACGAATCTGGTCGTATACTCACAGTATGTTGCTTCGGCATTGGACGAACGAACCCAGGTTGATTCGATATACACGGATTTCACCAAAGCGTTTGACAGAATTGATCATAACCTTTTGATGACGAAACTTGCCAGGATCGGTATTCATGGGGATCTTCTGAGATGGTTTTCTTCATATCTATATAACAGGTCTCAGTTGGTTACGGTTAACGGTTATAAATCCGCGCCATTCGTGGTAACATCTGGAGTTCCCCAGGGCTCTAATCTTGGCCCATTATTGTTTATCCTTTTCATAAACGATTTGAAATCCTGCTTTAAATTTTGTCATATTCTTTTGTATGCGGACGATTTGAAGGTATTTATGAAGGTTGCGACAATCCTTGACTGCATAAGAATTCAACAAGATCTCGATGAATTCACTGACTATTGTCGGACCAATATGTTGGAGCTCAATATTAGAAAGTGTATGTGTATTTCATTCTCTCGAAGCACTGAACCTTTGCACTTCGATTATCATTTGAACGACTTTATACTTAACCGTGAGACTAGAGTGAGAGACTTAGGCGTGATATTTGACTCAAAGATGTCTTTCAATCTACATATAGATTATTTAATTGATTCCTGTAGCAAATTACTCGGTTTTCTCTGCAGGACATGTAAAAATTTCAATGATGAGTCGGCCATAAAATCTATTTTTTATTCACTTATTTATAGTAGGCTGAACTTTGCCAGTGTTATTTGGAGCCCACAATATAATATACATAAAATCAGGCTCGAGAGACTTCAAAATAAATTTATCAGATTTCTAAATTATAAAATCACAAAAGTTTACGTGAACGAGGGAATGGGGGAGCTCCGAATTAAATATAATATACGATTATTGGAAATAAATAGACTTAATAATGATTTAATTTTTCTTTTCAAAATATTGAATGGTTTCTATGATTCCTCTGAATTGATATCAATGGTCTTATATCATGTCCCTCCAAGAAATACTAGAAATAGGCAGCTCCTTGCAATACCACCTTATAGTACAAATCTCGGTAGAAATTCACCTTTAATTAGAATGTGTATTGAGTTTAATACGTACTGTGGAAGCTTTGATGTGTTTGCAATGAGTTTGTTTAGATTTAGAGGAACATTACGAAATATTATTAAACTGAGTTAGAATAAGAATATCTTTAAAACTGTTTAACTGTTTATACTGAGAATTATGTTGTTTTTGTTTTTTTTTTTTTTTGGACTTGTATTCTGAACACCGTTTTGTTTACTTAAGGTTTCATGTGATGCATTTGTGGGTACTGTTGTGGGATTCATCCTGTTTGTATCCTAAATTGATAAATAAATAAATAAATAAATAAATAAATTATCAATTTTTATTTTGTCTCATATACTGATAAGTTACACAATCGCATCTGCAATTTCCAAAGGATTCACATTTTGAACATGCAATTCCATCAACAGAGTCCACATTTAGTCCCCATCCGATGCATTTCAGTGGACAGCAGTATATTCTTCCATCGATAATGAAACTGTTTCTTTCGGCATCCATTTTTAAACAATCTTTTTGAATTCTTTTGCCGAAACAGAAGATTGTAAGTCCACAACTAAGACATTGAATATGATCAATATGAAACTTGAACTTTTGACATATAGTAGATGGCTTAACCAATTTATTATAATTATAATATTTTATAAGCACCAGAATTGATATTACTATTATTATTGCTACGACGATGTATTGGATGAATTGTTTATATTTCCAAACGATATCATTTACTGAATATTCAGCCATTATATTTCAGAAGTAGTATTGTATGAATTCCTCGGTTAAGGCTGAACAATTTCTTATTGAAAACTGATATGAACATACAATTCATCAACGTTTTATGTATTTCACCATTACAATTTTTTCAACATCATAGCCCCTCCTACCATTCAAAAAAATAACCAAACTGTTTTCGTTATAAAAGATCTGCATCAAACGAATCTGAACTGAAGACCAATTAAATCTTTTATTTATTACGGTGAGAAACGCCACTCGACAGGTGTATCGAGAAGAATTAAGGGATAGCTCCGCCCTTTGTCATTAAACACAATAAACCTTCAGCCCCCATTAGCGGTCATAATGTACCATTTTTGGGACAAAGGGAATGAGTAAACCTGTCATTCTTATCACATGAGGCGGAATGCAGACTGACATCTTCGAATACCTATAGCACCAAAACTATTTCGAATGGGTAAAATTTACATTTTTATTACGGTTAGAATCCACAGGTATATTGGGGAGTAAAAGAGTGACCATTAATTCAGATAATTGTCATTTTATGATAAAAGACCCAAACTGATAGTTTTCTCGAAACATCCTCATAGATAAGAAAAAAAAACCCTGTCAAAGGAATCTCATCTATTATACTGAATTATTACCGATCTTTATTGCTCTTTTTTTTCCGGCATGCAAAGACACCCTTATTTAAACAATAAAAGACCCAAACGTTTTCTCGGAACATCTCCACAGATGAGAAAAAAAAAACCTCTGTCAAAGGAACAAAGAAACATTTCCAATTTTATCTATTATACGAAATCACGGACCACCTTTATAGCTTCTTCCTTTCACGCACACGGAGACACCACCCTTAATTAAACAACGATTTTTTCATCTAACTGTGAAAAATATTCATCAATCAATCTAATAACACACCAGTATAACATTTCATAATCCAACCACATAATGTTCAAGTACTCCGAATCATACTTTGTCGGATTACTCTTCAGTCGCCATTGAAGTGGCCGAGAATCTGCTCTGCTACCCTACTCTCAAATTTTCAGATTACTGTTCCCCAAAAACAAATGAAATCTTTGAGCGCTATAAGTTCAATAGTATTTATCAAAAGGAAGGTCAAGCGTTCGACAGCTTCCTCACTGACCTGAGAAAAGCAGTAAAGACCACAGGATACAAAGAACAGAATGAAATGATAAGAGACAGGATAGTAATGGGAATTCATGACAAAACCACGCAAGAAAGACTGCTACGAGAATCAAAATTAACACTGACGAAGGCAATTGAATTTTGCCGAACTGTGGAAGTAAGCAAACAACAGTCGAAAACATTGCAAGAAGGTGGTGCAGATGTTCATTTAGATGCTGTAAAGCACAAGAAGCCAAATATGTGCAAATATTGTGGTTACAAACACGATTTTAAGAAAAAGTGTCCAGCATTTGGAAAAACGTGTGCTAGTTGCCAAGGAAGAAATCATTTTGCGTCTGTTTGCAAAAGCAGAACAAAGAACCACAACAATAAAGGAGACGAAGGAAGTTCAAGAAAGAAGAAAGTTGATGAGCTACAGAAACAAAACGATGAACCAGACAAGGATGGGACAGATGCTGACAGTAGTGAGTTCTATGTTGATTCTGTGAAATCAATTGGTGCAGTGGGTGCAAATGTAAGAGAACAAACAGTATGGAAAAAGAAACTTATTGTTGAAGATAAAGAAATTGAATTTAAATTAGACACTGGAGCTGAAGTGAGTATTCTTCCTGCATATGCTGTTAAATCTTGCAACTTATCTAGAATAAAACCTACAGATGTAACCTTGGTAGCATATGGTAGTGAAAAATTTAAGATCAAACCTGTTGGAGAAATTTCTTTAACTTGTAGATGTAATGGTAGGAATGCTATCATCAATTTTATTGTAGTAGATTGTAAAAATCAAGTTCCATTGTTGGGTTTAACTGGTTGTATAGCTTTGAAATTGATCAAACGTATAGATAATTTAGTGAAGAACATTGATCTCAAAGTACATGGGAGCAAGACAATTTTTAGATCACTTGAGGATATTAAGCTAATGTATCCACAGGTATTTGAAGGCCTTGGTAGATTTCCGAATGAGTATCATATCAGTTTGAAAGAGGATGCAGTACCTCATATTTCTGCAATTAGACGAGTTCCTCAAACTCTTAGAGAAAAACTTAAAACTAAACTTGATCAAATGTGTGAATTAGTAGTAATTAGAAAAGTTGATAAACCAACAGCATTTTTACATCCTTTAGTAATAGTAGAAAAACCTAATGGTGATTTAAGATTGTGTCTTGATCCCAAAAGCTTAAATGAAAGTATTAAACGAGAACATTTTCTCATACCATCTCTTGAAGAAATAACTTACAAGTTGAGTAACAAAAAATATTTCACCGTTTTTGATATGAAAGATGGGTATTGGCAAATTGCTCTGGATGACGCAAGCTGTGACTTATGCACCTTTGGTACGCCCTTCGGAAGATTTCAATTCACAAGATTAGCTTTTGGTATTAATTCTGCGCCAGAGGCTTTTCGAAAGAAAAATTATGAAGTTTTTGGTGATATTGAAGGTGTAGGATTATATTTTGATGACCTCATTATAACAGGTGAAACAGAGGGAGAACATGATAAAAATTTAAAAGAAGTTCTTGATCGAGCAATTAAATGCAATTTGAAGTTTAATTTTTCAAAAATTCAGTTCAAAAAAGAAAGTGTCAGATATATGGGTCAGGTTTTTTCAAAAAGTGGAATTTCTACCAACAAGAGTTATACAGATGCTATTATTAAAATGCCATGTCCCCAAAACAAAACTGAATTATTAAGATTTTTGGCAATGGTCAAATATGTTAGTAAATTTATACCGAACATGTCAATAATAAGTGCTCCTCTGAGAAATTTAACCAGAAATGATGTAGACTGGCAATGGTCAACAACACATCAAGAAGCAGTTGACAATCTAAAAAAATTATTGGTTAATGCACCTGTATTATCTTTCTTTGATCCTGAAAAGTCTATAGAAATTGAAACAGATAGTTCAAAAGATGGGTTAGGGGCCTGTCTTATTCAAGATGGTCATCCTATCGCATTCGCTTCAAGAAGTTTGGCAAAGAATGAAATAAAATTCAGCCAAATTGAAAAAGAATGTCTTGCAATACTATTTGCTGTACAGAAATTTCATTTTTTCATATATGGTTTACCAGTGTTGGTCAATAGTGATCATAAACCACTCGAATCAATATTTAAAAAGGAGTTATCGTCAGCAACTCCAAGAATTCAGAGAATGAGATTAAAGTTACTGAGATACAATATTACGGTCAGATATAAACCAGGTAAATATTTGTATGTAGCTGATACTCTATCAAGAGCTTTTCTTAATGATCGAGAGAACAATTCCGGTGAAGAGATTGATTTTGCAGTGCATTGTCTAATAAAAAATCTTCCAATATCGGACAAACGTAAAATTCAGATTGCTGAGGAAAGTGAAAAAGATCCAGTGCTACAGCAAGTAAAATTATTCATTGATACTTGTTGGCCTGATCAGAAAAATATAAAAGGTGATCTAAAATATTTTTATAAAGTCAAAGAAGATCTTATTGTTGAAAGCAATTTAATACTATTCAAAAATAGATTAGTGCTTCCGTCACAAATGAAAACTGAAATGCTACAATTGCTTCATCAAGGACATTTTGGAATAGAAAAAACAAAAGCCTTAGCAAGAAGCATATTTTATTGGCCAAGACAAGCGAAAGATATAGAAATGTTTGTGAAGTCGTGTAAGATTTGTGAAAAATTCGCTCGTAAAAATCCAAAACAGCCCTTGTTACAATATCCGTTACCGCAAAGACCCTGGGAACGTGTAGGTACTGATATATTTACGTATGGTAACCAAAGTTATCTGGTACTATTTGATGCATACTCAAATTGGTTGGAAATATTGCCAATAACTGATAAAAGCGCTCATGCTGCTATCAAAGTGATGAGACCTATATTTGCAAGGTTTGGTTCCCCAGAGTTTTTGGTGGCAGATAATGTACCATTTAATAGTTGGCAGTTCAGAAATTTTGCTGATTCCTGGAACTTCAAAATACTGTTCAGAAGTCCACATTTTGCCCGCTCAAACGGTTTAGCAGAAAAGGCTGTATCAATTGCGAAAAATATTCTTAAAAAAACGGAAGGTAAAGATAGTATAGAGGGTATTGATAGCGCTCTGTTGACTTATAGAAATGCTCCACTCAAATATATGGACTACTCCCCAGCGCAATTATTGTTTAGCCGTAGGTGCAAAACAAAGGTGCCTATTTCTGACAGGTTGCTGCATCCTGAGTTGTGTAAAAATGTTTTTGAAAAATTAAAGAAAAAGAGGGAAATTAATCTTTTCAATTTCAATAAAAATTGTGGTAAAGATTTGCCTCCAATTGATAGAGATGCTGATGTTACTGTTTATAATCATCATCATAAGACATGGGAACCAGGAATTGTAATAAATAAACATGAGGCTCCTAGGTCTTACATAATTGAGGATAAGTTTGGAAATAGCATAAGACGAAATCGTCATGATATAAGGCTATCTAATAACCCTTACATGGCACAACATACTCAGGATTTCACTGATGTCTTGAATGAAAATTTGCCCAATCAAGAGCCTTGTAAAACAGCAAGTTGTTCTAATCATTCATCAGTAAATAACAATTTGAGTTTTGATGTATCATTTGATACTAGTGTTGGGTTACCTAGTAATAGTGATAATACTTTAAGAGTTACCCGTTCAGGTCGTACTGTTAAAAGACCTGATAGACTTAATCTTTAAAAGGGGAGATGTATTATATGAATGTGTCTCTATGGTTGTGTATCGCTTAGATCTATGTTCATGTCAATGTCAATCAATAATAGAATGGCCGCTAGTGAAGCCACGCTTGTATTGTTGTTGCTGAATAGAAACTAGACTTAATCCTTTAGTTTTATTAATGTACCCTTGCATCATACATTTCAAGACTTGAGACCAATTCAAAAAGTCTCGAAACTAGTAGTTACAAGCATGAAACTTGTGAACTGAAGAACTTTCCCTCCTTGTTCTAATTATACATAACATCATTATTTTTGTAATTGCAGAGTGGTCGACTTACCGTAAAAACTTGAATGCCGACGTTGACTGTCGTTGTGGTGCCTCCTGATCCTCTTCTCATCCTTGTCACTTTCTTCGGGCAATAAAGGTCTTCTTTGCTGCTTGTTCGCCGAAGCCATATGAATGTTGGCACAGGCACTTGGCTGGCCGTAATAAGTTGTCCCGTTCACCTCATAATGGCTTTGAGGCACATTATTGTAACGAGGACTGGCAACTTGATGAGAAACATTCTGATGAAAATTCTGGGTAGGTTGGAGGACCGGTGGCTGTAAAAACTGGGGTGTGTGCCAAGCTGGTGGCTGTACCAAATTCTGGAAAAAAAATTCAAGATTAGTATGGGACACAGAATAAAATTAACTTTTATTTAATTGATGCAACAATCCGGATGATTGTTGTTGGAAGACCGAATTTTCAAAACGCTGAATTGAATTGAATCATCTCAATTTACTGAAAAAGTAATGAATTTTTCATGGTGTGGTTTACTGGGCTGTTTCAATTATTTTGGAAGAAGTGGGAAAATTATTCTAACAGTAGATTCTTGAGGTCGAAAGAAACAATTTTTTCCTTTACCATTTTTTACGAATCGACTCGGTTTGAAAGATACAGACTGTTGCCATGAAAAAAATTTCTTGTTCAAATAGGCTTTTGCGTCGCTTGGCTATCGTACTATAAAATATCAAGGAATCGAGTTTCTTGAACGAACATCGACATTTCGACGATAATAAAAGAAGCAAAACACGGAGAAGTTCTCGTACAATGAACATTTCTTTATCACAACTTTACACAGACTGAGTATCTGTTCGGCCCTGTTGGGAATTTTGGCACTTAGTCAAATTGGCAATAAAAAAATTGTCAAAATCAACGTATACAACTTTTATTTGTCGACTCGTAAAAAAAAGGGAACACAAGTGGCACTATTACAAAATTCTTACAGTGACTCGAAATCAGTGAGATTTACAGGGAAAAACGGACGGAATGACACGGGATCCGATCTCAAACGTTATACGGGGGTTAACGGACTTGTTCGCCAGCCAGAACCTGAGACGTGCACTTGGCGGATAGATATCGGACTTCAGCCAGGTTAGGGGATGAAAGACGGCACAGACCTACGACAGCTCACCCCTAGGTGCGTTCTTCGCCCCCTGAGTATCCACGCCAGCGGGGTTCTTCGATAACAACTGAGTTGAGCTTCGAAACAACGGGGGAGGAAAGAGGGTTAGCCACTCCAAAGTGCCTCCGCACCCCCTGAGTATCCACGCCAGCGGGGTGCTTTAGCAGTAGGGGTGGAACTTAACCCGGGATAAGAAGGGATGAAGGGAGGCTGAAGTTCCAATATTATATAAAAAAATAACGGAGTGTCGTCATACCTATGGTTGGCCACTTGCACTCACAAGAGAACAAAAAACAGTAGAGAGAGAATAAAAATAACTCAAAAAAAAACTTAATCTAAAATTTCCCCGAAAAGAAAACTAAAAAAATTAGTGAATTCTCGAAAACTGATGGCAAGGAAAATCGGCAGCTAATCGGTAGTCAAAGTAAACTAATCAAGGGAAAATCGCAAGTGAAGTGGCCTGCGGGGGAACGTCTGATTTTATACCCACAGGGGGGGTGCGGAAATCAGATGTGACCGACAGTCGAAATTCGGTAAATTTGCGTCGATGAAGACGTTTTAATTTCGACTTATCTGTGCTAGTGAACAAAAAAAAACTCGGTTATCTTCCAATTCAGGATGTTTTATACGGTGCGACATCGTTTTTTTCAGAACTGAAAACAGAACAAAAACGGTGCTTATGTTTACAATTCCAAACGATGTCGGAATCCTGAATTGGAAATTGAAAACATTTTTCTCCAAAATTAATCTAATATATGAAATTCTCGTGTCATAGTTTTCGTTACCATACTCCTCCGAAACGGCTTGACCGATTTTGATGAAATTTTTTGTGCTTATCCGGTATCTATGAGAATCGGCCAACATCTATTTTTCATCCCCCTAAATGTTAGGGGTAGTCCACCCCTAAATTTTTTTTTGTATTTTTTAGACAAAATTTTTAATTTCTATTTTTTTATGATACAACATACAATCCTCAATTTTCACCCTTCTACGATCAACCCTTATTTTTTAATAGCCATTTTAGTAATTTAATCATTAGGAAATTATTTATATGGCAAAACAACGTTTGCCGGGTCGGCTATCTATGAGAATCGGCCAACATCTATTTTTCATCCCCCTAAATGTTAGGGGTAGTGCACCCCTAAATTTTTTTTTGTATTTTTTAGACAAAATTTTCAATTTCTATTTTTTTATGATACAACATACAAAAATACATACAATCCTCAATTTTCACCCTTCTACGATCAACCCTTATTTTTTAATAGCCATTTTAGTAATTTAATCATTAGGAAATTATTTATATGGCAAAACAACGTTTGCCGGGTCAGCTATCTATGAGAATCGTCCAACATCTATTTTTCATCCCCCTAAATGTTAGGGGTAGTCCACCCCTAAATTTTTTTTTATTTTTCAGACAAAATTTTTAATTTCTATTTTTTTATGATACAATATGGAAATTATTTATATGGCAAAACAACGTTTGCCGGGTCAGCTAGTTTGAAAATAAAATTACTTGACAGTGAAAACTGAAAGATTCTTCTAAAATGAGAGAATAGGTTTGAAAACCCATTTTCTCATTACAACTTTACTTATTTTCACATGTATGATGTTATAAAATAATTGACATAAATTTTCTGAGGTGGCACAGTAATCACTGTGGAAATTTATGTCAAACCAAATTTACACTTATAAAGGAAGTTTTTGACGGTATGCAGATAAGAATTGAATTCTGAAAAAAGTACCTCCCAGAGCAGAACTCGAACCTACGACCCCCTGATTGCCGAGTTTTGCTCTGGGAGGTACTTTTTTTAGATTTCAATTCTTGTCTGCATGCCGTCAAAAACTTCCTTTGTATTTGATTTTCAGACACTAAAAAAGATCATCAAAATTTACACTGGTCGCTAGATGATCCTGTTTCTTCTATACATAACAGACCAAACTCATTAACTCTTCAATATTTTCACTCTTCTTTCTGTGTTCAGCTTAAGGAGTATCAGAACATCATTATCTTGAAAGTATTCGCACTTACTCGGAATATGCGAATAGAAAATACCGTACTTTGGAATAATTTATTTCCATCAAAAAGGCCCGAGCAGCTGATATTTTTACAGTGACATTATACAATGATAGTTCAAAAACTACTGCGAGAAAACTTTCAGAATCAGGAAAAGAATGTGAATTCTAAGAAAGACAGCGTTAACCGACCAATCGACCAGTGCATGATTCAAGCGACAAATTTTCAACTATTCAACTAGATCGATGGACTCTTTTCCCATAATTCCAAACCTTCGCGACGGAAAGATGATACTGCTTCAAAATGAAATAAAAAATAAAAATTGAGCTTCGTTATCAACTCGTCCAGTTAGAATTAGGAACTCAAATATCAGTTTAATGGGGAGACTCTCAGAGGCCTAAACCAGGCGATTTTCAATAAAATTATAGTTTGACTTATTCTCTTAAAAGACTCCCCATTAAACTCCATATTTGAATACAGTGAATCAGTGAAAATCGTCTAAAAAGAGAAATTGTGTTGCCCTTGAAACCTGAGAACCTTGTAAGAGTAAATGAAATTGCTGAACATGTTGATATAAATGCTGTTTGGAATATTTTGAAGAGCTACAGTTACCATTGCTCACAAGTAAAAACGAATCCTGAATTTTTTCCGGAGACAACGTAAGACTGATGAAACTTCCTGAAACGACGATGTAAGGCTAGGAACAAAATATGTAGTTTTTTCTGAAAAATGCCTTACTAATGAATCATCGTTTTCCCTCGATAGATAACGCAATCCATCAGCAGTCTCATATTGGTCTCGGAAAAACAATTCTAAGTATCCCTGTGTTCACTCGATATACACAATAGATCAATATATCGACAGGGATTTATAGAAATCGATGAGCGCTGACAAATATCTGAGGCTCTTGCAAAATCAAATTATTCCGATAGTTTGGCAATTTCTAATTGATTGTGATGACTTTAGGTTTCAACAGGATGGTTGACCAAGCCATCATGTGAGTGAAGTGGCACAATTTCTCTCAAAAAAAGATCAGCTGATTCATCTTCCATTAGTTTTTTGGATATTAAATGCGAATGGACACGAAGACGACCAAGCTACAAATGAATTGAGTGTGAAGATGATCCAAATGTATGCCAATATTATACCCAATCTACTCAAAGATGAAAGATTGGCTATTTTCAGGCAGAGGTTGCACTATTTGAACACTGGTCAAGGCGATAAGTTGTTTCTATTTTTTTTATATTTATAGAAATTAATTTATTTTCGACCCAGTTATGGCGAAAAAGATAAAAAGTAATTATTATCAGATCGGAAATTATTGGCTTCAATGTTTTTCTGTAAGCTTTATGTTTCTTCTTAATGGATATTCATTAATGTTCATTCTGGTTAATTGGATAAAAGTATATTGGTTAGGCCAAAAATAACCTTCATGAACATGCCCACAATTTTTAACTTATGGTGAATTTCAACATAGAGCATACAGAATAACTATTTATGCCGCTAATAAATTCCGCACGTGCAATGGAAGGAGCAATGTCCTAGATTTTCTTCACTAGTAAGTGCGCTGTCCGCACCACAACCTTCAAATTGGGGCAAGTTGGTCTAGTCGAATACTAATATAATTGCATCATTATATAGTATACCCACGTATTGCACTGATCGATAGGTCGATTAGTGCTCCCTTTCCAAGGCATTGTATATCGTATTATTCCAAGATTATTTTCCATACCTGTATGTATAGGGAAATGGTTATGTGACCACAATCTAGTAATTAATTTGAAACGAATGTTTGTTTGTATTTCCACAGTGACAAATCGAAGTTGTTTGCACAACCTTTTATTTAACCGTTTGTCTGCATACTGCAGGATATATCTCTCATTCCATGAGAGCACAACTATTTTCATGTATGTGAATAATTTTCGCAAACAGCCTCGCATTTCCACAAGGGCTGTGTGCCGAGGGTTTTTTTCCATTTGAGATCGGTTGGGATCAAACCTTTAGCTTGAACGGCTTCTCTGAATATTACGTAAGTCACTTGATTTCGTTTGAATGATTTGGCACCAGGTACATCTAACCGTAATTAAATTTCTCGAAATATTTTCGACTTATTGTATACATTTTAGGTATTACCCTCGGTCACTCACATTTTTCACCAACCGTTGTGATCGAAGAAATAATGAAGTGTTGTGTAACCTTTGGCTATTGACGTGCGTTGAGTAGTACACAATTAAAGACCTGGGGTCAACATGACCGGACTAACCAAATCGTTCTAAGGGTGACGTTGACATTGGAATAACACAGTACCAAACATAAGTGTGTCTTTTTCACTGCCTCAAACTGAAATTCACTTTCAAAAATTTTTGAAAATATGGTCTGTTGAACGATATTTTTCAAATTCGCTCATTACATAAGGCGCTCTTGTGTTTTTTAGGTAGTTTGTTATGGAAAAAATAGTGCAGAACAGTCAAGATCAATATTAAGACTAACGCAAAAAAAACATTTACAAAATGAAAATCAATTTTAATTAGAAACTGCAGTAACGTAACATTGTGAAAATTTCACCTAATATTTCAATTATTTGACACATTCTTTGCAAATATTAGCCCTACAATTATCGCACATCGGAATATTACAGTTATTACAGGAGTTTTTCGTTTTTTTATTATTTTTTCTTGAACAGAATCCACGTTTTCTTATTTGATTAACATTGGGCTCTGCATCCTTATAAATGGTTTTTGAACTATCCTACTTATATCATCAGTCTCATAAGTATATGTATATTTCAGCATAATGTTACAAAGAAATACTGATTTTAATTCATACAATTAAGATTGCAGAATTCGTCATACAAACAACAAACAAAATAAGATAGGACACACTGAATAAAAGTATATTCAGGTGTCTTTCAACTAGCTGCTTTGCAAGTTCAGTAAGAAATTGTGCCCTAGTTAGCTGACTTGACTTGCATTTCGATAGATTCGCCTAATAGGTAAATTCGCCTCATAAGTAGATTCTTTTTATAGGTGGATTCGCCCTCTAGGTAGCTTCATTACTATAAGACAGATTCGCGTAATAGATAGATTTAACTTATAGATAGATCAACCTTATAGGTAGATCCGCCTCATAAGTAGTTTTTTTTTATAGGTAGTTTCGTCCTACAGGTAGTTTCGTGTTATACGTAGATTTAAATACTCAATATATTCTAGACCCAAATGGTATATTTTATTCACATATCATTAATTTTGCGATAGAAATACTGTATATATTCTTTCCGGTAATGTGAATTCGAAATGCTCCTTTCACTTGTTTTATTTACTTGAGATAAAACTGTACAATTTATATTACATTCGTTTTACACAAAAAAATGTCAGAACTTTCGGTTTTTCAAAGAGTACATAAATTAACGTAAAAAAAAACAAAAAAAAAATTCGAACAGACTTGTAACTTCTTAGTGCTAGTTGCGACTGTGTGCCCTCCTGTGACTAAAGAGACCCAACCGTGACCTGCAGATCCTTCCACACTCAGGGCATGGATAGTCTCCAACCAGATCTGGCCGCCGCTGTATCCTTCTCGATTCTCCACTATAACTGTGGACCAAAGACCTCCACTGTGATCTGTCTAACGCTAGTTGTTCCCAGTTATGATTAGCATTAACTGATTTTAGGGATTGATGTAGTGTATCCTTATACCGCTTATACTGGCCTCCTGGTTTCCGGGCTCCCTCAGTGAGTTCGCCGTATAGAGCTATTTTGGGGAGTCTTGTGTCTTGCATCCTCAGAATGTGGCCGCTCCATCTGAGTCGGGCCCTCGTTACTTGAGTCTCAATTGTTGTACAACTCGCGCGCTGCAAGACTTCTGCATTCGAAACTTTGTGGAACCATCTGATGTGCATTATCTGTCTTAGATGACGTTGCTGCGTCTGTTCAAGCTGTTTAATATGTCGCCTGTAGGGAGTCCAGCTTTCGCTTCCGTAAAGAAGCGTTGGGAGGACCACTGCTCTGTAAACAGCTGTCTTGGTCTTCAGATTGAGGTCGTGATTTTGGAACACTCTGTCCTTCAGCTTCCAGAATGCCCGTGATGCCGAATTGATACGGTTGTGTATTTCCGTGTCAAGGTTAGCCCTAGTATTTATGAAGCTTCCCAAGTATTTGAACTGCTCAACCTGTTCTAGAGTTTCATTGTCCAGGCTGATATCTGTTTGAAGGCTTTCTGGCGGACTTACCAGGATTTTGGTCTTGTCAATATTGAGTCTAAGGCCTAAAGCTTCGTATATATGTTTATAGGTGTCCATCATTATCTGTAGATCCTCTGAGCTGCTAGCGATGAGTGAACAGTCGTCTGCATATTGAAGTTCCGTGATAAACTTGGTACGGGTTTTTGCTCTGAGGCGCTTCAGGTTAAACAGGCCTCCATCAAATCTTAATCTTATCCCAACACCTCTTACGGGCATGCTCATGTCAGCAATTATCGATACAGCTATGGCGAAAATATTGAACAGTAAAGGCGCTAATACGCAGCCTTGTTTTATTCCAGAGTTGGTTGAGAAATGGTCGGTTGTAGAGCCATTATGCTGTATTCTAGCGGTGTTGTTGGTATGAAGGGATTTACTGACGGGGTACGCGGGAAAGTAATTTACGTTCTCGTATATGTATCGTATCAGTTCGTCCCGTTTGTAGTGTTTGTTAGCAGTAGCTGAAGTCATCAAGAGGGCAAACTTGTTATGGGTTGGCGTCTCTATGGCTGCAACTACTTGTCTGGGGTCTAGCGTCCCGAGGATTCGCCATCGGCGTCCGTATTCCCGTCTGCGTCTTCCGTAAAGGTGTCGTACGTGCGTCGATCCAAAGTCTTTGGTGTGCAGTCGCGTCCATGAAGTCAGGTTCGGTCCGTATTTTCTGAAGGACAAGTGGGCTATTGCCTTCATCAGCACAATGTGCGGTCTCGTTATTACGTCGTACCTGTCCGCAGCCGTCAAGTACGTCCGTATGTGTTGGCGGAACCATGGTACGGGTATGTTTGTGTGGTAGAGTTGCATGGTTTGGAAAGTGAAGGTTCTTGTAAGTACGTGGTCTGGGTCGTAGTCCATCACTGCGTATCTCAGTAAGCCTCGTTGCTGTTCACCTTCCATGTTGTCGTTGTAATAAATAGGAATATTGACGAGATATATATGCTTATAGAATATTGGGCAAGGAAATTCTTTCTCGGGCTCTCAACGTCTAAGATAATTGAAAATAAAGGTTTTGATGAAGAGCGTATGAATGATAATTTTCCACTCGGAGGATAAGTGTCGAAGAAGTAGAGTTTCATGTCGGACATGAGGCCGATTTCAAGTTAAAAGGAAAACGGTTTAGTTTAGATAATAACTCGCCCATAAGAGCTTATATATCAATTCAATATTCGAAGATAATTGATTCGGCGTTGTAAGAATTAGCAGGCTCTTGAGTTTCAACCGGCTAATTCAATTAGTTCAGAAAAATGCAAGGTTAGCGCGTCGTAGAATAATTGCGGAAACACCCACGAGAGGTGGAGAAGGAATTTGGGTTTTCGATCTAAGAAGGGGAATGATAAAAAGGAACCAAAAAAAGAAAGGGAGTTAGTGGGAAGTTGGTCGAAGAAAATATACGTCGGGAAGACGGAAGTAGAATCCGGGATTCTAATAGAGTAGATTTGGAAGTCCGAGAGTAGATTCGGCAGTTCGAGAAATTTAGAAGTATTTTTCGGAGTTAGGTCTCAAAAAGGGAGACGGGTACAAGCTATTCGGGGAATAGTGTAAGAGATTTAGTACCGTGGTTAAAGTCAGTCAGGGCGTAATAATTGCTTTTATTTGTGATATAGATCGGATATAGGATTTTGGGAATTTCGTATAGAGTCGAAACGAAGAGCGTTAATCGTTGACGACGGAAAAGTGCGGGAAGTGCGGTTGAGGGTAAAGAATTCGCCGTTCTGTGCGAGGAAAGTCTGGTGATCGAAAAGTTCACCAGCAGCCCCAGGCGAACGACGGTCGCTGGTCGCAGAAAAAGGTAGAAGGTTCCAATTTTTGTTTGTCCAGAGTCCTGAAAGCTCCTCTAAAATTCATTTGAGTTTTGATAATATTTTTGTTGTTGTTGTGCAATTGAAAAGAGAATTTAATTCAAGATTTTGTTGGCGAAATTTTAATGATTATTGCTTTGCGCACTTTGTATGTGCGAAAGAAATTGAGATTTTATTTTGGTCGTTATCGACCAAATACGTGCTTGTATCCAAATACCGCTCTTCCATTGATTCCAGATAAGGGGTGTTTTATTTCATCGTCGTCGTCGTCGATGAGGCTACTGGAACACACCAGTGATTTAAGTCTGTTGTAGTCTAGTAGTCTTGTCGTCCCGTCGTTGGAGTATTTCAGTTTTAGCTCGGCGTCGTACATTCGACGGGCGGCATCGCGGGTGGGATCCTCCTTCCAGGACTGTCTCGCATGTATCACCTCTCGGAGATAGGCGACGGCCGTTGAATTGACGTGTTGTTTCCAGTCACCATCGAAGGTAGCCAAACAACAGAGGCCTTCGGCTTGTTGCTCGCGCCGCTGTACGGTGAAGGTGTCCCGAATTAGAGAAAGGTACGGAGACGTTTGCTCCAAAGCTGACTTAGCCTCTTCGAAGCCGACGAAATAAGCTACGGACTCAATTCGAAATTGCAGATTGTTCTTGATGTGCTCTAATCTGTGGCGGTGGGAAAATTCGAAATTGTTCATAAACTCCGTCTTTCTCATTACGTAGAGCACGTTCTGCCGATGGCATTCTGCGAGGCCCACAACGATCTGGCGGACTACCCGGAAGAAGGACGAGGGGCTCCTCCTCGGACCCTTGCGAGCGAGGAAGGTCCCCAAATCCTCCTCACACAACGGCAAGACTAGGTACAGGCGCGGAGGCTCCACCAACGTCTCGATGAGCGGTACAATGTTACGGTGTCAAAGAGGCCCATGACTTCTACTTCCCTGGCGGCTACCGGATCCAGGTGGACGCACTGTGCATCATGGTCAGAAAAATCTATTCTCAAAATTGGGTGCAGAACTTCCCAGTGCCAGATGTCTCACAAATATGTTATCTAAACAATTATTACCTCTGGTCGGTTCATATATTGTTTGCTCAAATCCATAAGATTTAAAAACCTCTAACAGTAGCTCGGTATTCCTATCCAGTACGTCATTCTCACACATACCAAAACACACATTAAAATAACCTGCAATAGCAAGATCATCATGGACGTTAATCATATTCAGAGCATTTTCAACTATACTCAGAAAGTACCTGAAATCACCATCTGGTGAGCGATAGATTGACAACAGCATAGAGAAAGAAGGAAAAGAGTGCCGACTCAATGGTAAATAAATTAAGCGTGATTGAAGCGCCCTCATCGGCAGTAGATGTAACTATCTTGTTACGAAAATTGACAGCAGGTGGCGCATTGCTCGTTTTGAATTCCCATTTTGGCGCCTCAAATCATACTTCGAAACAATTTGAATTGAAACCTTCACTGAAAATTGATAATAAACTGTTTATTATCAATCTTCAGTGAGGTTTCTTCTTATAATCCTTGTTTTCAGAACTGATACTCAACAAATATTAAAAATACTTTTTATTACACATTATAATACATTTCTTTCAAACAAAAGGTAATGAAATAATTTTGTAATGTCAGATCAAATATTCTATTGTATTACAAAATTATTGAAGAAAAGAGCATCCAGTTTTAAGACTATATTTAATGAGTTGGATTCTTCCATTCATTGGCAGAACTCCAGCAAAAGCCATCTGATTAACATAACCTGAAATAGAGTGAAAAATCGGAATCAATACTGGATATATTTTCATTGAGAGAAATATATAATATGTGAGGTCAGAACAACAGAACAATTTCAAGTGAAAATATTGCTCTTTCTGTTTCACACCAAAATTTGCTGTAAGCATAAAAATGTATGCGGACCTAAAAAAAAATTCATATAGTAAAAAATTAAAATATTTTCTGAATAAAATAAAAATGTTCTAAAGACAAATAAATAAATAAAAATACATTCAACAAAAATATTCTATACTAACTAAAAATTTCATTTCTATCACAGAACGTTTGTAAATGAATATATATTCAACAATAAATAAAAAAAACTCTGGTAAAACTGCAACTACTGAAAATAAATAAAGCTTCTATCACAGATAACATTTGTAAATAAATATATATTCAACAATAAATTAAAAAAAAACTCTATATATCTATATATGAAGAAATTTCTTCGGAACTGATCTTACAGTTACATATTTTTTCCGCAAATTTTTCTTGACATCATTGAAATATTTATTACAAATAAGGTCTAAAATTATTTTGTTCAACATGTTTTGAACATTTTTATAATGTTCAGAACATGTGAAAAATGCAAATGATACATTTTCTGTCACGAAGCGAAGAATTTCCTCATATATATTTAACGAGTGACCATGGCTTTCTAATATTGCTAAAATTACATCATGCATATGAGCAACGTATATACACAATTGCTCAGAAACATAATGTAAACACCTCTTGTCATCACCGTATTCCTTAAACATTGTAAATGTATGAAATTCTAAAACTTGACTACTTAAAAGACATTCTTTGCATTGATGACACAATAAACCAAAAATTTTTTTAATAAAATACCCACTTACATAAACAAGAGCTTGGTCATCAATTTCAGCAATATTGTTGGGAGGCTTTATAATATGAAATTTTGAAAGGTCAACTGAATTGGTGGGATAATTTTGATTTTTGTCAAATTTAAAATCCAAAAAATTTTTCAAATCTTCAAGAATGTCTATGCCATCGTCTTCACAATTTTTTCCACGGCTCCTAGGTGTAACAAGGCGATTCAAAATGCAGGTCTTAAGTGCTGATATGAATAGATATGGAGTGGGATTAGTATTCGCACGGCCATGTTGCCTGATCAGACTGAAGAGATTCTCAACAGGATCTTGGTTCAGCGTTCTTGTACGCAGGTATTTGAAACCAGCTTTACGACATTCATCCCACACCATAATTATACCTTCAATTGTGGTAATCCAACCTTCCTTACATCTGGGAGCCTTTGATTCTAATCCTGTAACAGGGTGGAAAAACTGCCATTTTTTGATCCTCTGTAAAATGGCATACCAAAATTGGACATGTCTACTCCTTCTACTAACACATCGCCTTAACTCCTTACCCCCAAATCGAGAGTTACACACAGAATTCAAAGAGTCAAAGAGTTGATCAATATCGCCTATGAATTCTGCTGTATGAACTGCCGAAGAAGGGAAATCAGGATTTGTTGACATCATTTCCAATGCTGCCGCAACTGTGCGGCTCATAGTTTTAGCAGCCACAGAGACTTTCATTTTCAAGTGCGAGTGTTGCAGAGTCAAATGTTCTGAATCAATTTTGTGCATAGTCCTAAATCTTCTAGTGCTGTTGTTAAAAAATCGAAGGTGTTATGATTTTTAATTAAAGAGTAGTGGACTGTATTAAAAGATAATTGAGTTGGAGATGGTATAAAAACATTTATTAAGTATCATTCACAACCATAAAATGAATATGTCACCTGCATGAAGCTAATACAGTAAAAAGCAACTAATATTAACCACATCTATAAACTCAGAGAGACAATATCCAATTAAAAACAAGAGATGGTCCAGAGCAGTTCAAATGAGAAGTCACTTGATGTCAGACTTAGACGTTGAGGAGTTCAATAAATTCAATATCAACACAACGGTTACACAGTGATAGGGCAATCAATTGAAAATTGATTGCGAGAGCCTCCTTTTTCTATCAGAAAACGCGAAGGTTAGAATAATGAATTTTAAAGAGAAGACGCGAGAGTACAGAGAAATAGGCCCGAGGTGAAACTACAATGTCTAAGTCTGATCATCAACGAGAAATCGATACATTAAATTTGAGTTGATCAATAATGTTAATGCAAGTATGAGCAGAACAAGAGTAGCACAGGTTAAATGAGAAGCACAGAATTAATGAATTTGAGAAGCACTAGAATATTAAAAATAATATGAAAAGGGCAATAAATTCTAATTAAATGAGAAGTTCGATAATAATTCATTAAATGAAAAGGACAATCATAATTAATATCAGAAGAACAAAGTATAATTCATATACATTGAGATGATCTTGAAGAGTGCAAAAATTTATCAATGAATTCAGCATTTACAGAGACGAACTGCTTACAAGTAAGCACGATTAGAACGTTCATCAGAAAAATAGAAGAAACAATTGATAAATTAAGAGAAGTCATGAGAGTACTGAGTTGAATAAATCTCTAATCGTAGATTTTGAGATGTGCTTAAGGCTGAGAAAACTAACATGCATGTTGAGTCCGATGAATGAATATAGAAGAGAAACAATGAGAGTACATATTATAAAGAGTAGACCATACCAATCGAGTAGACATGAGTGTTCGAGCAGACTTTCCAGGGTGGAGCCTAGGTCGAGGTGTATCGAGCAATGTCAGTGATCGTTTAACTAACGTTGAGGTGTTCATATCCTGTTCTGAGGAAAACAGCTACATCCAGGGTCCACCCTGGAGAGTATGAGGATTCATTCATTTGAAACTCAACACCATGAATTAGTCATATGTATAAGAGGTGATCATACGAGTTGTTATAAAAATGATAAAACTGATTCTAATAATAAAGAGTATTACGAGAAGACAAATGAATCAGATATCAATTTTATAGAGATGAACTTGAGAAGTTTCAATCCTGGTGCTACATACCCATTTTCATGTAAGATGATCTAGAGAAGTCTGAAAATCTATATAAATTATGAAATATGATAAAATATATAGTTTTGAGAAGACAATAGTTCGACTTGAGTTGAGAAGACATTTCAATTGAGCAGTGCTCGCAAGGATTCGGAATCTATTTCTAGATTCCGAATCTCTTGCACGTGGACTAATTTCAGTACAATGAAATTATCATGAAAATGGTGTAATGTATGATGTTGAGCAGTCTGAGAGCACTTTACCTTGTGAGAAGAACAATTTAGCACCAGGATTGTGCGAGAAGACTTAAAAATTGAGAACAACTAAAAGAGGTGAACTTAAATTGAGGTGTTACAAATCACCATGATAGCAGCGCGAAGTCAATTCTACGGAGCTAACAAACAGAATCTTTTTAAAAAATATGTAAATGTGTGGTTTTTCACTTCTGAAAAACACCGAAAAGTGGGGCCGCTGCGTCGTTCAACCAGCGCACCGCAGAATCGTGGTACCATACGTGGCCACCGGAGCTGGTCAGGAGCGTAGACTAGAGAGAGGTCGGAGGTGGGCTTCGCTCAATTTTTGACATTCCGCCCGCCATAACTAACAGCGTTAGTTATCGAGATGACTAGAGAGGTTGAAATTCCTTCTTGGTTGCTTCGTCTGAGGAGACTGGCAGAATTGCTAATTTCGAGATCGGTCTGGTTAGAGTGGACGTGGAGGTCTTGAGGGGACCCTGGGTGCATGGTCATTACTCGCCCTAATGGCCGCTTACAAAGAGGTATTCGCTCGTCGGTGATGAAAAAGTGACGAGATGGTCTGACACGTTGTTCTGGTAATTGTCCCATGAGTTGTTGAGCTCTTATACCTCGTTGAATTGCACATATAACACACTTCAGGATGTGGGATTTCACTGGGGCTCTTCTTCCAATGATCCAATATTGTTGTCAGTTGGTGGACAGTGTGAGTTGTGTACCTCCGTGGAGTGTTCGTTTGTGAGCAGAATCTATAATCAAAGAAGTCAATTGAGAAGCTCGAGGAATTATTGCAGGATGCTTGCTATCTGGGTCTAATAGAGCGATGGTGATTCGTCCGCCTACACGAATGACACCTTCATGGTCGATGAACGCCGTGAGTCTACTGAACACATGTGAGGATGACAGAGCAGTACCATTTTGAAGAGCCTTGAGTTCTTGAGGAAAATACACTTGTTGAGTAGCCTTGATCCAATAGATCCTTGATTTTTCCAAGTCAGTTGAGGTGAGCGGAGTTGTGAAGTTCAGAGTTGAGGAGTGTCTGAGTCGGGCGAGGACTCTTAAACAGAGAGAGGTGATTCTTAACAGTTTATTGAGAGAAGAATACCTGTATATACGATCCCACGAGTAGTCTTGAGTTACGGCCGTGAGGAGGTTCTTGGTGGGTCTTGCTTCAGATTCGGGGTCAATTGTCTTTGCCGGCTGACGATTGGGCCAGGAATCTGGTGACTTGGAAATCCATGGTGGTCCCGTCCACCATAGAGTGCTGTTCAGTAGTTGAGATGACGAGAAGCCACGAGAAGCGTTGTCCGCTGGATTTTCCTTGCCGGAAACGTATCTCCATTGCGCAGTTGGAGTTAGGTCTTGGATGAGCTCTACCCTGTTTCCAACAAAGTCCTTCCAGCGAGCTGGGTGAGATGTGATCCACGTGAGAGAGACTGTTGAGTCCGTCCACAAAGTCGTTGAGTGTATCTGTGTATCTAAAACACGATGAGCATAATTAGTTAACCTGGCCAGGATGAGAGATGCTGTGAGTTCGAGTCGCGGGATTGTGAGGCGTTTCAAAGGCGTTACTTTTGTTTTCGAGCAGAGCAATGTGACTTTGGATCCTGTGGACGGTGAGCGGACTACGAGATAGAGGACTGCTGCCATGGCAAGTTGAGAAGCATCAGAGAAACCGTGAAGTTCTATGGTAGCATTTTCTTGGGTGCCTACCCAGCGAGGTGCTCGTACATTGATCAATGATTTGAGATCTTCTCTGATGTTACACCATCTTTCTGTGACTTGAGGTGACAGTGGTTCGTCCCATGACAGTTTCTGGAGCCAAAGTTCCTGCAACAACATTTTGGCCCTGATCGTGACAGGGGATACTAAACCAAGTGGATCAAAGAGTTGAGCGATATGAGATAACATAGTACGTTTAGTTACCACAGACCCAGATGAGCTTGAGTTGATCTTGAATGAGAAGTAATCCTCTTGAGGATACCAGAGTAGGCCTAGAAGTATCGTTGAAGTAGGACAGTCGTCAAATGAGATCGGCGATGGTATCATTTCTTCCTCGGTTACCATCTTGAGCGTACTAGGAGAGTTCGATTGCCACTTTGCTAAGGGGAGGCCGCCCGCCATGCAGAGATTTTTCAGGTCGATAGCGATTTCTGAGAGTTCTTCTTTCGTGTCTGCACCACCATAGATATCATCAACATAACGACCTTTGGTGAGTGGTGGAATGGCGAGTGGATACTTGTGACCTTCATCTTCGATGAGCTGGAGGAGGACTCGAATGGCCAAGAAAGGAGCAGCCTTGGTTCCATAGGTGACGGTGGTGAGGTGGTACGTCGCTATCTCATCTTCTGAGTTTCGCCAGAGAATGCATTGGAGATCCCAATTGTATGGATGCACCATGATCTGTCTATACATCTTCGTGATGTCTGTGGAAAACACAAATTTAAAACGACGTACCCAGAACAATACATCAATAACATCTAACTGAAGTTTCGCTCCTGTGTGCATGATGTCGTTCAGTGAGAGGCCTGTTGAGGTGGGACTGGAACCATTGAAAACTACTCGCATTTTGGTGGAGGAGCTGTCTGGTTTGAGAATTCCATGATGCGGCAAATAGTATCTGGGATGCGAGATGTCTGAGGGAGCCTTCTTCATGTGCTCGAGTTGTTCATATTCAGTGAGGAAGTCCTTGTAGAGCTGGCAATATTCTTGGTTTCCCTCGAACTTGCGCAATTGTCCTTGGAGGCATCGGAAGGCACGTTGTCTGGAAGATCCCAAAAGATTAGATGATGATTTTAATGGGAGTCTTACCATGTATCGTCCAGAAGGAAGTCGAGAGTGAGTGGTCTTGAAGTGGTCTTCACATTCCTGCTCGTCAGCAGTGAGGTGACTTACGGAGGTGGACTTGACTTCTTCTTGTTCCCAGAACTTTTCGAGAAGGCTTTGAAGGTCAGATTCTTGAGTGGCATGGTATTGAGGAGACACACTTGAGCAGACTTCTTGATGAGGGCATATTGGACCTAGGACCAACCATCCAAAGATCGAGAGCTGAGCTGTTGGAGTTGACCCATCTGGCCCTTGTCGGAGTTGAGGAAAAATGATGGAACCATAGACATCAGCACCCAATATGATGTCGATTGGCCTTGAGGTGTAGAACTCTGGATCGGCGAGCTTCAAATTGTCGAGGTGAGGCAAACGTGGTCGTGTGCAACAATTGAAAGATGGTAGATTAGTAAATGGAGATGACAAGATATGAGCATTTATATTCACGGTTTTGTGATTGTGAAGAGATTTCAGTGTGATCAGTACTGATCCTCTTGATCTTGAGGCGGCTCCACCAATTCCAACGATGGTGACTTTGGATTGGCTTCGAGGAAGGCTGAGCTGTCTTGAGAAGTCTTCAGAGATGAACGAGAGTTCCGATCCAGATTCGTCGAGGAGTCTTGCGTTGTACGAGATGACTGGTGTGATGAGCGGTCGATAATGAGATAAGCTGTCTTGGAGGGGTTTTGATGACTGCCTGAGCACTTTAGGCCCTTTTCGAGGTGACTGGCTTGGCTTCGCTGGTGATTTGAGTTGGCTTGGATGAGAAGGCTTTAGGTGACTTTGGTTAGACGGTTCGGCTGAGGGGGTCGTGTGGCCGTTTTGGCCATTAAATGAGAAGGCTATTTTTGTGCAGATCTCAGAGGAGACTTTGACACAAGCGACATTAGAGGCGGCATCGTGAGAATACGAGGATTTCGGTCTAGAGCTGGGTCTCATAATAGAAACGAGGACTTGTTTGAGACGAACATTGAGGGGTCGAAAAGATCTCATCGCAAAGAGCAGCCAAGAGGAGATGTTTGTTCTCGTATTGAGAAATGAGACTTCCCCAAGCTATGGGAAGTGAGGTGTGCCAGTGAGAGCCAAGCGACAGATCTACTTCAGAGGAGTCGACTGAAGAGAAGATCTGAGGTAATGGAGGCGTTCAGCATTAGAAATTGAGGAGTTGAATTACTTGAGTAGTCGCCAGAGAAGACTGGTAATGAAATGTCTGAGCAGACGAGGACGAAGCAACCGGTTGAGATGGCGTTTGAGGTGGCTCGAGAGACTCCTTGAGATGACGAAAGCTTGAGGAGATGAAGGCATGAGCAGGCTTATTACTCAAAGTATTAGTGGTCGAGGTGCACAATTCCATGAGAGGGCAGAGAGGAGAAATATGATTAGTGAACGATGATAAAATTCCAACTCAATTATCCGGCTCGAAGGACCAAATGTTAAAAAATCGAGGGTGTTATGATTTTTAATTAAAGAGTAGTGGACTGTATTAAAAGATAATTGAGTTGGAGATGGTATAGAAACATTTATTAAGTATCATTCACAACCATAAAATGAATATGTCACCTGCATGAAGCTAATACAGTAAAAAGCAACTAATATTAACCACATCTATAAACTCAGAGAGACAATATCCAATTAAAAACAAGAGATGGTCCAGAGCAGTTCAAATGAGAAGTCACTTGATGTCAGACTTAGACGTTGAGGAGTTCAATAAATTCAATATCAACACAACGGTTACACAGTGATAGGGCAATCAATTGAAAATTGATTGCGAGAGCCTCCTTTTTCTATCAGAAAACGCGAAGGTTAGAATAATGAATTTTAAAGAGAAGACGCGAGAGTACAGAGAAATAGGCCCGAGGTGAAACTACAATGTCTAAGTCTGATCATCAACGAGAAATCGATACATTAAATTTGAGTTGATCAATAATGTTAATGCAAGTATGAGCAGAACAAGAGTAGCACAGGTTAAATGAGAAGCACAGAATTAATGAATTTGAGAAGCACTAGAATATTAAAAATAATATGAAAAGGGCAATAAATTCTAATTAAATGAGAAGTTCGATAATAATTCATTAAATGAAAAGGACAATCATAATTAATATGAGAAGAACAAAGTATAATTCATATACATTGAGATGATCTTGAAGAGTGCAAAAATTTATCAATGAATTCAGCATTTACAGAGACGAACTGCTTACAAGTAAGCACGATTAGAACGTTCATCAGAAAAATAGAAGAAACAATTGATAAATTAAGAGAAGTCATGAGAGTACTGAGTTGAATAAATCTCTAATCGTAGATTTTGAGATGTGCTTAAGGCTGAGAAAACTAACATGCATGTTGAGTCCGATGAATGAATATAGAAGAGAAACAATGAGAGTACATATTATAAAGAGTAGACCATACCAATCGAGTAGACATGAGTGTTCGAGCAGACTTTCCAGGGTGGAGCCTAGGTCGAGGTGTATCGAGCAATGTCAGTGATCGTTTAACTAACGTTGAGGTGTTCATATCCTGTTCTGAGGAAAACAGCTACATCCAGGGTCCACCCTGGAGAGTATGAGGATTCATTCATCTGAAACTCAACACCATGAATTAGTCATATGTATAAGAGGTGATCATACGAGTTGTTATAAAAATGATAAAACTGATTCTAATAATAAAGAGTATTACGAGAAGACAAATGAATCAGATATCAATTTTATAGAGATGAACTTGAGAAGTTTCAATTCTGGTGCTACATACCCATTTTCATGTGAGATGATCTAGAGAAGTCTGAAAATCTATATAAATTATGAAATATGATAAAATATATAGTTTTGAGAAGACAATAGTTCGATTTGAGTTGAGAAGACATTTCAATTGAGCAGTGCTCGCAAGGATTCGGAATCTATTTCTAGATTCCGAATCTCTTGCACGTGGACTAATTTCAGTACAATGAAATTATCATGAAAATGGTGTAATGTATGATGTTGAGCAGTCTGAGAGCACTTTACCTTATGAGAAGAACAATTTAGCACCAGGATTGTGCGAGAAGACTTAAAAATTGAGAACAACTAAAAGAGGTGAACTTAAATTGAGGTGTTACAAATCACCATGATAGCAGCGCGAAGTCAATTCTACGGAGCTAACAAACAGAATCTTTTTAAAAAATATGTAAATGTGTGGTTTTTCACTTCTGAAAAACACCGAAAAGTGGGGCCGCTGCGTCGTTCAACCAGCGCACCGCAGAATCGTGGTACCATACGTGGCCACCGGAGCTGGTCAGGAGCGTAGACTAGAGAGAGGTCGGAGGGGGGCTTCGCTCAATTTTTAACAGCTGTCTACTTTATGACCTTGAATAATATGCTCCCATTTAGCAATTTTGTTGTCCTCAAATTTGATATTGTAAGACTTTAAGGCATTACGTGTGTTTTTCAATAAATGTGGAGGATCATGTAACACAACAACTTTTTGATCATTTACAATGAAGTAAGGTCCTGGTTGATGAGTATGGCATTCATCGATCAACTGTTTAATGGCAGCTGCGTTGGTAGTGCCTTGATCACAAACTGTACAAATCACCCGAACACCAATTTCCTGCAAAGCAACTATGACCTCTTTAATTAGAATTTTGAGATGAGTTGTCTTTATCTGATCTTTAGTAAAGTAGTAGGCTATTGGCTGTTTCCAAGACTTATGTAGTCCGGAAATCATAAAAACTAAAACATGATTAGCGACTTCTTTGAATCGTCCAAGATTTGACCCTAAATCTACATGTCCTACTACTTTACCCAAGGCATGGTCATAATGTAAGTCGTGAGATAAAGACATTTCATCAAACATTAAACAACAAAATTTATCAAGAGTTTTTAATTTGGAAAATTTGACTGCTAATTTATTAAAAATCTGTTTATTGATGCCAGTATCAAAAGAAAAGGAGCTTAAAACTGTATTTAACGTTGATTTACTTGGCAATCGCAAAAATCTGGACAAAAATCTGTATGAACGCGGACCTCGTTTATATAAAGCTAATGCAAAAACCTTGTCTTCGGGTGTCCAACACTCCCCATGTTTTTTTGAACCTGAATTTCTGAACTGAGAAGATATAAATTGAACCCCATTACTACTAATTGATTGTTTAAGTTGTAAGAAAAATTTAGAATAACTAATCTTCTCAGCTAATTTCAATTTATGTTTGGACTTTTCAATTGTTTTTCTCAATCTAGACAGCTGCTCTTTTTGACGTTTACTGATATCATACAAATATTTTTCTCTATGTGACAACTGATTCCTACGTTTTATATTGATTTTATTTAAAATGCCTGACCTATTTTTTGCAAAAGAGAAAACAGTCACTGTACTTGGTGAATTTAAACCTGTTGAACTAGTACTCGGCAAACTATTGTCATCTAAATTTGGAAAATCTATTCTGTGTGCACTAGATGATTTTGAACCTCCAACTTCAAAATCATTTTCAATAATTAAATCGTCCTGATATGAATGCATTGTAAAATTTGGAAAATCCGGTAGAGCTAAAGGTAGAAGTCTAGATTTGAATGTGGTCGAAAAATTTTTGATGCTGAAATGGTCCTCACATATCCTACTATTTTTATTAAAAATACAATTGGAATATAGTGACTTAATTGCATTATCCCATTCTGAAATTCTACTTGGAGGAGATCGAAAAAAGTGCTTGTTTGTTTTAGACCCCGTGAAATTTTTGTTAGCACAATTTGGGATGCAACACGAAAACTGAAATTTTAATGATGCCATACTGATCGATTATGACAAAAGGTGATAAGAACTAGGTGCTAAGAATTAATACTTACCTTTAACTATACTTACCTTTCACGTGAACCTAACAGATAAGAGCAGTAGATGATAGAGTAGTAGATGATGTCCTTCTAGACTCCACGATTGCACTACAAAATTCATATTCAAATTAAAATTTTACAAGGGAATGTGAGCTTTTACTCAAAGATGTTTGCCTTTTTAATCTGATAATAAATGAATAAAACTTTTTGATAAAATTGCTGCAGAAATTATGCGTTCACTGCAGAAAACAAACCCATGTATAATGCAAGAAAAGTGTTGAATTTATTGAAAAATTAGAAACCTATGACAACGACTTGACTTACCATTTCTCTAAATACAACTAAAAGCGGGTAAAAATTTAGGTTATGTTTTGCTTTTCGCTAAAAAACATATTTCATCCTTTTTTAATATATCGCTATTTCAAACGATTAGTTCCATCTACTGCCGGACGGGGAGCCACCAACAACATTTTAAAGGACCAATGAGAGTTGTTTGTCTTTCCTTCCTTTGTCTATGGACAACAGGGTTAATTTATGGAATCTTATAGCAGATATTTCACAATCTACTTCCAACGACAAACCCACAATATCGTCCAGAACCTTATAATCATGATGTTTGCACAAGATCATTGAACCTCCTCGTAATTTATTGGTTCTAGAGAAATTGGACGCAACATGCCAACCACTTGAAACGTATGAGTTAGCCACCTCCCTCGAGAGCCTAATTGTTATTGCAATGTGGCGTACTGATCTCTGATCGGTTAAAAATTGATGTAGCTGGATCTGTCCTCCTCTGAAATTATGCTCTCCAGGTTATGCCGGATGGTGGAGGGCTCGGCTATCACGCCGTGTTTGCAACGGTAGTACAAGTACGCGACATCGTAGTATTGAAATTTTTTTTCGGTACCGTACCACCGTTGCAAACCCTGCTCTCTTACGTTGGCGGCGTACTCTCTTTTATCCATGACGAAGCTATCCACTTAGCGCCATACTGCGGATGCGTCTTCGGCGAACAGTTTCACGCTTTGCGTGCCGTCGCAGGACTGCGGGATGCGTCTTCGGCGAACAGTTTCACGCTTTGCGTGCCGTCGCAGGACTGCGGGATGCCGTGCGTAACTGATTTGCTGTCATCCCGCAAGGTGTCCAGTCCGGCTCGCAAAACGGTACTGATAAAATACTCTTTTATTCCCACGGGAATAGATTTTTCCTCGTTCAGCGCCAGCACGAATGTGTTATAAATCCCGGACCCACCGAGGTGAAATTCTCAGTGGTACCTAAAACTTTAACGTTCCTTCAGCACACCGAGCATTTTCGAATTGTAGCACGGCTTCGTCGCTCTGTCGAACTTAATGCGCATCGTGTCCGCGATATTGAATGTCGTTAAGGATCTGAAACCGAGAACATCTCAATCGTTCCATCTCCGCCCGGTATCTTTCGCCCATGGATTAGGCCCAAGTCTCTTTCTCGGCACGGTCGGCCGGTCGCCACCTCTATGGCTACCAACCCCAACGCCCACAGGTCGACGGACGTGTCATGCGGTTTCAGTCTTCGTTGTTCCAGTGCCCAGAATACAATGGTTCCTGCTGGCTCGGTGAGCAGGTGTTGGGCGGTGGTCAGCTTCTCGGTCAACCCAAAATCCGTTGGCGGTGACACTCCGTCAAGGCTGCTGCCAGTTGCCTCATCACCCAGAAGAACCGGGACGGCTGGCTTCTCGGTCCCTCTCGCCGCAGAAATGCGTTGAGATCCTCATCGCAGAGAGGCATCACCATGAAAAGGTGATCCGTCTCAATGATAGCCTCGTGCAAAGGTAATATGTTCGGGTGTTCCAGGAGTCTGAGCATATCCACTTCATGGATGGCTTGCTGATCCAACAGTGTCCTTTTCACAGCCACGGCTGTTTCTCACGTAATGTTACGTTGGTAATTGTCCATTACTCAAGGTTGAATGCTTGTTAATTCAGGTTCGTTGATCTATTACACGCAGTATTATATTGCAGTCAGTCATCCAATATAATTTGTTATTTGTAGTGTTCTTATTTCAATCAAGGAGATCGGGAACATGACTGTATATATATTACACGTAGGATTATTAGTAGTACATAATAGGTTATGTCTCTATAATCCATTTCTGTGGTTGAAACTACAGAAATTATTGCAATTCTTGTGTGGCGACAAATCAAGTTGCGCCTTAATTTCGGAGACGAGGATTATAGACTTAACTGTTTTTCTGAGATTTATCGGGATAGTGGAAATTCTTGAATGGACTATATAAAAAATTGTTTGTTTTTGATAAAAAATTTACTTCATTTGGTTCCTCGGCTCTGTCCACAATGCTGCAACTTCGATTTGGGTTGCGTATTTGTTAATTTCCGACGATTTCAGTAGAGTGAGCAAACGGTTCCGTACCCCGAACGGTTTCCGTCCTCTCAATTCGGGCACCTCCTCCACAGCCGGGCGCCAGAAACTTCTGTTGGTTACGCTACTTTCGTTGGCGACGGCATCCTGGACGGTGGCGCAGTCCTGGTAGGAGGAATACTGCCATCTCTTCGGCTCCCGCAATTTTTCGGCGAGAGTCTGAGGGGTGTGCAAAAGATCAGGGGATGGTGGGCCCATGCATGAGGGTCTTGTAATGACCAACCATGGCAGGGGTGGTCGACTCGGCCGTCCAGTCGATGTACTCGGCTCCGCTAGGCCGTCGGCGTCGGTGCGGTGTCTTGTCCTCTTTGTTGATTGTCGTTGTCAGCGCTGTGGTCGTTGTCACCGTCATCGCCCACGTCTTCGTCGTCATCGTCAGCGTTATCCTGCTCGTCGTCGTCGTCCTCGTCGTCGGTCGTTGAGCAGTATTCGTCCGTTAACCTAACCCGGTACCACCCGCACATACCCCTTAGGGATTCACTGACGGGGTACGTGGGAAAGTAATTTACGTTCTCGTATATGTATCGTATCAGTTCGTCCCGTTTGTAGTGTTTGTTAGCAGTAGCTGAAGTCATCAAGAGGGCAAACTTGTTATGGGTTGGTGCCTCTATGGCTGCAACTACTTGTCTGGGGTCTAGCGTCCCAATGATTCGCCATCGGCGTCCGTATTCCTGTCTGCGTCTTCCGTAAAGGTCTTTAGTGTGCAGTCGCGTCCATGGAGTCAGGTTCGGTCCGTATTTTCTGAAGGACAAGTGGGCTATTGCCCACGTCGTACCTATCCGCAGCCGTCAAGTACGTCCGTATGTGTTGGCGAAACCATGGTACGGGTATGTTTGTGTGGTAGAGTTTTTTGGTTTGGAAAGTGAAGGTTCTAGTAAGAACGTGGTCTGGGTCGTAGTCCATCACTGCGTATCTCAGTAAGCCTCGTTGCTGTTCACCTTCCATGTCGTCATCGTCGTCGACGTCAATGAGGCTACTGGAACACACAAGTGATTTAAGTCGGTTGTAGTCTAGTAGTCTTGTCGTCCCGTCGTTGAAGTATTTGAGTTTTAGCTCGGCGTCGTACATTCGACGGGCGGCATCGCGGGTAGGATCCTCCTTCCAGGACTGTCTCGCATCTATCACCTTTCGGAGATAGGCGACGGCCGTGGAATTTATGTGTTGCTTCCAGTCGCCATCGAAGGTAGCTAAACAACAGAGGCTTTCGGCTCGTTCCTCGCGCCGCTGTACGGTGAAGGTGTCCCCAATTAGAGAAAGGTACGGAGACATTTGTTCTAAAGCTGATATAGCTTCTTCGAAACCGTCGAAATTAGCTACGAACTCAATTCGAAGTTGCAGATTGTTCTTGATGTGCTCTAATCTGTGGCGGTGGGAAGTTTCGAAGTTGTTCATGAACTCCGTCTTTCTCATCACTTAATTACCGCACGTGCGAAATTACCCAAATACCGTATGGATGGCTATGTTGGACTTTCGTAAAGCCCTTACCATATGGTTTGTGGGGTCGTACGACTGGAGGTAAGTAATTTCGGGATATACATCACCGAACGGCTGTTGGTACGTGATATACCCGCCGTGATACACCCGACAGGTGTTTTCTCCTTCAGGAATGAAACTTGAAACCAGGCCGCGAAATTATCATGATATTTTTCATAAATATCAAAATATCGGATATTTTGATATATCCAGAAAAGTGATATTTATGGGATATTCCCATAAAAAATCACGAAAAGAAAATGAAGAAGAATAATAGTTCATTCCAAACTAAATTTGAAAAAGCATGTAATTCTAAATATAAAAAATATATAATTCTCAATATAAAAAAATACACACCTATGTATGTAATTCTCGATATAAAAAAAATAGCTAAAACTTTTTAGAATTCTCCGTTTTCCAATTCATCCATTTTGAATTCTCCTTTTCCTTATTGGAATCATAATTCAAATATTCGAAGAAAAATACCAATTTGCCTATGTTTTCCGTCGTTAGGTTATTTCTCAATTTTGAATGTAACAGTCCAAAGCTAGAGAAATATCGCTCAATTCCAGATGTAGAGGCTATTGCTGTGAATAAATGGTTACACAGGTCAAGAAAAAGTTTCTTTTCAGGCCAATCCGATTAAGATATTGTAACTGATTTCCACTAAATTATCGGATGCGATTTTCTGAAACTTGGCCCAAACAGAAATTTAGGAAATGGCTTAGACTTAGAAGTCAACGCCATTACAAAGGGAACGAAATCTGCATTAGTAGATATTAAATATTCATATGCTTTTTTTGGGTCTTCATTAGGAAGTCTTTGTCCCAAACATCGATGGTCCAACATGTTTGCTTGAAAATGAGGCTAGTCCAGAGCCATATATCTTCTTTTCCAGGGATCTTCATATCCTCAGCAAACAAATTAGGAAGATGTGCTGAACAACGATATTCTATCATATCAGTGCTTTCAAGGGCAAGTTTTTTCGCATTTTTTTCACATTTCCCGTTTTATCGGTTACGAAACTTCTCACCTAAACTTCGAATTTTCCTTCCCCTCGGTTTATAGCCTCAATTGCGATTTGCCGTTTTCTTCTATGAGCCTGAATTGTAGGAAATACAATATTTTTATTTATTTATCTATTTACTTATCAATTCCGGACAGAAACAGGACGAACCTGAAGCAGTGTCCACAATTCAGTGTTACAGAAATAAAAATTAATATGAACGTTTCCAACGGCATGTAGACAGGAATTTAATTCTTAAAGAAGTACCACCCAGAGCAGGATTCGAACCTACGACCCCCCGATTACCGGTCAGGTACTCTCCCAACTGAGCTACCCGGGTGACGCGAGGATCCATCTGCATTGTCTGGAAACCACTATCCTCAGAATTCGCGTGTTAGTATTATCACTTCCTAACTGTGGCCTTCGAAAGCGATTGGAAATGTTAAAGAGGTGGTGGGGATCAACATTCGCTTTCAATGATCTTCGGGATTCATCATATCCATTTCCCGGAGCGTCGTCGACATATAGCGATATCAGCAGGGATCGGATGCGAACCTCCGATCATTGAACAAATTAGCCGAATATATAAATTTGGATGATAGTTTAATGTCTGAATTATAATAATATGAAAATTCGGATTCATTACACTCTTCCTTATCGTCCTGGTGTTCAGACTCACTTGCGTTGGACCTTCGATATAGATTTCTTCTGACTGCTGTTGACCAGGCAGGGAATTTCATTTGGGGCATTGGTGTTGTTCTCTATTGCTAGCTGACACTGAAGTTCTTATTTAAGTTTAATTGAGTCAATTTTGGCCATTGTTGTTCTGTCACAGTGAATATCAATAAGGATATTTAACATTGTCATTTTGAAGGATATCCTTGTTTGACTAGGACTATACGATTTCCCTCTTCTACTCGAAGGCTGGTAACGCTCATGAAGACAATAAGTTGGTCAAGTTTTACATACTCAACATGGTGACAAGGAGAAGGCGAAAAAAGTTCTCGGTTACGCTGAGGGCACAGTGGTTTTGACGATTATTCAATGCTTTCTTGTGTATCTGATACTTTCCCTGTCATGGAATTTTTTTACGAATCAGAATTGAATCTATTTTTGCTCTGGTGGATCGAGGTGTCATCTGCAATGTTATGGAAATGGTGTGATATACATACCTGTCTGGCTCTCCCTACTGTTATCGGAAAATTTCAGAATCTCTCTGACCATATCTGCTTCAGCTTCTGCGTCCGACATTCTTCCGTTCCGTAGGAAGTCCTGCCATCATCTTTCATACACGACGGTATTTCTACTTTGAAGCGATCGCTTCGTTCATCTCCACAAAAAATCACCTATCATCCATTTTTCTTCCTCACTGTATTCGTCAGCTTTATACAACTGGTATCCGAAATCGCTCGAATATGTGGGATTCCCATCTGCCATGGCCTTCTTGAGGCATGCTCCTCGATTTGAGGGGACCTCAAGAAATTCCAGGGCCATGGGATTTATATCGTATCCGTCATGGTAATATTTTTGTTTCGTGTATATGCTCCTTTCTATGAAATCGCAAGTAACCCATGCACTGGCTGCGCAGCATTTCTCATTTCTCCTTGCAGTAGGGAGCTGCACAATATTAGGTTAGTCACGAAACTATTGAATCTCTGCGTGATTTGAAATAAAAATTGACCTCTTCAAGCATTTTTCTGACGGTAACAGAGGAGTGAAATAGAGTCAGACAGAACGGATGTATCTCATTTATTATCTGTGTCTAGTACAGAATAACGGTACGGTTTATATTAATTTCTGTCATTGACGGGACTTTTTGTCAAAGTTCTTGGCCACATAATGGCACCTTTGGCAGACCTGGGTTAGCTTCCTGGACACTTTCCGGGAGGGTGTAACGGGTTTTCCTCGGTGTACTCGAGCGCCAGCTATTCTTTAAGGGAGAATAGCAAACCTACCCTGGCAGCTACTAGCCGGAGACAAGGTTCCCTGGTGTCTAGGGTGTTAGCGACGCCCAATGATAGTCAAAATCAACGTACACAACTTTTATTTTGTCGACTCGTAAAAGGGGAACACAAATGGCACCATTACAAAATTCTTGCAGTGACTCGAAATCAGTGAATTTACAGGGCAAAACGGACGGAATGACACGGGATCCGATCTCAAAAGATATACGGAGGTTAACGGACTTGTTCGCCAGCCAGAACCTGAGACGTACACTTAACGGATAGATATCGGACTTCAGCCAGGTTAGGGGATGAAAGACGGCACAGATTTACGACAGCTCACCCCTAGGTGCGTTCTTCGCTCCCTGAGTATCCACCCAGCGGGGTTCTTCGATAACAGCTGAGGTGAGCGTCGAAACTGCGGGGGAGGAAAGAGGGTTAGCCACTCCAAAGTGCTTCCGCACCCCCTGAGTATCCACGCCAGCGGGGTGCTTTAGCAGTAGGGGTGGAATTTAACCCGGAGTAGGAAGGGATGAAGGAAGGTTTTTCGCCACTCCAAAGTGCTTCCGCACCTCCTGAGTATCCACGCCAGCGGGGTGCTTTAGCAGTAGGGGTGGAACTTAACCCGGGGTAGGAAGGGATGAAGGAAGGTTTTCCGCCACTCCAAAGTGCTTTCCGCGCCCCCTGAGTATCCACGCCAGCGGGGTTCTTCTGCAGTAGGAGTGGAACTTAACCTAGGGGTAGGAAGGGATGAGGGGAGGCTGAAGTTTCAATGATACGAAAGAGAGAAAAAAAATGGCGAAGTGTCGTTTTACCTATGGTTTGGCCACTTGCACTCGCAAATCAGAACGAATCGCCTAAACACCGTGAATAATAATACAAAAAAAAAAAAACTGGAATTCTATTCATAAGAGAAAAAACTAAAAGAAATCTTCTAATTAATATATTGACGGCCGGTACTAGTCGTAGGCGAAAAACTATGTGACAGCAAGTTAACATTCGGTGAATCAATCGTAAGTGAAGTGACCTGCGGGGGGACATCTGATTTTATACCCACAGGGGGGGGTGCGGAAATCAGATGTGCCCGACAGTCGAAATTCGGTAAATTATGCGTCGATGAAGACGTTTTAATTTCGACTTATCTGTGCTAGCGAACAAAAAAAACTCGGTTATCTTCCAATTCAGGATGTTTTATACGGTGCGACATCGTTTTAAGGAGGAAATGAAAACGGAATAAAAACGGTACGGAATATTTACAATTCGGAACGATGTCGGAATCCTGAATCGGAATTTCGAAAAGATTTCTCGGAAAATTAATTCAAAACAAAATCACTTAAAAATGAAACCTAAAATAATTATTCTAAAATGGGTTTGAAAACTACCCTCTCGTTACAAGGGTGGTTCTTCCTTCTGGGCTGGAGCGGTTCGAAGTTTATTATTTATTGGACCTGTGGGAGACGGTGCAAGACCTTTGTTCTTTGCATCGCCACATGGACAATTCCGAGAGAGGGTGCCCAGTAGACCGCAACGGCTGCAGAAGAGTATTTGGGTTCTGTTACAGGTGGCTCTGGTATGCTTCCCTTGGCCACACCTCCATCACAAACCTGGGCGGATATCGAAGTACACCTGGTGGCCCATAGTGCAAACGGTTCTGGTGGACGGTGATAAGTACTCGTATTGGTTGGTTTGGTGTTCTAGTGTTTGTGCACTCTTCTTTATCCTTGCCTTAGTGTCCGGGTACTTTTTATCGACTCCTGTTTTTCCCCAGGATTCGATGGTTCCGGATGGGATCTTCCCCCTGGATAGTGTTGTCTCTGGTTGTCTCACCGGCGACGGCACTCGGCGTCGGGCGCAGGAAGGCCTTCGCTGCCCCCAACGGCAAGGAAACCGGCCTGGGTGGATCCTCGGCCATGTCTTCCTCCTCGGGGTCCACGAATTCCAATTCTTACGGTATAGAATTTCTATTTCCAGGCTATCTTCGGCCATGGCTTCGAGATTCGGGGATGCGTCAGCGGTAAGTTCTTGTTGGAAAAAGGGACAGGGTGAGTGCAATGTTACCTTTTAGCATGGGATCATTATTTTTTTTTTCTTTGATTCCCTCAGTCCCACTGCGACTAGAGACGGACTCACCTCACGGTTCCTCGGTCCTGGCGGAGTCCGGCGGTACCCAGAGTCGTCGTACGATGCCGGACGGGAATCTGAAGCGATGGCGGACTCGGGGGCCATATTTACCCTCTGACAGTAGTGCTCGCACCCTCCGCTCCAAAGTCTTCGTCCATTCTGAGAGGTTCTGAACGGTCCGGAGTCTTGATGCCAGGTCTGGCGGTAGGCGGGTCACCCACGGACCATCGGACTGTGGCGACGGGGTTTTCTCCAAGTCTACCACGGAGCACAGATAGACGGCCGGCCACTCTCTCTGGTCGGCAGGGCGGCGGAGGGACGGCTCGTCCATCAATAGCCCTTCGACCTACCAGGCAACGGATGGCCAACTCCCTCTGGCGTTCTTCGCCTGGGGAGGAGAACCCAGTGCTCCGTAGCCTGGTCTTCGGTGCGGCAGCGCCGGCCAGTGGCCACATCCATGGCCACGAGCCCTAAGGCCCACAGGTCCACCGCGGTATTGTACGGCTCCTGGCGGAGTTGTTGCAGGCTCCAGTACATTGGAGTGCTAGACAACCCGGTCAGGAGTGGTCTGTACGGTGTTAGTTGATCGGCCACCCCAAAGTCGGCTAACATAAACCGAGCCCCCTGTCTCAGCACATTGCCGGGTTTCAGATCGCGGTGGAGCACGCTCTGCCGATGGCATTCTGCGAGGCCCACAGCGATCTGGCGGACTACCCGGAAGAAGGAAGAGGGGCCTCTCCTCGGACCCTCGCGGGCGAGTAAGGTCCTTAAATCCTCCTCACACAATGGCAAGACCATGTAAAGGTACGGGGGCTCCACCAACGTCTCGATGAGCAGTACAATGTTACGGTGGTCAAAGAGACCCATGAATTCCGCTTCCCTGGCGGCTACCGGACTCAGGTGGAACTCCTTGACGGCTCGACGTTGGCCCTCTTGACCACGTTCTCTGGCACTATAAACGCGGCCAAAGCCGCCTTCCCCCAGAATGGCCTCGAAACGGTACTTCTCCATCCTGTAACGGTAACCAATATTAGTATCAAATATCTATAGATCGAAGGGCAACCTCGCTACGGTAATGGAGTAGACTGTACTGCCAGCGCCTCAACGGCGAGTTTTGGGCGCCGGTAAATTAACCCGACCCCCTTAAGGACCAACGGCTTCGGGCGAATGAGTCTTTAAGGGTGGATGATGGTCCCAGGTCTTGAAGAAATGCGAATCTAAATCGCATTTCCTCCAGTTTGTCTATGATCTATGTCGGTGTCCCTCGGTCTCTCTCTCTTATATTTTTCCAGATTATTCATCTACATCCTGCAAATTCCACATGAATATGTGAATTATTTTTTCTTGTAAGACAGACTTTTCGTACTCTGGCCGCTCCTTACGATTGCTCGGGCGCCAGTGGGGCAATCAGTCAAACCCCACGTCTCTCACAGAATCTCCAAAGAATAAGAGAGCCCGGGTAGACTTGAGTATCAGTGGAGAAGGGTATCGATGAAGACTAAGGCGGTAGTGTCTTCTAAGTGTCTGCTTTTCAACGGTCTTTAGGCGTTAAAAAGAGTACTTACCTCTTCTAACTAAACTCTTAGATGAAACTGATTTAATAAGCTCTCACTGGCAAAATAGTTGGCAAGAAAATTGTTGGGGTGGTATCTCAATTATACCCCAAGTTCTAAGAGTTCTGGGTTGGTGAAAACTTAGGGACTCGAGGATTGAGATTGATAATGCGGATCACTTGATAATGAACGTTTATTTCCTAATCTAACAAACTATATATAGTGAATTGTACAATGACGTCAAGACCACATAATCGAAATCGACTTACATTCTGCATATGAAGGTGAAGGTGTCCCGAATTAAAGAAAGGTACGGAGACGTTTGCTCCAAAGCAGACTTAGCCTCTTCGAAGTCGTCGAAATAAGCTACGGACTCAATTCGAAATTGCAGATTGTTCTTTATGTGCTCTAATCTGTGGCGAAGGGAAGTTTCGAAATTGTTCATAAACTCCGTCTTTCTCATTACGTAATTACCGCACGTGCGAAATTCCCCAAATACCGTATGGATGGCGATGTTTGACTTCTTAATGCCCTTACCATATGGTTTGTGGGGTCGTACGACTGGAGGTGAGTAATTTCGGGATATACATCACCGAACGGCTGTTGGTACGTGATATACCCGCCGTGATACACCCGACAGGTGTTTTCTCCTTCGGGAATGAAACTTGAAACCAGGGCGCAAATATATCATGATATTTTTCATAAATATCAAAATATCGGATATTTTGATATATATACTGAAAAGTGATATTTATGGAATATTTCCAAAAAAAATCAAGAAAGGAAAACCAAGAAGAATAATAGTTCATTCCAAACTAAATTTGAAAAAACATGTAATTATAAATATAAAAATATATAATTCTCAATATAAAAAAATACATACCTATGTATGTAATTCTCAATATAAAAAAAACAAGTAATCCTCATTATAAAAAAAAATAGGTAAAACTATTTAGAATTCTCCGTTTTCCAATTCATCCATTTTGAATCCTCCTTTTCCTTATTGGAATCATAATTCAAATATTTGAAGAAAAATACCAATTTGCCTCCGTTTTCCGTCTTTAGGTTATTTCTCAATTTTGAATGTAACAGTCCAAAGCTAGAGAAATATCGCTCAATTCCAGATGTAGAGGCTATTGCTGTGAATAAATGGTTACACAGGTCAAGAAAAAGTTTCTTTTCAGGCCAATCCGATTCAGATATTGTACCTGATTTCCACTGAATTACACAGGCCAACACACATTTTGGTGCCTGCGATTTTTTAACTGTTCCTGAGTAATTTTTGGATGCAGAATGTTGAAAAGTTCTCAGATTTTGTCTATCAGATCTAGTTTTTGAGATTTTTAAAAAAAATTGTGTATATAATTTATGTTATAACTGTTATAATATATAATATTACTATTGACAGTTAAAAAAACAAAGACACATGGATTTAAGTATTTATTGCAAAAACTTAATTTACATAATTACATTAGTCACTAATCACATAAAAATTTTCTTTTATACGATTTTCTAGAATGGAGTTTACTGGGGCAGTCTCGCTGAAGGTTCCAGCAGTAGTCCGCCATCATGTGGCTATCCCATCGTCCTTGAAAACGATCTTCCATAGTTTTAATATCCTGATGGAATCTTTCCCCCTGTTCTTCACTACAATCAATTTTCTGGAAAACGATCTAGGTGGCTGTGGAGGTAGTGAACTTTTATACTCATGTTACAGCCGAGAATATTAAAATTTGAAAGCATAGTATAATAAATAATCGTATTGATACAATGGAATCTCAGATGGTACTGATTTATTGAATCCTCTGTCGTTACATACATGTGTTATTACATATGACATCTCCCTTATTTACAAATGAATAAAACTAAAAACTTAATTCTATATGTACAGCATAAATCAAATTCAATGACTTGAATACATTTATTTTTAATTAATATTATTTTGGACGTCGAACTTTCCGTCCATACCTGGATACATAAATAGTCCTCCTAGTGTTGGAATCTGTATTCACTGACTCAAAATTATCTATATTACCCTCTTCACTAACAGTATCACCAATTTCATTTGTATTAGTACTCGAACTATGCAACAACAACAACAACAACAAAATACTTTATTTCCATTTGAATGATCACATCATTATAGAAAAGGTCAGTAAAATTACAATAGGCACAGGTGAATGAATCGATTTGAAAAAAAGAAAAAATACAAAAAAGTACATTACAAAGAGAATTACAAAAAATATCAGGTGAATGAATCAATTTGAAAAAAAGAAAAAATACAAAAAAAGTACAGTACAAGAGAATTACAAAAAAATATCCTCAACCTTATAATAACATTTTTCCAGTAGATACTGCTTTAATTTGTTTTTGAAAACTTTTATGTTACAAGAACTTTTTATATCCTCAGTTAGGTTATTGAAAATTTTTAATCCAAGATAGAACGCATATGCATACAATCATTATTATCATTATCATTCAATTCAACTTTAACATTACAATTAATATTACTACTATCTTCATCATCTGTTTCTGAAAAATTATCTATATTACCCTCTTCACTAACAGTATCACCAATTTCATTTGTATTTGTACCCGAACTATGCATACAATCATTATTATCATTATCATTCAATTCAACTTTAACATCAGAATTAATATTACTACTATCTTCATCATCTGTTTCTGAAAAATAACTGTAACTCCTAGTATAGTGAGGTTTAAGAAATTATCTGTTTCGTCTCATTACAACATCAGTGCTGGATTCTTTTACAAGATATGATCTCTCATTAATAGCTTTCACAACATAGCCTGTAACCCAGACATCACCTTTTTTAATATAAATTTTCTCATCAACATTTAATTTCCTTAATTTTCTAACAGATCTATCATGAAACTTTTTCTGCCTTTGGATCAAATTATTTCTTTGTCTTTGAAAATTAATATTTCTCGGTTGTAATGAACACTTTTTAACTGGCATTAAAGTTCTTGTTTTCCTTCCAAATAATAATTCACTAGGTGTAAGAATATCATTATCTATTGGAGTGTTTCGATAATCTAGTAATGCAAGGTCTAAATCAGTTTTGGATTCTGAAATTTTTTTTTAAATATTTTTAATTGTTTGAATTGAGCGTTCCACCATTCCATTTGAACGTGGGTAATGTGGACTCGAAGTATGATGTTGGAATTGCCAATTTTCTGCGAATTTTTTGAATTCAAAAGCTGTATATTGTGTCCCGTTATCAGACATAAGAATTTGTGGAATACCCAATCTTCCAAAAATATTTTTCAAATGTTTCACAATAGTATTTGAAGTTATATCATTCACTTTACAGACTTCTACATATTTTGAAAAATAGTCAACCACAATAAGATATTTATCTCTACCCAACTCATACAAATCACAACCAAGTTTTTGCCATGGATAATCTGGTACCCTGTGAGGTTTCAAAGGTTCTTTATAATTATTCTTTGAATATTTTTGACAAATTTCACATGAAGTTACAGTGTTTTCTATTTCACGGTACATACCTGGCCAATAAAGATATTGCTTTGCTTTCAATATACATTTTGTGATACCCATGTGACTCAAATGAATTAATTTCAACATATCTTTTCTCAACGATTTAGGTACTACCAAACAATTTCCTTTATAAACTAGATTATCAACCATCACTAATTCCGCTCTGACATTGAAATATAATTTTGAATTTGACTCACACTTTGTTCTCGAGTCTGGCCATCCTTGTTTTATATAACTTGATACGATTTTAAGTTCATGATCACTCTCTGTTTCTTTTTCAAACTGTTTCAATCGAGTTTCGGTAATCGGAAAGTTCTTCTTCAAATAATTTAATTGAGCTTCATACTCGTTATCGAAAATCTTGGCGCTATCATATGGCATTTTGATTCTGCTCAAAGCATCCGAAATATACATCTCTTTTCCCGGCTTATATACGACTTTCAAATTATAGACTTGTAAATCTAGTAACATTCTTTGTAACCGCAACGGGCAATCAATTAAAGGTTTTTTGAATATATGAATGAGAGGCTTATGATCTGTTTCTACGATTATTTCTCTACCATATACATACTGGTGGAATTTTTTGACTCCATAAACAATAGCTAGCATTTCTTTTTCTATCTGAGCGTAAGATTTTTGAGTATTATTGAGTGATCTTGACGCATACCCAATAGGTTTTCCTTCCTGTAAAAGAACTGCCCCTAAACCGTCTCTACATGCATCTACCGATAATACCAAATTTTTTGAAGGATCGTAAAAACTAAGAACAGGTTCTTTTATAATTATTTTTTTCAATTGATTGAAAGCATTCTTTTGTTCAAAACCCCATCGGAACAAAATGTCTTTTTTCAATAATTCCCTCAAAGGAGCAGTTAATTCAGATACATTTGGTATAAATTTATGTAAATAATTGATTATGCCTAAAAAACACTGTAATTCTTTGATGTTTGTCGGTTCTGGATAATTTTCGATAGCACTAATTTTCGAATTATCTGGTTTTATACCTTCACTTGTTATTTTATGACCTATATAATTCACTTCATTCAATGAAAATTGACATTTGCTAGAGTTGAATTTTATATTGCATTCACGCGCTCTTTCTAATACTTGCAATAATCTTTTATCGTGTTCATCTTTAGAACTTCCCCAGACTAAAATATCATCTACATAAATGTGAACTCCTTCGATGCCCTCAAAGCACTGCATTATTTTTCTCTGAAAGACTTCACTACTACATTTTAAACCGAAGGGCAATCTTTTGAATCTATATCGTCCGAACGGAGTATTGAAAGTGCAAAGCTTTGAACTATACTCGTCTAATGCTATGTTCCAGAACCCATTATTTGCATCGAGAACAGAAAAAACTTTTGCGTTTTTCAAACAACTAATGATATCTGTATATGTGGGAACCGAAAAATATTCACGTTTATTGCCCTATTTAGATCTGTGGGATCAATACAAATTCTGAAATCTCCATTAGGTTTATCCACTATAACCAGAGAATTTACCCATTCTTTTGGCTCTGATTCTTTAACAATTATATTTGTTTTTTCTAATTTATTCAATTTATTTTTTAATTTTACCAAAATTGCTTGAGGAAACCGTCTGGCAGCGTGTATACATGGCTTGACCGTTGTATCAATTTTAATTCTGTATTGGCCTGGCAGACAACCGATTCCATCGAAAACGTCCTTGTATTTTTCCAAATAATTTTCGGCAGAACCATCACTTAGGGCTCCAACTATCCTGGCAATATTCAATTTTTCTATTGTTTCTCTACCTAGAACAGGTTTTCCATTAGTTTTAGCAATGAAAAATCTAACATCATATTTTTTACTTTTAAACAATACTGAGATATCAATATAACCTAAAACATTAATTTGAGTACCTGTATATTCAGTTAATTTTATTTTACTTTCATTTATTTTTATATTTTGAAAATAACTTTTATAAGTGACGTATGGAATAACATTTACGTCAGCGCCGCTATCAACTTTGAAAGAAATTGTTTTATTAAATATATTCAAATCCGCAGTCCAGTTATCTTTATTTATGTTTTCTAATTCAATTAACCTTATAAAAAGTTCTTCATTGCCTGATGATTCTTCTTCATGTATCTCTATATTTTTAATATTTTTATTTTTACACAATTTACTGAAATGATTCATTAATCCACAATTTTGACATTTTTTTCCATATGCCCTACAAGATTTCGGGCCATGAATGGAACCACATCTAGTGCATCTGAATTCATAAGATTGATTTGAATAATTATTAAACGAAATTTTATTTCTATAATTACTATTTTCATTTGTACTTCCTTTTTTATACTGCTGCTTTCGTCTTCCATATCTCTGAGTGCTGTTTTTTCTTCCTCACTTCCATTAGGTCCACTTCTTCTGTCCTTGTCGCGCTCGATGAGTTGCTCGAACATAAAACTTCCAATTGTTTATGTGTTACTTCGGCAGATTTGCAGATTTCGACCGCCGTTATCAAATCCAAGTTTTTTGTCCGGAGTAATCTGTCCTTCACGTTCTTATCTTTGATTCCCAATACCAGTCTGTCTTTTATCAATGAATCGTTCAAATTGTTGAATTCACAATTCAAATTAAGATGTTTTAATTGAGTTACATATTCATCCACAGATTCATTTTCCTTCATTTCTCTCGTAAAAAATAAATATCTTTCATAAGTCACGTTGATGGTGGGAAGGAAATGGGATTCAAATTTTTTCACTATACTTGCGAAGTTCTGATTTTCCTTGGATTCTTGAAATTCAAACGTATTATATATTTTCAGGGCCTTGTCTCCAATGCAATTGAGTAAAACAGCAGCTTTGTATTCTTCACTCTCCATTTCAGCTTTGGTTGCTTTCATGTATATATCAAATTTTTGAATGAAAAATTTCCATTCAGCGGCATTATCACCATTTACCTTTAGCTCGGAAGGAGGGCGTGCACTTTTATCCATTTTCTCACTTTTCCGACTGCCCCATATAATAAATAATCGTATTGATACAATGGAATCTCAGATGGTACTGATTTATTGAATCCTCTGTCGTTACATATAATACATGTGTTATTACATATGACACATAGTTTCCACTTATTCTACGTAATTCTCTGCTTTATGATTGACAAGAAAATTTTGTGCTACTTGAACAAATGAACTCCAAGCGTTAGATTCAGTCTCGTTATTGATGTGGCGAATTGTGGATCTTTAACAAGTTGCCTCATTTGAGGACCATCTTGAAGGCCAATTTTTGTTAGGCTGTGACTAGAGTTCCGACTCGGGATCCGTGTTTGGTCCCGACTGAAGAAATCAAATGACTCAACTACCGAACAAGTCTCTTGTCCTTACTCGGGATCCTTTTCCAGTCCCGACATTGTAAAAGAATTTTGAGGTTATGTTCACGAATCGTATAATATTAGTTATGAATAGTTGCGACAAAATTCAAGTAGTGATTGCTTACCAAAAAATAGTGTGGGCTTTTTCAAGATTGCAAAGACAGGAGAAAATACTATCTTTGAATATGAGAATGGAAGGAGCATCGAAGTTTGCAATTCTGACTGGTGAGAAAGTTGAGAATTGCTTAGTGTAAATTGATCCAGAGGAATTGCCAGACAATTTTTGATTCCGAAGTGATCCTCTTCCTTACAACCATTCTTAACTAAAAAAAAATGTGATCGGAAAAGGAAGCAGAAAAATATATTTGTGAAATATATGATATTTTAAACGAAATAACGATACAATGCTGCGGCACCTCAATAAAATGTTTTTTTATTCGAAGTGTATGGAAATTTAGCCAAAAAGGTAAAGGTAGTTGTTCTGTTTAAAATTTTCACCTTAGATGTTTCATTTCAAGATTGCTCTTTTTTCTCTTTATAAATGTGATGATTTGAAAATAAAATATACTTAAACAACATATTTATCTTTAAAGCAACTGATATCTACATGCCCGGATTGAATTATAAATCATTGTTTCTATTTGACTGGGTATAGGCTCATGATTTTCGCTACTTCTTTCACTGCATTAATTTCAAAGCACCAGTGCAGTGCATCGTTGAATTCGGGACCGAATATCAGTCCCGAATGTAATGACTTCACTCGGGACTGGACACGAGTCCCGAGTCGGGACTCTAGTCACAGCCTTTTTGTTAACCCAGTGCTCATTTTTAGCTCTGCCTTCCCAAAGGCACAAAAAACAAGGATATTTTGTATAACTCTGCTGTCCAAGGAGGAAGTTAATCATTTTTAAATCAACACAAATTGACCACTGATGTTCTTCGTATTTCATTTTTCTCAAAACTAATGCTATTGTTTCATATTCTTCCTTCATGGTAGTAGAATGACCAATAGGAATTGAGCCATATTTGTTACCGTTATGTAAAAGAACACATTTTAAACTATTGTTACAGAATACCAAGTCATTTTCATTTCATTTCAAGGGGTTGAAAAAAATTACGACACAGAGTTACGACGGCTTACCTTTAGGCGTGTTCGGCACTCCCCGGGTATCCAACTAGCAGAATGCCTCCCTAACCGAAAGGGTGAGCACGGGAACGAGGTAAAAAGCGGAAAAATGAGGAAAGGGTGCGCCACCCCAAAGTGCCTTCGGTACCCCCAGGGTATCCACACCAGCAGGGTAATTTAACGACAGTAGGGGTGAAACTGAGAGAGATGGGAAATTTCAGGGAAGGGTGAGCCACCCCAAAGTGCCTTCAGTACCCCCCGGGTATCCACACCAGCAGGGTGCGGAAATCAGATGTGCCCCGACAGTCGAAATTCGGTAAAATATGCGTCGATGAAGACGTCTTAATTTCGACTTATCTGTGCTAGCGAACAAAAAACACGGTTATCTTCCAATTCAGGATGTTTAATACGGTGCGACATCGTTTCTAGGAAATGAAAACGGAATAAAAACGGTGCGGAATGTTCACAATTCCGAACGATGTCGGAATCCTGAATTGGAAATTCGAAAAGATTTCTCGGAAAATTAATTCAAAAACAAAATTATTTAAAAATGAAAACTAAAATAATTATTCTAAAATGAGGGGGTAGGTTTGAAAAAACACCCTCTCGTTACAATTGTCATTTTGAAGGATCTCCTTGTTTGACTAGGTCTATATTCCTTCGACTCGAAGGCTGGTAACGCTCATGAAGACAATAAGTTGGTCAAATTTCACATACTCAACATGGTGACACGGAGTTGGCGAAAACAGTTCTCGGTTACGCTGAGGGTTCAGTGGTTTTGACGATTCTTCAATGATTTCTTGTGTATCTGATACTTTCCCTGTCATTGAATTTTTCTACGAATCAGAACTGAATCTATGTTTTCTGTGGTGGATCGAGGTGTCACAATGTTATGGAAATGGTGTGATATACATACCTGTCTGGCTCTCCCTACTGTTATCGGAAAATTTCAGAATCTCTCTGACCATCTCTGCTTCAGCCTCTGCGTCCGACATTCTTCCGTTCCGTAGGAAGTCCTGCCATCATCTTTCATACACGACGGTATTTCTACTTTGAGGCGATCGCTTCGTTCTTCTCATAGACTAAACCCAAGAGACCCGTTTATTTACATTCAAAAGTGTCGCCTCTGAAAACTTAGCTGTCCGGTTTCACTGTCACTGGTTCTTATATTCCTATGTTGCCGAACTTAACAGTTTGTGAGATTCTCTCCCATATACCCGACAGTGAATTATTTTAAGAGACTAATTTCTTTCATTCTTCTTTCAATTATATTATTGCACTTTGAAATAATGATAGTTTCTTTAAATATTCCATCAATAAATATGTAGCAAAATTTGTTATATAATGTGATCATACATTATACGCTAGAGGCCATGGTGTTAAAGAAATTTGAGCCAAACTTATGGCAACACTGCAAATTTCTTCTCCTTATGAGTTGAAGAGAAATGGAGAACGTGCTTATGCTCTTTCTCTGTTCGTTAGATTTAGAAGCAACACGTTGTCAGTAAACAAGTGGGTGAAAGTAGCTAAATCTCAGGATTTTTGTAAGAGTCAAGTATTGAATATTATTTAGTTTTTTCTTGGTTTATCTCGCTTTGTATGAAATATGGTTTATAAGTGCGAAGTTTGTGGAAAAGACCAAAATTCTTATCCGAATTTATCGTTCCATAGGTAAGTGTATTGTATTATATGAATGATTTAGTTAACGAGGTAATGTTGTTTGTGTTCAGTGGCGTAGATTCGAGAAAAATCAGAAACGTATATGATAAAATGATACTCGATGAGAATACATAATTGTACTTAAAACAGATTATATGTTGAGAATTATATCATCTGTTTTAAGTACAGAAATATATAATATTAATAGTATAATTTTCATGATTCCAGGTTCCCGGGTGACGATGAAAAAAGGAGAATTTGGGCTTCTCTTCTAGGATGGTTGAGTATCTGCCCAAAGAAATTAATTTTTATTTGTTCGGATCATTTCGACTCAAATGATCTAGTGACCAGAGCACATGGAAAAGTTTATTTGAAAAGAGATGCCAATCCGTTACCTCAGCATTCGTTATTTGAATCTTCTAACTTGAGGTAATTAGAATCTTTTTACTATGGTATTACATATTGACATTTCTTAAATTTTTTTCCGTTGTAATTCCATAACAGAATTGGACCTCTACAATTCTGAATGCTATAAATTATTATTCGCATAATAATATGAGCTGTTTGTCCAATATAATAATATGTTTTAGTGACCACTCCTCTAGGACAGAAAGCAGCCCCAATGAACAAGAGTCACAAGAGAAGTAAGTTATTATGATCTCTACATTTGAAATGAAATCTTTTCTCATTCAACAATTCACAATATTTCTTCGGAGTATGTGACTATCGAATGGGGAATAAAATTAAAGCATTTTGTGATGTTCATTGCTCATTCTGAATTTTCCAGGGAAATGCTGATTTCAAGTTATAATGCTGATGAGAACAAATCTGATGAGAATAAACTTGATTAGACAAATTCCTCATCTACACTTAGTGCATCAGAATGTGAAAATGAAGAAAGTAAATTGGAATTTATTGAACCAACTACACACAACATGCCGACCAGAAAGAGGTAAGATTAGATGATTTTTATTGGAAAAAGTATTTTGATTTATGAACAAAATATCTTTTAATTACTGAATAGACTCAATTTCACTTTATTTATTCCAGAAAGAGGAAATACATTGCAGATTTGTCCAGCAGTGACTTCTCTACGCCAGAGAAGCGAAGAAGGAGTCTTCAAAATGTGAAAAGAGTTGTTGTAATGCAAAGGACAAAAATACGTACCCTCACATCAAAAGTACGTCGACAGAAACTCCGCATTACAACCTTGAAGAATTTGGTATCATTACTGAATGAAAAGTATCAACTCACTGAAAGATCACAGCAGGCAATTTTAGTAAGTTTTACATCGTGGTTAAAACTCAATAATATTGTAGTTCCTCAAATACAAAGTTTTTCTACATTGGCTCAATTGAATACTATTTAAATAAATAATACATTTACATGTAACTGTTGAGCATTTCATATTGCCAAGTGTCAAGATGTCGGACAGTAAAGGTCAGACAAACGAACGCTCGGAAAAATTTGTCGATTCAGGTGATAAAGAACTCATTCATTGTGCTCAGTGTAAGAGAACTGTAACAGAAGCATTTCTGTGCATTAAATGCAAGGAATATTTTCATCGAGGGTGCTTAATAGCGACGGCTAAAAAGAGAAATGCCAAATGTGTTCATGAGACCAGTGATGGAGTGAATGCTGAATTAATGGATGAAGAAAATCCGATATTTGAGATCAAATTGCTGAAAACAAGGGTTAAATATCTCGAAGATCTATTAATGGAATGCAGAAGTAAAAACGATATCCTAATGCTCAATAATGAATTGTTGCTAGATAAAATCAAAACAATGGAGAAATACGATGGTAAACAACAACAAAAAAATGTTGATAAGGACAGTACGTTACAATCGAACATAACAACCGTCCATGAAACTATAGAAGGAGAAATCACAGAAAATTCGGGCCAACAACAGAGACAACAACAAGCTATGCAGAAACCGCAGAAATCGCAGAAACAGCAGAAATCGCAGAATCAACAGAAATCTTCAATTGGCGCACTGAATGAGTTTCAAGGTGACAATTTTGTAGCAAAACAAAACAATGAGAAGATAAATCAGGCTGAAGTTGTTAGGGAGAACAATACTGGATCTCATTTAAGGTCATTTCAGAATGAGAATGAATGGAAAACTGTTATTCGAAAAGGAAGGAATAAACAATCGAATACTAATAAAGTTATTTGTACTGGCACCAAGTCTGATAGTACATTGTTACAGGGAGTCAAAAAGAGAAGATGGATTTATCTTGGAAAAATTGCAGGAACGACCACTAGTGAAGGCGATGTGATGAATTACATGATGCAAATGAGGAATATTAAAAATGCACAAGTGAAAAAGCTTCAGACTAAAGGTGAAAATGCAGCTTTCACTGTAGGTGTGATGGAGGAAGACGATTTTGAAGCAATTTGCAGCGGAGATTTCTGGCCAGAAGGAGTTGTTGTACGAGAATTCAGGTTCGGGAATTTTTTTCGTCAGATGAACAGAAAACGTTTGGATATGTAAAAGTTCTTAACCATTCAAACACTGTGAAATTAATACATTTAAATGTTCATAAACACTTCGTATAATGGACTTTTAGATTTCGTCAATGAAACTCACACTGATTTTCTTGCACTAACGGAGCACTGGCAGAGTGAGGAACAACTGAAGAGCTTCTATATCGAAGGTTATAACAAAACAACAAGCTATTGTAGGGAAGAGAAGAAACATGGAGGAGTCGCCATTTATTCAAGAGATGTTTACAATTGTAAAGACAGGCTGGATATTCTAAAGTTTTCAATACCTAGGGTTTTTGAATGTTGTGCTTTGGAGTGTTATCTTGGAAAGTCGAAACTGATAGTATTGTGTATATATTGGCCAGATACACCACCTTATGCAAGTGTAGATATATTTTTTGAAAGACTTATCGAAATTCTTAGGATTTTAAGTAGGAAAAAAAATAACGCAGTAATCATTCTGGGTGATTTCAACTTTGATTTTCTCAAGAAAGATGTTGAGACTACCAATATGCTGATAACAATTGTTGAAAATTTTGGGTTGGATATTTTGGTGAACGAGCCAACTAGGGTTACTGAGCATTCTGCCACGTGTTTGGATAATGTTTTCACTAATGTAAAAAATAGATCAATAAAGGTTATTCAACCTCATCTATCAGACCATTCAGCACAAATACTAACTGTTGAAATGGAAAATGAAGAAGTAACTCCAACTAGAAAACTGGTTAGAAAATATAATGATCAAAATCTATATAACTTTTCAGAGAAGTTGTCTTTATTTGATTGGTCACCTTTGTATGATTTTGAAGACGAAAAAATTGATGAGATGTGGGATTTCTTTTTTGGTGTGTTTGAAGATATGTTTCAGAGTTCTTTTCTAATTGCAGAGATCAAAACTACTAATAAGGGTGGTTTCTCACAGACCTTAACATCTAAATACAAATCTGATCCGAAAATAATTGATTTAAAGTGCAAACTGGATGCATTATTTGTGATGTCGCACTACAAACCTGAATGTTCTCAGCAATACAAGCAAACTAAGAAGAAATATGATCAGCAAATAACAAAAATCAAGCAGGAATATATTGGAAGTAAAATTTGCAAGTCTGATAATAAAACGAAGACACCTTGGAGTGTCATAAAGTCTTTAACAGGTAAAAGCAGTTCTAAGCAGCAAATACTGCCTTCGGGAGATCCACAGGAAATGGTCAATAGTTTCAACACCTATTTTGTAAATACTGCTTCAGGGAGTTCATCTGACACTACCCAAGTTCAATCTAATTTAAAATTGAAGCGTGCACAAAAGTCGTTTTATGTATTTGAGGTAGAAGCCATAGAGGTATTGAGGGCTGTCGGAAAATTGAAAAATTCCTTTTCATCTGGATTTGATCAAATACCCAGTATAGTTTTGAAAAAGGTGATTCATATTGTGGTCGAACCACTGAGATATATTATATATAAAGCCTTCGTAGCTGGAAAATTTCCTTCTTCACTCAAGTTGTCAATTATAACACCTCTATACAAATCGGGTCTCATCGAAAATTTGGGAAACTACAGACCCATAAATTTGCTAACAACTTTCTCAAAGATCTTTTTTTTTATTAATCTCAATAATTATTAACAATCAGAATAATATTCTATAAGTTAATGTGTTAACAAGTAGTCAAGTGACTTGAATAGAGCGGGGAGATTATCTCCAGTGAGAGAATCTCATTATTCCATTAGATCAGCTGGCCAATGTCTCTTCAATCTTCTTGATAAGGTGTTTGCCAGTAAGGGTTGGAGTAAAATATTTGAGTGGTTTTCCATTCTTGCGTGGTGATGTTTGCTTCTATGCTTGATGACTTCTTCAACGTATGGTATATTTAGGTCTTCATGTAAAGTCTGGTTGGACACATACCATGGGGCGTTGGCCATCATGCGAAGTATTTTCGATTGCGTTCTTTGGATCAGAGCTATGCTGGATTTGCTTGCGCATCCCCAGATTTCTATCCCGTATGTCCATATTGGGGTGATGATAGTTTTATACAACAATATTTTGTTTGTTAGTGGTAACTTGGATTTTCTTCCGATGAGCCAATTAATTTCCCTGACTTTCAGGTCAATTTGTTTTCTTTTTTTGATAATATGTTCCCTCCAGGTTAGTCTAGTGTCTAGATGAAAGCCTAGGTATTTTACTGATGTAGCTTGTGGAATTATTATGTTGTTCAATTTGATTGGAGGACAATGTTGCTTTCTCAGTGTAAAGTCTACTTGTTGTGATTTGGTTTCATTTATTTTTATTTTCCACTTTTTCATCCAGATTTGTAATTTGTCTAGGTGTTCTTGTACTAGTTTAGACGCTGTTGTTGGGTCTTCATGTGCTGCCATTATTGTTGTGTCATCAGCAAATGTTCCTGTTGTAGTGTGAGCTGTTATTGGTAGATCCGAGGTATAAAGTAGGTAAAGGAACGGGCCCAGCACGCTTCCTTGTGGGACTCCAGCTTGAATGGGACAATAATCTGATACTTCATGCCCTACTCTAGTTCTAAACTGTCTGTTTGTAATGTATGAATTCAGTATATACTGAATTTTAGAGGAAGAATATTTCTTATCTTGAATAGGAGTCCTGAATGCCATACTTTATCGAACGCTTGACTCACATCCAGAAAGACTGAAGTACAGTATAGCTTCTTTTCAAACGCTTGGTTTATGGTTTGCGTTATTCGATGCGTTTGTTGGACAGTTGAGTGACCTTGTCTGAATCCGAATTGATGTGAAGGAATCCAATGATCTATGGGAATTTCGGCGTTTATTCTCTGAAGTAATAATCTTTCCAATATTTTCGAGATTATTGGCAGAAGGCTTATGGGTCGATATGATGTCACTTCGTGTGGATTCTTGCCCGGTTTCAGTATCATGAGTACTTCTGCTGTTTTCAGTGATCTGGGCCAGTGCCCGAGTCTCAATATAGCATTAAAGATGTAGGTTACCATGACAATCCCTTTTCTAGGCAGTTCTTTGATTATCTTTGCAGTTATTCCATCAATACCTGGTGCCTTTTTAAGGTTCAGATGAGTGATTTCTTTGTATACTTCTTTAGGTGTTAAGAACTTTATATTTTGAGTTTCTGTAGGGATGTTAGAAATATTTTCCTCAACAATTTCATCAATGACCTGGTCATTTGGTTTGAATACCTCTGTCAGGTAATGTGCAAACAATTTCGCCTTTTCTTTTTCGCTTCTAGCCCATCTAGCATTGGTTTCAGTTGAGTTTTTCACTGGGGCATTTTGTTCTGTTGGCTTTACCTTGGATTTTATAGGTCTCCATATTGAGTTGTCGTATCGGTTCAATCCGGTGATATACAGGGTGTGGCGTAATGAATGGATAATACTGAGCCTGGGGGTAGAGGACTCTATGGCGGTTCAGAAAAATATATTTTACGTTCAGTAAAAGTGCCTTGGTTTTCGAGATATTGAAGATTTTCGAAAATTCAAGAGAATTACACCCTACGCCACTCGTTTTGCAGGCAAGACTCCAAATGAAGGAATTTTTTCAAACTGTTTTTTGGATAGTATTTCTGGATAGATGATCTATCGAATGTAATTCATTATTTTTGAGGGGCATGAATAGTTCTTTATGAAAAAAAGAATTAACTCAAATTTTCCGTTTTGCTAATTTTTTTTCATAAGTTAAACCTAGCGCGGTGTAAAAAATAATATGGTTACCTGAGAGCCAATGTAAGAAAAAACATGCCAGTTTCATTGAGATTCCGAAATGGTATAACTCTCTGTATTCTCAGCATTTAATAAAATAAATTCCTATTGCAATCAGTTGAGGCCTAGTTTAATGTAAACAGTGTTTCTAAAATTTTTATTAGCTAAAATGAGAAATGCAAGCAGAATGAAGCAATCGTCTACTGAAGCTCATGGTGGCCTCTTAGAGAATCTTTTGTGATATTTAATTCAATGAAACGACACTCATTTTAAAATTGTTGATATCTATGCAATAAAGCTATTATTCATTAGAAAGTGTAGACTATAGAGCATGTATCAGAACTCATGGTGGCCACTTTAAGAATCATTTGTGATTTGTGAAACTTTATTCAATGAAACGATATTTTAAAATTGTTATTTTTTCTCGTTTTTTTTTATTATTGAACCCCAACGTTGTGAAATCAATATTATCAAGTTAATTTCAAGTTATGCATTAAATTTCAGCATTTTTGTAAAAAGGGTCTTGACTCAATGTAATAAAAATTACCTAATTTTCAGCTTTTTTTTTAATTACAAAAGTGCTAAAATTCACTTCGTTACTTGAAATTCGCTTAACAACTATTAACTCTATAACTATAGGGCTTAATAATGAAAGGATACGAGGGAAAAACCCAATTTTAAAATATTGTTTAATTGAATCGAGTTTTACAAAATGTGTTCAAAGTGTGCATCAGGAGCTGTACTAGATCCTCTACAACTTCTTATGAATAATTGCTTTATTCTGCTTGCAAGTCTCATTTCAGTTGCTAAAAATTAAAGAAAAAGGCTAACGTCAATCTCTGCCTTGACTCATTGTAATAGAAATTTATTTTGTATTTAATCCTGAAAATAGAGTGAGTTATACCATTTCAGAATCTCAGTGAAACAGGCATGTTTTCTCTTGTTTTGGCACTCAGGTAACCATATTATTTTTCACACCACGCTGGGTTGAACTTAGGAAAAAAAAAATAAGCAAAACGGAAAATTTGAGTTAATTCTTTAATTTATGAAAAACTATCCATGCGCCTCAAAAATAATAATTTACATTCGATAGCGCATCTATCCAGGAATACTATTCAAAAAACACTTTGAAAAAATTCCTTCATTTGGAGTCTTGCCTGCAAGAAGAGGGGCGAAGGGTGTGATTTTCTTGAATTTTCGAAAATCTCGAATATCTCGAAAACCAAGGCACTTTTACTAAACGTAAAATATATTTTTTTGAACCGCCATAGAGTCCTCTACCTGCAGGCTCCATATTATCCATTCATTACGCCACACCCTGTATATATTGAATGATTCTTCCTTCAATTCTCTTAGCCTATTTTTAAGTTTATTGCTTATATTATTGAATGCTGTTTTGTCTGCAGGAGCATGTGTGTTTTGCCATCTAGATCTTATTTTGCGTTTTTCAGCAATGAGCTTTTTAATTTCTAATGGTATTGGTTCTGGTTTGTTGTCATTGCAACTTCTTGGAGTACTTTGGATGGCTGCATCCTTAAGAATAGTTGTAAATGAAAGAAATCGAAGAAGCACTTGATTCTTCGATTTCTTTTTTTTCCTTCAGTCTCAAGGAAAGAGAGACCCGCTCATGAATTAATTTGCGGTATTCAACCCAGTTGGTTTTTCGATTATGTAGTTTTGGTGGAGACTTTTTATTGATTATCGAGGTGCTCAGTGACGCTATTACTGGAGTATGATCTGATGATAGGTCATAGCTTGAACATACGTCCATATATGATGAAGCTATTCCATTTGTTATAAAAAAATCTAGTAGATCAGGGGTTTTATTCGGATCACTGGGCCAGTATGTAGGACTTCCAGTAGACAAGAAGGAGTAGTTTTTTTCATGCAACAATTTGGCCAGCTCTCGCCCCTTGGTGGTGGTTAATCGTGAGCCCCAGACAGTATTCTTACTGTTAAAATCTCCTCCGACAAAGAATTTTGTGCCTAATGTGGTAAAGAAATCTCTATAGTGGTTAATTTTCAGATTGTGTTTAGGGGGACAATAGACAGCTGATATTGTCAATTCATAGGAGAACATTCTTACTTTGACCGAAGTAGCTTGTAGGTGATCAACTTTGTATTCTGGCATTACATAGTGGCTTATTGTGTTTTTAATTAGAATTGCTGTTCCGCCGTGTGCTGTGTTGTCTGGGTGGTTGGTAGAGTAGGTGATGTAATTTGGTTTGTTGAAGTATGACCTATCAGTGAAATGTGACTCACTATGAGGAGGATGTCGATAAAGTTGTGTTGTAAAAAAGTTTCAACTTCATTCTTGTGTTGCAAGAGTCCGTTGGCATTCCATTGTGCTATTCTAATTAGTTTAATGAATTTTGTTGATCAGCGTTGAGAGCATGCTCAAGATCATGCTATTTTGTTGCATTAATTGCTGAAACATGCCTTTAAATTCTGTTAAAAAGGTACTTAGTATTGTTGAACTGTTTTCTTCATTTTGTTTTGTAGTTTTGTTATTTTTGCGTAGAGCTTCAGCGTAATTCATTTTCTGCGGCTGTTGAGTTGGTAATTGATTATCCATATGTTTGTTGTTGAATGATGTTTTTTGTATGTTCAACCTATTATTATCGTTGTCAGGTTTCTTGACTAGGTCATGATAAAATTGACACCCTCTATAGTTCGCTGGATGCGGACCATTACATAATACACATTTTGCTGGGGTATTGTTGCTTTTTTTGCAATGTGCCGTATTGTGCTCCCCACCACACTTCACACATGCATATGGCCTATTGCAATAGGTTTTAGTATGTCCATATTGTTGACATCTCATGCACTGAATTAGTCCTTTCACTTTTTTTGGTGGTTCGATTGTCACTAACCTGTTCTGTATGCCATGTATCTTGTAAATTTCTTTGTTGTTCAGGGCTGGTTCAAGATCAACGAAAAATAAATTCAGAGGTTCTTTTGTTATCCTACTTTTTCCATTGTGAATATTTCTTACTGTGTGTCCTTCTTTGGAGAGTTCCAGCTTGATATCCTCTACATTTGTTGTGTGATGGACATTTTTTATAACAACTCTGAATGCTCTTTCCTGCTTTGGTTGATACGTGTGGTGTATTATATTATTATTCCTCATGTGATGAATAAGTTTTCTATAACCTTCAACAGTTAGACAATTCACTTTCACAGTATTGTCAGCTAGGGTTTTTGTGGTGAATTGATCCATTTGAAGGATTTCACTCATGATGGAGATCATCTCATTGTAATTATTAACTCCGTAAACAAAAATGGGCGGAGGGCGAGGAACCTTGGTGATTGGTTTATCTGCTTTATTACTCTCTTCTTTATCTTCATTCAGACTGCTGAATCTATTATGTGTTGGGATTTCATAATTTTTTGAATTATTAATTTTCCTTTTCTTCGTTGTACGTCCTATACTTTGCCAACTTTGTTGATTTTTGTTTGTTTGATTTATTTCACTAGCGCTGAATCCAACGAATTCTTCCTCACTTGTTGAGGACATTCTGTAGTAACTAGATGAATGTGTACCTTCCTGTATATCCATATTTATTTCAGTTGACGGGGTATTTACGGCATCTGGTGTCAAATTATTGATGACATCCTTAAATTGATGAATGAAATGAATAATGCTTATTTGAGTGTGAAACATTGGTGCTCCGAAAATTTCCTGAAAATGAATGCTAAAAAAACCGAATGCATAACGTTCCGAACTGAGAAATCCAAAGTAGTGCCTCCTGATGCTATTTTACTGGATGGTACTCAAGTCAAGATTGCAAACAGCGTAAAGGGGTTTATGTTGATTCTGATATGAAGTGGAAAAATCATATAGACTACTTAAATAATAAATTAAACTCTACCATCTATGCTCTGAATGTTTGCATCCTGAAAATTGTGTATTTTTCTAATTTTCAATCAACCTTGTCATATGGTATTGTGTGCTGGGGAGGCAGTTCCTACTCGAAATGTCCATTTGTGAAACAAAAACTAGCTTTAAGAACTATGCTAAATATGAAATATCGGCAAACCTGCAGGGGCGTTTTTCGCGCTAATGGCATTCATACATTCACAGGGCTTTATGTGTACAATTGTATAAAATTTCTTATCCAGCACAAGGAGTTATTTGATAGATTTAAGAATAAAAATATGAAAACCAGACAAGTTGATAAATATCTGTATCCCATGCATAATCTTACTCTCATAGAAAATAATGCAATGCATTAAATTATTTAACGCATTACCAAAACAATTTCATTGCATCACCAGTGAAAAGGTTCTGATTAAAAATTTGTTTTCATTTATTATGAAATGTGAACCATATAATGTGCAAGAATATCTTGATTACTGTAAACATAATATGTAGTTGCTATCCCTAATTGAATTTATTTTGACATTTTTTCAATGTATTACATGTGTATATACTATGAAATGAATAAACCTATCTATCTATCTATCTATCTATTCATATGGATGAAGATTAGACTACATGTTAGAAAATTTTGAGATAGAAATAAGCACTACTTGCCAATAATGCATTCATTATCATGGAAAAAATATTGTACTGAAATCACATACATCTTTTGTTAATTTATGTTATCATTTTTCCTTACAGGCATCAATTCCTAAAACAGCAGGTGATATCTTCAGGCGGATGATGAGAGGATCCAGTAGGCAAAAATATGATCCCAGTTTAAGAACATTTGCTCTTACACTGGCCTTCTATTCGCCTAAAGCTTACAATTATGTGACCTTCAAAGAAGAAAGACTTACGGAAATTTACATAAAGCAAGTGAAATGGTGACAAGTGTTTGTAAGGCAGCCATCCTTGATGTCATACACTACAGGAAATACTACCTTTATAACAGTATACGGTCCGGAATATTTCGGAGCCAACTTGGCGGCAATTCCCTCCACTGCAGATGACAAGGGATGTTCTCTTCGGTACACTTGGTCTCCTACTCGACATCGCCAGTCCCTCCGACGTAGATTGTAGTAGTGGCTCTGCTGGGAGAAAGCTCGTGCCAATCTAGTTCGGACAAACTCATAAGTTTCGGTATTTGCAGGCAAAGCAACTTGCGGTTCGGTATCTGGTTCGGTGTGCCCCTCTTCATCCCTGTTGGCCATCTCGGTTAGATACTTGGCGTTTAGAATAGAATAGAATAGAATAGAATATCTTTATTCACCAATAATAATTGTTAACAAAACATTGAAGATGGGAAACGTCATACAGGAAAAAAATGAACAAAAACAGAGAAGATCAACATTCAATGTTATTCTCCAGGAATTCACTAACAGTGTATGGCTCTAGTCATAACAATAGGCTGTAGACCTCTTTTCGGAAACATTTGAAGTTATCAATTTGACGTATTTTGGATGGTAGTTTGTTATATAGTTTTAGGCACATATGTTTATGTACAATTTCTTTCTGTCAGGGACAACGTATGTAGAGGGTACAGAAAAAATTGGTTTCGGGTCTTGTATGAATCACTTTTCCTAAATTTGTCGAAAAGGTTTTTATTTTGGAACAGGAACTGCAGACATCTATAGATGTAGATGCCAGAAAGTGTGAGAATGTTATTCTTTCTAAATACGCCACGGCAGGATTCCCGGTACCTCAGACCAAAAAGAACTCTAACGACCATCTTCTGGATGTAAAAAACCATTTTCACATGTCGACTATTCCCCCAAAAAATGACACCATAGCTCATCACGGACTTAAAGTTGAAGAAACAAATTGACTTCAAAAATTCCAAGCTGAGCTCCGATCTCAACACCCGCAAAACAAACACTGTCTGGCTTAATCTTCTGCACAATTTATCAACATGCTCTGTCCACTCAAGGTGTTCATCAATGTGGATACCCAGAAACTTGGTTGTTGTTCGAGGAGAGATAATTTCTCCTGATAATGTGAGCTGATGTTCTGCTTCAACACTTCTTAGTTTATGGGAAAAGAAAAATTCCGTCTTATCTACATTGAGATGTAAGTTATTTAGTGTGCACCATGATTGCACAGATTGGTGAGTTCATTCAAGGAGGCCCTGAAGATCTTCACGGTTTTTCCCGCGTATTAGAATGTTTGAGTCGTCAGCAAAGTTGATGAATGCTATCGATGGTAGAGATGTCATTCTAGATATATCAATTCCTTCCCTGAAGGCGGAGAGTATATTTCTAACGATATTAGGAATGTCATTTATGTATACAACAAATAGCAGCGGACCCAGCACACTGTCCTGTATCACACCTTGCTCAATAAATGAGTCTACGGATGTATAATCAACTCCATCTATCTAAGAGATACATGCTGAGAGCGTCCGCTGAGATAGCTTTTAAAGAACTTGAGTTGAGCATCTCGTATGCCATATGCCTCCAGTTTCTGTAGTAAAATCGCATGATTTACTGAATGCCTTCGAGAAATCTAAGAAGAATCCGAGTATCTGTTCATTCATCTCGAAGCCCTCAGTTATCATCTCCACTAGTTCGTAAATCGCTGTCTCAGTGCTTTTTCCTTTCATGAAACCATGTTGTTGTGGATTTAAAACCTTGAATTTCCTGAAGAAGCTGAGAAGTCTATTTACTATAATTTTCTCGAAGATTTTGGAGAAGTTACTTAAGAGACTTATAGGTCTGTAGTTATTCATATCCTTCGGATCATTCTTCTTGTAAACAGGTTTTATCACAGCTATTTTGAGCATATCCAGAAATACTCCGTATTGAAAACTGTTATTCAGGATATGTCGTAATGGTTGAGAAATCCAAGCGATACTTCTTTTTATTACTCTCGTGGGTATACCATCATAACCGACGCTTTTTTTGTTCGCCAAGTTATTGACTACATGTTCGATTTCTTTATCAGTTACGTCGAACATAAAAAAGAATGATCCAGCCGAGTAACAGCATTCAATGTCTGTGACACATTGCAGTGTTGATGTTGGTTTGCCGAGTTTCCAAATAGAAAGCCAAAATCCTCCACTAGTTGCTGGGGCTCGTTAATATTGCCAAATTTAGGTTTTCCTTGTGCTCTACCTGTTTTCTCATTGATAATGTTCCAAATTGTTTTTGATTTATTTGTAGAATTTTCATATTTTTGACGATAGAAATTCTGCTTACTCTCTCTAAGTGCAATATCGTATAAGTTTTTCAGTTTTTTGTATAAATCAAGAAATGATGGATTAGCACTGGCCACAGTAAAAACTAAATCAAGCTGTTTTTTGATATTTTCTACCTTAGAATTATATGGGATAATAGTTTCTTGACTTTTTTTTATTATCTTTACTGGAAAACATTCTTCGAACTCTTTTTTATAAATACGAAAAAACAATATCCACTGTGAGTTAACATCTTCTAATGGCAGTTCGAATAACTCCTTCCAATCGTAATCTGATAATTTGTTACAAAATTCTGAAATTTTTGTTTCATCGATGGGACGAGTTGTTATTGTTTCCGTTTTATCGTGTTTGATTGAATGTTTGAATAGAACCACTTGGGCTGAATGATCAGAAAGATGAGGATTTTCGCAGTGACCCGAAGCGCAAACAATATTAGTAATCACGTTATCAATACATGCTTCTTTACGTGTTGGCTCATCTATAATCAATCGTGAATTAAAAGATTCGATGATTGATGTCAGGGTTCTCTTTTTCACATCCCTGGAAGTTTCCTCAAAATGAATATTAAAATCACCAGCAATCAAGAAGGGGATATTTTTGTTTATTAGAACTTGCATCATTTTAATGAATTTCTCGATAAAGAGGTCCACATCACTGAATGCTGACGATGATCTATAAATCGAAATAACTGCGATCGGCTTATTGTTGATATTTATCATTACAGCAGAACATTCGAAAGAAATCGGTATGCTCATATTCACAAAGTCCGGTATTTCCCTAGAAAAACCTGCCAGACAGTCACTGACATAAACAGCAGTACCACCATGCTTGCCACTACCTCGACAGAAATATGACATTAATTGGAAGTTACCGATACAATATGCTGGTAGTTCAATGTTTGATTTCCAGTGCTCCGTGACAGCAAGGATGTGACAATTTTGTTTGTTTAAAAAAATTCTAATCGATTCCAACTATTTCCGATGGACTGAAGATTTATATGAATCAATTTGAGGGTGGTTTCTTGATTAGATGGAATAAAAAATTGTTTATTCTTGTCCCCTCCGGCCATAAATCAGGATTTTTTACCTTGTCGAAGTCTGCAGACATCACTGACACTTTGAACGATGAATAGTCTTCAGGTCGGTTTGATCGAAGTTTGGAACACTTAACATCTTTGAAATTTTTATCACTGAGATACTTTATGATCTTTTCAGGAGCAACATTTGGATCGAGATTACTGACGTGTATATGTGAGAAAGGTGTCACTGCTTTGAATTCTTCAGTTTTCCCTGTGCCTAGTATACTTTGTCTACGTCTTTTCAACTTCTTTTTCGGGATGACAGGAGTGAATTATTCGTTTTTAGCTATTTTTTTGGTTGCATCTTCGAGATTTGCACTTTCTGATGTAGTTATCTTTGTTGACTCAAAAATCGTCGAGTTTAAGGTAGGTGTTATATCAGATTGATTTTTAGTCATAGTTTGTTTCTTTACAAATTTTTTACTGGGTTCGACATTTTCGGCCTTTTGATTGCTTCCTCTAGGTGTAATGGAATTGATTTTATCTTTTTGGATTTCACTAACCAAAACTTTCAGATGAAGATTTTCTTCACGAAGGATAGATACTTCCTTACGCAGTTCATCGATAACTTTCCCCAAATTTTCCTCAATTGAAGATTTTATAACTCCAGGAATGATTTTCATACATTCCTTCATTACTTCTGGTATGATGAATTTGATAGCATCAGAAGAACCAGTTGAGGTTATGTTGGGTATCGTACATAATTTGCACTTCCATGATTTATATTCACCGGATTTTTTCATTTTATCAAAATCAGAAGAACTGATTCCCATACAATTGACATGATTTAGATGTAAACTGTTACTTGAACAAGGCAAATACTCAGAATTTCGGCTAATGGGATTAAGACATACGCTACACACGGGCGCCATTTTGATAATGCGTTTGGTGAACGCATCTCCCTACCAAAATTCAGGAATGCTGGGGTGTATCCGGTGGACTCCTGCCTTGCAGAGTTTATTGCGAATGTCAACTCCTTCAGATGCTCATCCCAGGTACGCTGATCCTTTTCACAGAACTAAGCTATCATAGTTTTAAGGGTACGGTTGACTCTTTCTCCGGGGTTACATTGGGGAGAATACACTGGTGCAAAGCGGTGTCGGATCCCAAGGTCTCGCAGACTTCCCTTGAACACATATTGTGATCCATTATCACTGACGACGGTTTTCGGGCATCCAAACTTCAGGATTACATCCTCATACAAAGCCTGGTACACACCCTTTGCGGTTGCTTTTCTTGGGGGCCTTGCCTCCACCCATTTCGAAAATCTGTCCTGCATCACAACTAAATAACAATTTCCCTTCCTAGAACGAGGAAAAGGTCCCACAATATCGGTACTCACGGTATCCCAAGATTCTCTTACCACATACGGATGCATTTTTCCAGAGGGGCTTCTGTTGCAGTACCTCCATCACGCTCTGCTTCTGAGGCCGAACAGCAACCTGTTGTGGTTCCTGCTCCCTGGACGGTGATGAGGAACGGTCGGTGGCAGATGTAGAGGTGATCGGTTTGGGGCGACCAAAGGCTTTGGCTGCTCCCAGCGGCAACGACACGTGACGAGGAGGATATTCCGGTTCGGCTACATTGTCTTCGAACGGATCGACAAAGCCCATCTCCTCGTCGAGTCGGTCTAGGAATTCTGAATCGCTCATGTTGCAGTTTCCTAACTGGGGTGGATTCAGTCTACTGGTACCCAAAGACGGCGGACAGTGCCGGAGGGAATCCGGAATTTCAGTCGGATCCGACGTTTGCCCTCCACGGTGGTTGGTAGCTGTGCGATCACTTCAGCCCGAAAGCTGGGTGACCACAGCTTACCTATCATGATATCGTTCACCACCCAATCACATTACTCATCGCCAAATCTTCATCGGCGACATCTTCCCATCTTGCCGTTTTGCTGGCGAATCACAAAGTTGGACGCTTCTCCACTGATTCAAACAATTTCGAAATGAAGCCCATT